>NW_027507825.1:7171874-7841874 GCF_037356315.1 Lithobates pipiens
AGCCCCAAGGGCTTTCACACTGGAGCGGTGCGATGCAAGACGGTAAAAAAAAAGTCCTCCCTAGCAGCATCTTTGGAGAGGTTTGTGTGTGTGTGTGTGTGTGTTGTGTGTGTGTGTATACCGCTCCTGCCCATTGAAATCAGTGGGGCAGCGTGGCTGCAGCAGCGCTTTGTGGTGGTTTTAACCCTTTCTTGGCTGCTAGCAGGGGGGTATAACCACCCTGCTAGCGTTCCAAATACTGCCGCTAAAACAACAGTAAACCTTTTAATCCTTTTCTCGGCCGCTATTAGGGGGATAAAACCTCTCCGCTAGCGGCCGTTTTACCGCAGACGCTGCTCCCGCCCCAGCGTGAAAGGGGCCTTGGAGAGTAAAAAAAATATCGTTTTATTTTGTATTTTTTTTTTGTTTATAGCCCAAAAAATAAATTGATCACCGCAGAGGTGATCAAATACCACCAAAAGAAGGTTCTATTTGTGTGTGGGGGGGGGGGGGGGGGAAGAACATCAATTGGATTTGGGTACAGTGTCGCACAACTGCCCAATTGTCAGTCAAAGAAACGCAGTGCCACGTTGCAAAAAATGGCCTGGTCATGGGGGGGGGGGGGGGGGTAACCTTCTGGGGCTGAAGTGGTTAAAAAAAACGCTATTGGTGCAACCCTGATAACTGACACATTTTTGCCTAAGCCCAAACCTCTCCCCCTCTTGAGAATAAGGCCTTGTTCACACCTATGCAGGTTACCATTTGTATATTGCAGGTGTATTTTGCGTTTTTTTTTTTTTTTTGGTTCATTGAAGTCCATGGAACCAAAACCCAGAAAAAAAAAAAAAGTCCCTGCCCCTTTCCATAAAATGCACAGATGTGAACTACATCCATAGGAAACCATGTTAAATGAATGTAGTGTGTTTATGCAAAACTGAAAATGCACAAAAAAAAAAATAAAAATAAAATATGCATAGGTGTGAATCGAGCTTAATAATGATTAACCTCAGGGACTGTTGCAGAGAGATCAGGCTGGGATCTGTAGTTCCACACCAGCTGCTGAAATGAAAAGCCAAGGCTGATATGTCACAAAGGACGGCGGCTCTTACAGGTGGCTCTCCTGGTCGCTAACCTTCTCTATTATGTGGTAGAACAGGATGGCACCGCTTGGCCGGGAGACGGGACACTGAGACCTGTATGTATCCCGGCAGATCCACATGGAGCCAAATAGAGGAAGTTGGAAAACAATGACTTCCATGGAGGAAAGGGAAGAAGATTTCTCAGCGCTGTGTCTTCCCACATCCACTCATTGTCTATTAGACGAGGATGATCCGCTCCTGTGCTGGCACTACATTAAAGGAGAAGTTCACTTTCTGAACATGTTACACCTGCATTTGGGATGTAATATGTTCAGCACCCCCCCTCCTCTTTTCCCTGGGACAGAGGGCGGGGGATCCTCTCCCCACGCTTGCTGTCATGTTTTGCAAACAGTGCAGCTCTGCAGGGCTCTGCCTACACGGATGCCTCGTTCATTAAGTTGTGTGAATGAATAAACTATAAGTCCTGTCTACCACCATGGCAGACATGGCTTGTGGTTCTTGATGAACTTAAAGGGTGCTGAGGAGAGCCCTTGTAGTCCTGAGGACTCTGATATGAAGGGAGGAATGAGGACTTTGATGTAAAAAGGTGGGGGGGGGGGGACTGAGGACTGTGATGTGAAAGGGGGGGAGGCTGCGGGAGGGTGAAGGAGGAGAGGTGAGAGGGAGGGTGAAGGAGGAGGGGTGAGAAGGAGGAGGAGTGAGAGAGTAGGGGTTAGAGGGAGGGTGAAGGAGGAGGAGTGAGAGAGAGGGTGAAGGAGGAGGGGTGAGAGAGAAGGGGTGAGAGGGAGGGTGAAGGAGGAGGAGTAAGAAAGAGGGTGAAGGAGGAGGAGTGAGAGAGAAGGGGTGAGAGGGAGGGTGAAGGAGGAGGGGTGAGAGAGAAGGGGTGAGAGGGAGGGTGAAGGAGGAGGAGTAAGAAAGAGGGTGAAGGAGGAGGAGTGAGAGAGAAGGGGTGAGAGGGAGGGTGAAGGAGGAGGGGTGAGAGGTAAGGTGAAGGAGGAGGGGTGAGAGGGAGGGTGAAGGAGGAGGGTTGAGAGGGAGGGTGAAGGAGGAGAGGTAAGAGAGAAGGGGTGAGAGGGGAGGTGAAGGAGGAGGGGTGAGAGGTAAGGTGAAGGAGGAGGGGTGAGAGGGAGGGTGAAGGAGGAGGGTTGAGAGGGAGGGTGAAGGAGGAGAGGTGAGAGGGAAGGTGAAGGAGGAGGGTTGAGAGGGAGGGTGAAGGAGGAGGGGTGAGAGGGAGGGTGAAGGAGGAGGGGTGAGAGAGAAGGGGTGAGAGGGAGTGTGAAGGAGGAGGGGTGAGAGGGAGTGTGAAGGAGGAGGAGTGAGAGAGAGGGTGAAGGATGAGGGGTGAGAGAGAGGGTGAATGAGGAGAGGTGAGAGGGAAGGTGAAGGAGGAGGGGTGAGAGGGAGGGTGAAAGAGGAGAGGTAAGAGAGAAGGGGTGAGAGGGGAGGTGAAGGAGGAGGGGTGAGAGGTAAGGTGAAGGAGGAGGGGTAAGAGGGAGGGTGAAGGAGGAGGGATGAGAGGGAGGGTGAAGGAGGAGAGGTGAGAGGGAAGGTGAAGGAGGAGGGTTGAGAGGGAGGGTGAAGGAGGAGGGGTGAGAGGGAGGGTGAAGGAGGAGGGGTGAAAGAGAAGGGGTGAGAGGGAGTGTGAAGGAGGAGGGGTGAGAGGGAGTGTGAAGGAGGAGGAGTGAGAGAGAGGGTGAAGGATGAGGGGTGAGAGGGAGGGTAAAGGAGGAGGGGTGAGAGGGAGGGTGAAGGAGGAGGGGTGAGAGGGAGTGTGAAGGAGGAGGGGTGAGAGGGAGGGTGAAGGAGGAGGAGGGTGAGAGGGAGTGTGAAGGAGGAGGGGTGAGAGGGAGTGTGAAGGAGGAGGAGTGAGAGAGAGGGTGAAGGAGGAGGGGTGAGAGGGAGGGTAAAGGAGGAGGGGTGAGAGGGAGGGTGAAGGAGGAGGGGTGAGAGAGAAGGGGTGAGAGGGAGTGTGAAGGAGGAGGGGTGAGAGGGAGGGTGAAGGAGGAGGAGTGAGAGAGAGGGTGAAGGAGGAGGGGTGAGAGAGAAGGGGTGAGAGGGAGTGTGAAGGAGGAGGGGTGAGAGGGAGTGTGAAGGAGGAGGGGGAGAGAGAGGGTGAAGGAGGAAGGGTGAAAGGGAGGGTGAAGGAGGAGGGGTGAGAGGGAGGGTGAAGGAGGAGGGGTGAGAGGGAATGTCGGTATGTCTTCTATTGTGAGACTGTTGATGAATGGTCAGTCTGCCCTGCAGCACCTCACTACTCAGCACATCCCCAACCACACAGCACACCTAGTGGTGGAGAATGTGAAGAGCGATACTCTGGTCCGGACAGTTCAGGTTCGCTAGAGCCCATATTCTCTCCCAGGGGGAGCGCTGGGCTACTGGGTGGTGGGCGGGGTTTGTCAGCTACAATGAAAGCGGGGGAATCTCCGCCCATATTTAATTCCAGGTGCAGTGCTCCGGTTGTAGGGGTGGTAGGCGGGGTTTGTCAGCTATAGTGAGAGGGAAAGAAGCGAGAAGGGGGCGCTAGAGTGTCCAGTTAGGTGCTGAAAGGAGCGCAAGGCCAATGGGGCGCATGGAAGGGAGCAAATTAGGCATTAATGTTGTGCTGGCTATAAGCCCTTATAGTATAGAGCAGTGATTCTCAACCAGGGTTCCTCCAGAGGTTGTAGGGGTTCCTTTAGAATTGGGTCATTTCTGCCTCTCAGGTAAGTTCCCACTCACACCATTGATCTTTTTAACTATCTGTAAGAAGGTAATTCTTCCCAATGACCACAAGTGTAAGGACCATTCTTCCCAATGACCACAAGTGTAAGGACCATTCTTCCCAATGACCACAAGTGTAAGGGCCATTCTTCCCACTGACCACAAGTATGAGGACCATTCTTCCCAATGACCACAAGTGTAAGGACCATTCTTCCCACTGACCACAAGTGTAAGGACCATTCTTCCCACTGACCACAAGTGTAAGGACCGTTCTTCCCACTGACCACAAGTGTAAGGTCCATTCTTCCCAATGACCACAAGTGTAAGGACCATTCTTCCCACTGACCACAAGTGTAAGGACCATACTTCCCACTGACCACAAGTGTAAGGTCCATTCTTCCCAATGACCACAAGTGTAAGGACCATTCTTCCCAATGACCACAAGTGTAAGGGCCATTCTTCCCAATGACCACAAGTGTAAGGGCCATTCTTCCCACTGACCACAAGTGTAAGGGCCATTCTTCCCAATGACCACAAGTGTAAGGGCCATTCTTCCCAATGACCACAAGTGTAAGGGCCATTCTTCCCACTGACCACAAGTGTAAGGGCCATTCTTCCCAATGACCACAAGTGTAAGGACCATTCTTCCCAATGACCACAAGTATGAGGACCATTCTTCCCAATGACCACAAGTGTAAGGACCATTCTTCCCACTGACCACAAGTGTAAGGACCGTTCTTCCCACTGACCACAAGTGTGAGGACCATTCTTCCCAATGACCACAAGTGTAAGGTCCATTCTTCCCAATGACCACAAGTGTAAGGACCATTCTTCCCACTGACCACAAGTGTAAGGACCATACTTCCCACTGACCACAAGTGTAAGGACCATACTTCCCACTGACCACAAGTGTAAGGTCCATTCTTCCCAATGACCACAAGTGTAAGGACCATTCTTCCCAATGACCACAAGTGTAAGGGCCATTCTTCCCAATGACCACAAGTATGAGGACCATTCTTCCCAATGACCACAAGTGTGAGGACCATTCTTCCCAATGACCACAAGTGTAAGGACCATTCTTCCCAATGACCACAAGTGTAAGGACCATTCTTCCCAATGACCACAAGTGTAAGGACCATTCTTCCCAATGACCACAAGTGTAAGGACCATTCTTCCCACTGACCATCACACTAATGTATCATGAGTTGTAGAGTTCTAATTTTTAGCAGGGGTTCCCCGAGACTGGAGAACTATTTCAAGGGTTCCTCTGTGTTGAAAAGGTTAAGAAAACGGAAAATTGTATACTCACCTTCCGTAATTTTCCTTTCCTGTTGCATCCCATGGCAGCACAGGTATTTGAGCTTGATTAGATGAGTAAGCTTTCTTTATGACTTTTACCAGCCATGCTGCGATAGTGCAGGAAGTTGCCGCCTGTCCTCTTCTAGACCCGCAAGGGATGACTAGGAGATTTTCCGCTTTCCTGAGATCACTGGTTCTTGAGAGGTAGGCCATGGTATGTTGGATTTTACATCAAGTGGATGTGGGTTCCCCTGTTCCGTGGAAAGAGTGGGAAGGCATATTTCCTGATTAAAATGAAAGGAGGAAGCCACTTCCCGGATGAAGCGATCTGAAGGTTTCAGAACTACCTTGTCTAGGTAGATGGTTAGGTATGACATTAGTGCATGCATTTCCGACACCCTTTTGGCTGATGTAATCGCTATCAGGAAGGTGATTTTGAGCGTTAGATCCCAAAGAGAAGCTCCCTCAACTGGAAAGAATGGTTCACGGGATAGGAAATCCAGCACTACCGAAAGATCCCAAGTTGGAAAGGAAGGTTTCCTGGGAGGTCTTAATCTTAGACAGGCCTTCTGGAATTGAGAAATAAGAGGCTCCTGTGCCCATTTCACCCCTGTTATGGCTGATAGAGCTGATACGTGCACCTTCAGGGTATTTGATCCAAGACCTTTGTCGAGACCTAGCTGTAGGAACTCTAGGATCTGAGCAACTGTTGGGGATGAAGGGTCCCAGGCTTGTTGTTGTGCGATCGAGAGGAACTTACCCCAGATTCTCTTGTAGGTGTTATTAGTGGTAACTCTCCTGGCTTGAAGAAGAGTGTTTATCACTTTGTGGGACACAGCCGTGAGCTATGATTCTAGCCCTTTCAGTTCCCAGGCTGTCAGGTGTAATTTCTCCAGGTATGGATGGAGGAGTTGACCCTGAGAGAGTAGGTCCGCTGTCATGGCAAGCGGCAATGGTTCTGCTGTATTCAACTGAAGCAGGGTTGTGAACCATGGCCTCCTCGGCCAAAAAGGCAGGACTGCTATTACTGTGAAACTTGTGTTCTTGAGTCTGAGTAGAAGCCTCGGTATGATTGGTGTTGGTGGTAAAACATAACCTAGGCGGAAGTTCCAGTTGTGTTGTAAACAATCCGTGCCTTCTGCCGAAGGAAAGGGAATTCTTGCTAGGTACCTCTGACACTTTGTGTTGTTCGGTGTCGCTGCCAGATCGATATCTGGAACCCCCCAAGTTTTTGTTATCAGAGAAAAAGCTTGGTGGCTTAGGGCGCATTCGTGGTTGGATACGAACTGTCGGCTCAAGGTGTCTGCTATTTGATTCTGGACACCTGGCACATATGTTGCCTCAGACTGGTTAAATTCAGCTGTGCCCATTCGAAGGCTGGTCGGACTTCCTGCAACATGGAGCGACTCCTGGTGCCTCCTTGCCTGTTGATATAGGCCACTACCAATCGATTGTCCATTCTCAGTAGAACTTCTTTCCCCTTCAGGAATGGGCTGAAAGCTAGTAGTGCCTGGAACGCTGCTTTCATCTCTAATATGTTGGAGACCACATTGTGTGTTTTGAATGGCCAATGACCTTGGACTGCGTGGTGACAGTAGTGTGCTCCCCATCCCTCCATGCTGGCATGCAAGGTGATTACCTCTTGAGAAGGAAGGACTATGCGTTTGCACCTCTTTAGATTGTGCGATCTGGTCCACCACCAGAGTGATTGCTTCACCTCCTTCCGAATCACTATTGGCTGGGTCATTGACACACCATTCCATTGCTTCCATTGATGTTTGAAGAGGCCTGGTGTTCCACTGGGCCCATTGGACCATCAGAATAGTTGCTGAGAACGACCCTAGAATACTGAGACATTCCCTGGCGGAAATGGTAGTGGCCGTGAGTAGTCTCTGCTTTCCGGATCAGGATGGGAATTTTGTCTTCCAGAAGCTCTACCGTATTGAGTCGGGTATCCAGTTCTGTGGCCAAAAAGATCATTCTCTGCGTGGGACTGAGGCTGCTCTCCCCCCAGTTTATCAGCCACCCAAATTTTTGCAGGGTGGAGATTAGGATTGTGCGATGTAGTAGGAGGGAATCTCGGTCGGCTGTGGGCAAGTAGAAGGATGTTGTCTAGATAGTGGTGAACTCTTAGGCCTTGTTCCCTTAGCCGGTTCCCGACCAGCGCACAACGATGTACGTCGACAGAATGGCACGGGCAGGCATATTGGCGTACAGGTACATCCAATATTCAATGCCGCCCTGCCATCGGGAGCACGCCACCGGCGGCGCGCTCCCGCGCTGGTCGGGACCCCCATGAGTCCGGTCGCGGGACCCGCGGACTCGATCGCCGCGGGAATCCCCGCGATCGTCTCATGGAACGGCTGAATGGAGGAAATGCCGTGTAAACAGCATTTCTCCATTCTGCCTAGCAACTAGTGATGCTGATCTCTGCTCCATGTGATTGGAGCAGAGATCAGTGTTCACTAAATGAAAGCCCAACCCCCCCACAGTTAGTAATACACCCCTAGGAACACTTAACCCCTACACTGCCACCCACTGGTTAACCCCTTCACTGCCAGTGTCATTTACACAGGAATCACTGCATTTATATAGCAGTGATTACTGTATAAATGACAATAATCCCAAAAATGTGTCAAAAATGTCCGATGGGTCCCCCACAATGTCGCAGTCACAATAAAAATCGCTGATCGCCGCCATTACTAGTAAAAAAAATAATAATAAAAAATTATTAATACAAATGCTATAAAACTATCCCTATTTTGTAAACGCTATAACTTTTGCGCAAACCAATCAATAATCGCTTATTGCGATTTTTTTTAACCAAAAATATGTAGAAGAATACGTATCGGCCTAAACTGAGGGAAAAAAAATGTTTTTTATATATTTTTGGGGGATATTTATTATAACAAAAAGTCAAAAATAATGCTTTTTTTTCAAAATTGTCACTCTATTTTTGTTTATAGCGCAAAAAATAAAAATCGCAGGGGTGATCAAATACCACCAAAAGAAAGCTCTATTTGTGGGGAAAAAAGGATGTCAATTTTGCTTGGGAGCCACGTCGCACGACCGCGCAATTGTCAGTTAAAGCGACGCAGTGCCGAATCGCAAAAAGTGGTCTGGTCTTTGACCAGCAAAATGGTCCGGTCTGTAAGTGGTTAATAGGGCTATTACTGGGAGTAAGACTTTTGTAAATGTTCTCGGAGCGGTGGAGATTCCGAACGGGAGACTTTGAAATTGGAAATGTTGATGACCTACTACAAAGCGGAGAAATTTCTGAAATGAGGTGTGAATGGGAACATGCAAGTAGGCGTCTTGTAAATCGATGGAGAGCATCCAATCTCCTATGTTGATGGCCTGGAGAACTGTCTGCAGGCTCTCCATTTTGAATGCTTCTACCTGGATTCGGCGATTGAGTCTTTTTTAAGTCCATGACAGGACGTAGGTCCCCTGTTTTCTTCTTTACCAGGAAAAGAGGAGAATAGAATCCTATTCCTCTCTGTGGTAGTGGAACTTCCCTTATGCGACCCCACTTACCTATTAGGCCGGCGATGGTCTGCTGGGGCAGCGGCCTCCATGAGGAGTGATTCCTAAAACGAACGGAAGTCAGTGTGCAAAAACGCAGGTAGGGAGATATGCAGAGTTGCAAGAAAAAGAACACCCAAGAAACGAAGAGACTGACCTTAAGATCCGAAGGAAACAAGTCGGAAAACGATCGGAAAAATTCTCAAAACGTTCTTATTAGAAATGCAGCAGCAGCCACAGTACACAATGAAAAGTGCTCAGCAAAAGAAAAAGTACAGAACCTAGGGAAAAAAAACACAGGTTAGAGGCCGCTGCATGATAAATCTATTTAAGATTTGTAAAAACAAGAATGATACCCCTGAGACCATCAGAGTGGGGATTCCTCCGTTAAGCTCATTTAGGGGCTGTACAGGTAGGACTTCCACCCAGGAGAGGCTTGAACCTGGCTGGAGCGATAGCGGTAAGGGGTGATGTCCGGTCTTGTCAGGTGAGGAAAAAAAGGAGAATACTGAGGCAGGGGCCCTCTCAAGATTTAACCACTTGCCGCCCGCCTTATAACAAATAGACGGTGGCAAAGTGGTTGCATAATCCTGACCGGACGTCATATGACGTGATCAGGATTATGAGCCGCTGCACGCCCCCGGGGGCGCGCATCGCGGCGATCGTTGTTGCGGTGTGTCAGTCTGACATCCCGCAACTACGATCTCGGTAAAGAGTCTCCGACGGAGACTCTTTACCACGTGATCAGCCGTGTCCAATCACGGCTGATCACAGTGTAAATAGGAAAAGCCGGTGATCGGCTTTTCCTCACTCGCGTCTGTCAGACGCGAGTAGAGGAGAGCCGATCGGCTGCTCCTCTGACGGGGGGGGTCTGTGCTGATCGATTATCAGCACAGCCCCCCCGAGGATGCCCACACTGGACCACCAGGGACACCACCAGACCACCAGGGATGCCCAGGACAAGGTATGCCACCCTAGACCACCAGGGATTCCAGTTAGTGCCACAATGGATGCCAATCAGTGCCCATAATGGATGCCAATCAGTGCCCACAATGGGCATCACTGATTGGCATGCATTATTAATTGGCACTGATTGGCATACATTAGTACAATATATTATAATACAATGCCGCCTATCAGTTCCCATATGTGCCGCCTATCAGTGCCCATCCATGCCACCTATCAGTGCTCATCCATTCCCACCAGTGCCGCCTACCCATGCCCACCTGTGCCGCCTACCCATGCCCACCTGTGCCGACTAACCCATGCCCACCTGTGCCACCTATCCATGCCCATCCATGCCAATCCATGCCAGCTATCAGTGCCAATTTGTGCCACCTATCAGTGCCCATCCGTGTTGCCCATCAGTGCCACCCATCAGTGCCGCCTATCAGTGCCACATATCGGTGTCCATCAATGCCACCTCATCAGTGCCACTTCATTGGTGCCACCTCATCGGTGCCCATCAGTGCCGTGTTATCATTGCCCATCAGTGTAACCCCATCATTGCCCATCAGTGAAGGAGAAAACTTACTTATTTAAAAAAGTTTTGAAACTGAAACAAAAAAAAACATTATTTTTTTCTAAATTTTCGGTATTTTTTTATTTGTTTAGCAAAAAATAAAAACCGTAGAGGTGATCAAATACCACCAAAAGAAATCTCTATTTATGGGAAAAAAATGATAAAAATTTCATTTGGGTACAGTGTAGCACGACCGCGCAATTGTCATTCAAAGTGCAACAGCGCTGAAAGCTCAAAATTGGTCTGGGCAGGAAGGTGTTTAAGTGCCCCCCGGTATTGAAGTGGTTAATAGTCACATGGTCCTATCAGGTTGCGGGGGTGGAGCCACAACCCATAGGTGTATGCTGCCATGATGCGACTGGAAAGACTGGTATAGAGTATATATATATATATATATATATATATAAGTGATATAAATGTCATTTAGGTATAGTGTTGCATGATGGTGCAATTACCAGTTAAAATAGCGCAGGGCTGAATAGCAATAAATGCCCTGGCCATGAAGGGGGTAAAAGTGGTTAAATACAATGCATGTGATTGTTGAACATAGGATGATGTAGTGGGGGAGGGGACAGTGTCTCCATATGGTGTTGTTTTAATATAAAGCATCTCTATTTGCATTTATGTATAAACATACAGTATATACATGATTATATACTGCAAGAGGGCAAACCCTTAATGTAGACTCTCTTGACAAAAACAAAAGTATCAAAGATTTTTTTTTATTTTTTTTTTAAACAATTCAATATAGGGGCACTTACCCCCCTTCCTGCCCAGGCCAATTTTCAGCTTTCAGTGCTGTCGCTTTTTAAAGCGGTAGTAAACCCGCAATTTTTTATTAACACCTGCAATGCAAAAGGCATAATGAGCTAGTATGCACCGCATACTAGCTCATTATGAAATACTTACCTTAGAACGAGGCCCCGACATCTGGCCCGATCCACGCCGAGGGAGCCGAAATGCTCCCTCTGCGTTTCTTCCGGGTATCGCGGCTCCGGCGCTGTGAGTGGCCGGAGACGCAATATCGTCACTCCTGCGCATGTGCGCGGGAGATTTCATTCCGGCCGGCCACTACCGGATTTTCAGGTCGAGAATTCCCTTGTGCGCATGCGCCGCTGCAGTCAGCGGCGCATACCGGGGGGGAATATCTCCTAAACCGTACAGGTTTAGGAGATATTTTTTTTTACCTACAGGTAAGCCTTATTATAGGCTTTCCTGTAGGTAAAAGTTAAAAAATTGAGTATACAACCACTTTAAATGACAATTGCGCGGTCATGCTACACTGTATCCAAACTAAATTTTCATCATTTTGTTCCAACAAATAGAGCTTTCTTTTGGTGGTATTTGATCACCTCTGCAGGTTTGTATTTTTTGCTAAAAAAAAGTTTTTCTTTGTTTCTGTATTAAAATGTAAAAAAGTAATTTTTCTCCTTCACTGATGGGCACTGGTAAGCTGCACTGATGGGCACTGATAGGGTGGCACCAATGAGATGGCACTGATGGGTGGCAGCACTGATGGGCATTGATAGGCGGCACTGATGGGCACTCATAGGTGGGCACTGATGAGCACTGATAGGCACTAAACTGATAAACTGCTCTTCCTTTTTACATTGTGATCAGCCATGATTGGGCACCGCTGATCACGTGGTAAAAGCCTCCATCAGAGGGCGCACAATCGCGGCTTATCCTGCTGGACGTCATGTGATGCCCAGTCAGGATAACTGAACCACAGCCTGACTGTCATTCTGCTACAGGCCGGAGGGGAAGTGGTTAAATAAACTTGATAACTTAATCCAGAAACAAAACTTGTTATTTATATTAAATCCATGAGCAGGGCCTTCCTATTCCTTCTGTATTGAACTGTATTGTAATTGTACTGCACAAACTGTTGAAGCATTATAAATCCTGTATAATAATAATAATAATAATCATAACATGAATTTTGTGTGTTATGAAAGTGTACGGTAATACGCATAAATGGCCAGTAGAGGGCACTGTGGCACCTCAGAAATTACATTAACTAAAGGAAATAGCAATGAGCAACAAAGTAGCCATTAGGAATTATTTTTGGATATACAGGCTTGTTTACACATATCAGTGACAGTAATGTATTCCAATCGTCCGTTCAATGTAGACGATATTATTACCTTTACTTACATGGGGCAGCTACTGTACATTTCTCTGTGCACATACAGAAAACAATAGGCGCTCTGCAGTCTCCAGTGACGTGAAATGACCTCAATACTCCAGCCACAGAATATGAGCTTGATGTATGAAGGAAAAAAATAAAAAAGATAGATAGATAATCTATTGTCAAAAGTATTGGGACACCTGCCTTTACACGCACACAAACTTTAATGGCATCCCAGTCTTAGTCCGTAGGGTTCAGTATTGAGTTGGCTCCGCCCTTTGCAGCTATAAAAGCTTCAACTCTTCTGGGAAGGCCGTCCACAAGGTTTAGGCGGGTGTCTATGGGGATATTTGACCATTCTTCCAGAAGCGCATTTGTGAGGTCAGGCACTGATGTTGGATGCGAAGGCCTGGCTCACAGTCTCCGCTCTAATTCATCCTAAAGGTGTTCTATTGGTGTTGAGGTCAAGACTCTGTGCAGGCCAGTCAAGTTCCTCCACCCCAAACTCGCTCATCCCTGACTTTATGGACCCCTGATACTTTTGGTAATATAATGTAGATACCTTACATTGGTGATCAGTGGGAAGAATGTTCCTTACATTGGTGATCAGTGAGAAGAATGTTCCTTACATTGGTGATCAGTGAGAAGAATGTTCCTTACATTGGTGATCAGTGAGAAGAATGTTCCTTACATTGGTGATCAGTGAGAAGAATGTTCCTTACATTGGTGATCAGTGAGAAGAATGTTCCTTACATTGGTGATCAGTGAGAAGAATGTTCCTTACATTGGTGATCAGTGGGAAGAATGTTCCTTACATTGGTGATCAGTGGGAAGAATGTTCCTTACATTGGTGATCAGTGAGAAGAATGTTCCTTACATTGGTGATCAGTGAAAAGAATGTTCCTTACATTGGTGATCAGTGAGAAGAATGTTCCTTACATTGGTGATCAGTGAGAAGAATGTTCCTTACATTGGTGATCAGTGAGAAGAATGTTCCTTACATTGGTGATCAGTGAGAAGAATGTTCCTTACATTGGTGATCAGTGAGAAGAATGTTCCTTACATTGGTGATCAGTGGGAAGAATGTTCCTTACATTGGTGATCAGTGGGAAGAATGTTCCTTACATTGGTGATCAGTGGGAAGAATGTTCCTTACATTGGTGATCAGTGGGAAGAATGTTCCTTACATTGGTGATCAGTGAGAAGAATGCACCTTACATTGGTGATCAGTGGGAAGAATGTTCCTTACATTGGTGATCAGTGAGAAGAATGTTCCTTACATTGGTGATCAGAGGGAAGAATGTTCCTTACATTGGTGATTAGTGGGAAGAATGTTCCTTACATTGGTGATCAGTGAGAAGAATGTTCCTTACATTGGTGATCAGTGGGAAGAATGTCCCTTACATTGGTGATCAGTGAGAAGAATGTTCCTTACATTGGTGGTCAGTGAGAAGAATGTTCCTTACATTGGTGATCAGTGGGAAGAATGTCCCTTATATTGGTGATCAGTGGCAGGTATCCCAATACTTTTGACAACATAGTGTTTCTATCTATCTATCTATCTATCTATCTATAACTAGGTGTTATATGAAGCCCCCCCCCCCCCCCTCATTACAGTATCTCGGAGTTCTTCTCTCTGCAGGAACCTGCCGTGATTTGAATTAGGCATTGCTGAATGTGACTCAAGCCTGAGAATGAAAAGACTACAAATCCCATCATCCACTGCACAGCAGGGGGACTTTTAGTTCTCCATGGAACGCAAATACAGTGACGTCACCAAACTTGTAGTCCATTGACACTTCCTCCAGCCCCATAATTGAAAGACTATACCTCAAGATGGAGGAACAGTCTGCAGGACCCCCCTAGGTACCTGATTCTGAGTCTCCATGGTTGATAGAACTGCATGAAAGGGAGGGGGACGGTCCAGGGACAGGCAGGCTGAGGAGGAAAGAGCTAGATGATGCTGGTTTGTCCTCCAGCCAGGAAATGAGGTGGAGCTTTCTCTGACTTTCTGCAGCTTCTAATGCACATTGCTCACAGTGTGCAGCTCACAGTGTGCATTGAAACCAGAGTAAGCCGTTTCAGTCCAGGAGAGGAGCCGATACAACTGTGCAAGACTGAATGGAGGGCGAGAGGTCAGATTTAATCTCTGCTGAGCGATGTCGTTTAGGTCCAGCCAATACGTTGTGAGTGACATTTCTCTGGATGTGAGCCGCGGCCGCATCGCTTAGTATGTTGCAGGCGGCGCGCGTTGATCCGGCCGGTGTGGACAGAAGATAATTGAGTGTCTTATTCAAACATCTCTTCTGCCTCATTTACAGAGGAGAGCGGATCTGGAATGTCTGCTAATGGACAATCTGCCCTTTTTCTGCTCTTCAAAATTTGCAGTTTGCATTCTCCCCAATCCGCCCGTCTTCCTGGCAGCTTCATGTCTGCGCAAATATCAGACGTTTCCCCCTCCCGTCACCACGAGCACTCACCAGGAAGGTGGATGGGGACCCGAGGACAGCCGAGGAACTACAAGTCCCAGCCTGATCTCCTTTGAATTACCAGATGTTACCCAATCACTATCATATAAAGTATATTTTTAGCCCTCCCCCCCCAGCATTTTATATATACAGTGCCTTGCAAAAGTATTCACCCCCCTTGGCTTTTTACCTATTTTGTTACATTACAGCCTTTAGCTCAATGTTTTTTTTAATCTGAATTATATGTGATGGATCAGAACACAATAGTGTAAGTTGGTGAAGTAAAATTAGAAAAATATATACATAAAACTATTTTTCAGAAATAAAAAACTGATAATTGACATGTGCGTATGTATTCACCCCCTTTGTTATGAAGCCCATAAAAAGCTCTGGTGCCACCAATTACCTTCAGAAGTCACATAATTAGTGAAATGATGTCCACCTGTGTGCAATCTAAGTGTCACATGATCTGTCATTACATATACACACCTTTCTGAAAGGCCCCAGAGGCGGCAACACCTAAGCAAGAGGCACCACTAACCAAACACTGCCATGAAGACCAAGGAACTCTCCAAACAAGTAAGGGACAATGTTGTTGAGAAGTACAAGTCAGGGTTGGGTTATAAAAAAATATCCAAATCTTTGATGATCCCTAGGAGCTCCATCAAATCTATCATAACCAAATGGAAAGAACATGGCACAACAGCAAACCTGCCAAGAGACGGCGGCACACCAAACCTCACAGACTGGCCAAGGAGGGCATTAATCAGAGAGGAGCACAGAGACCTAAGGTAACCCTGGAGGAGCTGCAGAGTTCCACAGCAGAGACTGGAGTATCTGTACATAGGACGACAATAAGCCGTTCGCTCCATAGAGTTGGGCTTTATGGCCAGAAGAAAGACATTACTTTTAGGAGAAAACAAAATGACACGTTTTGAGTTTGTGAAAAGGCACGTGGGAGACTCCCAAAATGTATGGAGGAAGGTGATCTGCTCTGATGTATGGAGGGAGGTGATCTGGTCTGATGTATGGAGGAAGGTGATCTGGTCTGATGTATGGAGGAAGGTGATCTGGTCTGATGTATGGAGGAAGGTGATCTGCTCTGATGTATGGAGGAAGGTGATCTGCTCTGATGTATGGAGGAAGGTGATCTGGTCTGATGTATGGAGGAAGGTGATCTGCTCTAATGTATGGAGGAAGGTGATCTGGTCTGATCTATGGAGGAAGGTGATCTGGTCTGATGTATGGAGGAAGGTGATCTGGTCTGATGTATGGAGGAAGGTGATCTGGTCTGATGTATGGAGGAAGGTGATCTGGTCTGATATATGGAGGAAGGTGATCTGGTCTGATGTATGGAGGAAGGTGATCTGGTCTGATGTATGGAGGAAGGTGATCTGGTCTGATATATGGAGGAAGGTGATCTGGTCTGATGTATGGAGGAAGGTGATCTGGTCTGATGTATGGAGGAAGGTGATCTGGTCTGATGTACGGAGGAAGGTGATCTGGTCTGATGTATGGAGGAAGGTGATCTGCTCTGATGTATGGAGGAAGGTGATCTGCTCTGATGTATGGAGGAAGGTGATCTGGTCTGATGTATGGAGGAAGGTGATCTGCTCTGATGTATGGAGGAAGGTGATCTGCTCTGATGTATGGAGGAAGGTGATCTGGTCTGATGTATGGAGGAAGGTGATCTGGTCTGATGTATGGAGGAAGGTGATCTGCTCTGATGTATGGAGGAAGGTGATCTGCTCTGATGTATGGAGGAAGGTGATCTGGTCTGATGTATGGAGGAAGGTGATCTGCTCTGATGTATGGAGGAAGGTGATCTGCTCTGATGTATGGAGGAAGGTGATCTGGTCTGATGTATGGAGGAAGGTGATCTGGTCTGATGTATGGAGGAAGGTGATCTGCTCTGATGTATGGAGGAAGGTGATCTGCTCTGATGTATGGAGGAAGGTGATCTGGTCTGATGTATGGAGGAAGGTGATCTGGTCTGATGTATGGAGGAAGGTGATCTGGTCTGATGTATGGAGGAAGGTGATCTGCTCCGATGTATGGAGGAAGGTGCTCCGGTCTGATGTATGGAGGAAGGTGATCTGCTCTGATGTATGGAGGAAGGTGATCTGGTCTGATGTATGGAGGAAGGTGATCTGGTCTGATGTATGGAGGAAGGTGATCTGGTCTGATGTATGGAGGAAAGTGCTCTGCTCCGATGTATGGAGGAAGGTGATCCGGTCTGATGTATGGAGGAAGGTGATCTGCTCTGATGTATGGAGGAAGGTGATCTGCTCTGATGTATGGAGGAAGGTGATCTGGTCTGATGTATGGAGGAAGGTGATCTGGTCTGATGTATGGAGGAAGGTGATCTGCTCTGATGTATGGAGGAAGGTGATCTGCTCTGATGTATGGAGGAAGGTGATCTGGTCTGATGTATGGAGGAAGGTGATCTGGTCTGATGTATGGAGGAAGGTGATCTGGTCTGATGTATGGAGGAAGGTGATCTGCTCTGATGTATGGAGGAAGGTGCTCTGGTCTGATGTATGGAGGAAGGTGATCTGGTCTGATGTATGGAGGAAGGTGATCTGGTCTGATGTATGGAGGAAGGTGATCTGGTCTGATGTATGGAGGAAGGTGATCTGGTCTGATGTATGGAGGAAGGTGATCTGCTCCGATGTATGGAGGAAGGTGCTCCGGTCTGATGTATGGAGGAAGGTGATCTGCTCTGATGTATGGAGGAAGGTGATCTGGTCTGATGTATGGAGGAAGGTGATCTGGTCTGATGTATGGAGGAAGGTGATCTGCTCTGATGTATGGAGGAAGGTGATCTGCTCTGATGTATGGAGGAAGGTGATCTGGTCTGATGTATGGAGGAAGGTGATCTGCTCTAATGTATGGAGGAAGGTGATCTGGTCTGATCTATGGAGGAAGGTGATCTGGTCTGATGTATGGAGGAAGGTGATCTGGTCTGATATATGGAGGAAGGTGATCTGGTCTGATGTATGGAGGAAGGTGATCTGGTCTGATGTATGGAGGAAGGTGATCTGGTCTGATGTATGGAGGAAGGTGATCTGGTCTGATGTATGGAGGAAGGTGATCTGCTCTGATGTATGGAGGAAGGTGATCTGCTCTGATGTATGGAGGAAGGTGATCTGGTCTGATGTATGGAGGAAGGTGATCTGCTCTGATGTATGGAGGAAGGTGATCTGCTCTGATGTATGGAGGAAGGTGATCTGGTCTGATGTATGGAGGAAGGTGATCTGGTCTGATGTATGGAGGAAGGTGATCTGGTCTGATGTATGGAGGAAGGTGATCTGGTCTGATGTATGGTGGAAGGTGATCTGGTCTGATGTATGGAGGAAGGTGATCTGCTCTGATGTATGGAGGAAGGTGCTCTGCTTTGATGTATGGAGGAAGGTGATCTGGTCTGATGTATGGAGGAAGGTGATCTGCTCTGATGTATGGAGGAAGGTGATCTGCTCTGATGTATGGAGGAAGGTGATCTGGTCTGATGTATGGAGGAAGGTGATCTGGTCTGATGTATGGAGGAAGGTGCTCTGGTCTGATGTATGGAGGAAGGTGATCTGCTCTGATGTATGGAGGAAGGTGATCTGCTCTGATGTATGGAGGAAGGTGATCTGCTCTGATGTATGGAGGAAGGTGATCTGGTCTGATGTATGGAGGAAGGTGATCTGCTCTGATGTATGGAGGAAGGTGATCTGGTCTGATGTATGGAGGAAGGTGCTCTGGTCTGATGTATGGAGGAAGGTGATCTGGTCTGATGTACGGAGGAAGGTGATCTGCTCTGATGTATGGAGGAAGGTGATCTGGTCTGATGTATGGAGGAAGGTGATCTGCTCTGATGTATGGAGGGAGGTGATCTGGTCTGATGTATGGAGGAAGGTGATCTGCTCTGATGTATGGAGGTAGGTGATCTGGTCTGATGTATGGTGGAAGGTGATCTGGTCTGATGTATGGAGGAAGGTGATCTGGTCTGATGTATGGAGGAAGGTGCTCTGCTCTGATGTATGGAGGAAGGTGATCTGCTCTGATGTATGGAGGAAGGTGATCTGGTCTGATGTATGGAGGAAGGTGATCTGGTCTGATGTATGGAGGAAGGTGATCTGGTCTGATGTATGGAGGAAGGTGATCTGGTCTGATGTATGGAAGAAGGTGATCTGCTCTGATGTATGGAGGAAGGTGATCTGCTCTGATGTATGGAGGAAGGTGCTCTGCTCTGATGTATGGAGGAAGGTGATCTGCTCTGATGTATGGAGGAAGGTGATCTGCTCTGATGTATGGAGGAAGGTGATCTGCTCTGATGTATGGAGGAAGGTGATCTGGTCTGATGTATGGAGGAAGGTGATCTGGTCTGATGTAAGGAGGAAGGTGATCTGGTCTGATGTATGGAGGAAGGTGATCTGGTCTGATATATGGAGGAAGGTGATCTGGTCTGATGTATGGAGGAAGGTGATCTGCTCTGATGTATGGAGGAAGGTGATCTGGTCTGATGTATGGAGGAAGGTGATCTGCTCTGATGTATGGGGGAAGGTGATCTGGTCTGATGTATGGGGGAAGGTGATCTGCTCTGATGTATGGAGGAAGGTGATCTGCTCTGATGTATGGAGGAAGGTGATCTGCTCTGATGTATGGAGGAAGGTGATCTGGTCTGATGTATGGAGGAAGGTGATCTGGTCTGATGTATGGAGGAAGGTGATCTGGTCTGATGTATGGAGGAAGGTGCTCTGGTCTGATGAGACTAATATTTAACTTTTTTGCCATCAAAGAAAAAGCTATGTCTGGCGCAAACCCAACACATCACATCACCCAAAGATCACCATCCCCACTGTGAAACATGGTGGTGGCAGCATCATGCAGTGGGGATGTTTTTCAGCAGTCAGGACTGGGAAACTGGTCAGAGTTGAGGGAAAGATGGATGGTGCTAAATACAGGGATATTCTTGAGCAAAACCTGTAGCACTCTGTGTGTGATTTGAGGCTAGGATGGAGGTTCACCTTCCAGCAGGACAATGACCCCAAACACACTGCTAAAGCAACACTTGAGTGGTTTAAAGCGGAAGTAAACCCTGATGGGTTTACTTCCTCTTTCATTCCCTGCAAAGGCAAAGCATAATGGACTACTATGCATCACAAAGTAGTCCATTATGTGTCACTTACCTGACACAGGAGCCAGCGAAGTCACCGCTGTCCCCTGTAGTCTGGAGCATCCATCTTCTCTGTAGGTCTCGCAGCTCCGCCGCTGTCATTCGGGGGAAGCGGCAGTGACGTCACTCCCGCGCATGTGCACGGGAGCCGCCACTCGCGGCATATCGCCGTTGACTGCGGCGCGCTCAGTGCGCCTGCGCGCCGCTGTCTACGGCGCATGCGCCGTAGACAGCGGTGCCTGTCTTTCGGGCAAATATCTCTTAAACCGTGTAGGTTTAGGAGATATTTCTTGGACCTACAGGTAAGCCTTAATCTAGACTTACCTGTAGGTCAAAGTGGTTTGTAAGGGTTTACAACCACTTTAAGGGGAAACATGTAAATGTGTTGGAATGGCCTAGTCAAAGCCCAGACCTCAATCCAATAGAAAATCTGTGGTCAGACTTAAAGTTCGCTGTTCACAAGCGCAAACCATCCAACTTGAAGGAGCTGGAGCAGTTTTGCAAGGAGGAGGAATGGGGAAAAATTCCAGTGGTAAGATGTGGCAAGACTCATAGAGACTTATCCAAAATGCCTTGGAGCTGTGATAGCCACAAAAGATGGCTCTACAAAGAATTTACTTTAGGGGGGTGAATAGTTATGCACATTGACTTTTTCTGTTATTTAGTCCTATTTGTTGCTTGCTTCACAATAAAGAAAAAATAAATAAATCCTCAAGGCAACAAAACACGAAAAATGCCAAAGGGGATGGATATTTTTGTAAGGGACTGTATTGGGAGAAGGCTGTACCTTGTGAAAATACAAGGTGGTCCAGCATGGCATAATCAATGCACTCAAACTAGATATAGAGTTCCCAGTTCTGTACACCTACTGTGCCCATTATGAAGGGTTCCCACCATCCCTGTGTTGAGTTCCTGGATCTGTACACCTACCGTGCCCATTATGAGGGGTTCCCACCATCCCTGTGCTGAGTTCCCAGGTCTGTACACCCGCTGTGCCCATTATGAGGGGTTCCCACCATTCCTGTGCTGAGTTCCCAGGTCTGTACACCTGCTGTGCCCATTATGAGGGGTTCCCACCATTCCTGTGCTGAGTTCCCAGGTCTGTACACCCGCTGTGCCCACTATGAGGGGTTCCCACCATTCATGTGCCGAGTTCCTGGATCTGTACACCTGCTGTGCCCATTATGAGAGGTTCCCACCATCCCTGTGCTGAGTTCCCAGGTCTGTACACCTGCTGTGCCCATTATGAGTGGTTCCCATCATCCCTGTGCTGAGTTCCCGGGTCTGTACACCCGCTGTGCCCATTATGAGGGGTTCCCATCATCCCTGTGCTGATTTCCCGGGTCTGTTCACCTGCTGTGCCCACGATGAGGGGTTCCTACCATCCCTGTGCTGAGTTCCCAGTTCTGTACACCTACCGTGCCCATTATGAGGGGTTCCCACCATCCCTGTGCTGAGTTCCCAGGTCTGTACACCCGCTGTGCCCATTATGAGGGGTTAATTTTGTTTATTGAAAATCTTACAAACAACAACTTATATACAATAAAACCATAATAAATAAATAAAACATATTTACAAAATAATTGAATATGACTATACAAAACAAGAACATAATAAATGGTGCAAACCAAAAAGCATACAACATAATCCCTACGGGAGAGCCAGACTAAGGAACATCACCATCACCATGCATGGAACCTTCTATAGAAACGGAGTGGGAACTGCCATTAGGGTAGTCGGGGCAGACGTTTCTTAGCCTGACTACTCCCTCTGCCGGGAGAACCAGCACGCTTCGTTGCACCCTGACACTCATCATCCATGGAGGACGCTGAACTGAACGAGTCCCAATCATCATCATCATCATCTGACAGGACCCCAAACTTATTTTCTACATGCAAAACCTCAGGACTTAAGGTAACTGCACCTCTTTTCTTCCCCTTCCTTTTGCCCCTCTTCCTTTTATCCTCCAACCACTCCATATCATCCTTGGACAAATCAGAGTCAACAACCTCCCCACACCTATCCTCCCCCCCACTCTCCCTTCCCTTATCTACCACCAGGCCAGCCTCTTCACCATCCACCCCACTCCTCTGCACCCCATGACCCTTAACAGAGACCCTGCAGCGTCGGGGGAGGGGGACTGGCACCGCACTTAATGCACCAGCCTCAGCACCTCTTGCTGCCTCTGCAATTTTAGAAGACACAGAAGGATAAGACACAGAAGGATTGGACACATTCTTGGCAACTGAAACCTTACCCACAGACTGGGGAGACACAGACACATTGGGTATGGGCACAGACTGGGGAGACACATTGGGTATTGGCACAGACTGGGGAGACGCAGACACATTGGGTATTGGCACAGACTGGGGAGACACAGACACATTGGGTATGGGCACAGACTGGGGAGACACAGACACATTGGGTATTGGCACAGACTCAGATGGGATCACAGGCCCTCCAGCTGATGAGCTCTGAGCATCCTCCATGTCCAGACGGAAAAACTCTCTCATGAGCTCCGGCTTGTTGTGCATTGCCTCAGGACACTGACTGTAAGGATGCCCCACTGCATTGCACAGATTACACCTGATAATATTACAGTCCTTTGCCAAATGTCCTATACCCTGACACAGAGAGCACTTCATCACCGGACAGGAGGATGCAAGATGCCCTTTATCTCCACATTTATTGCAGAGCTTTGGCTGGCCCGGGTAGAAGATGGTCAGCCTGTCCCTCCCCAGGAAAGCTGAGGATGGCAGATGCTGCACAACATTATCAATGACTTTTAATTTCAGCTGCACAGACCATCCCCCTGTCCATATTCCCCGATCGTCCAAAATCTTTCTTAGGGGGCTCAGGACGTCCCCATACCTCCTCAACCATACAGTCAGATCCCCTTGTGGTATGGATTCATTGCGCACAAGTATTGTCACCATTTTAATGAGGGGCTGGCGTGAAATAAGTTTGGGGATGAGCCCTTTCCAGTCCGGCAGGCCCCTACACACGTGTTCAAACTTCTCCCAAAATATGTCCAGAGACTCGGGACGGATAAAGGACAAATCATATTCATAGGAACCTGCTGGACTGATCAGGGCGAAGATATCTGCAGGCCTAAACCCCATCTGCAGGATTTTATCCACCACTGTCCTCCTATGTGGGGGGTTTCCATCACCTTCCCATTTCAATTGTACAACATTCCTCCTTTTAAACAGGGAGGAAGATAGAACATCCCCATGCTCCTTCCCTGCTTGCTCCCCCTTCCCAGAACTTGTGGCAGCAACACCAGCATAAGTTTTTCTTCCAGCTTTTGCAGTCTTGTCCTCAGATACATTCAAACCTGCTGGCCGAGAGTCTGAATCAGCTGGGATAGCAGTCTTCTGATTAGCAGGACCCACCCCCTCCCCCGAACACTCAGCTTCAATCCTGGGAGCCATCACAGTCTTGGCTGCTGCAGACTCCTGGAGAGTTGTAGTACTACTGCTCCCAGCATCTCCTCCACCATACACAGGAACAGCCGCTGTGCCTGGTCCAGGCAAAGTCTCTGTATTGTCCATGGACCTCTCTGCAGACTGAAGCTGACAGTTATTTATTGCTTGCAGTACATTGTCTATGGGTCTGGGCTGACTGTCTGTAGCACTACAACCCTCAGCAGGCCCATTGTTATTAAAGATCCCACCATCCTGCACACACATTGTACCTGCACCTGCTCTCTCCACAGGTCTTTCTTCCACAGGACTAGGAATGGTGTCCATCTTCTCCTCACCTTCCTGGGGAGCTGAATCTGGACTGGCCTCTAGTTTATTGATCACATCCAACATGTCAGAACCTTCATCCTCCGGCTCAGATGTTCCATATTGCTGGGGAGGGAAGGGGACAGAGGCCTCCGCCATTGAGGGCTCAGCAGGTGTCTGAGGTGTTGAAACACTGGGCTCATCCTCCGGGCCCACTTTCTCACTCTCTGCTGACTCCGACTTTACTTGCATCTCCTCACAGGTTGGATCACCTTCCATGCAGGACGCGGCTCTTCTCCTCATGCGATTAAATCGCTCCTCATTCTTATATTTCTCTTTAAAAATGCCACCGTTCTCCTTCAGAGAGCTCACCAGCTCTTTCTGCCTCTTAACAGCTTGCTCCAAGTCCTTCAACTCAGGCCTCAGAGCTGACCTCCTCTTGCTGTACAATTTGGCACAAACTTGCTTTTTCTTCCGAAATTCAGTCATCAACATCAACAATCTCTCCTCTTCTTCCTCAATCTGCTTCAGCTTCCCAACAATCCTCTGTCTAACGGCAGGCAGGGACTCCTCACTCCTTTGGCAAGGCCCAGAATCTTCCACAGGCCTAGCCAGGGGACCCCCGCCGGGGTCCTCCCCAGGATCCAGCATCCCTCCTGGGGCAGAGGAGTAACTCTAGCCCCTGGTCTCTGGAAGCACAGGAGCAAAGGAACTAGCAACCTCTCACCTCACTGTCAAGGAGAGGAATGGCAGTTTCCCACCATCCCTGTGCTGAGTTCCCAGGTCTGTACACCTGCTGTGCCCATTATGAGTGGTTCCCATCATCCCTGTGCTGAGTTCCCGGGTCTGTACACCCGCTGTGCCCATTATGAGGGGTTCCCATCATCCCTGTGCTGATTTCCCGGGTCTGTTCACCTGCTGTGCCCACGATGAGGGGTTCCTACCATCCCTGTGCTGAGTTCCCAGTTCTGTACACCTACCGTGCCCATTATGAGGGGTTCCCACCATCCCTGTGCTGAGTTCCCAGGTCTGTACACCCGCTGTGCCCATTATGAGGGGTTCCCACCATTCCTGTGCTGAGTTCCCAGGTCTGTACACCTGCTGTGCCCATTATGAGTGGTTCCCATCATCCCTGTGCTGAGTTCCCGGGTCTGTACACCCGCTGTGCCCATTATGAGGGGTTCCCATCATCCCAGTGCTGATTTCCCGGGTCTGTTCACCTGCTGTGCCCATGATGAGGGGTTAATTTTGTTTTATTGAAAATCTTACAAACAACAACTTATATACAATAAAACCATAATAAATAAATAAAAACATATTTACAAAATAATTGAATATCATTATACAAACCAGAAAGAACAAGAACAAAATAAACAGTGCAAAAACAAATTGCGCATTACATAATCCCTATGGGAGAGCCAGACTAAGGAACATCACCATCACCATGCATGTAGCCTTTTATCAAAATTGTATTTGATCTGAAAATCTAGGGGAGTGAAAGAAGAATACAAAGAAAGCCGCACACCCCGAGATCAACAGGCAGCAGCTACAGAGCCCTGATATTCCTCCACGCCTTTATCCAGGCCTCCTGCTGCCACCTGTCTTTCTCAAGACCCCGAATCTTCCCAACCTCACCCAGAATGTTCTCCACCACCACTTCCACAGGGAGGATTTTACCCCGTAAGGATACCTGACACCGTGCACTCCACGTGAAATAACGGACTACTAAACTAACTAAAAAAAGTGTTTCCAAATCATAATCCCGACGAGTCTGGAAAGCCCCATACACCCACTCTGCATAACTCATATGGGGGAGGAAGGGTATACTCAGAGCCCTCCCCACCCTCTTGTACACCTCTATATTAAAAGGGCACTGAAGTAGAAAGTGATCCATGGACTCCACCACTCCTCCACACTCCACTCTCGGGCAGCCCCGATCACTCATGGAAAGAAACTTCAAGTTGCCCTTCACATATAGTTTTCCATGAAAGGCAAGCCAAGCCTGATCCCTAAACTTCATTGGGATTCTCTCCAAATTAATCAACCGCAAACCCACCCCCAAAACCAGGCTTGGGCAATCCCTCAAGGCCAGTGGCTCGCAAAAAACAGAGCTCATGATCCGCTTCTCAAGAAGTTTCCTTGGAAGAGATCTGACTTCTCCTGCCGTTACTTGCCACTGCCGAAGCATTTTCAAACACGGGGCAACATAAGCCGGGAGCTTATCATGCTTGACCCTCAGGCTTTTCACTGGCCCACCATTTTCCCAGTCTCGCAGAAAGGGCCTAAACCAGGACTGGAAAATACCAACCCACCCAGGCGGTCTCTCTGCCAACATGTTACCAAGATTGTACTTCACAAACATCAGAGAGAAAAAGACTACAGGGTTGATCATCCCTAGACCACCCTCCCGCCTAGAAAGGTAAGTCACATTCCTTTTGACAAGGTTTATTCTGTTCCCCCATAACAGCTGGAAGAAACAAGTATAGACCCTGGTATAGAGAGAAGCTGGCAAAACGCAAACAAAACTGACATATAGAAAAATCGGAATCAGGTAAGTCTTGATCAGATCAACCTTTTCCCTCAAGGAAAGCTGCCAACCTTTCCAGCTTGCCACCTTGGCATCGGCATTCTCCAGCCTGTTCACCCAATTTGCATGACCATAGTCACCTGGGCCAAATTCAATGCCTAGAACTCTAATTTTTTGCTGGGGCTCCGGGAAGTCATCCGGGAGAACAAAGCTCTCACCTTCCACGCCCATCCAGAAAGCTTCACACTTGTCCTGGTTGACCTTTGAACCTGATGCCTCTGAATACTGCGTTATCACTGAGACCACCTCCTGCGCCTCTCCAGTCCCAGAGACAAAAACAGAAACATCATCAGCATAGGCCACAACTTTCAAAGGAGGCTCACCAGCGATGCCCAAAGGTACCCCACACAATGGCCCATTCTCCAGCCTTCTGATGAAGGGGTCAATTGCAAATGCATATAACAGAGGACTCAATGGGCACCCCTGACGCACACCCGAGCCGACCACAAAGGGTTGCCCGACCCAACCATTAACTAGCGGGAAGCTTTCAGCCCCTTTGTACAAAATCTTAAGCCAATCAATGAAACCCCCCTCCAGGCCATATCTGCCAAGAAGGATCCATAAGTACTCATGATTAACCCGATCAAAGGCCTTAGCCTGATCCAATGTCAGCAAAAATTTACCCCAACCAGCAGCCCTACAACGCTCCAAGGCCTCCCGGACGGCTAACACTGCTGAGAAAGTGCTTCTACCTTGGACCGAACAGTGCTGGTGGTGGGATAATAAACTGCCTGCCACTGGTGATAATCGCCAGAAAAAAATCTTTGCCAGTATCTTTCTATCGACATTAAGAAGGCTAATGGGGCGCCAATTCTCAATCATCGAAGGATCTTTACCCTTTGACAGAAGGATCACTGCAGATTGCCTCATGGAGGGAGGGAGAGAACCCTCATACAAACAGCCATTAAAAACCTCCGCAAGGTAGGGAGCCAGGATCGTCTTAAAACATTTATAAAACTCAGCTGTCAACCCATCTGGCCCTGGCGTTTTCTTGATGGCCAGTTTATCAATAGCCTGGACTACCTCATCTGCAGTGATTTCATCTGTCAAAAAAGGAACATTACTTTCCAGTCCTGGTGTAGAGTCCAAAAAACCCAACATCCTTGTCCGATCAAGGTTCCTTCCTCCCAGGAGATCTGCATAGTATGACCTGACAACCTCCAGGATCCCTGACCTAGACTTCGTCAGAGAGCCCGTACTGTCCTTCAGGCCATGGACCGTCTTAACTGCTACGCTCTGTTTACAGTTCTGGTAAGGGTCAGGCGAATGGTATTTCCCGTAATCCCTCTCCTGAACCAAAGAGGCGTGCCGGTCATATTCATGTCTCCTAAGGAGGAGCTTCACCTCAGAGATCGCCCCAGAATCTCCTCCATTCGAAACAAGGCGGTCAAGTTTCCTCCGCAAACGCTGGTAGGTGATATACTTATCTTGCTGCTTCTTTCTTCCTATGGCCTTGAAAAGCCTAACAGTCCGCTGTTTTACAAGCTCCCACCATTCTGACTTGCTGTTGCAAAAGTCTAGGATTGTTACCTGTGCTTGAAAAAAATCCTCAAAGGATTGTCTTACTCTCTCGTCTTCCAGGAGGGCCGAATTCAATCTCCAGATACCCCTCCCCCTAGGTGGCATGTCTAAGGCATTCAGAGTCACAGACAGAATACAGTGGTCAGAAAACTCCACTGCCCGACACACAGGTGCCGAAAAAGCAGAGTCTCCCTTTAAAAAAAACCTATCTATCCTACTCTGACTACTACCTCTCTGAAAAGTGAACCCCGTGCTGTCTGGGCAACGCTTAATGTGCGCATCTACCAGACCTGCTTCCCTAACTATCGCATTGAGAAAAAGGGTGTCATAGCCCAGCTTATCTCTGAAACCTCTCCTGTCTTTAGACCTAGTAATGGTGTTGAAATCACCTCCAAAGATAACCTGCTGGGCCGTAAAAAGAAAAGGCTTAATCTTTGTAAAGAGGCATTTCCTGTCCCACTTTGTCTGGGGACCATAGATGTTAATCAGGCGCAAGTCCTGCCCCCTTACAGAGACGTCCAAGACCATGCATCTCCCAATCTCTACCTCAATTACCCGCCGGCACGTTACCATACCAGAAAAAAGGACTGCAACCCCGCTGTAAGGCTCGGCCGCAAGAGACCAAAATGAGGGACCACGTCTCCACTCCCTCTTTGCCAGATGTATATCAGCCAGACTACTCAGATGGGTCTCTTGTAAAAACAAAATGTCAGCATCAAACTCGCTGAGCAAAAATAAGGCCATATGACGAGCGCTTACTGATCTCAAGCTGGCAACATTAATGGTTGCCACTTTTAACGGAGTGGGAACTGCCATCAGGGTAATTGAGGCAGACGTTTCTTAGCCTGACTACTCCCTCTCCCTGGAGAACCAGCACGCTTTGTTGCGCCCTGGCACTCATCATCCATGGAGGACGCTGAACTGAACGAGTCCCAATCATCATCATCATCGTCCGACAGGACCTTAAACTTATTTTCCAAAGGCAAAACTACAGGATTTAAGGGAACTGAACCCCTTTTTTTCCTTCTTTTGCCCCTCCTCCTCCTATCCTCCAACCACTCCATATCATCTTTGGATAAACCACAACCAGCCTCCCCACACCTATCCTCCCCTTCAACCCCCTCCCCCCCACTCTCCCTTCCCTTATCTACCACCAGGCCAGCCTCCCCACTATTTTCCCCACTCCTCTGGCCCCCACGATCTGCAATAGGAACCCTGCAGCGTCGGGGGAGGGGGACTGGCACCACACCTGATGCACCAGCCTCAGCACCTCTTGCTGCCTCTGCAATTTTAGAAGACACAGAAGGATAAGACACAGAAGGATTGGACACATTCTTGGCAACTGAAACTTTACATACAGGCTGGGAGGACACAGGCACACTAGGTACACGCACAGACTGGGAGGACACAGACACATTGGGTACTGGCACAGACTGGGGAGACACAGACACATTGGGTATGGGCACAGACTGGAGAGACACATTGGGTATTGGCACAGACTGGGGAGACACATTGGGTATTGGCACAGACTGGGGAGACACATTGGGTATTGGCACAGACTGGGGAGACACATTGGGTATGGGCACAGACTGGAGAGACACATTGGGTATTGGCACAGACTGGGGAGACACATTGGGTATTGGCACAGACTGGGGAGACACATTGGGTATTGGCACAGACTGGGGAGACACATTGGGTATTGGCACAGACTCAGATGGAATCACAGACCCTCCAGCTGATGAGCTCTGCGCATCCTCCATGTCCAGACGGAAAAACTCCCTCATGAGCTCAGGCTTGTTGTGCATTGCCTCAGGACACTGACTATAAGGATGTCCCACTGCATTGCACAGATTACACCTTATAATATTACAATCCTTTGCCAAATGCCCTATACCCTGACACAAGGAGCACTTCATTACTGGACAGGAGGATGCAAGATGCCCTTTATCTCCACATTTATTGCAGAGCTTTGGCTGGCCCGGGTAGAAGATGGTCAGCCTGTCCCTCCCCAGGAAAGCTGAGGATGGCAGATGTTGGACAACATTATCAATAACCTTTAGCTTCAGCTGCACAGACCATCCCCCTGTCCATATTCCCCGATCGTCCAAAATCTTTCTCAGGGGGCTCAGGACGTCCCCATACCTCCTCAGCCATACAGTCAGATCCCCTTGGGGTATGGATTCATTGCGCACAAGTATTGTCACCATTTTAATGAGGGGCTGGCGGGAAATAAGTTTGGGGATGAGCCCTTTCCAGTCCGGCAGGCCCCTACACACGTGTTCAAACTTCTCCCAAAATATGTCCAGAGACTCGGGACGGATAAAGGACAAATCATATTCATAGGAACCTGCCGGACTGATCAGGGCGAAGATATCCGCAGGCCTAAACCCCATCTGCAGAATTTTATCCACCACCACCCTCCTATGTGGGGGGTTTCCATCACCTTCCCATTTCAATTGTACAACATTCCTCCTTTTAAACAGGGAGAAAGATAAAACGTCCCCATGCTCCCTCCCTGCTTGTTCCCCCTTCCCAGATCCTGTGGCAGCAACACCAGCATAAGTTTTTCTTCCAGCTTTTGCAGTCTTGTCCTCAGATACATTCAAACCTGCTGGCAGAGAGTCTGAATCAGCTGGGATAGCAGTCTTCTGATTAGCAGGACCCACCCCCTCCCCCGAACACTCAGCTTCAATCCTGGGAGCCATCACAGTCTTGGCTGCTGCAGACTCCTGGAGAGCTGTAGTACTACTACACCCAGCATCTCCTCCACCATTCACAGGAACAGCCGCTGTGCCTGGTCCAGGCAAAGTCACTGTATTGTCCATGGACCTCTCTGCAGACTGAAGCTGACAGTTATTAGCAGATGTTATTGCTCGCTGTACATTGTCTATGGGTCTGGGCTGACTGTCTGTAGTACTACAACCCTCAGCAGGCCCATTGTTATTAAAGATCCCACCATCCTGCACACACACAGTACCTGCACCTGCTCTCTCCACAGGAATAGGAACGGTGTCCATCTTCTCCTCACCATCCTGGGGAGCTGAATCTGGACTGGCCTCCAGTTTGTTGATCAGATCCAACATGTTAGAACCTTCATCCTCCTGCTGGGATGTTCCACATTGCTGGGGAGGGAAGGGGACAGAGGCCTCCGCCATTGAGGGCTCAGCAGGTGTCTGAGATGTTGAACAGCTGGGCTCATCCTCCGGGCCCACTTTCTCACTCTCTGCTTCCATCTCCTCGCTCTCCATGCAGGAAGAAGCTCCTTTCCTCATTTGGTTAAATCGCTCCTCATTTTTATATTTTTCTTTAAAAGCTCCACTATTCTCCTTCAGAGAACTCACCAATTCCTTCTGCTTCCGCAGAGCTTGTTCCAGGTCCTTCAATTCAGGCCTCAGAGCCGGTCTCTTCTTACTGAAGACTTTGGCACAAATCTGCTTCTTCTTTTTAAATTCAGCTTTCAAAGCTCCCAACTTCTCCTCTTCCTTCTCAATCCGCTTCAGCGTTTCCACAATCCTCCGTCTAAAGGCAGACAGAGATTCATCCTTCCTTGGGCCAGGCCCAGAATCTTCCGCAGGTTGAGGCCTATCCAGGGGGCCCCCGCCAGGGTCCTCCCCAGGATCCAGCATCCTTCCTGGGGCAGAGGAGTAACTCTAGCCCCTGGTCTCTGGAAGCACAGGAGCAAAGGAACTAGCAACCTCTCACCTCGCTGTCAAGGAGAGGAATGGCAGTTTCCCACCATCCCTGTGCTGAGTTCCCGGGTCTGTAAACCCGATGTGCCCATTATTAGAAGTTCCCACAATCCAGGTGTTGAGTTCCCGGGTCTGTACACCTAGGAACGTCAGAGGTGTTGGTAGAACTGAGAAGGACCTGGGGCACCCCTAGGAGAGGACCCACTTTTAGACAGCTATCATCAGAACAAGTATCCCCATTGGCAGTTTTGCCCTTCCATCACCATGTTGTACTGACTGCAGACCCTCCACTTACCAATCGCCGGGACTGATCAGGTGGATGTGGGGGGGGGGGGGGTGGAAGACCCCTCCTTCTCACCCTCCCTCTCATCTGTTAGGCTCGGTTCACACAGGGGGCGATGCGAGGCGACACGACTTGCCGCGCCGCGACCTGCCGCGACCTCAGCGGCAACTTGCAAATGACTTCTGTATAGAAGTCAATGCAAGTCGCCCCGAGGTCGCCCAGAAGTAGTACAGGAACCTTTTTTCTAAGTCGGAGCGACTCGAGTCGCTCCTCTTAGAACGGTTCCGTAGTACAGAACGGGGGCGACTTGTCAGGTCGCGGCACGGCAAGTCGTGTCGCCTCGTGTCGCCCCCTGTGTGAACCGAGCCTAAGGCCTCATGCATACGAGACGCAGTTAAACGCGCTTTCAGATGCAGTTGGACAGTTTTTTCAACTGCCCCTGAACTCATTCAATGTTATCCTATGTGTCCATGCACACAGTCTCGTTTTTTTCCGTTTTTATGCAGTTGCGTTTAATCTCGTTTTTCCAGAAGCAAAAAAATGCGTTCAGAAGCAAAAATGTCCACGTTTCAGACGCAAAACGCGGTAAAACGCGGCAAAACGCGGCAAAACGCCGCTACCGCGTTTAGCCGCGTTTGCGTTTATATGCGTTTTTAAGGCTGGGTTCACACTGCTGCGGGGGGAGATCCGGATGTGATTCGCACCGCAAATCACATCCGATCTCCGTAGCGATGCGAGTACAGCCATACAGATAGTATGGCTGAATTCGCATCGCTCCCGCAGCAAACTCGCACGGGACCCTTTTTTTGGTCCGCAACAGAATCGGATCGCATGGGGGTTCACACCATGCGATCCGATTCCTGTGCGAGTCGGCAGATCGCACTGCGATATGCGGACGGATCTGGGGGTGTCATTAACATTTCACTGACACTCCCAGCCGTCCGCATAGGGCAGTGTGAACTGCCGGTGGGAGTAATGCGATGCGGGAAAACGCCGCGGATTCGCGGCGTTCCCGCATCGCAGCGGTGTGAACCCGGCCTAAAGGTGACCTTTTTTTTTACATTAAAAATCTCAAAAATGATTGCAAATGATGAAAAACCATTAGAAAAATATTTTAAACAATTGCAATTGCAAGTGGACAATCCACAACTTGTGGCAAGTGACATGGCAGGTGGCAAGTGATGTGGCAAGTGGACAATCCACAACTTGTGGCAAGTGACATGGCAGGTGGCAAGTGATGTGGCAAGTGGACAATCCACAACTTGTGGCAAGTGATGTGGCAAGTGGACAATCCACAACTTGTGGCAAGTGACATGGCAGGTGGCAAGTGATGTGGCAAGTGGACAATCCACAACTTGTGGCAAGTGACATGGCAGGTGGCAAGTGATGTGGCAAGTGGACAATCCACAACTTGTGGCAAGTGATGTGGCAAGTGGACAATCCACAACTTGTGGCAAGTGATGTGGCAAGTGGACAATCCACAACTTGTGGCAGGTGCCGTGGCAAGTGACACACTAAATACAAGTACACTGCAGCTCTCACAGCTGCTGCTACTCGCTCTGGTCTCACAAAATTGCTGAAATAGTTAATAATACTGTTTTTTTGAGCTGGGGAGGGTCTATGATGTTAGCTTAACTAAACGCTTCTAGACGCAAACGCGGTAAAACGCAGCTAAATCGCGGTAAAAATCGCGGCAAAACGCACGTTTCTAAACGCTGGTTTCAACATGTGTCCAGCATTGTTTGCATCTGCGTCTCGTGTGCATGAAGCCTTACTGTAACTGATCTGGGCCTTAAAGTTCTGGCAGAATCTTCCCTTAGCAGCCAGTTTGTAGTTTTGTAGATGTCCATCGGTGACCCGGAGAGGATTGTCTCCTCATCACGTTTCACTTTATACTTTGTGTGGAGAACATAACAATCCACGTCTGGCAGAGTACAGGACGGATGTGGAATAGGAAATGACTTTTCATTGGTGATTAGTTTGTCATTCTGACGTTCCCCGGAGCCGGAGTCCCTTCAGATGGCAGACGGTTGGTTGGTTTAGCGGTAAGATAATGAAGAATGTCACATTACCGATCAGAGGACGGCTCGGGGGGAGAAGAAATTGTTTATGATAATTCCTCATCTGTTTGCTAACAATATCTCTGTGAGCCTTGAATGAAAATCAGATGCCGAGGAGCAGAATGATGCACCAGAAGATGAATGGGGTACCTACCTGTACTCACCTATCATACACCTATCTAGTGTACCCATACAGGGTACCCACCTATCATGCACCTACCTATTGTACCCATACAGGGTACCCCCCTATCATATAACTTCCTATTGTACCCATACAGGGTACCCACCTATCATACACCTACATATTGTATACATACAGGGTACCCACCTATCATACACCTACCTATTGTACCCATACAGGATACCCACCTATCATATACCTTCCTATTGTACCCATACAGGGTACCCACCTATCATATACCTTCCTATTGTACCCATACAGGGTACCCACCTATCATACACCTACCTATTGTATTAATACCTACCTATTGTATCCATACAGGGTACCTACCTATCATACACCTACCTATTGTACCCACCTATCATAGACCTTCAATGCTGATACATAGTATGTGCCCCCTTCCTGATCTTTTTTGTTTTTTTGCATATTTGTCACACTTAAATAATTCAGAGCTTCAAAGAAATATTAACCCCTTCACACCTAAGGGTAAAACAAATCTTAATGCCTAAGCCACAATTTTGCAACTTTGACATGTGTTAGTAAAACTGTACATATCATCACAACTACTTTGTGCATCCAGGGGGATTATACCGCGTTTTTTTCAGGACAAATTGGGCTTTCATGTGGTGGCAAATGGATATCTCCTGATTTTTTTTTTTTTAACCACTTGCCGCCCGCCCTATAGCAAAATGACGGCGACCAAGTGGTTTCAAGATCCTGACCGGGCGTCATATGACATCCTCAGGATTTTGAGCCGCTGCACACCCCCGGGGGCGCGCATCGCGGCGATCGTTGTTGCGGTGTGTCAGTCTGACACCCCGCAACTATGATCTCCGTAAACAATCTCCGACAAAGACTCTTTACCACGTGATCAGCCTTGTCCAATCACGGCTGATCACAGTGTAAATTGGAAGAGCCGGTGATCGGCTTTTCCTCACTCGCGTCTGTCAGACGTGAGTAGAGGAGAGCCGAACGGCTGCTCCTCTGACAGGGGGGACTGTGCTGATCGATTATCAGCACAGCCCCCCCCCCCCGAGGATGCCCACACTGGACCACCAGGGATGCCACCAGACCACCAGGGATGCCCAGCACCTGGTATGCCACCCTAGACCACCAGGGATCCCGGTCAGTGCCCACAATGGATGCCAATCAGTGCCCACAATGGATGCCAATCAGTGCCCACAATGGGCATCACTGATTGGCATGCATTATTGTTTGGCACTGATTGGCATCCATCAGTAAAATATAATACAATACAATGCCGCCTATCAGTGTCCATCCATGCCCATCTGTGCCACCTATCCATGCCCATCTGTGCCACCTATCCATGCCCATCTGTGCCACCTATCCATGCCCATCCGTGCCACCTGTCCATGCCAATCTGTGTCAGCTATCAGTGCGAATTTGTGCCACCTATCAGTGCCCATCCGTGTCACCCATCAGTGCCACCTATCGGTGCCACATATCAGTGCCCATCAATGCCACCTCATCAGTGCCACTTCATTGGTGCCACCTCATCAGTGCCCATCAGCGAAGGAGAAAAACGTACTTATTTACAACGTTTTGCAACTGAAACAAAAAAATGTCGGTCTTTTTTTATTTGTTTAGCAAAAAATAAAAACCGCAGAGGTGATCAAATACCACCAAAAGAAAGCTCTATTTGTGGGAAAAAAAATTATAAAAATTTCATTTGGGTACAGTGTAGCATGACCGCGCAATTGTCAGCGACAGCGCTGAATGCTCAAAATTGGTCTGGGCAGAAAGGTGTTTAAGTGCTGGGTAATGAAGTGGCTATTTATCAAAGGAAAATTGGCCAAAAATAGTAAAATATTTTTATTTAAATTTAGCTGTATATTTTTTGGTAACTTTAGTTTACTAAAACTAAAAAAAAAAAAAAATTCTATCACCCCAAAAACCCCTGACCTTGACCTTTGACCCTGACCCAAGCACTAACCCCGTCACTGACCTAGATCAAACCTTGATCTAGGTATTTTTTGTATTTTTTAATTATTATTACTATTATTATTATTATTATTATTATTATTATTAATAATTTTTTTAATTATCAAAGGAAAACTGGCCTAAAATAGTAAACAAAAAAAAAAAAGTTTATTTAAATTTAGCTGTATATTTTTGGTACTACCATAACTTTCCACCAAAGAACAAGTCAAAATAAATTCTCCTGCACCTGATGATCGCAGCAATACCCCAAAAGGCCAAAAATAATAATGTGCATTTTACTTTTTAATTACATTAAAAAATAAAAAAATAAAAAAAGAGAAAAAAATTTCTATTCCTCAAAAAATACTGACCCTAACCATTGACCCTGATCCAAACACTAACCTTGGCACGGATCAAACCTTGATCTAAGTATTTTTTGGTATTTTTCTATTATTATTATTATTATTATTATTAATAATGTTTTTAATTACCAAAGGAAAACTGGCCCAAAATAGTAAAAAATTAATTTTAAAATAAATAAATTCTCCTGCCCCTGAAGATCGCAGCGATACCCCAAAAGGCCAAAAACAATAATGTGCATTAATATTTTTTTTCATCCTACCTAAAACACACTGACATTATCTGACATTATCTTTTTTTTTTTTTTTTTCTTAATCCTACCTAAAACACACTGACACTATCTGACACTGATGCTAATTTACTAAAACGTAAAAAAAAAAAAAAAATGTATCCCTCAAAAAATACTGACCCTGACTTTTGACCCTGACCCAAACACTAACCCTGGCAGTGACCTAGATCAAACCTTGATCTGGGTATTTTTTTATTATTATTATTATTATTTTTATTTATTTATTTTTAACTCACTTTTTTTACTGTGCAAGAACACAGAGTGATACAATTGTATCTTTCTCCTCTATTCACAGAGAAAGAAAACCCAGGGGGGCAGGCTTCACAATCAGAGGCTATCACAGCGATCAGGTGACCCATAATCGGGCCGTTTAAAGTCATGCCACAGCATCTCAAAGGGATTAAAGTCTGGACTTTGGCTAGGCCACTCCAAAGTTTTAATTTTTATTTATTTTTTGAGCCATTCGGAGGTGGACTTGCTGGTGTGTTTCAGATCCTTGTCCTCCTGCATAACAGGACAAGAAGAGAGGGGCCCGGGGGGGGGGGGGGGGCTGGTGGGAACTCCTACTACAGCTTTGTATAGACCGTATATAAAGTGTGGAAAAGTTAGAACCTCTGTGAGGTTTTTATTGCCTTCCTGCCAAGGTGTGCCCCTTATTGTCTCATTGTCACAGTGCAAAAAAAAAAAAAAAGTGTGAATTTACCCAATGATGACAGCAAGAGCAACAAAATAAAGATAAGCTGTAGGTGGAAACCACAACCCAATAAAAAATTACCTCGTCATGCTGGCTAGACATGTGCAATTCGTTTTGTTACAAATTCCTTTTTTTTTTTTTTTTTTTTACGAAATTTCAACAAATTCCTTTTTTTTTTTTTTTTTTTTACGAAATTTTTTTTACGAAATTTTTTTTTTTACGAAATTTCAACAAATTAGTTAATTCAGAAACATCTGAGCTAACGAAAACCCGTTTAACACATTTTTCCAAAAAATAATCAAAATTCAAAAAATCCGAAAATTTGAAAGTCTGAAATAATAACGAACGATTAAATTATAGGTATTGGAATTTCCTTTCAAATTTGCCAACAAATACAAATTTTTCCAAAGTTATCCGAAATAAGGAATGCCCTATCTTAAGTGGATGGAACGTAACAAATTAATAATAATAAATAACAATAATAATAATAAAAGCTTTTTATTATTATTATTATTATTTTTATTATTATTTATTATTAATTAGTTCCATTTGTTTAGATGCAGCATTTGTTATTTTGGATACTTCGTAACTTTTAACAAACAAATTAATAATAATAAATAACAATAATAATAATAAAAGCTTTTTATTATTATTTATTATTAATTAGTTCCATTTGTTTAGATGTGGCATTCGTTATTTTGGATACTTCGTAACTTCGGATAAATTCGTATTCGTTACCTTCACCAACAGCCAAATTTGAAAGGAAATTCCAATACCTATAATTTAATAGTTTGTTATTAATTAGTTAGCTATTATTTAGAATTTTTGGATTTTCATTCTTTCGAATTTTCGAATTTTCTACAAATTTACGAATTTTCGAATTTACGAAATTATGAATTGCAATTATAACGAATGACCTGAAAAAAAAAAAAAAGACAAATTTTTCGGCAGTGCACGTGTCTAATGCTGGACATTTTTGTGGAGTTTTATTGACAATTATTTTTCCATGCTTCATATGAATGTGAAGCCACACCCCCCTCAAACAACTTCGAAACAACCTTACCGATCCAACAGAATTGAGGACACTCCACCCACACCTCCACCGACGCATTTCACCCCCTGCTAGGACTTACTCGAAGAGCTTTATGGACAAGAGTTTGGGTGGAGGCAGGGACGGACTGACAACTCATGGGACCCCCAGGCGATAGGAGATTATGGGGCCCCCAGGCAATCAGAGATTATGGGGCCACACAGTATACACACACACACAGTATACAATCACACAGGATACACAGACATGTTTCTATTGGCTGAGAAGGTACTGGAGAGGTGGGGCAGCTATAATTTAGGGATTTTTAGACCAAAAGGATGTCGGTAAGGAACATTTCAGAGACAGATGTAAAAAAAACCACAGATTTTTACATACTGTCCCTGGTTTTACTGAGGCTTGCAACCCTGATTGGGCCCCCTAGTGGCCCGGGGGCCCTTGGGCAGTGCCCGAGTGGCCGAATGGTCAGTCTGCCCCTGGGTGGAGGGTGGTGGACCACGTCAGAGAATGATGAAGCCAAATTCCCCTAATAACTTTAAACCAACTTTATTAATCCAGCAGAAATTAGAATACACCCCACCCATCAACTGATGCATTTCGCCCCCTAGTGGGAGCTTTATCATGGGGCTCTATGATTGAACTTATGTAGGGGGCAAACCGTGCCAGAAGGGGCATAAAGCCAAACCCCCTAATGGCTTCAAAACAACTTAATTCATCCAGCAGAATGTAGGACACTCCACCCACACCTCTTCCGATGTGTTTCACCCCCTACTGGGCTGAATGGTAAAACCTTTTCTAACAAGCCCCAGTAGGGGGCAAAATGCATCAGTGAAGGTATGTAACCAAACCCCTAATGGCTTCAAAACAACTTTATAGATCCAGCAGAAATTAGGACACTCCATCCACACCTCTATCAACAAACGTTACACCCCCTACTGGGGCTTTAAGTGTTTGTTACCCCCAACACTTCATATTCCTGATATGTTTCTGCTGTACCATGTACTTGCATGGGAAAGCCTCCTGTTCTCTTTGTATTGCTTCCTTTGTGTGAAATCCCTGGTGTTCCTACCAGTGCCTCTGCTTTCCTATTAGGAACTGACCACACTAAGCAGGAGAACATCACTGTGGTCAGTTCTCTAGCTATGCTGGGCACTCGGTGTACTCTCCTCCAAGGATCAGACTTGTCCTGACACGCCTCGCTGCACAGCCATTCACTGACAAGCTCAGTGTGCTGCTGTTTCCCTTCCTCCCAGCTCTTATGCAGCTGAGAACTGAGGAAATTAGATCACTTATGAAAAAGGGAAAAAGGGTATTCATAATTTTTTTTTTTTTTATATCTATACACAAATGTTTTGCCTTTTCATTCCTATTTTAAACTGAATGAGTTGTTTTACAAGGGGATTGTTTACAATCACTTTAAATGTAAATCTATAAACAAGCCCTAGTTGGGGGCAAAATGCATCAGTGGAGGTATGTAACCAGTCCCCCTAATGGCTTAAAAAAAACTTTATTGATCCAGCAGAAATTAGGAGACTCCACCCACACTTCTATTGATGTGTTCACCCTCTACTGGCACTTAATTGTAAATTTCTCTAAACAAGCCCCAGTAGGGGGCAGAATGCATCAGTGGAGGTATGTAACTGGTACCCCTAATGGCTTCAAAATAACTTTATTGATCCAGCAGAAATTAGGACACTCCACCCACACCTCCTCTGATGCGTTTCACCCCCTACTGGGGCTTATTTGTAGAGCTCTATAAACAAGATCCAGTAGGGGAAAAATGCATCAGTGAAGGTATGTAACCAGCACCCCTAATGGCTTCAAAACCACTTTATTGATCCAGCAGATATTAGGACACTCCACCCACAGCTCTTTTGACGCATTTCACCCCCTACTGGGGCTTAATTATAGAGGTTTACTTACAAGCCTCAGTAGGGGTAAAATATGTTAGTGGGAGCATGAAACCACCCCCCTAACAACTTTAAAAGAACTTTATTGATCCAGCAGAAATTAGGACACTCCACCTACACCTCTATTGACGCATTTTACCCCCTACTGGTGTCTAATTATAGAGGTTTACTTACAAGCCCCAGTAGGGGTAAAATGTCAGTGGAGGCATGAACCCCCCCCCCCAACTTTAAAAGGACTTTATTGATTCAGGAGAAATTAGGATATTCCAATTCCACCACTACTTATGCATTTCACCCTCTACTGGGGCTTATTTGAAAAGCTCTGTAAACAAGCCTCAGTTTGGGGCAAAATGCATCAGTGGAGGGATGTAACCATTCCCCCTAATGGCTTCAAATCAACTTTATTGATCCAACAGAAATTAGGACACTCCACCCACACCTCCTCTGATGCGTTTCACCCCCTACATGGGCTTATTTGTAGAGCTCTATAAACAAGATCCAGTAGGGGAAAAATGCATCAGTGAAGGTATGTAACCAGCACCCCTAATGGCTTCAAAACCACTTTATTGATCCAGCAGAAATTAGCACACTCCACCTACACCTCTATTGACGCATTTTACCCCCTACTGGTGTCTAATTATAGAGGTTTAGTTACAAGCCCCAGTAGGGGTAAAATGTCAGTGGAGGCATGACCCCCCCCCCCCCCCAACTTTAAAAGGACTTTATTGATCCAGGAGAAATGAGGATATTCCAATTCCACCACTACTTATGCGTTTCACCCTCTACTGGGGCTTATTTGAAAAGCTCTGTAAACAAGCCTCAGTAGGGGGCAAATCAGTGGAGGTATGTAACCATTCCCCCTAATGGCTTCAAATCAACTTTATTGATCCAACAGAAATTAGGACACCCCCCCCCCCCCTGCACCTCTGATGTGTTTTGTCCCATACTGGGGTTTACCCCACTTAAAGCTCTATGATGACCCCCCCCGTAGGGGGCAAATCATGAAGAGGCGTGAGTGGGGTGTCCTCATTACTGCTGGATCAGTAAAGTTGTTTTTAAGTTATTTGGAATAGCAGTGTGGAACTTCACACTACAAATAAATGTGTTCGTGGATTGAGGGATCTGGAGGGGGGTTTCGTGCACCGATGGCTTAGGTGGATACAACACAGGACCTGGGAGCCCCATAGCTGGCGGGAGTCTTCTTCAATGCTGTTTTTTTCATGCCTGCAGTAAAAAAATAATAATAAACTCCCTCACGTCCGGACAAGGAGGGGGGGTGAGGGGGGGGGGGGGGGTTTCAATTAAAAATCCAAATTTTCTGGCAAGTTATTTAGTAATCAATTAGCGCGGTAAACAAAGACTCGTTTTCTACGAGGACTTCCGACTTGCAGAGAGAGGTCTCCCAACGCAGAGCAAATATTAAGCTAATTAATCATTGTCAACATATCACTTGCATTAAACTGTCTCCTAATTAATTATGCAAACAGTTGCCTTTCCCCGGGAAGGTGCCCGAGTCTCGTGCAAAGGATGAAACGTGAAGGTCGGGCTTTGAATTTCCCCAGACTTTGGAGGCCACCATGGTTCGTGCCGGATTTTTTTTTTTTTTGAAGCCTCCTTCGAAGGCTTTATCGTCGGCGGCCTACCTGTCATCGCCCATGAAGGGGATGTGATCGTCCTCTCTCTGTAGAGAACATTAAATGGGACCTTTGGATAACCTCCAATTAGACGGCTTTAATAAATATCACTGCAGAAGTGGTTTTGACAAGCGTCTTCTGCTGAGGCACCGAGGAGGTCCCAGCTGAGAACCGGCGAGGCAAAGCGAGCGCCCGTGCCTTTGTTCGCCCGACTTTCAAGTCCTGAGGAACTGAAACCATGTTCTGAATCGTTAGGCTCGACTCCAGAATGGATAAAAACTTTAAAGAATTTTCAGGAAGTGAGAATAAAAAGAAAAAGACTTCGGGATATTAAAGTACAACTCCAGGCTCATTATTTTTTTTTTTTTTGTTTAGGATGGAGAAGGCAACGGTTAGAACTAGGGATGCACTGATACCAAGCATTTGGCGAATATCGGTACTCACCCAAAATGCTCACGATACTGAAAAACTGATACTTTGCGGTGTGCGATTTGCGTCAATACAAAATAAATGTGAGCAAACCACACTGCAAAGAATCGCATGCAGGTTGAACAGGAATATGGTGCATTTCCTGTGAAAATCGCATATGATTCCCCCCCCCACCCCCCACTGCTCCTGTGTGTGTGTCCCGGTCTGCTGATGATAGAAAATCATGGCTGCCTGAGGTGCTCGCAGGGCTGTAGAGGTGGTCCGCTCCCCAAGCTGACATTACTTCCCCACTATACCCACGGGGTCCCAAACAGGGGTCAAGTCCTGGGGAAAAAAAGTGTGGGAACTCCCACCCAAGATCCCCTCCCCCACCAAAAAAAAATAAAAAAATGATACGCTCATATGCACGAACGCTTCAAAAGTGCTACTTTTTAGCCAATTTTCATATTGTGTGTATGAAGCTTAAGGGCCGGTTCACACAGCGAGGCGCGGCGAGGCGTCTCCGACTTGCCTCGCCACGACCTGCGGGGACCTCAGCGGCGACTTGCAGAGGACTTCTGTATAGAAGTCAATGCAAGTCGCCCCCGAAGTCGCCCAGAAGTAGTACAGGAACCTTTTTTCTGAGTCGGAGCGACTCGAGTCGCTCCTCTCAGAACAGTTCCATTGTACAGAACGGGGGCGACTTGCGGGAGCGAGGCGAGGCGAGCCGTGTCGCCTCGCATCGCCTCGCTGTGTGAACCGGCCCTAACTGTTAGTACATTAAAAAAACAATCCTCAATAAACATAAATACGGTAATTCTCTGAATAATCAGCATTCATTCAGTTGTGCTTCCATGCAAATGTGATCATCATGTTCTGATCTTTATTGGGGAGTTTTATTTTGTATATAGAGTGTTTATGTGGTGAGTTTACACTTTTCATTGAACAGAGTTTGGATAACACAGGGTTAAACGGAAAGGTCATAAATGAACTGCACAATATCTGGACAGAATGTTGGGGAGATAGTGATGTGTTCCTGCTTAGGAGATGTATGTTAGCTTGAGGGGGCTGCAAACTCTGCAGGGGCTCCAACACACACTCACTGCTATTACAACCCTTCACATATTTCCACATAAACTTCCCTCCTGGCATTAAACGTTGCCAGGTATTGTGCTTCTGCGAGCAGAATAGCTGTGCTCCTCCTCTGGGTTCTCTCATCATATGGCACTGAAGATAGAGGAGGGGGGGATTCAGCGGGACACACAGAGCAAGTATGCAGGAGACTGGGGGGGGGAGGTGAGGAGACAGAAAATCAGGAGGGGCCGGCAGGGAGGAGCGCATCACGAGAGGCCTGACTAAATACAATCTCTTAGCAGCAGGGACCTGATCTACCTGTCAGCTAGCTGTGATTGACAGGTAGATCGAAGTGGAAGCTGCCATGGGGCCCCCTACTGGCAATGCCTGAATGGTCAGGTGTGCGGCACTTACTATTGCGATATAGTGTCGGCGGCTGCTGGTGTAGCACCTGCCACACAGCTCGCATACTTCAAAGTCTTGCAGGACTGCTAACGGGAACTGAGTTCCTGTTGTGGAAAAAGTACAGGAACTCCGTTCCCATGCATTCACGCAGGACTTGAGCCCTGGTCCCAAAGCATAAAAAGAGAGAAAAAAAAAAAAAAGCTAATGAGGTTACCATTTACAGTTGACAACAAAACAGAAAATTCCTATCAAAATACCTTCATTTTCCTTTCCTGAAGGACTCCATGGCAGCCAACGTGTGGGTTTAGCCCCACCTCCACTACCCTATAGGACGCTACTCCCATAAATCTTTGCTCCCCGCCAGAGGCCGTGTTCAATAACTAGCCTACTCCAGCCATTTCCCGTCTAAGCCACCAGAGGAGGGAACCCCTCATGACATGGGTGATGCAAATGTGTTGGGCTTTGTCTCCCGACCATTGGTGAAGAAATCCCTTCTGGAAGGGACGCATCCTCCATTGTGCCCACTTCACCATTGGCATTGTGGACACCATGGTGCCTATGATCCTTAGGCATTGGAGTGCATTGAAATAAGAAGAGGAGAGGGCCAGATGAATCCTGTCTTGAACTATCGCAACCTTTTCTTCGGGCAGAGAGATGGTACCTCTCACTGTGTTGAAGAGAGCTCCGAGGAACACAAGAGACTGCAAAGGCTCTAACTGCCTCTTCTCCAGGTTCAGGAGCCATCCGAATTCCCAGAGAGTTGAAATGACTTGATCTCTGTGCTCCAGGAGACGATCTCTGTCTTGAGCCAGTAGGAGGAGATCGTCTAGGTAATGATGGAGACGGATCCCTCTGATGCTTAACAGAGCCACAATGGCAAACAGGATGTCATGGTTTTGCAATAGAGTTTGTCTGCTTACCTGTTTCCATGTGTTCATCTCTAGAGACCAGCCGACCCTCACCTGACTGTTTTTGTAATCCATCCTCTGGCATGACTCCACCCTAGCTCCTATCAGAGAACTCTATATTAACCTGTGCACTGCAGGCCAACCCTGCTGATCAACCATTGTGTATTCCTTTGTGTGTTTAGCTTCCTGTTACCTGCCGTGTGCTCTTCTGTTGTTCCGTTACCGACTTTGGCGTGTCCTTGACTATCCCTGTTTGCCTGTGATCCTGACCTATTGGCGTGTCCCTGACTATTCCTGTCTGCTTGTGGCCCCGACCTTGGCTTTATCCCTCACCATCCCTATCCTCCTGTTGCCTACTGTGGGTGCGAGCTGGGAGACCCTGGGGGTCGCGACCTGGAGCCAGTTGCAGCCAAGTCCATCCTCACCACTAGAGGCTCTGGTGAACACCTGCTGGCTCTTAGACTCCGCGCCCAAGGGAATCTTACGCTCTAACCTTGGTGGGATCTGTCTCCCGTCTGCAGCAGTCAGCCTTAGGGTCCACAACCTTGCGGTGCACTCCTGATCCCTACGGTGTGCATCTGTCACCTCGCCTCAAGGTGACCTGACACAGGACCATTGAGAAGACACGTGGAGAAGGTGACAGTCCAAAGGGAAGGCATGTAAATTGTAAGTGAAGTTGGGCTATGGAAAACCGGATAAATTGTTGGAAATCTGTTGCCACTTGAACATGGAAGTAAGCATCCTTGAGGTCTACGGAGACAAGCCAATCTCCTGGCTGAACCGACTGCTGGATTGTGGACAGGGTCTACATTTTGAGCATTTATTTTTTGATACGGTTCAGGTGCATCAGATCTATGACAGGTCTCCATGCACCATTCTTCTTTTGGACCATAAAAAGAGGAGAATACATTCCCATACCACGCTGGTTATCTGGAACAGGAATAGCAGCGCCTTGATCCAACAAAGATTTTACGTAGGCTGATAGGATTTGCCTTTTTTTAGTCTGAGGCTGGAAGGGACATGGGAACACACCAGAGCTTGGGAGCGCTGCTGAAAGTCCAGGCGTTCTGACGGTCTAGAAGTCCTGGATAGAGGCCGCCCAAAAACGCCGAAAGTGGAGAAGATGAGCTCCGACCTGGCCTGTCTTGGCGGGCCCAATTTCAAAAAGACTTAGTCAGTTTCTTCTCTCCCGTCGAACCGCTCTTAGCAGTTTTCTTGAAAGATGACTGTCTTTCCTGATGGACTCCATGGCAGCAGGAGTTCCCTCCCAAATGGCTGGAGTAGGCTAGTTATCGAACACGGCCTCTGGCAGGGAGCAAATATTTATCGGAGTAGCATCCTATAGGGCAGTGATGGCGAACCTTGGCACTCCAGATGTTTTGAAACTACATTTCCCATGATGCTCAACTATATTGCAGAGTGCATGAGCATCATGGGAAATGTAGTTCCAAAACATCTGGGGTGCCAAGGTTCGCCATCACTGCTATAGGGTAGTGGAGGTGGTACTAAACCCACACGTTGGCTGCCATGGAGTCCATTAGGAAAGGAAAATTACGGTAAGTATTTTGATAGGTATTTTACGTTTTTTTTTTTGTTTATGTAACCAGAATTTGTAAATTGTAACTTTTTTACATTTTATTTTTAAAATTTTAACTTTTTTTTTTTGCTATATTTTTTATTTGGGGAAAAAAAGAAAGAAAACCTAATAAGAAGTGATTTAAAAAATGATTTAAAAAAAAAAATCTTTAAAAATTCAAATGCAAATATACCTTTTTTTGTTTATGTAACCAGAATTTGTAAATTGGAACTTTTTTAAATTTAATGCAAAAATTCTAATGAAAATTTGCAAAAAGAAGCAAATGCATTTTTTATTTTTTTTGTTAAATAAAAAGAGTCTCCTGGAAGCACCTAGTGTAACGTCATTGATAAAATAGACTTGTAGATAATGTTCGCTAACAAAATTTGGTAATTGGCCATTAAAGACACTCTGCAATTTTTTCAATCAATCGGGTGGATTCATTCACAACAACGGCAGAAAAGACAATGAGCTAAAAAAAAAAAAAAAAAAAAAAAAAAATCCCAAACAGATAAAAACCAGAATGAAGATGCATTTGTGCGAGGGCGGCTGCACCTGTCACATCATATCACCGGCTGGGTAACACAACGTGACTGATGGAATAGGAAAGGAAGGGTTGCAGTCAGCTGTGCCAGATGGAGAGACCGGAGCGCGGAGTGCAGGTCAAGACAATGAGTTTGCCATGGAAGATGTAGATCACAATGCCTTCTGTCTGCAACAATTACAGCCCAGCTCAGAGGAACTCTGCCTCCCCCCCAGACGGCACTCGCTGGCACGACACAATTACCGCGATTTATTCTATAAATAGTCAATTTAATCCAGCTCTGTGTTCATTACAATAATTCTGTTTATTAAAGCTTAGCTTTCTTCAGACTAGTCCCCCACCTGCTCTCCGCAGAAGTCCCCTGCACTATTCCCCCTTTGGCCACTAGATGTCCCCAGTCTCCTGGGTGAAATGATGAGCAGCCGAGGACTGACTATAGGGAGTCATGGATCCTCCCCCTAATGGGAGGGGCACTGACATCTCAATATTCACAGGAGGTGGAAAAAAGATGGCAGGTGAACTATCAAATGCGCCAATTAAAGTCAAAGAGATTCACCATGGTTTTCATACACATGCTCCAATTTTTGCGAACAGTGGGAGGGGCTTAAAGGGGCACATTGTTAAAGCGGGGTTCCACCCTAAAGTGGAACCTCCGCTGATCGGATCCCTCCCCCCCTCCGGTGTCACAATTGGCACCTTTCAGGGGGGAGGGGGGTGGAGATACCTGACAGGTATTTACACCCACTTCCGGGCGTAGACTCCCGTGGGAGTCTGCGCCATTTCCTGTCCTGCCGCGCTGTCTGCTGGGACACACACGGGTCCCAGTGACAGCGCGGAGAATTCCTATTGCGCTGCGCTACTCTCGCATGCGCAGTAGGGAACCGGGAAGTGAAGCCGATTCGCTTCACTTCCTGATTCCCTCACCTAGAATGGTGGCGGCAGCAGCCGAGAGCCGAGCGATCGATCAGCCTCGGCTGACGGCATCGCTGGACCCCGGGACAGGTGAGCGTCCATTTATTAAAAGTCAGCAGCTGTAGTATTTATAGCTGCTGGCTTTTAATATTTTTTTTTTTTTTGGTGGAATCCCTCTTTAAGTCAAACTTGAGCCTAATCATTGTGTACACAGCACACGTGCCACTGCACAGAATACAGTCAAAAATTACCCACCTCTTGTCTGTACAACCCTGACAGCCCATATCCCCTACAGTATATACAGTGCCTTGAAAAAAGTATTCATACCCCTTGAAATTTCCCACATTTTGTCATGTTAATAATAATAATAATAATAATGTTACAACCAAAAACTTAAATGTATTTTATTGGGATTTTATGCGATAGACCGACACAAAGTGTCACATAATTGTGAAGTGGAAGGAAAATGATAAATGGTTTTCAAACTTTTTTACAAATAAATATGTGAAAAGTGTGGGGGAGGGGCATTTGTATGGAGCCCCCCTTAGTCAATACTTTGTAGAACCCCCGTTCGCTGCAATTACAGCTGCAAGTCTTTTTGGGGGTGCCTCTACCAGCTTTTCACATCTAGAGAGGACATTTCTGCCCATTCTTCTTTGCAAAATATCTCAAGCTCTGTCAGATTGGATGGAGAGCGTCTGTGAACAGCAATTTTCAAGTCCTGCCACAGATTCTCAATTGGATTTAGGTCTGGACTGTGACTGGGCCATTCTAACACATGAATATGCTTTGATCTAAACCATTCCATTGTATCTCTGGCTGTATGTTTGGGGCGTCGTTGTCCTGCTGGAAGGTGAATCTCCGCCCCGGTCTCAAGTCTTTTGCAGACTCTAACAGGTTTTCTTCTAAGCCCTGTATTTGTCTCCATCCATCTTCCCATCAACTCTGACCATCTTCCCTGTCCCTGCTGAAGAAAAGCATCCCCACCACATGATGCTGCCACCACCATGTTTCACGGTGGGGATGGTGTGTTCAGGGTGATGTGCAGTGTTAATTTCCCCCCACACATAGCGTTTTGCTTTTAACCAAAAAGTTCAATTTTGGTCTCATCTGACCAGATCACCTTCTTCTACATTTTTTCTGTGTCCCCCACATGGCTTCTCACAAACTGCTAACTGGACTTCTTATGACTTTCTCTCACCAATGTCTTTCTTCTTGTCACTCTTCCATAAAGGGCAGATTTGTGGAGAGACGACTAATAGTTGTCCTGTGGACAGATTCTCCCCCCTGAGCTGTGGATCTCTGCAGCTCCTCCAGAGTTACCATGGGCCTCTTGGCTCTTCTCTGATGAATGTTCTCCTTGCCCGGCCCGGTCAGTTTAGGTGGACGGCCATGTCTTGGTAGGTTTGCAGTTGTGCCCATACTCTTTCCATTTTCCAATGATGGATTGAACAGAGCTCCGTGAGATGTTCAAAGCTTGGGAGATTTGTTTATAACCTAACCCTGCTTTATACTTCTCCACAACTTTATCCCTGACCTGCCTGGTGTGTTCCTTGGCCTTCATGATGTTGTTCATTCACTAAGGTTCTCTAACACACCTCTGAGGGCTTCACAGCTGTATTTATACTGAAATTAAATTACACACAGGTGAACTCTATTTACTAATGAGGTGACTTCTGAAGGCAATTGGTTCCACTAGATTTTAGTTGGGGGTATCAGAGTAAAGAGGGCTGAATACAAATGCCCCCACACTTTTCAGATATTTATTTGTAAAAAGTTGAGAAAACCATTTATCATTTTCCTTCCACTTCAAAATAATTTGCCAATTTGTGTTGGTCTATCACATAAAATCACATAAAATCCCAATAAAATATATTTACGTTTTTGGTTGTAAAATTAAAAAAATTTGGAAAATTTGAAGGGGTATGAATACTTTTTCAAGGCACCGTATTTCAACCAACAGCCCCAAACTAGTACAGATCTTCACCCACAGCCTGAATCCCCTCTCCAAGCCCAGCACCTTGGTACAGCCTCTCCCCCAATACAGACCTTATCCGCTACAGACCACCCTTCCTAGCCAAACTCCTCCGTATGAACCACTCCAGTACAGACCCCCAATACAGACACCCCCAGTAAAGACTCTCCAGTACAGACACCCCCAGTAAAGACTCCCCCAGTAAAGACTCCCCCGGTACAAACACCCCCAGTAAAGACTCCCCCGGTACAAACACCCCCAGTGTTTTTCAAGCACAGAACCTCCCTCCCAGCCCAACCCATTAGTACAGATCCCCCCAGTAAAGACACAATTCCCACTACAGATACTTCCGGTACAGACCCAATCCAAGCCTAAACCCTCATAACAGACACCTCCAGGATGGTCCCTTCCTCAGCACAGACCCCCTCATTACAGAGCCCATCAGTGCAAACCCCCTCCCAGTACATACTACCAATGCACAGACCCTCCCCTAGTACAGAAGCCCTTAGTATAGATCCCATCAGTACAGGCAATCCCGGTACAGACACCCTCAGTGCTTTGCAAGGACAGACCCTCCTTCCCAGCTTAACCCATCAATACAGATCCCCCAGTACATACCTGCCAGTAGAGATAACCCCAGTGCATCGCTCCTCCCAGCCTAACCCCTCAGTACAGGCACCTCCAAGATGGTCCCTTCCCCAGTACAGACCCAGTACATACTGCCTCTGTACAGACCCTCCCTCAGTACTGTAGTCAGGCAGTAAGTACAGACACCCCTAGTACAGACCCTCCCCCCAGGACAGACACCCCTAGTACAGACCCTCCCCCAGGAAAGACACCCCTAGTACAGACCCTCCTCCAGGACATACACTCCCAATACAGACCTCCTCCCAGGTTAACCCCCAGTACAGACCCTCCCCCAGGACAGATACCCCTAGTACAGACCGTCCCCCAGGACAGAGACCCCCAATACAGACTTCCCCCCAGGTTAACCCCCACAGTACAGATTTCCCCAGTACAGATCCCCTCAGTGTAGATACCCACCAGTACAAACTTCCCTGGTACAGATCACCCTCCCAGCCTAGTCCATCAGTATAGATGCTCCCAGTCCACATCCTCCTCCAGTACAGACACCCCAAGTACAGCTCCCCATCTGGGCAGACACCCCCAGTACAGACTGCCTCAGTACAGAAACCCTTTTGCGCAGACATCCCCCAGTACAGGCTCTGCTCCAGTGCACACACCCCCAGTACAGAACCCCATCAGTACAAACACCCCCAGTACAGACACCCCTAGTTTACCCCATCAGTACAAACATTCCCAGTACAGACACCCCTAGTACATACCCTACATACCCCATCAGTACAGATAACCTCAGTACAGACCCTCCCACAGGACAGACAGCCTCTGTGCAGTCCCCTCTCCCAGTTTTACACCCCTGTACAGATCCCCCCCACCCCAAAAAGATTTCCTCAGTACAGACCCTTTCATTACAGTCATCTACTAGTACAAACTCCCCCCAGTACAGACCACCCTCCCAGCCTAGCCACTCAGTATGGACTCTCACAGTACAGATCCCCTTTGCACAGACACCCCCCAGTACAGACACCCCCACCCAGTACAGACTCTCCTCCAGTAAAGTTCTTATTTGCACAGACACCTCCCAGTACATACTTTCCTCCAGTACAAACACCTCCCAGGACAGACTTTCTTCCAGTACAGACACCTCCCAGTACATACTTTCCTCCAGTACAAACACCTCCCAGTACATACTTTCCTCCAGTACAAACACCTCCCAGTACATACTTTCCTCCAGTACAAACACCTCCCAGTACATACTTTCCTCCAGTACAAACACCTCCCAGTACATACTTTCCTCCAGTACAAACACCTCCCAGTACATACTTTCCTCCAGTACAAACACCTCCCAGTACATACTTTCCTCCAGTACAAACACCTCCCAGTACATACTTTCCTCCAGTACAAACACCTCCCAGTACATACTTTCCTCCAGTACAAACACCTCCCAGGACAGACTTTCCTCCAGTACAGACACCCCCAGTTCAGACTTCACTCCCAGCTTAACCCCTCGGTACAGACCTCCCTTCATTGTGGATCTCCTTCATCAACTTACCAGATGCAACTGCAGTTCAGAGTGAGTCATGTGACCAGAGCTGTGTCAGGTGACCAGAGCTCAGGTGACCAGAGCTGTGTCAGGTGACCAGAGCTCAGGTGACCAGAGCTGTGTCAGGTGACCAGAGCTCAGGTGACCAGAGCTGTGTCATGTGACCAGAGCTGAGCTGGCTCTGAATTGCGGCTGGCAATAAAGCGAATGCAGCACTGCGGTGCTGGTATCATAGGCACTGCATGGTGCAACATAAATAAATAAATAAAACACCCCTTGAGTGCCGGTACCCAATGTGGACTGCGACCCACCTAGGTACACCACTGCTTCCCATTGCACGTGTTTCAAGTGACCAATTCTCCACCTGAGAATATTTAGTGAAAGTCTCATTCACTGCTTTATAAAAACACCTCTTAGAGACATAAACTGCTCTGCTATCAGAAAGTATAAAAGTATCGTTGAGATTGGAGTTCTGCTTTAAGAATCGTTGACAACGCTCCAAATGATTTCCACTCATGAATGAGATTCAGTATGCCGGTATTTATAAATAAAGAGTTGGGTGACTCATCTCCCTCTGCTGCCCCCTCGGCGCTCTGTGTAACCCCACGGAGAGGACGGTCCTCCCATGGGGGGGTTACTGTAGCAGAATGAGAAGACATCCATGACCTATAAATAAGCCCCAACATGTTATTAAATGCCACCAGCTTTGACTCAGCTTGGCCAGGAGTCAGGCGCTGGTGACAGAACTCTGATGGGAATCTGTGAATTCAGAGGTGAAATTCTGGAGGTCCCGAAATAGAAGCAAGTTATGAACGGAACATTGGAGTTCCACCCTCAGGCCAACTGTCTTCACGTGGTGAGACCATGACATCTTCCCATCACCCCCAACACCGGAATAACCCGGAACATCAATGATACAGATGTGCAGAGGATTTCATCCCACTATAGAGACGGATATTGTATTCCGGCAACCGTATTGGGTTAATACCCGTAATGATAATACTTAATATATCCTTTTCTTTTTCTTTTATTTTTTATCTCAAGTGCCTTTAATAATATTATTTATATCACATTTACATGCAGAACAGCAAAAGGGTAAAAGTGACACTTACAGGGATCAGTACATACTTGGGTTCGGATAACACTTGTGTGTGCGCCAGAGCGCGTGTGCGCGTTTGTGTGTGCCACATGTACTACAGATCCCCCCAGTACAGCCCCCTCCCATCCTAACCCCTCTAGACAGTCCCTCCCCCAGTACAGCCCCCCCCCTCAGTGTAAACCCCTAAGTACATACTGCCTCACCACAGAAACTCCCCCCAGTACAGATGCCCCTAGTACAGACCCTATCAGTACAGACACCCCCAGTACAGACTCTCCCCCAGGACAGACACCCCTAGTACAGACACCCCCAGTACAGTCCCTCCCCCAGTACAGCCCCCCCCCCCCTCAGTGTAAACCCCTAAGTACATACTGCCTCACCACAGAAACTCCCCCAGTACAGATGCCCCTCGTACAGACCCCATCAGTACAGACACCCCCAGTACAGACTCTCCCCCAGGACAGACACCCCTAGTACAGACACCCCCAGTACAGACGCTCCCCCAGGTTACATACCCCATCAGTACAGACACACCCAGTACAGACCATCCTCCAGGACAGACACCCCTAGTTCAGACCCCATCATACAGACACTCCCAGTACAGACCCTCCCCTAGGACAGACACCCCTAGTACAGACCCCATCAGTACAGACACCCCCAGTACAGATCCTCTCCCAGGTCAGACACCTCCCAGGACAGATACCCCATCAGTACAGACATATCCAGTACAGACTATCCCCCAGGACAGACATCCCTAGTACAGACCCCATCAGTACAGATCCTCCCCTAGGACAGACACCCCTAGTACAGACTCCATAAGTACAGACACCCCCAGTACAGATCCTCTCCCAGGACAGACACCCCTAGTACTGACACCCCCCAGAACAGATACCCCATCAGTATAGACACACCCAGTACAGACTATCCCCCAGGACAGACACCCCTAGTACAGACCCTATCAGTACAGACACCACCAGTACAGACTAGCCCCCAGGACAGACACCCCTAGAACAGAACCCATAAGTACAGAACCCATCAGTACAGACACTCCTAGTATAGACCCTCCCCTAGGACAGACACTCCTAGTACAGACATCCCCAGGACAGATACCCCATCAGTACAGACACATCCAGTACAGACTATCCTCCAAGACAGACACCCCTAATACAGACCCCATCAGTACAGACACCCCCAGTACAGACCCCCCCCCCAGACAGACACCCCTAGTACAAACCTCATCAGTACAGACACCCCCAGTAGAGACCCACCCCCAGGACAGACACCCCTTGTACAGATCCCATCAGTACAGACACCCCCAGTAGAGACCCTCCCCCAGGACAGACACCCCTTGTACAGACCCGATCAGTACAGGTACTCCCCTAGAACAGACAGCTCTAGTACAGATCCCATCAGTACAGACACCCACCCCAGTACAGGCCCTCCCCCGGACAGATAACCCATCAGTACAGACACCCCTTGTACAGACCACCCCCAGGACAGATGCCCCTGGTACAGACCCTAACAGTACAGACACCCCTGTACAAGCCCTCTCCCAGGACAGATACCACATCAGTACAGACACCCCTTGTACAGACCACCCCCAGGAAAGATACCCCTTGTACAGATCCCATCAGTACAGACACCCCCAGTAGAGACCCTCCCCCAGGACCGGCACCCCTTGTACAGACCCGATCGATACAGGCACTCCCCCAGAACAGACAGCTCTAGTACAGACCCCATCAGTACAGACACCCACCCCAGTACAGGCCCTCCCCTGGACAGATAACCCATCAGTACAGGCATCCCTTGTACAGACCACCCCCAGGACAGATGCCCCTGGTACAGACCCCATCAGTACAGACATCCCCATACAAGCCCTCTCCCAGGACAGATCCCCCCTCAGTACAGACACCCCTTGTACAGACCACCGCCAGGAAAGATACCCCTAGTACAGACCCCTTCAGTACAGACACCCCTAGTACAGACATCCCCAGTATGAGATTATACATTTTAATGCTGAAGCTAAAGCTCTGTCACCCCCATCAACACGCAAATTATTGAATAAATGAAACCATTCTCATTACATACTTTACTTTAGATCCTGTGATTCTATCACTGTATCTCTGTGCTTCTCTAAACAATGCAGGCTGATCATGGGTGGTGAGAAGAGCTGGCAGGGTGCTGTACATGGCTTCCGGAAAACATCACAGCGCCCTGTCCAGAGCCCTCAGCTCTGATGCAAACAGTGGGCGGGCTCTTGGGAGGAGTTATGCAAATAGCAGAATGTCATGATGGGTGGGTAACAGTCTGGAGGAATGGGCGTTCCTAGACAGGCTGCATTTGTATGTAAACCACCCTAGGTTACACATGCAGTGCCGGGACAAGGTCAAAAGAGCCCAGGCGAACATGCCAAACTGCACCCCCCCAGGATGTATAAGCATTATGTGTCAGCAAAATTCCCCCCCACAAACAACACTACCTCTAATCTAAATGCGTACCCCCTAAGCATAAATCCCCCTTCCTCCTAGCACAAATCCACCCCCCCACTAAAATATGAAGAAGTGCCTCAATCTACTTAATCTAAAGGTAGGGTGGGTACCATCATCCATAATGGTTTAATGTTAAGACGAGATACCTGGGGCTGCCCCAAACATGCCCCTGGTGGCTGCCCCAAACATGCCCCTTCCAACATAAATCCCCTCTACCCAAACTCCTTGTGGTGCCCCCCACCTCTCATGATACCATAGTGCCCAGGGCAGCTTCCCCTCCTGCCCACCCCTTGTCCCGGGCCCTGTCCATATGTCATGCTGAGCCTCCATGCTTGAATATCCTGAAATCCAAAAAAAATTAAAGGAGGGGGGCCAAGGACAGCAGGATGGGAAGGAAAAGATGCCGGCTGTCCTCCAGCCAGGAACTGATTCAGGACTCTATCGGACTTTCTGCAGCTTCATAGTGAAGCTCACAATGTGCAGTGAAATCAGAGTAAGTCATTTCAGTCCAGGAGAGAAGACGGTATAACTGCGCAAGACAGAAGGTCAGATTAAAATATTTTAATTGAGTTTACTAACTTGGAAAATGTCACTTTTTGGGTGGACTGTCCCTTTAAACCTCGCTTTGCTCTTTTTGGCCTCTGTTCAGTAAGCGGTAGCAGCCCCATAGACTTGGAAAAGTCTTCCAACGTGGTGCAGATACGTAGAAGGGTTATAGAAGCTGGACAACAGACGGGGAAAAACCATCTGGTCAAAAGGCAAAAATACATCTGCCGTCTCAAAGTTCTATAAATATCGATGTACAGAGAAAAAGAAAAGCGTCTAGCTTGTAGGGAGAAGTCATCCCAGTGCTGCCCTGATAGTGAATGAGAGGACAAAATGAATGTATTAGGTCTGCTTTATACAAAGCTTAGATGGTAAAGGACAGTCTGAAACGCATCGTGTACAGCTGGCATCGACCAATTATTTATGTGGAGCTTTGAGATTTTTTTTTCCATTGACCTGAGAAAAATCAAAATCTATAGATTAACCCCTAAGGGTAAAACAAATCTAAATGCCTAAGCACAATTTTGCAACTTTGACATGTGTTAGTAAAACTGTAGATATCATCACAAATACTTTGTGCACCCAGGTGGATTATACTGTGTTCTTTTCAGGAAAAATTGGGCTTTCATTAGGTGGAAAATGGTAACAGATATCTCCCGAAAACTGGCCCAAAATGGTAAAAAAATTAAGATAATAATAATAAAAAAAAAAATATATATATATATATATATATATATATATATATATATATGTATATATATATAGATGTATATATATATATATATATATATATATATATATATATTTTTTTTTTTTTAAATATATCTGTATATTTCTTGTTCCTACCATAGCCTACCACCAAAGAAAAATCCAAAATAAATTCTTCTGCTCCTGACGATCGCGGTGATACCACATATGTGTATGTCATTTCTTGTTTGTACCTATAGTACAGCCCAGAAACAATAGTGCACATATTTATTTATTTTTTGTCCTACCTTAAACATACTGACACTGATGCTAATTTAAAAAAAAACCTGCCCAAAATACACAGACCTTGACCTTTTGACCATTACTTGCCCCAAACACTAACCCGGGCACTGACCTAGATCAAACCTTAAAGAGGGAGTCCGCCGGGACTCCGCGTTTTTTTTTTTTTTAAAGCCAGCAGCTACAAATACTGCAGCTGCTGACTTTTAAAATAGTGACACTTACCTGTCCAGCGCGCCCGCGATGTCAGCACCCGAAGCCGAACTGTAGATCGTTTCTCGGGTGCTGCCGCCGCCATCTTGGGTATGGGAATCAGGAAGTGGAGCCTTTCGGCTTCATTTCCCGGTTCCCTACTGCGCATGCGCGAGCCGCGGTGCGCAATAAGGACGCTCCCCGCTGCCTCTGGGATCTGTGTGTTTTCCCAGCAGGCAGAGGGGCACTTGCGGAAAGGGGCGGGCACTTGCGGAAAGGGGCGTAATATACGCCCCTTTCCGCAGAGAGCTATCCCGGAAGTGGGTGCAGATACCTGTACTGTACAGGTACCTGCACCCCCCTCCCCCCTGAAAGGTGCCAATTGTGGTGCCGGAGGGGGGGAGGGTTCCGATGAGCGGAAGGTCCACTTTAGGGTGGACCTCCGCTTTAATCTAGGTATTTTTTCTTTATTTTTTATTTTATTTTTTACTATTTATTTATTTGTATTTTTTTTTTTTTTTTTTTACAAATGCTTTTATTTTTCTTTCTGCAAGGAAAGAGAATGATACATTGTATCTTTCCTCTCCACAGAAAGGGAAAAAAAACACAGAGGTGGGCTTCATAGTGACTGATCACTGTAGTAGCCAATCAGAGGCTACCACAGCGATCAGGTGACCCGGAATCGAGAGAGATCTGGGTCCCAATCATGAGGACCATGAGACCACATATATGTGTTACGTCAGGCATGAAGGGGTTAACGTTCCTTAGCATAAAGTTCTATCGTTAAAAAAAAAAAGAGTTTTGTGCACACTCCTAATTCTAAACGCCTTTACACACGATCAGACTTTCTGACGGGAAATGTTCGATGTCAGGCTGTTGGTGGAAAAATCTGACCGTGTGTAGGCTCCATAGGACAATTGTTGTCGGATTTTCCGTGGACAAATGTTGGAATGGAAGGTTTTCAAATTTTCCGCCAACAAATGTGTGTTGTCGGATTTTCCGATCGTGTGTACACAAGTCCGTCAGACAAAAATCCAAACACGCATGCTCGGAAGCAAGGACGAGCCGGAAGCGGTCGGTCTTGTAGCGTTCGTAATGGAGAATTGACATTCGTGACGCGGCAAATTATGAAATCTCCAAATGCAGCGCACAATTCTCTTCTTCTTTAATGGGATAATAATGAAGCTGCTTTGCTGGTGATACTGATGGAGTTATTGTAAACAAATTTTCAAATACTTTTTTTTTCTAGTGATATCAAGAATAATATTATTATTATTTTTTTTATTTTTTGGGAAAGTTATCACAACACCATTATCCCGTAGTTTTTAAGATCAAAGATACAACTATGTTGGTGTCCCTTGTCAATTTTACATTGTATTCTTTTCTATTCTATTCTATGTCATTTGAAGTATAAAACACATAGCCAAGTATTATTCTACACATTCTATTTTTTTTTTATTCTGCATTAAAAAAAGAAAACAAATAAAATTAGACATGCTATCTGCCAATAGAACTTAACCAAAAAGTGCATTCTATGCATCCAAACATATAGAAAATATACCAAATCAAATCATTATTATTCAACCAGAAAATAATATCAAAGCAATAACTCCAAGGCCAATAATAAATAACACTTTATCTCCTCCGATTCCGCAACATGGCTGGTTGATGAATGGCCGTTCAGACTGAAAAGTGCAAAATGAAAAGTGCGATATAAAAAAAACGCAAATCAACACTCACTGAACTTCTACTAACACGAAATTAGCAGAAGGAGCCCAAAGGGTGGCGCTAAAGAGCTGAAAAACCACATAGTACGTCACTATGTTCGTAATTGCTGGCCAACATTTGTGTGGCCGTGTGTATGCAAGACAAGTTTGAGCCAACGCCCGATTGTGTGTACGAGGCTTAAAGCCTCGTACACACAATATGAAAATCAGAAGTAAAGCCTCATACACACGATAGGACTTTGTACAAACTTTCCCTTTGGATTTTTGTACAAAGGGCGTCGGCCCTGAACTTGTATTGCATACACACAGCAGGACTTTTTCAGCCAACTTTCACCAAATCACATGGTTTTTCTGCTCTTTACCGCCACCTTTGGTCAACTTCTGTATTGTTGTCTGATCTTTTGCATTGGTTCTGAGCATGCCTGTTTGTACTTTGTACAAAAGTCCTATGGTTTTCTGTACACACGATCAGACTTTGCTCCATCAGACTTTTGTTGCCAGAAAGTTTGTCCATTCGCACAGCCAACAAAAGTCCGATGAAAACCAAAAAAGTTTGTCCGATGGAGCGTACACATGGTCGGATGTTGCTCCAAAATAGCTAATTTGCATGTTTGTTGTCAAAAAGTCTGATCGTGTGTATGGGCCTTGAAACTTCATCCGATGAATGAACTGCTGGTTTTTGGAATCGTTTAGTACGGTGCTTTTCGACAGCCAATTAAAGGCCCATACACACGATCAGACTTTTTGACAACAAACATGCAAATTAGCTGTTTTGGAGCAACATCCGACCGTGTGTACGCTCCATCGGACAAACTTTTTTGTTTTTTATCGGACTATTGTTGGCTGTGTGCGAACGGACAAACTTTCTGGCAACAAAAGTCCGATGGAGCAAAGTCTGATCGTGTGTACAGAAAACCATAGGACTTTTGTACAAAGTACAAACAGGCATGCTCAGAAACCAATGCAAAAGATCAGCCAACAATACAGAAGTTGACCAAAGGTGGCGGTAAAGAGCAGAAAAAAACACATGATTTGGTGAAAGTTGGCTGAAAAAGTCCTGCTGTGTGTATGCAATACAAGTTCACGGCCGACGCCCTTTGTACAAAAATCCAAGGGAAAGTTTGTAGAAAGTCCTATCGTGTGTATGAGGCTTAAGTTTTTTCATCCTGACAAAAGCTGTATGTGCAGACTATAAAATTTTTGTTGTACGCAAACTCAACGTCTGATTTTCATTTAATTAGTACGGTTTTCATCCGAAAAAAATCAGAAGAGCAAGACTTGGCATGCTCAGAAATGAAAGAATACATACAATACTATTCATCACGTGACGTCATTCTGAAGCTGGATTCTGTCGCACAAGAATTTTCGTGAGTAACCTCTTCATTTTCTAAAGCCCCGTACACACGATCAGAAATTCTGCCAGCATTCAAGCCGGATGAGAGCTTTTGGTCAGAAATTCCGACCGTGTGTACGCTCCATAGGACTTTGGCTGGCAGAATTCCAGCCAGCAAAAGATTGAGAGCAGGTTCTCTATTTTTCGGTCGGAAAAAGTTCCGATCGGAAATTCCGATCGTCTGTACAAATTCTGATGCGCAAAATTCCTAAGCATGCTTGGAAACAATTCGACGCATGCTCGGAAGCATTGAACTTAATTTTCTAATTTTCTTGGCTCGTCGTAGTTTTGTACATCACCGCGTTCTTGACGTTCGAAAGTATGCAAGCCAAGCTTGAGCAGAATTCCGTCGGAAAAACCATCCAAGTTTTTTCCAACGGAAAATCCGCTCGTGTGTACGGGGCATTACATGCCACCAAAGGCAAACGAACAGTCGTCGGATAAATCTGATTGGCTGTACGAGGCTTTAGACTGCACTGTCACTGGCAGCTATTGGTCTGCATTAATAACTGAAACTTATCATCTTGGTCCCTGATCATGTGATCACAATGACTGCCAATCAGGGTGATCACAAGAGGTTTGTTTACAAACAAAACCCGCGGGCTTCAGCTGTCACTGAGCTTCTGGCAGAGAGAGAGAGAGAGAGAGAGAGAGCCATAGTGAGGCTGATGTTGGCAGGCTGCAGCTGTCAAAGTGCAATACAGCACCATAAATAAATAAATACATAAATGGATTTAAAAATTCTAAAACATTATTAAACGGACCGCCTGCCATCGCTATACGGCGGTAATTTGAGGAGGGATATCCTTGTTATGGCAGCAGATAGCTACCATAACACCGGTATCCTCTTCTTCAGCGGGGGGCTCCGCTTTCAGATAAAAGTGGTCTCTGTGGCGAATTCGCCTCGAGATCACTTTTAGTGAAAGGAAGATGGCCCGCACCCGTCTTTATATCATTGCAGGGTGGAAGTGATATCAAAATGTCTTTTATTTTTTTAACAACATTTTATTTGTATTTTTTTTTTTTTTTTTACATTTTAGTGTAAATAAGAGATCTGAGGTCTTTTTGACTCCAGATCTCATATTGAAGAGGTCCTGTCATGCTTTTTATCTATTACAAGAGAGATGTACATTCCTTGTAATATTAATAAAAGTGACACATTTTTTTTTTTTTTTTTTTTTAAAGAACAGTGTAAAAATAAAAGGTAAAATAAATAAGAAAAAAAAAATATTTTTTAAAACGTGCTCTGTCCCGCCAAGCTCACGTGCAGAAGTGTGCGCATACGTGAGCAGCGTCTGCCTATGAAAGCGGTGTTCAAACCACACATGTAAGGTATCACCGATAAAAAAAAAATCACTTCTGCTCATAGCTCTTAAAAGGCCGTTTTTAAAATTCGTTTTATTTTTTAAACAACATTTTTTTAATTGCATTTAAGTGTAAATATGACAGCCTTTCTCAACCTTTTCAACACAGAGGAACCCTTGAAATAGTTTTCCAGTTTCAGTAAAACCCCCTGCTAAAAATTAGAAATCTACAACATATGATACATTAGTGTGATAGTCGGTGGGAAGAATGGCCCTTACATTTGTGGTCATTGCAAAGAATTACCTCCTTACAGACAGCTAAAAAGATTAACGGTGTCAGTTGGAACTTATCTGAGAGGCAGAAATTGCCCAATTCTGAAGGTACCCCTACAACCTCTGGAGGAACCCTGGTTGAGAATCACAGAAATATGAGATTTGAGGTCTTTTTGACCCCAGATCTCATATTCAAGAGGTCCTGTCATGCTTTTTTTTTTCTATTACAAGGGATGTTTTTACATTCCTTGTAATATGAATACAAGTGATGCCATTTTTTTATTTTTAAAGAACAGTGTAAAAAAATAAAAAATAAAAGGTAAAATAATTAAGAAAAAAAAAACATTTTTAAACGCGACCCGTCCCGATGAGCTCGCGTGCAGAAGGGAACGCATAAGTGAGCATCTCCCGCATATGAAAACAGTATTCAAACCACATATGTGAGTTATCACCATGATTGGTAGAGCAAGAGCAATAATTCTCACCCCAGACCTCCTCTGTAACTCAAAACATGCAACCTGTAGAATTTTCGAAACATCGCCTATGGAGATTTTTAAGGGTAAAAGTTTGTCGCCATTCCACGAGCGGGCGCAATTTTGAAGCGTGACATGTTGGGTATCAATTTACTCGGCGTAACATTATCTTTCACAACGTAAAAGAAAAAATTGGGCTAACTTTACTGTTGTCTTATTTTTTAATTCAAAATAGTGTAGTTTTTCCAAAAAAAGTGCGCTTGGAAGACCGCTGCGCAAATACAGTGTGACAAAAAGTATTGCAATGACTGCCATTTTATTCTCTAGGGTGTTGGAAAAAAAATTATATATATATATATATACATATATATATATATATATATATATATATATATATATATATATATATATATATATATATATATATATATATACCCCATTTCCCCTAAAATAAGACCTAGTGTGATTGTCGGTGATAGCTGCAATAAAAGCCCTACCCCCCAAATAAGCCCTAGTTAAAGTCCTTGTAGGTCTTCTTTTCAGGGTAGGGCTTATTTTGGAGGAAACAGAGTAGGGCTTATTTGGGTGGTAGGGCTTATATTGCAGCCATCACCGACAATCACGCTAGGTCTTATTTTAGGGGAAACAGGGTATATATATATATATACACAATATAAAAAAAAAAACAAATGGTCTGACTTTAGTGATGTCTTATTTTTTTTATTTTAAAAAGTGTATTTTTTCCCCCAAAAAGTGCGCTTGTAAGAACGCTGCGCAATGATGTAAAAAAAAAAAAATATATATATATTAATAAAAAATATAAATAAATATATATAATGTTTGGGGGTTCTAAGTAATTTTCTAGCAAAAAAAAAAACTGTTTTGAACTTGTAAACAACAAATTTCAGAAAGAGGCTCGGTCCTGAAGTGACAAATGAAAACCGCTATACATAAAATGACTAAAAACATTTGTGACCATGTGTCAGCTTATAATAAAACACCAGCAGGGTATTCATTTTAACAGTATTTAGAATAAATAAAATATAAAATGACAACAGAGAGTTGATATGTGAATACAGCAGCTGTAATAACTGCTTGTGTAAACTCCCCCCCCCCCCTCAAATGTGAAGTAACCTTGTTTATAAACATTGTTCAGATGCAAGCTAGACAGATCAAAGAAATATTGTTTATAAAAACACTGTTGAGACAGGGGATAAAGAGATACAAAGTAACATTGTTTATAAAGGTTGATCAGACAGGAGATGGAGAGATACAAAGTAATATTTTTACTTTTGTATCTACTTTGTTTCCTTCATGTGCAGATGGAAAGGATAAGGTTTGATCTGCACATGTCAATTAAAGCAACCTGACATGTAAGCAAAACTTTTTTTTTTTTTAAACAAAATGTATTCATATTTAACCCTCTTCAAAAAAAGAACCTGTCATCCTTATTTCTTTTAAAGTGGAAGTAAACCCACTTTTTTAACTTTTACCTACAGGAAAGCCTATAATAAGGCTTACCTGTAGGTAAAAAAAATATCTCCTAAACCTGTACGGTTTAGGAGATATTCCCCTCGGTATGCGCCGCTGACTGCAGCGGCGCATGCGCACAAGGGGGTTCTCTCCGCGAAAATCCGGCAGCGCTCGTCCGGCCGGATTTAAATCTCCCGCGCGCATGCGCGGGAGTGACGATATCGCGGCTCCGGCCACTCACAGCGCCGGAGCCGCGATACCCGGAAGAGACGCCGAGGGAGCATGTCGGCTTCCTCGGCGTGGATCGGGCGAGATGTCGGGGCCTCGTTCTAAGGTAAGTATTTCATAATGAGCTAGTATGCGGTGCATACTAGCTCATTATGCCTTTTGCTTTGCAGGTTTTAAAAAAAAAAAAAAAAAAAATGCGGGTTTACTACCGCTTTAAGGGATGTTTACATTCCTTGTAATAGGAATAAAAGTGATCTCAAATAAATTAAAAGGACAGTGTAAGAATAAAAAAAAATAGTAAAAAAAAAATATATATAAAAATGTAAATTGCCGCCATCCCTTCGTGCTCGCATATGTAAACAACATGCAACACATATGTAAACGGTATTCGAACCACACATGTGAGGTATCGCTGCGATCCTTAGAGCGAGAGCAATAATAATCACACTCCTCTGTAACACTAAAGAGGTAACCTGTAAAAGCATTTAAAGCGTCACCTATGGACATTTATAAGTACCATGGTTTGTTGCTATACCACGAGCGTGTACAATTTTAAAGCATGACATGTTAGGTATCTGTTTACTCGGCATAACATCATCTTTCACATTATACAAAATTTGGGGTAACTATTTTTTTTTCTTTATTCATTAAAGCGGAGGTCCACCCTAAAATGGACCTTCCGCTCATCGGATTCCTCCCCCCCTCCGGCGCCACAATTGGCACCTTTCAGGGGGGAGGGGGGTGCAGTTACCTGGATAATCCAGGTAACTGCACCCACTTCCGGGATAGCTCTCTGCGGAAAGGGGCGTACATTACGCCCCTTTCCGCAAGTGCCAGCCCCCTTCCGCAAGTGCCCCGCTGCCTGCTGGGAAACACACAGATCCCAGAGACAGCGGGGACCGTCCTCATTGCGCAGCACGGCTCGCGCATGCGCAGTAGGGAACCGGGAAATGAAGCCGAAAGGCTCCATTTCCTGATTCCCATACCCAAGATGGCGGCGGCAGCACTCGAGTGTCGATCTAGAGATCGGCTTCGGGGTGCTGACATCGCGGGCGCGCTGGACGGGTAAGTGTCACTATTTTTAAAGTCAGCAGCTGCAGTATTTGTAGCTGCTGACTTTAAAAAAAAAAAAAAAAACGCGGAGTCCCGGCGGACTCCCGCTTTAAAGTGTATTTTGTCCCAAAAAATTTAATTTGATAAAAAAACACTGTGCAAATACCGTGCAATATAAAAAAAGATGCCATTATATTCTCTAGGTTCTCTGCTAAATAAATAAATAAACAAATATATAATATTTGGGTGTTTTTTCTAGCTAAAAATACTGATTTAAAAATGTCTGAAAAAAGCCTGATCGGCAAGTTATCGCTTTTTTCGAGAAATAAAGTTTTTGCAAAATAAAGAAGCCCATAGCAGTAATGTAAAAAGAGTTCTGTAGGGGTGTACCGATGTGAGAATTGAACTGGTTAATGAAAAGTCCTTGTAATATGCTGTATATTCTTTTTTTTTTATTTTGTATTACAAGGTATTTAAGAGCGCTGTCAGTTTACATAGTGCTTTACATATATATTGTACATTCACAGCAGTCCCTGCCCTCAAGGAGCTTACAGAAGGTATATCATGTTCCTTGCTGTTCTGATCCTGAATGGGGACACCTTCTCCCTCCCTTCCCTTCCTCCTCATATCCTTTCCTCGTCTTGTCTGCCTTCTAAAAGCCGCCTTGCCGTCCTGGAAGCCGATGCTGTGTATAATGGGAATAATGTAAAAATGAATAAGGACATGGGAGGTCAATGCACAAGGCGGCTCTGTTTGATACCGACTTCAATAGCAATGATTACATGTACTGCAAGAAAGATCCAATTTTTTTTCCCCCGCCGGCGGAGGTGGAGGGGCGAGGAGAAGGCCTGGCATACTAAAAGCTTGCACCGTCCATCATATTACCAAGGGCCCTGACAAGGGGTGCAGCCTATGAGAATGGCAGCAACTATTAGACTGTAAGCTCTTATGACCGGGGCCCTCTTAACCCTCATGTATTTTATACCCGAAAGCTTGTCCTGAAAAATTGTATGTTAGTGCAAATAAAAAAAGTATCACGGACAGTACTCAATTTTCTCTGTCACAATTGCACTAATACGGCTACAATCACATTAAGTATTGTATTGTAAAAAACTGTGCCCCTTTATATTGTAAAGTGCTGTGCAAACTGTTGGCACTATATAATAATAATTATTATTATTTATAATAATATATACCTGTAAATACTGAATAGCAATAATACAAATAATAAAAATATTAATCCCGAATAATAATAATAATAATAATAATAATATATATCCTGAATAATATTAATAATAATATACATCCTGAATCATATTAATAATAATATACATCTTGAATGATAATAATAAAAATATGTAAATCCTGTATAATGTATAATAATAATAATAATAACATAAATCCTGAATAATAATATTGATAATTATAATATTTAAATGCTGTATAACAATGATATATAAATGGTGTATAATAACAATAATAATAATAATTATTATTATAATAAAAATATAAATGCTGTATAATAATAATAGAAGCAAAACGATACCCCAGCTCCACTGCCAATATGGTGATCTATGAACTGTGGACCAGTGTTCTAGCCAGAACGCTCAGGCCCCAAAATGCAGGACTTGAATCAGAAAAGGGCTGGCGACTCGGATGCTCTTGAATAAAAGTCCTTTATTTTGGTTACATGGGTACACAGGTACATGGGTACAGGCTACTTGATGCTTTTCGGCTAAGAAGCCTTCATCAAAACATGATGAAGGCTTCTTAGCCGAAACGCGTCAACGTAGGCTGTACCCTTGTACCCATCTAACCAAATAAAGGATTTTTTTTCAAGAGCATCCGAGTCGCCAGCCTTTTTCTGATTCGTGTATGATAATAATAATAATATATATCTCCTGCATAATAATAATTATTATATACAATAAATTGTGTATAAAAAATATAATATATAAATCCTGAATAATAATAATAATAATAATAATAATCATAATAATAATAATAATAATAACATAAATCTTGAATAATAAGAATATTAATAATATATCAATCCTGAATAATAATAATAATAATAATAAAATATATAGATTCTGTATAATAAAAATAGCAATATAAAAATCCTGAATAATAATAATAATATTAACTAAAATGTCTCTCCTCCTGATGCTGTAAAGCGACTTGTTATAAGGTTTCCTCTCCCGAAAAAGCCCTGTAACCCTGGCAGGCTCCTGTGGCTTCTGAGTGGCAAGTTTTGCCTACAGCAAAGTGACACTTGACAAAGCCTTTATAATGTTGGGGTTGGAAGAGGCTGACATTAACCATGCAGATGCTGGAAGAAGCAAAGAACTGTATAGATTTCCTCCTCCAACTTGTATCAGTTTAAGATAAGGAAAGATTATTAAGAACCAATGGAAAAATAAAATGTGACAACGTTTTTGTGCAATTTTAGTACAGAACATTGCTGTCCGCCCTATTAAAGATAGTGGAAAAATAAAGTAACTTCTGGCAGGATCAACAGGAAATAAAAGTACGTTAGATGGGGAACAGAGAAAAGCCCTTTTTTCCATTTGGATGGACTCTAATGCCGCGTACACACGAGCGGAAATTCGACCAGTAAAAGACAAATCCAGTGAGCCTTGTTCACCCAATGACTCCAGTGTACTCAGTGAATCCAATGAGCCTTGTTCACCCAATGACTCCAGTGTACTCAGTGAATCCAATGAGCTTTGTTCACCCAATGACTCCAGTGTACTCAGTGAATCCAATGAGCCTTGTTCACCCAATGACTCCAGTGTACTCAGTAAATCCAGTGAGCCTTGTTCACCCAATGACTCCAGTGTACTCAGTGAATCCAATGAGCTTTGTTCACCCAATGGCTCCAGTGTACTCAGTGAATCCAATGAGCTTTGTTCACCCAATGGCTCCAGTGTACTCAGTGAATCTAGTGAGCCTTGTTCACCCAATGACTCCAGTGTACTCAGTGAATCCAATGAGCTTTGTTCACCCAATGGCTCCAGTGTACTCAGTGAATCCAATGAGCTTTGTTCACCCAATGGCTCCAGTGTACTCAGTGAATCCAATGAGCTTTGTTCACCCAATGACTCCAGTGTACTCAGTGAATCCAATGAGCCTTGTTCACCCAATGACTCAAATGTACTCAGTGAATCCAGTGAGCCTTGTTCACCCAATGACTCCAGTGTACTCAGTAAATCCAGTGAGCCTTGTTCACCCAATGACTCCAGTGTACTCAGTGAATCCAGTGAGCCTTGTTCACCCAATGTCTCCAGTGTACTCAGTGAATCCAGTGAGCCTTGTTCACCCAATGACTCCAGTGTACTCAGTGAATCCAGTGAGCCTTGTTCACCCAATGACTCCAGTGTACTCAGTGAATCCAATGAACTTTGTTCACCCAATGACTCCAGTGTACTCAGTAAATCCAATGAACTTTGTTCACCCAATGACTCCAGTGTACTCAGTGAATCCAATGAACTTTGTTCACCCAATGACTCCAGTGTACTCAGTGAATCCAGTGAGCCTTGGTCACCCAATGACTCCAGTGTACTCAGTGAATCCAGTGAGCCTTGTTCACCCAATGACTCCAGTGTACTCAGTGAATCCAATGAGCCTTGTTCACCCAATGACTCCAGTGTACTCAGTGAATCCAATGAGCTTTGTTCACCCAATGACTCCAGTGTACTCAGTGAATCCAATGAGCCTTGTTCACCCAATGACTCCAGTGTACTCAGTGAATCCAGTGAGCCTTGTTCACCCAATGACTCCAGTGTACTCAGTGAATCCAGTGAGCCTTGTTCACCCAATGACTCCAGTGCACCCTGGGTACCCAGTGACTCCAGTGTACCCAGTGATTTCATTGCCCCTAGTGTACCCAGTGACTTCAATGCACCCAGTGACTCAAGTGTACTCAGTAACTCCAGTGTGCTCAGTACATGATTGAGAGTGATTCCAGGGTCCCAAGTGACCCCAATGCACCTAGTGAACTCAGTGACTCCAGTGTACCTTGTATACCTAATGACTCCACTGCACCCAGTGCATACCTCCCAACTTTTTGCAATAGGAATGAGGCACACCTATTAGTATGTAGGCATAGGACACCCCCACCACGCCCCCCCCCCCCTTAAAGGAGTATTATTTAAAGTAAAAGATTTGTTTTATTTTTTTTAACCATTCCTATTCCTTTATACTGGCTTTTGACATTTACCAATGAAATTTAGAGATTGGATGAAAGGTTTAGCACTAACACTTTTTGAAATATAAAAAGTGCATTTTATATACAACTATATAGATCAGACCAAAACGACCAAATGAGGGACAAGTGAGGAGGAGAGAGGGACAGAGGGACTTTGTTTCAAATTAGGATCCGGGACAGTTGGGAGCTATGCCAGTCATTCTAGTGTGCCTAGTTTATCCAGTGATTTCAGTGCTCCCTATGACACCAACAGGCCCAGTACACCCAGTTACTCCAGTGCTCCAAGAACATCTAATGACCTCTGTGTCCCTCATGATTCCAACGTACCCAGAGCATCCTGTGTCATCCTATGACCTCTTGGGGTTTATTTTCTAAAACTGGAGATTGCAAAATCTGGTGCAGCTGTGCAGTGGGTGCCACTCAGCTTCCAGGTTTTATTATCAAAGCTTAATTGAAGAAGCGGAAGTTAGAAGCTGATTGACTACCATGCACAGCTGCATCAGATTCTGAGTGCTCCAGCTTTATTAAATCCCTCTCCTTATGTCACCCTGTGCTCCTCTTTCACACCTGTCTCTCCACGGAGGATAAACATCACAGCCCGAAATTCACCCCTAGATCAAGTCAGCAGCAAGAGATCCTGTATTTCTACCCCGGACGGGTTTCCTTTAAGTTGGATAAGTATGTTTTCTGTCCAGGCCTCCCAGAGGACCTTCTTCCTTCACCTTATCTTATCTCTTGTAGACCAGCAGTGGGGATTTACAGTGCCGTCTGCTTTGCAGCCGAGTGCTGTAAATGTGAAATGACAGGAGACACGGTGACTCCTTCCATCAGGTCGTGTGTGCGAGCAAACTTAGAATCGTCATCTCTGGAGTGCAAATATGTCCTACGATCGCCATGCCTCTGCGTCTAATTAAAGTGCACCACTGCGGGAGGGGAGGGGGGGGGGGGGAGCGTAGTAGAGAACTCAGATAAAAAGTTGAACTAAATCCCACATGGTGGGCTCATTCGGAAAAAAAATTCTGCTCTGTAGTCCTGTCCTAGAGTGACCACGCTGTTCCTCCATAGATGCAGTACAGTGAGTGCTGTCACACAGCACAGGAAGTGTGCTACTTTTACCAGCTGAAAATAAAAGGAAAAGCAAAGGGAAAAAAAAAGATAATTATTGCAGCCAGCACATCTAAGGATGGGTAAGCCTCAATTTATTACATTCATGTTTTAGGTTTAGATACACTCTAAAGTGGTTGCAAGCCTCTGAAAGGAAAAATGAACATAGCATATCTTTCAGAAACCATTAAATCAGACCGGGACTGAAGTACAGTTAAATCACACTTGTTTAATAATAAAAGTAAGCAGAACAAAACGTAGTCAAAACATAGCCAGAGTTCAGGAACCGGAACAGATAGTCAGCCAAGCCAAACGTCAGGAAGCCGGAGATGAGCGTAGTAAAACAGCAAGCAGGATCTGGAGCTAAAAGGGATGTCAGCCAAGCAAGTCTTTAACAGGAAAGCAGGAGATAGTCTCTGTGATGTTGACCAAGGTGAAGGCAGAGATCCTCTGGGCTGGATGGCTTAAGTAGGCAGGACTGATGAGCAGGATATCATCAACAGCTGAGTACCTGTGGAGAGATAGGAGCTGGCAATTAGCCGACATCTGAGCAGCCAGCTCAGAGAAGGAAGGGCTGAGCCCAGCTCTGACAATATCCCTCTATAGTATGTACTTGGCTCAATCTAAAGCACCCAGTATGGATTCTAGTATGTATCTTCAGGGCTTCTGTTAAAAATCACAGGGCCCTGTACAGCCTATCTGACAGCCCCCCCCCCCAAAAAAAAAATATTAAAATGATATTTTCTGATAAAAAAAAACACTGGGCAGTTGGGGGAAAAGAATCCTGGACAGGGTAGGGGATCGGTAAGGTGGGCAGGGGTGTCAATTACAGGAACCAATTCCTTATGTGTCTCTCCCTGCAGCAGCTGAAAGCCAATAGGTGTGAGAGAAGGAGAAGCCAGCTTTTAGCTGCTGGAGGGAGAGACATCCAGGGGATCATTTCCCCCAATTGCCCCTCTCCCCCTCGCTTTACCGGTCACCCCATTTACTGCCTCTATCCAATTCCCTTGCTGCCCGGGACCTCCTCCTGCTGGCCCTGTGTATACTTAGCATAGTTCCTATCTACTCTCTTCTCCCTCTGTTATCTGCATGAGTCACCAATGACAGGTTATGCTGACACCACAGGATCCCTGGGGGGCAGCCTCCCTGCATTTCCCCACACACAGAAAGTGATTGAGAGCCTCAGCTGTACATGTTTCCCTATGAGACTCAGTGGGAAGAATATCCCTTACATTGGTGATCATTGGGAAGAATGCTCCTTACATTGGTGGTCAGTGGGAAGAATGTTCCTTACATTGGTGATCAGTGGGAAGAATGCATTCTTCCCACTGACCACCAATGTAAGGAACATTCTTCTCACTGATCACCAATGTAAGGAACATTCTTCTCAGTGATCACCAATGTAAGGGACATTCTTCCCACTGATCACCAATGTAAGGAACATTCTTCCCACTGATCACCAATGTAAGGAACATTCTTCCCACTGATCACCAATGTAAGGAACATTCTTCCCACTGATCACCAATGTAAGGAACATTCTTCTCACTGATCACCAATGTAAGGAACATTCTTCTCACTGATCACCAATGTAAGGAACATTCTTCCCACTGATCACCAATGTAAGGAACATTCTTCTCACTGATCACCAATGTAAGGAACATTCTTCTCACTGATCACAAATGTAAGGAACATTCTTCCCACTGATCACCAATGTAAGGAATATTCTTCTCACTGATCACCAATGTAAGGAACATTCTTCCCACTGATCACCAATGTAAGGAACATTCTTCTCACTGATCACCAATGTAAGGAACATTCTTCTCACTGATCACCAATGTAAGGAACATTCTTCCCACTGATCACCAATGTAAGGAACATTCTTCTCACTGATCACCAATGTAAGGAACATTCTTCTCACTGATCACCAATGTAAGGAACATTCTTCTCACTGATCACCAATGTAAGGAATATTCTTCTCACTGATCACCAATGTAAGGAACATTCTTCTCACTGATCACCAATGTAAGGAACATTCTTCTCACTGATCACCAATGTAAGGAACATTCTTCCCACTGATCACGAATGTAAGGAACATTCTTCCCACTGATCACCAATGTAAGGAACATTCTTCCCACTGTTCACCAATGTAAGGAACATTCTTCCCACTGATCACCAATGTAAGGAACATTCTTCTCACTGATCACCAATGTAAGGAACATTCTTCTCACTGATCCCCAATGTAAGGAACATTCTTCCCACTGATCACCAATGTAAGGGACATTCTTCTCACTGATCACCAAAGTAAGGAACATTCTTCTCACTGATCACCAATGTAAGGAACATTCTTCTCACTGATCACCAATGTAAGGAACATTCTTCCCACTGATCACCAATGTAAGGAACATTCTTCTCACTGATCACCAATGTAAGGAACATTCTTCTCACTGATCCCCAATGTAAGGAACATTCTTCCCACTGATCACCAATGTAAGGGACATTCTTCTCACTGATCACCAATGTAAGGAACATTCTTCCCACTGATCACCAATGTAAGGAACATTCTTCCCACTGATCACCAATGTAAGGAACATTCTTCCCACTGTTCACCAATGTAAGGAACATTCTTCCCACTGATCACCAATGTAAGGAACATTCTTCTCACTGATCACCAATGTAAGGAACATTCTTCTCACTGATCACCAATGTAAGGAACATTCTTCCCACTGATCACCAATGTAAGGAACATTCTTCTCACTGATCACCAATGTAAGGAATATTCTTCTCACTGATCACCAATGTAAGGAACATTCTTCTCACTGATCACCAATGTAAGGAACATTCTTCTCACTGATCACCAATGTAAGGAACATTCTTCTCACTGATCACCAATGTAAGGAACATTCTTCCCACTGATCACCAATGTAAGGGACATTCTTCTCACTGATCACCAATGTAAGGAACATTCTTCTCACTGATCACCAATGTAAGGAACATTCTTCTCACTGATCACCAATGTAAGGGACATTCTTCCCACTGATCACCAATGTAAGGAACATTCTTCCCACTGATCACCAATGTAAGGAACATTCTTCCCACTGTTCACCAATGTAAGGAACATTCTTCCCACTGATCACCAATGTAAGGAACATTCTTCTCACTGATCCCCAATGTAAGGAACATTCTTCCCACTGATCACCAATGTAAGGGACATTCTTCTCACTGATCACCAATGTAAGGAACATTCTTCCCACTGATCACCAATGTAAGGAACATTCTTCCCACTGATCACCAATGTAAGGAACATTCTTCCCACTGTTCACCAATGTAAGGAACATTCTTCCCACTGATCACCAATGTAAGGAACATTCTTCTCACTGATCCCCAATGTAAGGAACATTCTTCCCACTGATCACCAATGTAAGGGACATTCTTCTCACTGATCACCAATGTAAGGAACATTCTTCCCACTGATCACCAATGTAAGGAACATTCTTCCCACTGATCACCAATGTAAGGAACATTCTTCCCACTGTTCACCAATGTAAGGAACATTCTTCCCACTGATCACCAATGTAAGGAACATTCTTCTCACTGATCACCAATGTAAGGAACATTCTTCTCACTGATCACCAATGTAAGGAACATTCTTCCCACTGATCACCAATGTAAGGAACATTCTTCTCACTGATCACCAATGTAAGGAATATTCTTCTCACTGATCACCAATGTAAGGAACATTCTTCTCACTGATCACCAATGTAAGGAACATTCTTCTCACTGATCACCAATGTAAGGAACATTCTTCTCACTGATCACCAATGTAAGGAACATTCTTCCCACTGATCACCAATGTAAGGGACATTCTTCTCACTGATCACCAATGTAAGGAACATTCTTCTCACTGATCACCAATGTAAGGAACATTCTTCTCACTGATCACCAATGTAAGGGACATTCTTCCCACTGATCACCAATGTAAGGAACATTCTTCCCACTGATCACCAATGTAAGGAACATTCTTCCCACTGTTCACCAATGTAAGGAACATTCTTCCCACTGATCACCAATGTAAGGAACATTCTTCTCACTGATCACCAATGTAAGGAACATTCTTCTCACTGATCACCAATGTAAGGAACATTCTTCTCACTGATCACCAATGTAAGGAACATTCTTCCCACTGATCACCAATGTAAGGAACATTCTTCTCACTGATCACCAATGTAAGGAACATTCTTCTCACTGATCACCAATGTAAGGAACATTCTTCTCACTGATCACCAATGTAAGGAACATTCTTCCCACTGATCACCAATGTAAGGAACATTCTTCTCACTGATCACCAATGTAAGGAACATTCTTCTCACTGATCACCAATGTAAGGAACATTCTTCCCACTGATCACCAATGTAAGGAATATTCTTCTCACTGATCACCAATGTAAGGAACATTCTTCCCACTGATCACCAATGTAAGGAACATTCTTCTCACTGATCACCAATGTAAGGAACATTCTTCTCACTGATCACCAATGTAAGGAACATTCTTCCCACTGATCACCAATGTAAGGAACATTCTTCTCACTGATCACCAATGTAAGGAACATTCTTCTCACTGATCACCAATGTAAGGAACATTCTTCTCACTGATCACCAATGTAAGGAATATTCTTCTCACTGATCACCAATGTAAGGAACATTCTTCTCACTGATCACCAATGTAAGGAACATTCTTCTCACTGATCACCAATGTAAGGAACATTCTTCCCACTGATCACCAATGTAAGGAATATTCTTCCCACTGATCACCAATGTAAGGAACATTCGTCTCACTGATCACCAATGTAAGGAACATTCTTCTCACTGATCACCAATGTAAGGAATATTCTTCTCACTGATCACCAATGTAAGGAACATTCTTCTCACTGATCACCAATGTAAGGAATATTCTTCTCACTGATCACCAATGTAAGGAACATTCTTCTCACTGATCACCAATGTAAGGAACATTCTTCCCACTGATCACCAATGTAAGGGACATTCTTCCCACTGATCACCAATGTAAGGAACATTCTTCTCACTGATCACCAATGTAAGGAACATTCTTCTCACTGATCACCAATGTAAGGAACATTCTTCTCACTGATCACCAATGTAAGGAACATTCTTCTCACTGATCACCAATGTAAGGAACATTCTTCCCACTGATCACCAATGTAAGGGACATTCTTCCCACTGATCACCAATGTAAGGAACATTCTTCTCACTGATCACCAATGTAAGGAACATTCTTCTCACTGATCACCAATGTAAGGAACATTCTTCTCACTGATCACCAATGTAAGGAACATTCTTCTCACTGATCACCAATGTAAGGAACATTCTTCTCACTGATCACCAATGTAAGGAACATTCTTCTCACTGATCACCAATGTAAGGGACATTCTTCTCACTGATCACCAATGTAAGGAACATTCTTCTCACCAATCACCAATGTAAGGGGCATTCTTCTCACTGATCACCAATGTAAGGAACATTCTTCTCACTGATCACCAATGTAAGGAACATTCTTCTCACTGATCACCAATGTAAGGGGCATTCTTCTCACTGATCACCAATGTAAGGAACATTCTTCTCACTGATCACCAATGTAAGGGGCATTCTTATATCTGATCACCAATGAACAGAACATTTTTCCTTCTGATCACCTATAAACTGGTTCTATCAGAGGACCTAGACCTGAAAATTATTTTCTGAGAGAGGCTGCTGCAGATGGTGGATTATGGGGCTTGCGGAGTTCTAGAAATTCTTTTGTATCCTTTTTGCTCATTATGCATTTCTACTAATGTTCTTCTAAGCCCCCCTTAAAAAAATGCATAATTGTATTTTGCTCAGAGCACAAGAACACCCAACAGTCCAATTATCCTGTTTCCAGCTGTGATTACCCCAGAGGGTCACAAGCTTCTTCCATCAAGGACTTGTCATGTTTGAAACATTTGTTCTGTAAAGATACAATGTTAATGTTTCTCTTGTTGTTTGGGAAATGGGAATCCATTTGTTATTACAAATAAGTTGGAGATCAAACCAGAATCCATTTAATAACAATTCTTGGTACTTCCAAAGGGTTTGCGATTTATTTGCTTGCAATGACAACAAATATGTTGTCACTTAGAACATGCTTGAATTTCCCTTAATAACATACACTTCTTTTCTCTATCGACCATACGTGAGATATTAGGCTTGACTAATTTCTGCTGACGCTTCCTGAATATTTTTTTTGCTGATAGATCTAATAACATACTAATTTCTCTTGGTAGTTTTGTTTAGAACCATTTCTGCAGCAGACCTGTCTACAAAGACAAATGACCTCCTATTTATATCCTCCTCCAGCTGCGAGGGACTACAAGTATCAGCTGAGGTGCACCATTTGCCCTACTCTTGGAGTAACCAAAGCTGAATATTGACTAGTTGGCTTATATGGGTTAAAGCATGTCTAAAAAAAAACATAAATGTGAAATATCAGGGTTTTCTAGTCCTTAGATGTGGTGCCTGCATTAGTTTTCTTTTTCATCTAGGTTTTATTTTTATTTTTTTTGCTATTATCAGCCTTATATAATTCAAGCTATCTATGGGGGCCCTTGGAGGCTACCTGCTTGAAAAAATCCAGCCCATATGATCACCAGTTCTCCCTGTAAATAATTCCCAAGGGTGTATCAATGTCTGGACCGGGTGACAATTTCAGTAAGGAAAATTACTGAAGCCAGCGTAATGCACTATATTACCAAAAGTATTGGGACACCTGCCTTTACACACACATGAACTTTAATGCTATCCCAGTCTTAGTCCGTAGGGTTCAATATTGAGTTGGCCCATCCTTTGCAGTAGGCATCCCAATATTTTTGACAATATAGTGTGTGTGTGTGTGTATATATATATATATATATATATATATATATATATATATATGTATAATATCTCACAAAAGTGAGAACACCACTCACATTTTTGTAAATATTTTATTCTATTTTTTTCATGTGATTACACTGAAGAAATGACACTTTGCTACAATGTAAAGTAGTGAGTGTACAGCTTGTATAACAGTGTAAATTTCCTGTCCCCTCAAAATAATTCAACACACAGCCATTAATGTCTAAACTGCTGGCAACAAAAGTGAGTACACCCCTAAGTGAAAATGTCCAAATTGGGCCCAATTAGCCATTTTCCCTCCCCGGTGTCATGTGATTCGTTAGTGTTATAAGAGGTGTGAATGGGGAGCAGGTGTGTTAAATTTGGTGTTATCGCTCTCACTCTATCATACTGGTCACTGGAAGTTCAATATGGCACCTCATAGCAAAGAACTCTCTGAGGATCTGAAAAAAATAATTGTTGCTCTACATAAAAATGGCCTAGGCTAGTGATGGCGAACCTTAGCACCCCAGATGTTTTGGAACTACATTTCCCATGATACTCAACTACACTGCAAAGTGCATGAGCATCATGGGAAATGTAGTTCCAAAACACCTGGGGTGCCAAGGTTCGCCATCACTGGACTAGGCTAAAAGAAGATTGCCAAAACCCTGGAATTGAGCTGCAGCACAGTGGCCAAGACCATACAGCGGTATAACAGGACAGGTTCCACATAGAACAGGCCTCACCATGGTCCACCAAAGGAGTTGAGTGCGCGTGCTCAGCGTCATATCCAGATTGTTGAAGACAAGCAGACTAAGGACATGGATTACTGGAACCATGTCCTGTGGTCTGATGAGACCAAGATAAATTTATTTGGTTCAGATGGTGTCAAGCGCGTGTGGCGGCACAGCGATTTCTGAATGGGCGGCTGCCTTTTGTGACACACACAGGTCCCAGAAGACACTGCGCCCAAATTTCCCAGCAATCAACGCGATGAGGAGAAGATTGAAGATAACTGCTGAATAGGAAGTGGCAGATTAGGACAATCTGCCTAGCAACAGGCATTTCTGGTGAGTAAACACATTTTTATTATTTTTTTTCAATTTTTTTGTTGCATTTGTATGTCATTTTTTTTTTTCAGGGTGGACCTCAATTTTAAGTACATTTTTGGCTCCCGGTGAGTTTTTTTTTTTATACAGTTTTTAGCTCCACTGAAGGGGCATGTGGATTCATTGCTGTCTACTCCACTCCCACCTGGATGACCATTGCTGATGCAAGACCCCACAAATTCTTGGAAAAAGAGAAGTTTTTTCATACTTTACAACTTACTATCACTAGGCACTGTTTAACTTTATGTTCAATCATTTTTTTTATATAATCACGTTTTTTTTTTCACTTGGGAGAATCATTTACTCTATTTTTAGCACTGCACTTATTTGTTTTATTTTTTTGCAATTTTCTATTTATTATTTTTATATAGTATGTGCGCAGCGTTTTTTCAAACACAATTTTTTGGGAAAAAATGTACTTTTTGGAATTTTATTGGCAAAAAACGCAATGCACAACCCCATTTATTTTTTTGTAAAATATAAAAGATGATGTAACGCCAAGTAAATAGATACCAAACGTTTTAAAATTGCGCATGCCGGTGCAGTGGCGACAAATGGCGTAAATATTACTATCCATAGGCGACGCTTTAAAAGCCTTTACAGGTTACTACTTTAGGAGGTCTGGTGCCAGTCTCAGCTTATTGGCTGCTCTGTCGGCTTTGCACCACAGAGACACTTCTAACTTACCCAGCCGGTTGATCCTTCCATCTATGCAGTGCCAGGACAAGGTCATCCACCATCCAGGGCAAAGATAACAAACTGTGCCACCTACCTCCCCATTCATGGGGGATCCTGCCCCCTCACTTGTCAAAATCACTGCCACTACTCCTGTCAGCCCTGTAACAGAAGGAAGGCAGTAAACCATTGCGCCCAGGGAAGCTGTCCCTCCTTCCCACGCTTTGTCCCAGTCCTGCATCCATGCCCTGGATTTTGCCATTTTATAATACTCCCTGAACTGATTCACACTTGTGATTTCATACATTTTATTTTCATTTTCTATTTTATTATCCACTTATGGACCGCAGCACGCTCATATGCTTCCTAACTTTGAAGAGCAATATCTTTGTTATGGCAGCAGCTAACTGCGAGATCACTCTCATCGGCGGCGTGAGAGGGGCCCTCCACCGCTTACCGCAGCCGGCGGCAGTGGTGGAGGTGATCGGATCCTTGTCCTTCCTGGGTATGGAGACAACTGAGGGGAAGATGGCCCCCACCCATCTCCAAACCATTGCTCTTAAAGGGCCATTTTTAATTTTATTTATTTATTTATTTATTTTGCATTTAATTTTTTTATTTTTTTTGTGTAAATATGGGATCTGAGGTCTTTTTGACCCCAGATCTCATATTCAAGAGATCCTGTCATGCTTTTTTTTTCTATTACAAGGGATGTTTACATACCTTGTAATAGGAATAAAAGTGACATTTAAAAAAAAAAAAACAGTGTAAAAATAAATAAATTGTAAAAGTGCCCCGTCCTGCCGAGCTTGCGTGCGGAAGCAAATGCATACGTGAGTAGCGCTCGCATACGAAAACAGTGTTCAAACCACACATGTGAGGTATCACCGCAATCAGTAGAGAGAGAGCAATAATTGTAGACCCAGACCTCCTCTGCAACTCAAAACATGTAACCTGTAGAATTTTTTAAACATCGCCTATGGAGATTTTTAAGGATAAAAGTTTGTCGCCATTGCACGAGCGGGCGCAATTTTGAAGCGTGACATGTTGGGTATCAATTTACTTGGCGTAACATTATCTTTCACAATATAAAAGAAAAAAATTGGGCTAACTTTACTGTTGTCTTATTTTTTAATTCAAAATAGTGTCGTTTTTCCCAAAAAAGTGCACTTGGAAGACCGCTGCGCAAATACAGTGTGACAAAAAGTATTGAAATGACTGCCATTTTATTCTCTAGGGTGTTGAAAAAAAAAATTATATATATATATATATATATATATATATATATGTATATATGTATATATATATATATGTATATATATATATATATATATATGTGTGTGTGTGTAATTTTCTAGCAAAAAAAAAAAACAGTTTTTAACTTGTAAACAACAAATCTCAAACAAGAAGCTCGGTCTTTAAGTGGTTAAATTTATCTTCTAAACTATAGGGCTTCTTGGCCCCATTCTCTGTTTGTTTTTACCTTGACAAACTTTGCAGCTCCAGTTAAAAATGCTGAGGCTGTTTCATGTGACCAGCCCCCCCCCCCCCCCCACCCTCCACCTTTCTGAAATGATATTATTACCAGTGCCTTCCTGCTCTAGTGTTTATTGTACTGGAGTCACAGGGACAGGAAGTGGAGAAAAATGTCTCCATTGGGGTCTATGCAATTTTTTTTGTTGCAAATTAGTTTTTTAACAAATCTCAACAAGTTCTTTAATTTGGATATATCTGAAAACCCGTTTAACAAATTTTTCTGAATATTCGTAAATTCATAAATTAGAAAATGAGAAAATTCGTAAATTCGAAATACAAAAATCCCGAAAATTTGAAAGTCTGAAATAATAACTAACTAATAATAACTTAACTTTTACTAACAATTAAATTATAGGTATTGGAGTTTCCTTTCAAATTTGGCTGTTAGGCAATGAATACGAATTGATCCGAAGTTACGCATTATCCGAAATAACAAATGCCGCATCTAAACAAATGGAATGGAACAAATTATTAATAAATAATAATACATTTTATTATTATTATTATTATTGTTATTTATCATTATTAATTTGTTATGTTCCATTCGTATTCGTTCACTAACAGCCAAATTTGAAAGGGGACTCCAATACCTATTCCTTTCAAATTTGGCTGTTAGTGAACGAATTACGAATTTATCCGAAGTTACGAATTATCCGAAATAACAAATGCTGTATCTCAATGAATGGAACGTAACAAATTAATAATGATAAATAACAATAGTAATACTAAAAACTTATCATTATTTGTTAATAGTTTGTTCCGTTCCATTTGTTTAGATGCGGCATTTGTTATTTTGGATAATTTGGAACTTTGGATAAATTTGTATTCGTATTTGTCCACTAACAGCAAAGTTTGAAAGGAAATTCCAATACCTATAATTTAATAATTAGTTATTATTAGTTCGTTAGTTTTTTTTGTGGATTTTCTTTCTTATTTTGATTTTTCAAATTTATGAATTTTCTCATTTTCAAATTTACGAATTGTGATCATAAGGAATGATCCAAAAAAAACAAAAAAAAAAACGGATGAAACTAAAACTACCGTATATACTCGAGTATAAGCCGAGATTTTCAGCCTCTTTTTCGAGGCTGAAAGTGCCCCCCTCGGCTTATACTCGAGTCACCGCCATCTGCCTACCCGATCAGCGTGTCGAGCAGACAGACGGCGGCCATTCTACTATTCAAAAGCCGCGCCTCCCTGTCTGTGATAGGCGGAACACTCAATTTCCCAGCAGTCAGTGTTCCGCCTATCACGGACATCCGCTCATCCTCGTACTACGGACGGATGAGAGGATGTCCGTGATAGGCGGAACACTGACTGCTGGGAAATCGAGTGTTCCACCTATCACAGACAGGGAGGCGCTGCTTTTGAACAGAGGAATGGCCGCCGTCTGTCAGACGAGGAGAGCATGGCACACAGAGGCTGCAGATTGGCACAGGTAGGCAGGGATGGACGGGACACAGCGACGGACGGGACACAGCGACGGACAGGACACAGCGACGGACGGGACACAGCGACGAACGGGACACGGGGACGGACGGGACACAGGGACGGACGGGACACAGGGATGGACACAGGGATGGACGGGACACAGGAATGGACACAGGGATGGACACAGGGATGGACGGGACACAGGGATGTCTCACCCTCGGCTTATACACGAGTCAATAAGTTTGCCAGTTTTTTTGTGGTAAATTGGGGGCCTTGGCATATATTCGGATCAACCTATACTCGAGTATATATGGTAACAATTTTTTTTCGGCATTGCACGTCTAGTGGAATCACAGAGATTAAATACAGACTGTAATTTAATCTCTTCCACACTCTCTATTCAAAGTTATTTTATTACATTTTTTTTTGTGTAGGCTTTACTATTGTACAGCGCATATGGTCCACACTATCTGGTAAGGAGCCAACCTTATCTTATATCATGGGTGATATCACTGTGATATCAGCATTGGATATAATCACTATCTATTTCTTGGGTTGCTTATATTTTTTGGATAAGAGCAGCTTTCACTTCTACTTGGATATGGGATGTTATTTTTAAGGGGATTATTATTATTATTATTATTATTATTATTATTATTTTTTATTATTATTAATTAATTTGGGCTTATTGCTTGTTTAGAGGATTTGAATATTGATTTCATTATGTTGGGGAATTTTTTATGAAATATAAATTTGGATTTTTTTCACATTTTTCCAATTTATGATTTTTTTTTAATCACATTATGCACATTAAGTACAGTATATTTTTTATTGTGTTGTAATTATTTAGCATCACACCATTTAATTTAATTACTACAACACATAGTTTATCTCATAAAGAGTCGTGATAAAGAAAATTTCTTTTATTCGATAAGAAATCCCATGTGTATTTGCCACATGCAAAAAGTATTGCACTTACTTCAAAAAGTACAGGTATGAACATTCATGTCAACAAGTTAAAATCGAAGTATAGCAAGAAAAAAATAAAGAAAGAGAGAAAAAAAATAATAATTTTCATTTTGGAAACTGAGACAGCAAATTGTCTGTAGGCAACACCGCGCCCGCCATGTGACCACAAGAACCAGATAGAAAACAAAAGCATAACATTTACATGGCGAATGGGCCAATGGGAAGACACTCCGCTTCTATGGCATTTCATAAAAGATTTCATGGTCCTTGTGGACTTTGTCCAAGAAAAAGTGAAAAATTGTTTGCTTTGCCGCCAAGGAGAAAGCGGTTAAAGTTTGTGCTTGTGGTTTGAGTTTGCTATAACTTCCAGTCTGGCCCAAAGTTTTTGTGGATTGTCTGGAATGTGAGTCCGCATGCCATCCGCGAGTTATAAAGTGGTATATATGTAGACGAATATGATGACCAGCAAGTTGAGTATGGTTCCGATGATCCCCAGCATGGCCAGAATTGTCTCCTCTTTACTTTCTTTTTCTTGGCTTCCTCTGTCATCTTCTCCTCCCCCAGGGATGACCATTTTGGTCAAAAATTCCAAATTTCCCTTCCTCTGGTTCACCTAGAAGAAGGAAAAACATAGTAATGGATTATTAAAGGAAAACTATTACTCTATAGGAGCCATTCTCAAGGTTTCCCCCAGCGGTTCCTCTGGGTTCCTTGAGCCGAGGCTGATTGACCTCCCATATGATAGTAGCTGAATAAATATGGAGCTAATGCCACCTGGCAGGGCAACAGCATGAAACAATGATCTTTTTAGCTGTCTGTAAGGTTGGCATTCATCTAACTTACCACAAATGTAAGGAACATTCTTCCCACTGATCACCAATGTAAGGAACGTTCTTCCCACTGATCACCGATGTAAGGAACATTCTTCTCACTGATCACCAATGTAAGGAACATTCTTCTCACTGATCACCAATGTAAGGAACATTCTTCCCACTGATCACCAATGTAAGGAACATTCTTCTCACTGATCACCAATGTAAGGAACATTCTTCTCACTGATCACCAATGTAAGGAACATTCTTCTCACTGATTACCAATGTAAGGAACATTCTTCTCACTGATCACCAATGTAAGGAACATTCTTCCCACTGATCACCAATGTAAGGAACATTCTTCTCACTGATCACCAATGTAAGGAACATTCTTCCCACTGATCACCAATGTAAGGAACATTCTTCCCACTGATCACCAATGTAAGGAACATTCTTCTCACTGATCACCAATGTAAGGAACATTCTTCCCACTGATCACCAATGTAAGGAACATTCTTCTCACTAATCACCAATGTAAGGAGCATTCTTCCCATTGATCACCAATGTAAGGAACATTCTTCTCACTGATCACCAATGTAAGGAACATTCTTCTCACTGATCACCAATGTAAGGAACATTCTTCCCACTGATCACCAATGTAAGGAACATTCTTCTCACTGATCACCAATGTAAGGAACATTCTTCCCACTGATCACCAATGTAAGGAACATTCTTCTCACTGATCACCAATGTAAGGAACATTCTTCCCACTGATCACCAATGTAAGGAACATTCTTCTCACTAATCACCAATGTAAGGAGCATTCTTCCCATTGATCACCAATGTAAGGAACATTCTTCTCACTGATCACCAATGTAAGGAACATTCTTCTCACTGATCACCAATGTAAGGAACATTCTTCCCACTGATCACCAATGTAAGGATCATTCTTTTAACTGATCACCAATGTAAGGAACATTCTTCTCACTGATCACCAATGTAAGGAACATTCTTCCCACTTATCACCAATGTAAGGAACATTCTTCTCACTGATCACCAATGTAAGGAACATTCTTCCCACTTATCACCAATGTAAAGGGATTTTTTTCCCACTGACCATGAATAGAGTGGTTTTAGCAAGGGTTTCTCAAAACCTGAAAATGATTTCAAAGGTTCCCTCATGGTAAATTCATTGGGAAAGGTTGCTAGAGAGTTATTTTACAACATATTCAGTGGTGGTGCTTCCATAAGGGTGCACGGGCGCCGTCCCCTCTCTCCAGCCACCCCCTATATCACTAATAGGTAGATTCAAGCACTGCCTGAATCTATCCATGGGGTTTGATAGGCTCTAATAGGCGCCAAGAAAGGCAAACAGCGAGTGCCATACTTGATGCTTGCCGTTCACCCTTTGTTAGAAAAGCGCATATATATATATGCGCTTTCCTAACACTGAACCGCCACTCCACTAATCAGGTGCTCAGGTCTGTTAGCCATCACCTGATTGGCTGTAATTACAGGCACTGTGATTGGATGCCTATCAGTCCTCCAATCATAGGAGAGGACGGGAGGAGAATAGGAGAAGACATTGAGGACATGGAGGAGCGACACACCGCTCACTACCTGCTGCCCCACCGAGACAGGGTAAGTGCCGGGCAGATGGCAGGGGGGCACAGTGGGAGCATTCGATGGGCACAGTGGGAGCATTTGATGAGCACAGTGGGAGTATTTAGTGGCACATTGGCAGCATTTGTTGGGCACAGTGGGAACATTTGATGGGCACAGTGGCAGCATTTGATGGCACAGTGGCAGAATTTGATGGGCACAGTGGGAGCATTTGATGACACAGTGGCAGCATTTGATGGGCAAAGGGGGGGGCATTTAATGGGCACCGTGGCAGCGTTTGGCACAGTGGCAGCGTTTGAAGGGCACAGTGGCAGCATTTGATGGGCACAGTGGCAGCATTTGACAGGAACAAGGGGAGCATTTGATGACACAGTGGCAGCATTTGACAGGAACAAGGGGAGCATTTAATGGGCACAGTGGCAGCGTTTGGCACAGTGGCAGAATTTGATGGGCACAGTGGCAGCTTTTGAGGGGCACAGTGGCTGCGTTTGATGAGCACAATGGCGACATTTGATGGACTCAGTAGCAGCGTTTGATGACACAGTGGCTGTGTTTGATGGGCACCATGGTGGCGTTTGATGGGGACAGTGGTTGCTTCTGATGGGCACAGTGCCAGTGTTTGATGGGCACAGTGGCTTCATTTCATGGGCACAGTGGCTGCGTTTCATGGCACAGTGGGTGTGTTTGATGGCCCAGTGAAGATTCAATTGATGAGGTTTTTTTCCAGAATTTTTTCAGTTTGTTTGCCCCCCAAAAAAAAATTTGAGCACCAGCCGCCACTGAACATATCCAAACCAATAGTATAGTACTTTCTACTATATGCTATTGAAGTTTTAATCCAGGCAAACCCCAGTGAACTATATGACATTTTCACTGATAAGTTCCTTGGAGTCCTACCTTTCCAGCTTACACAACTTTAAAACCCTGAAAAAGGGGAGGTACCCAAGCATGTGAAATGCGTTAGCTGATTTATTTTATTGTTACTCCTGTATGAAGTCATTGAAAGCCCTCTTGGACCCTACGATCATTGGTGTTGTGCTCTTATTATATTTTCTACCCTTAATTTTAGGTCATAAAAGAGATGTTTGAATTTCGCAACTGACGTAAAATTATAACTCACTGACTTAGCGTGCGGAGCGTTCCCAAGTTCAGAGTAAAAAAGAAAAAGCAATTCCCGGATCATTTGGTGGAACCAATTACGGTAACAGTATCAGACATCTCTCATAGCACATTGGTAAATAGCTGGCCAACGAAGAAATGCTTCCTCAAGTGCAATAATAAAAGCCAGCTCCGGCTGCACTGAGCTTATGCAATGTGAACAAAAGCAGAACCAGGAGCAACAAACTTGTCCGCAATTATTAGATTCAAACTGCAGGCGGACAGGATCCTTCAACAGACATTGTCACTTCCTACATTTCACCGAGGATCCGCTGGAGTCCCCTCCACCGGCCGCCTGCCTGACACCCTCCTGCCATCCGCTTCATGGCGATACAATATTTCTATCTTCATCTTTTTTTATTTAATGTGTGCCCCGCCCCCCCTGAAAACAAGATCCTACCCGGGTTTATTACCCTTTTTTTTGTTTGGGTTTCCCCGCACATGATTGGTTGTTTGGAGTACAGGCTATTTCTGATTACTTTAACCAGGTGACCTCCAGAAGGTTTTACCCCTTTCATGACCGGGGCATTTTTTTGCTATTCAGCACTGCGCTACTTTACCCACTTCAATACCGGGCACTTTCACCCCCTTCCCGTACAGGCCAATCTTCAGCTTTCAGTGCTGTCGCACTTTCAACGACAATTGCGCAGTCATGCAACACTGTACCCAAATTACATTTTTTTTTTTTCACACCTATAGAGCTTTATTTTGGTGGTATTTAATCACAACTTTTTTTTGTTGCTAAACAAAGGAAAAAAGTAAGAAAATTCAGAAAAAAAACAATTCTTCATAATTTGTTATAAACATTTTGCAAACAGTTCATTTTTCTCCTTGATTGATGTGCGCTGATGAGGAGGCACTGATATGCGGCACTGATGGGCACTGATAGGCTGCACAATGGGCACTGATGAGGCGGCACTGACGGGCACTGATAGGCTGCACTGATGAGCACTGATATGCAGCACTGAAGGGCACTGATAGGCTGCACTGATGAGGTGGCACTGATGGGCACAGATGAGGCAGCACTGATGGGCACTGATAGCCTGCACTGATGAGCACTGATATGCAGCAATGATGGGCACTAATAGGCTGCACTGTAGGGCATTGATGAGATGGCACTGATGGGCACTGATGAGGTGGCACTGATGGGCACTGGGCACTGATAGTCTGCACTAATGGGCACTGATGGGCACTGATATGCAGCACTGATGGGCACTGATAGGTGGCACTGATGGGCACTGATGAGGTGGTACTGATGGGCACTGATAGGCTGCACTGATGGGCACTGATATGCAGCACTGATGGGCACTGATAGGCAGAACTGAAAGACACTGATAGGCAGCAGCACTGATAGACAGCACTGCCTGGCAGCACTGATGGGCACTGATTTGCAGCACTGATAGGTTCTGATTGGCATCATTGATGGGCACTGATCGGCAGCACTGACAATCAGGACAACGATGATCAGTCCCCTGACTATCAATGTAGATGTCCCCTTTCACACTCGCCAGTTACCAGCTCTCTCCTCTCCTCACGCTGTGACAGTGTGAGGAAAGGAATGCCGATAACCTGTGTGCTTAATTAATGATCAGATGTGATTGGACACAGCTAATCACGTGGTAAGAGAAAAAAAATTGTCTCTTTACAGATCGGGGTAAAGTGATTGGCTCTTTACCCCGATCTGTAATCGGCTGTGCCCGAATGACACAGTGATGGGTGAGTTCCACGGGGGTCGTGATCATGGGAGAACATCATATGATGCCCTCCCAGAACTGGCGGACCGCTCTGTAGCTAGCCTATTTGCTATAGAGCGATTGGTAATTCTGATGTACTGAGGACAATCTTATTTTGTGAGGCCCGAAAATGCCAGGACAGTACAAATACCTCCCCAAATGACCCCTTTTTTGGAAAGTAGACAGTCCAAGGTACTTAGTAAGGAGCATGGCAAGTTTTTTTTATTTTTTGTAAAATGAAGATTTCAAGCACAATACTTTTTTGTTTTTTACATATTGTCCCCAGTGCAGTAAAGCGTGTTCTTATAACTGGTGTTGCGGTGATCAGAGATCCTGACTAGTGATGTAAAAAAAAAACTATATATAAATAAAAAATAATTTTTGTACAATTTCTTTTTTTTTTTACTTTTACATACTGTCATCAGAATATTTCAGTGTCTGTCAGGTGGATGAATTTAGGCAGCTGCGCCTGATTGCCTCCACACACTCCCGGTACTGCCCCCCCCCCCCACGCATGTGCACGCCCGCCATGCTTTCCGGGCTCTGCGTGTCCATCTGCGGGCATGGGCCCGACGTATCGGGTGGAGGAAGGGAGAAGAGCAGACACATTTATGTCCATACATTCAGTGGAGCACTGAGGAGCCCTTGGTGTCTTTTAGACCCTGCATGTCTCAAGAGAACCGGTCACCTAAAAATCCCCACACGTGATGAAATTTTTTTTTTTTTTTAAATGATATAGAATTATTGCTCTCACTCCGGCGGGTCTAATAAAACCCTGCTGTCTCATTAAAGACAATACTACTGTTAACTTCAATGGAAGGCAGGAGAGACATTAGGAGTATAGTAGACCCCTGATATCTCATTAAAGACAACGCTACTATTAACTTCAACAGAAGCAGGAGAGACATTGGGGGTCTAATAGACCCCCTGATGTCTCATTAAAGACAACGCAGCTATAAACTTCAATGGGGGGCAGGAGAGACATCAGGGGTCTAAAAGACCCCTGATGTCTCATTAAAGACAATGCAGCTATTAACTTCAACGGGGGGCAGGAGAGACATTAGGGGTCTAATAGACTTTTAATAGTTTATAACTATCATTACAGTTATTATTAATATTATTATTATTATTATTAATAATAATAAATAATAATAATACAACCCCCCCCCAGAATAATGGTTAATAAACTTAATAATTTAATTATAAAAAAACTTATCAGAAATATTTTTGTTCTTTTGGATTTTCCAATTTTCGTTCTTATTTTTGGATTTTCAATCTTTCAAATTTTCGGATATTGGTTGTTTTTGAATTTTTGTTCTTTTTGAAAATTTGTTTTCGGAAAGATTCATTAAACAGTTTTTCATTAATCCAGATGTTTCCGAATTAACAAATATGCCGAATTTCGATGAAAAAACAAATTTGGAACGAAACGAATTGCACATGTCTACGGTGAAGTTGTCCTGTCCCCTTAGCAGAAAAACACCCCCAAAGCATAATGTTTCCGGTGGGGATGGTGTTCTTGGGGTCATAGGCAGCATTCTTCCTCCTCCAAACACGGCGAGTTGAGCTGTTGCCAAAGGGCTCAATTTTGGTCTCATCTGACCACAGCACTTTCACCCAGTTTTCCTAGGAATCATTCAGATGTTCATTAGCAAATTTCAGACGGGCCTGCACCAGTGCCGTTGCTATGGGGGTGCAGTCCAAACCCAGGTGACACCCACCAGAAGGTGACACCAGGCTCACCTCAGACTGGCACCGGTGCTGCATTGAGAGGATGCTGCTCAGCGGCTCCCTTTCTCCCATCTGGGATCTTCTCTGCTCCACGCGATGTGCAGGGAGAGAGAGTGGGGGGAGGAGGGAGTGAGGCAGAGAGACAGGGCGCCCTGGTCCGACTCTGATCGTCCATCATACCCCCATACACCGCAGCCGCAATCACCTCTCTGTCCCCGCTGGCTGCACACACTGCAGATTGGACTAAAGCTGCCTCCTCCTCTGCTCCGACGTTTCAAGTACACAGGCCGGGAGGAAGAGCTGAGGAAGAGGGACACCATGCTACAGCACCTGCCCTGAAGTATGTAATAACAGGAGTATTGCAGAAGAGGGGGACATGGTGATGGGGGGGGGGGCATTGGCAGGTAACAATTATGCTGCCAGGAGCGATTTGGGGGAGGGGTTAGCGGATGGGTTCTAGGGGTGCTTTGTTTGGGTTAGAGAAGAGTTGTACTAGAAGTAGAAGGAGGAGGGCAGATTTGAAGTTTAACCCCCCCAGCACAATTCTTCTCTCCTCCCAAAGCACCCCCAGCATATATCCTCTAACCCCCCCAAATAAAAGATCTCATCCTGGCTCCATCCAACCCCCTGATCCCATCCCTTGCTCCATCCACCCCCCTGATCCCATCCCTGCTTATCTATCTCCCCCAATCCCATTCCAGCTCCATCCACCCCCTGTTCCCATCCCAGCCCCATCCAGCTCCCCCCGGTCCCATCCCGGCTCCATCCATCCACCCCCAATACCATAACGGCTCCACCCACCCCCTGATCCCATCCCTGCTCCATCCTGGTTCCATCCACCCCCCGATCCCATTCCAGCTCCATCCATTCCTCCGAACCCATTCTGACTCTATCCACTACCTGATCCCATCCCGGCTCCATCCATCCCCTGAATCCCAACCCAGCTCCATCCATTGTGGCAGGTTAAGGGGGGAGAGCCATACTGATGCACTAGCCTGCTTGGTGCCGGGGGGGGGGGGGGGTGACACCATGTTTTACCGCACTAGGTAACACCAACCCTAGTGATTCCACTGGCCTGTACATGTGCATTCTTAAGCAGGGGGCCTTGCGTGACTATGGTCCCAGCTGCCTTGAGATCATTGACAAGTTTCTCCCGTGTAGTTCTGGGCTGATCCCTCACAGTTCTCACGATCATTGAAACTACACGAGGTGAAATCTTGCATGGAGCCCCAGACCGAGGGAGACTGACAGCTATTTTGTCTTTCTTCCATTTGCGAATAATCTCAACAACTGTTGTCACCCTCTCACCAAGCTTCTTGGTGATGGTCTTGTAGCCCATTCCAGCCTTGTGTAGGTCTTCAATCTTGTCCCTGACGTCCTTGGACAGCTATTTGGTCTTGGCCATGGTGGAGAGATTGGAATCTGATTGGTTGATTGATTGCGTCTGTGGACAGGTGTCTTTTTATGCAGGTAACAAGTAGAGAGTAGGAGCACTCCCTTTAAGAGAGTGCTCCTAATCTCAGCTCTTTAGCTGTATAGTCCTGGGAACCAGAAATCTCGCTGATTGATAGGGGATTGAATATTTATTTCACTCATTAAAATGCAAATCAATTTATGACTTTTTTGAAATGCGTTCTTCTGGATATTTTTGTTATTAGTCTGTCCACTGTTAAAATAAACCGGCCATTAAGATTATAGACTAATCATTTTTTTGTCAGTAATCAAACGTACAAAAGCAGCAGCCAATCAAATACTTTTTCCCCTCCCTGTATACTTACCTGAGCCCCATCTCAATCCAGTGATGTGTCGGCAGCCTCGGCTCTCCGGGGACTCTCCCTCCTCATTGACTGAGACAGGAGTGAGTGCCATTGGCTCCTGCTGCTGTCAACCACAGCCAGTAAGCCAATAAGGAGAAAGAGGTGACGGGACCGAGCCACGGGCTCTGTGTGTGAATGGACACACAGAGCAGTGGCTCAGGAGCGAGCACACACCAGTGCCACTATAGCAAGTGGCTTGCTATTGGGGGGGGGGCACTGGTCAAAGGGGAGGAGCGCCAATGGGGAACCTGAGAAGAGCAGGCTCGGGTTGCTCTGTGCAAAACCATTACACAGAGCAGGTAAGTATAACATGTTTTTTACAAAAAAAGTCGTGCCTTTAATATCATTTTAATATTGCGCTGATTGTATATAGACCTTTAAAAGACATTTGGTTTTGGCAGACATTTTAGCAGCTTGGAAGGATTTGAATGCAACATTGGCACCATTGGCTCCCGCTGCTATCAATCGCAGCTAGACATGTGCACTGCTGAAATATTTGTTTGTTTTTGTTTTCGTTTCATTCATTTTTTTGTTAGTTGTTTTTTTGGGTCATTCATTATGATCGCAATTTGTAAATTTGTAAATTTGTAAATTTGAAAATTTGTAAATTTGCAAATTCGCTAATTCGAAAATTTACTAAATTTGTAAATTCAAAAATCCCAAAATTCTAAAATAAGAAAGAAAATCCAAAAATTCTAACTAATTAATAATAACTAACTATTAAATTATAGGTATTGAAATTTCCTTTCAAATATGGATGTTATTGAACGTAACAAATAAAAATTAATTCAAAGATACGAATTATCAGAAATAACAAATGCCGCATCTAAACAAATGCAAAGCAACAAATTAATAATGAATAATAATAACAATAATAATAAAACGTTATTATTATTATTATTGTTGTTTACTATTGTTAATTTGTTAGGTTCCATTCGTTTAGATGTGGCATTTGTTATTTCAGATAATGCGTAACTTCAGATAAATTCGTTACGTTCACTAACAGACAAATTTGAAAGGAAATTCCAATACCTATAATTTAATAGTTATTATTTCAGATTTTCAAATTTTTTGGGTTTTGCAAATTTCAATTTTCTGAATTTCCAAATTTATGAATTTCCAAATTTTCAAATTTCGGAATTTTTGAATTTACAAATTTCTGAATATCTGAATTTACAAATTGTTGAATTTCTGAATTTTTGAATTTCTGAATATCTGAATTTACGAATTTTTGAATTTCTGAATTGACGAATTTCTGAATTTCCAAATCTCTGAATTTCCAAATTTCTGATCTTACGAATTTTAGAATTTCCAGATTTCCGAATTTTTGAATTTATGAATTTACAAATTTCTGACTTTTTGATTTCCGAATTTTATGAACTTTTGAATTTACGTATTTACGACTATTTAGAAATATTTGTTAAATGGGTTTAGTTTTTTAACGAATTTCGATAAATTTGTTAAAAAGACGAGTTCGGAACAAGATGAATGGCACATGTCTAATCACAGCCAATGAGGAGAGAGAGGTGGCACTACTGAGCCACGGTTCTGTGTGTGAATGGCTATACAGAGCAGTGGCTCAGGAGTGAGCATACACCAGTTCCCCCTCCCCCCCCCCATAGCATGTAGTTTGCTATTGGGGAGCACTAGTCAAGGGGGAGGAGCCAGGAGCGCCATTGGGGACTCAAGAAGAGGAGGATAGGGGCTGCTCTTTGCAAAACCATCACACAGAGCAGGTAAAGTATGACGTTTATATATTTTAAAGCTGAGCCTTTAATATCACTTTAAAATTGCACTTGCTGTATGCAGACCTATAAAAGGATTTGAATTTTGCATTGCAGTTAGGTAAATATGGCCCGTTCTCGTCTGCGTCTCCTCTGCCTTTTCTCTCCCTGCAAACTGATGTAAATCCCCCCCAAAAAAATAAAATAAATAAAAATAAAAATAAAGAAAGCAGCCGGAACTCTTTGCCTGAAAGCACCTGAAGATGATTCTGCGTCGGACTTCCTTTGCGGGCCCGGCGCTCGTGTGCACAAAGCCCGAGGACTGTGAGATTCGTGTTCTGATACGTTCCTCTTATATCCTAAAACCTGATTTCAAATTCCATTTTCGGCCTCCGCAGCGGAGATATCTGATTTCCTGCGAGCGCTCGTGATTTCATTTATCAATCTCCGCTGCTAACATTTCACTGAGATGTTTCTCGGGTTGCCTAGAAGCGGGAACAGCAAACAGGAGCTCCTGCTACAAATCTTCGCTGTCACATGCGCTAAAGATCATCGCGGAGAATTAGAGTGTGAATTGTTTTATTCAGAGAGTCCGCGGACGGTGCAATATCTGTCATGCAAGCCGGCTTTTCATTGACAAGGAAATCACGCACCAATGTGCAAGGGCAGCCTTCCATGCTATCTATTAGTAAGGATGACCTTCAGGGAAAAGTATCATTTCCGGAAGTGATAATTATTATTATTATTATTTATTTTATTTCTTTATTATTATTATTTATTGCAGACAAAATAATGCCTGTCGCTTCTCATTTATCCAAGTCATTTTTTATCTTGTAGTATATAAAAAAGTAGGACTTTATACACTTCAGCTTTGGAAAGTTTTACCCCCCCACCCCCCTTCATGACCAGGACATGATATTTGTCACTACGCTAATTTGCCTGGTAATTGTGCGGTTATGTAACACTGTACCCAAATGGCATTTATATAATTTATTTCCCCACAAATAGAGCTTTCTTTTGGTGGTATTTGATCACCGCTGTTTTTTTTTTTCATTATAAAACATATCTAAAAAAAAAAAATCTTCATAAATTTATGCCAAAATGCATTCTGATACATGTTTTTGGTGAAAAAAAAAATCTCAATAAGTGTATATTGATTGTTTTGCTTGAAAGTTGTAGCATCTGAAAAACTATGGTGCATATACTGTAATTTTTTTATACTACTAAAGTTGGTGATCAACAACTTATAGTGGGAATCTGTGGCGGAGCAATATGACACTAACTGACACTGGGTGGGAGCTGCCTGACACTGGGTGGAAGCTTCTGCCCATCAGTGCCACATATCAGTGCAGCCTTACCAGTGCAAATCAGTGCTGTCTCATTAGTGCCCATCAGTGCCGCCTCATCGGTGCCACCTATCAGTGCCCATTAATGCCGTCTCATCAGTGCCCATCAGTGCTGCATATCAGTGCCCATTAGTGCCACCTCATCAGTGCAGCCTCATCAGTGCCACCTATTGGTGCCCATTAGTGCCACCTCATCAGTGCCCATTAGTGCTGCCCCATCAGTGACACCTATCAGTGCCCATTAGTGCCGCCCCATCAGTGAGGCATATCAGTGCTGGCCATCAGTATCACCTATCAGTGCCGCATATCAGTGTCTATTAGCGCCACCTCATCAGTGCCCATCAGTGTCGCATATCAGTGCCTCCTCATCAGTGCCAACTATTGGTGCCCATCAGGGCCACATATCAGTGCTGCCCAACAGTACCGCCCAGAGTGCCCATTAGTGCTGTCACATCAGTGGAGGAGGAAAATTACTTAATTGCAAAATGTTGTAACAGAACCAAAAAAAGATTTTTTTCTGTCTTTTCATCTTGCCTGTGGGCATGTGAAGTCCACAGGCATCCTCTTTCGGGATACTGTGTTGCCGATTGACCAGCATGCACCGCCCGTTCGATCCCCGATCTCACACATGTGCAGTATTCTTTAATAGGAGCGCCTTCCACTGCTCAGGTTGCCATCACAACGGGCGGCGTCATCGGAAGTCCCGCCCCGTTGTGATGGCAGCGGACATAACAGAAGATAAAACGTAACTGACGTAATCACGTCACTTCTTTTCAAATCCCGCGAGATTTCGTAGAGGGTCTCCTGGGAACAATGACACGAGATCCCAGGAGACAGTGCGGCTGAAAGGAAATTACGAAATAACCGTACAATACGTCCACCCAATATTAGTCTTTTTTCCTTATGTAATACTATAGACACCCCCCAGGTATGAAATTTAAAGGAATATTACACTGTTATTGTTTCACTTTAAGCATTATTAAAATCACTGCTCCCGAAAAAACGGCCGTTTTCAAAACTTTTTTTTTGCATTGATGTCCCCTGGGGCAGGACCCAGGTCCCCAGACACTTTTTAGGACAGTAACTTGCATATTATCCTTTAAAATTAGCACTTTAGATTTTGAACGTTCGAGTCCCATAGACTTTAATAGGGTTCTAAATAGGGATGAGCCGAACACCCCCCGGTTCGGTTCGCACCAGAACTTTCGAACGGACCCCACGTTCGTTACGAACGTTAGAACCCCATTGAAGTCTATGAGACTCGAACGTTCGAAATGGAAAGTGCTAATTTTAACAGCTAATATGCAAGATACTGTCCTAAAAAGGGTTTGGGGACCTGCCTCCTGCCCCAGGGGACATGGGTCAATGCCTAAAATGTTTTTAAAAATGGCCGTTTTGGCGGGAGCACTGATTTTACTGACGATTAAAGTGAAAAAAAAAAGTGAAATATTCCTTTAAATATGGTGCCTGGGGGGGTGTCTGTAGTATGCCTGTGAAGTGCCACGTGTTTCCCGTGTTTAGAACAGTCCCGGCACAAAATGACATTAAACGGAAATAACACCATTTAAAACTGCTTGCGGTTTTAATGTCATATCTGGTTCCTGCAATATGGTTGAAAATCATTCAGAAAAATGGCATGGGTAGCCCTCCCTGCCCATTACCAGCCTATTTGGATCTTGTACGCATATTAAGGGGAACCCCGTACCCATATTAAAAAAAGGAAATGCGTGTGGCCCCCAGGCCCTATATACTCAGAACAGCAGTATACAGGCGGTGCAAACAAGACAGGGACTGTGTAGGTTTGTTGTGTTAAGTTGAATCTGTTTGTAATTTTCAACTGGTACATTTTTAAAGTGTAGCTCCAGTCAAAAAAACTATTTTTAAGCATTTTGGAAAACATAGGGAAGGGTTATCACCCTTGTATAATTTGTTTTGTCGTCCATCTTTTTTCATCTCACTTGCTGCTGTCTCCTTGCGTTTGCAAGTAGGAGATGTTTGTAAGTTGGATGTTTGAAAGTAGGGGCCTGCCCTATATGCTCTGCAGAAATGGCGGAACAAGGTGTTGGTTTTGCCACAACATTGTAAGCCCTCAAAGTGACTCTTGGTGGGCGCTGGAGCGCCCTGCTGTGAACGATTATATCAAGAATTGTAATTACATGCCATTGTTGAACAGTGGTAGAAAAATTGACCTTTGGTGGTTGTGGTGCTGGTGCCACAACACTATAAGTCCTCACCGTTACTCTGGGTGGGCACAGGAAGGGGCCCTCCTGTGAAATATTATATCAAGAATTGTAATTACATGTCCCTGTTAAACAGGGGCAGAAAAATTTGGCCTTAGGCACTGCTGCTGGTGCCACCACACTGCAACCTCTTCCATATACTCTAGTTTTTTTGCTGGAATTAGCCCTGCTGCAAAGCATTGCATCAAAAATTGTACTTAAATGCCCCTGTTAAACAGGGGCAGAAAAATTGGGCCTTAGGCACTGGTGCTGGTGCCACGACACTGCAACCTCTCCCATATACTCTAGTTTTATTGCAGGAATTAGCCCTGCTGCAAAGCATTGCATCAAAAATTGTACTTAAACGCCCCTGTTAAACAGGGGCAGAAAAATTGGGCCTTAGGCACTGGTGCTGGTGCCACCACACTGCAATCTCTGCCATATACTCTAGTTTTATTGCAGGAATTAGCCCTGCTGCAAAGCATTGCATCAAAAATTGTAATTAAACGCCCCTGTTAAACAGGGGCAGAAAAATTGGGCTGCTGGCATCATCCAGAACCAAAAATGTTCTTCCAACATATCAGCGGAGGAGGAAGAGGATAGACAATCAACATAACAGGACAGTCACTCAGCATCAGCATAGGCAGTCTTGAAGGGATGTGGTATTTCAAAAAAAATTATTCGGTTACATCAGCTTCAGGTGCTTGGTAGCTGTGGGTGATCCAAGACTGATTCATCTTGATGAAGGTCAGTCGATCAACTGATTCGGTGGACAGGCGCACCCTGTGTTCGGTAACAAAGCCACCAGCAGCACTGAAGGTGCGTTCCGAAAGAACGCTGGATGCAGGACAGGCCAGTAGCTCAATTGCATACTGTGCAAGCTCTGGCCAGTGATCCATCCTCAAGACCCAGTAAGCCAGAGGATTTTCGGTGGGAAAGGTGTCCAAGTCTGACCTTGCCCCTAGGTATTCCTGCACCACGTAAATCAGACGCTGGCGATGGGTGCTGGAACCAATCATACCTTGGGGCTGCGGACTAAAAAATTGTCTGAAAGCATCAGTCAGACGGCCACCTTCTCCACCGCTCCTTCTGACCGATGCCTCAGCAACACGTTGTCCAGGACCAGGAGTTTGTAACCTCCCAGTCTCTGGGAACACGTTGCACAGACCTTTCTGCAAGGCCTCCCAGAGATGTCTCATCCTCTGCTCCCTCTGCGATGGCAAGATAAGGTCGGCAACCTTACTCTTTTACCGTGGATCAAGGAGAGTGGCCAGCCAGTAATGGTCCCTCTCCTTGATCCGAAGAATACGAGGATCCTTCTGCAGGCTTTGCAGGATCAGGGAGGCCATGCAGCGTAGGTTAGCTGAGGCATTCGGTCCGGAGTCCTCTGGGTCACTAAGGACAACATGATCCGCAGCTACCTCCTCCCAGCCACGTACAAGTCCACGTGTTTCTTGGGACTGTAAATCATCCCTATAAGACTGCTGCTGCTGCTGATGCTGATGCTGAGTGCCAGCCTCCACCTCCATGCTTACACAATCATCCTCCTCCTCCTCTTCCTCCTCCTCATCCTCTTCCTGTGTGATGGGTGGCACAGCAGGAACACTGTCTGGATAAAGGGGGCCTTGAGAGGCAAGGAAGTCCTCCTCTTCCTGCCTCTGTTCTGCCTCAAGTGCCCTGTCCATTATTCCACGCAGCGTATGCTCCAAGAGGTGGACAAGAGGTACAGTGTCACTGATGCATGCACTGTCACTGCTCACCATCCTTGTGGCCTCCTCAAACGGTGACAGGACAGTGCATGCATCCCTGATCATGCCCCACTGGCGTGGTGAGAAAAAACCGAGCTCCCCTGACCCTGTCCTGGTGCCGTAGTCGCACAGGTACTCATTGATGGCCCTCTGCTGCGTGTGCAGCCGCTGCAGCATTGCCAATGTTGAGTTCCATCTGGTGGGCATGTCACATATAAGGCGGTTCTTGGGCAGGTTCAACTCCTTTTGGAGCTCAGCCAGCCGAGCACAGGCATTAAATGATCGGCGGAAATGCACACAGACTTTCCTGGCCTGCTTCAGGACATCCTGTAAGCCGGGGTACCTGCCCAAGAACCGCTGCACCACCAGGTTAAGGACGTGAGCTACACAGGGCACATGGGTCAGTTGTCCCTGTCGGAGGGCGGAGAGGAGGTTGGTGCCATTGTCGCAAACCACCATTCCTGGCTTAAGCTGGCGTGGCGTCAACCACCTCTCGGCCTGCCCCTGCAGAGCTGACAAAACATCCGCCCCAGTGTGGCTCCTGTCCCCCAAACAAACCAGCGCAAGCACGGCATGGCATCGTTTTGCCTGCGTACTTGCGTAGCCCCTGGAACGCCTACGGAGCACCGCTGGTTCTGAGGACAGAGCACTGGAAGAGGCCATGGAGGAAGAAGAAGAGGAGGGGGTGGAGGAGAGAGGTGTGTCACAACCAATAGTAGCATTTTGGAGGCGTGGTGGCGGAACAACCTCCAACACTACTGCACCTTGTCCTGCATCCTTCCCAGCAGCCAGAAGAGTGACCCAATGGGCCGTGAAAGACAGATAACGTCCCTGTCCATGCCTGCTGGACCATGAGTCAGCGGTAATATGCACCTTACCGCTGACCGCCCTGTCCAGCGAGGCAAGGACATTGCCTTCCACATGCCGGTAGAGAGCCAGAATCGCCTTCCGTGAGAAAAAGTGGCGTTTGGGGACCTGCCACTGAGGAACCGCACATTGTACAAACTCACGGAAGGGGGCCGAGTCTACCAACTGAAAAGGCAGCAGTTGAAGTGCTAGCAATTTAGCCAAGCTAGCATTCAACCGCTGGGCATGTGGATGGCTGGGAGTAAACTTCTTCCGCCGGTCCAGCAGCTGGGGCAGGGACATTTGCCTGCTATAATCGGACGTGGGTGTACCACTAGCAGAGTTCCCGGAAGCACTTGGCTGTGACACACCTAATTCTACACCTTCATTCCTCTCAGAGCAGGTTTCAGAGAGGACTGAAGGTCTAGTGGGGTTGGAGATGCCAGCTGATGAGGAGCAAGGAGAGGTCCGCTTTGTTCTTTGGTGTGGGTCTTTGAGGTACGCTTGCCAACGAGCTGCATGGCAGGTCAACATATGTCTGGTCAAGCATGTGGTGCCCAAGTGGCTGATGTTTTGGCCACGTGAGATACGCTTGAGACATATGTTGCAAATAGCAGCGGTGCGATCTGATGCACTCGTCTCAAAAAAGGCCCACACCAAAGAACTTTTAGAATAACACGCAGAGGCAGCGCCCTGCACAGGCGGAGCTCTGCGGTGTGATTCAGTCGGTGTGCTGCCCCTAAGCTGGCCCCCGGAGGGTATCCTGCCTCGTTGGACATGTGCCTCCTCCTCCTCCTCCTCCTCCTCCTCCTCCTCCTTCTCCCTCCATCCAGGCACCCACGTGGAGTCAGTGCCCTCATCATCCCCTCCCTCTTCATCGCTGTAGCAAACCTGGCAGTATGCTGCAGCTTGTGGAACATGACTGCCAGATTGCTGTCCTTCTTGAGCATCCCCTCTCTCTGCGCTCACGCTACTGCCTTCCTCTAGCTGAGTGTCATCATCAGAGCCCACCAAACACTGGGCATCCTCCTGGAGCATGTACCCAACACTGTGCTCAAAGAGTTCAGGAGACTCCTCAGGAGGACGTGGTGGGTCTAGGGAAGGAGTCACTGATGATGACATTGAGAGGAGGGAAGACGATGCGTTGGCAGCTGCTTTGCTACTACCCTGAGACTGGGTGAGAGAGGATGAGGAGGATGAAGAGGGCTTGGTCATCCACTCTACCAAGTCGTTGGCATGTTGCGGTTCAACATGTCCAGCTGCCGAAAAGAAGGACAAGCATGTCCCATGGCCACCTGCTGATGACAATGCACCGCGTCCACGACCAGCACTGTTGTCTCTAGACACAGAGCCTGCTTGCCCTCTTTTATCGGCTCGCGCCTGTCTGCCTCTCCTTGCTGGCCTTCCAGACATGGTAATGGCCTAAAGGGAGTTGGGTAAAACAGCAGTTGGGTAGTTTATATTGTGCTGGAGGCACACAACACCCACTAACTTCTGCAGATGCCTTTTTTATAGAACACCAGAGATAAAGGGGTATATACAGATGTATACTGTGCTGTGCTGGAGGCACACACAACTTCCAATAACTCCTGCAGATGACAATTGGGCTCAAATAGAGAACAGCTATGTAGGTGGATTATAGCGGTATGTACTGGGTACAGAGCACGCAGACAGCACGCACTATCTCCTGGCACTACTGACTGCAAGCTCTATTATTAAAGATAGATCACTAGCTATATAGGTGAGGAGAATATCACGGTGTATACTGCGGTCAGGGCACGCAGACAATAACCAGAAAACAGCAGAGATAAAGGGGTATATACAGATGTATACTGTGCTGTGCTGGAGGCACACACAACTTCCAATAACTCCTGCAGATGACAATTGGGCTCAAATAGAGAACAGCTATGTAGGTGGATATAGCGGTGTGTACTGGGTACAGAGCACGCAGACAGCACGCACAAGCTCCTAACACTACTGACTGCAAGCTCTATTATTAAAGATAGATCACTAGCTATATAGGTGAGGTGAATATAGTGGTGTATACTGCGGTCAGGGCACAGACAATAACCACTACACAACAGCAAGATAGGAAATCAGCCAAAAACAATCGGTGTGTACTGTGTTGAAGGTACACAGAACACCCACTGCTTCAGATGCCAACATACTACACGAGGCCGCCTCAATGGCAGCCTTATATAGTGTGGGGCGTGCACTACACAGCCTGAGCTATGATTGGCCACAGGCATCCTGCCTGTGGCCAATCATGGCTCTCCTCGCTGCTGGCGCTGCGATTGGCCAAGCATGCGGGGTCACAGTGCATGCTTGGCCAATCATGAGCCAGCAATGCACTGCGCCATCGCAGTGCATTGTGGGCCGTGAGTGCCACACAAATTTTGACGCGAACGGACCAAGTGTTCGGATTTCGCCGAACGGACGAACAGTCAATGTTCGAGTCGAACGTACACGTTCGACTCGAACACGAAGCTCATCCCTAGTTCTAAAGTTCACACGAAGTATGCTATATAGAGTTTAGCAGCTCCGTCAAATCTTCTTTATACATTTGACAGACACCATAAGCCTTCAAAGACAGATTCGACCGTAATTCATGTGGATTTTCGGACGAATGCAATTTTTGAACGAAAAACAAAATAAATAAAAATGAATTTTGGGAGTAACTAAATAAATTTATTTTTCGCACGAAAACTAAATACTTCACTCTGCACGTGTCTAGTGTGAGTAAAGTGTAAAGTTAGTATAATGTGTCAGTATAGTATGAGTACAGTGTAGTGTGAATGTGCTGTCAGTATAGTGTGAGTACAGCGTAGTGTTAGTATAGTGTGTCAGTATAATGTGAGTACAGTGTAGTGTGACTGTTGTGTGTCAGTATAGTGTGAGTACAGTGTAGTGTTAGCATAATGTGTCAGTATAGTATGAGTACAGTGTAGTGTGAGTGTAGAGTGAGTACAGTGTAGTGTGAGTGTAGAGTGAGTAAAGTGTAGTGTGAGGGTGCGGAGTCAGTATAGTGTGAGTACAGCGTAGTGTTAGTATAGTGTGTCGGTATAGTGTGAGTACAGTGTAGTGTGAGTGTAGTGTGTCAGTATAGTGTGAGTACAGTGTAGTGTGAGTGTAGTGTGTCACTATAGTGTGAGTACAGTGTAGTGTGAGTGTAGTGTGTCAGTATAGTGTGAGTACAGTGTAGTGTGAGTGTACTGTGTCAGTATAGTATGAGTACAGTGTAGTGTTAATATAGTGTGTCAATATAGTGTGAGTTCAGTGTAGTGTTAGTATAATATGTCAGTATAGTATGAGTACAGTGTAGTGTGAATGTGCTGTGTCAGTATAGTGTGAGCACAGTGTAGTGTTAGTATACTGTGTGAGTATAATGTGAGTACAGTGTAGTTGTGCTGTGTCAGTATAGTGTGAGTACAGTGTAGTGTTAGTATAGTGTGTCAGTATAATGTGAGTACAGTGTAGTGTGAGGGTAGTGTGTCAGTATAGTGTCAGTACAGTGTAGTGTGAGTGTAGTGTGTCACTATAGTGTGAGTACAGTGTAGTGTGAGTGTAGTGTGTCACTATAGTGTGAGTACAGCGTAGTGTTAGTATAGTGTGTCAGTATAATGTGAGTACAGTGTAGTGTGAGTGTAGTGTGTCAGTATAGTGTGAGTACAGTGTAGTGTGAGTGTAGTGTGTCACTATAGTGTGAGTACAGTGTAGTGTGAGTGTAGTGTGTCACTATAGTGTGAGTACAGCGTAGTGTTAGTATAGTGTGTCAGTATAATGTGAGTACAGTGTAGTGTGAGTGTTGTGTGTCAGTGTAGTGTGAGTACAGTGTAGTGTGAGTGTAGTGTGTCAGTAAAGTGTGAGTACAGTGTAGTGTGAGTGTATTGTGTCACTATAGTGTGAGTACAGTGTAGTGTGAGTGTAGTGTGTCACTATAGTGTGAGTACAGCGTAGTGTTAGTATAGTGTGTCAGTATAATGTGAGTACAGTGTAGTGTGAGTGTTGTGTGTCAGTGTAGTTTGAGTACAGTGTAGTGTGAGTGTATTGTGTCAGTATAGTGTGAGTACAGTGTAGTGTGAGTGTAGTGTGTCAGTATAGTGTGAGTACAGTGTAGTGTGAGTGTAGTGTGTCACAATAGTGTGAGTACAGTGTAGTGTGAGTGTAGTGTGTCACTATTGTGTGAGTACAGTGTAGTGTGGGTGTAGTGTGTCAGTATGGTGTGAGTACAGTGTAGTGTGAGTGTAGAGTGAGTACAGTGTAGTGTGTCAGTATGGTGTGAGTACAGTGTAGTGTGAGTGTAGTGTGTCAGTATGGTGTGAGTACAGTGTAGTGTGAGTGTAGTGTGTCAGTATGGTGTGAGTACAGTGTAGTGTGAGTGTAGAGTGAGTACAGTGTAGTGTGAGTGTACTCTGTCAGTATAATGTGAGTACAGTGTAGTGTGAGTGTAGTGTGTGAGTACAGTGTAGTGTTAGTATAGTGTGTCAGTATAATGTGAGTACAGTGTAGTGTGAGGGTAGTGTGTCAGTATAGTGTCAGTACAGTGTAGTGTGAGTGTAGTGTGTCACTATAGTGTGAGTACAGTGTAGTGTGAGTGTAGTGTGTCACTATAGTGTGAGTACAGCGTAGTGTTAGTATAGTGTGTCAGTATAATGTGAGTACAGTGTAGTGTGAGTGTAGTGTGTCAGTATAGTGTGAGTACAGTGTAGTGTGAGTGTAGTGTGTCACTATAGTGTGAGTACAGTGTAGTGTGAGTGTAGTGTGTCACTATAGTGTGAGTACAGCGTAGTGTTAGTATAGTGTGTCAGTATAATGTGAGTACAGTGTAGTGTGAGTGTTGTGTGTCAGTGTAGTGTGAGTACAGTGTAGTGTGAGTGTAGTGTGTCAGTAAAGTGTGAGTACAGTGTAGTGTGAGTGTATTGTGTCACTATAGTGTGAGTACAGTGTAGTGTGAGTGTAGTGTGTCACTATAGTGTGAGTACAGCGTAGTGTTAGTATAGTGTGTCAGTATAATGTGAGTACAGTGTAGTGTGAGTGTTGTGTGTCAGTGTAGTTTGAGTACAGTGTAGTGTGAGTGTATTGTGTCAGTATAGTGTGAGTACAGTGTAGTGTGAGTGTAGTGTGTCAGTATAGTGTGAGTACAGTGTAGTGTGAGTGTAGTGTGTCACAATAGTGTGAGTACAGTGTAGTGTGAGTGTAGTGTGTCACTATTGTGTGAGTACAGTGTAGTGTGGGTGTAGTGTGTCAGTATGGTGTGAGTACAGTGTAGTGTGAGTGTAGAGTGAGTACAGTGTAGTGTGTCAGTATGGTGTGAGTACAGTGTAGTGTGAGTGTAGTGTGTCAGTATGGTGTGAGTACAGTGTAGTGTGAGTGTAGTGTGTCAGTATGGTGTGAGTACAGTGTAGTGTGAGTGTAGAGTGAGTACAGTGTAGTGTGAGTGTACTCTGTCAGTATAATGTGAGTACAGTGTAGTGTGAGTGTAGTGTGTGAGTACAGTGTAGTGTTTGTATAGTGTGTCAGTATGTCAGTGCTGTATACCCCTTTTCTTTTTTTGGTTGTTGCATTTTTTTTTATCCCTTGCCTGCCCCCCCCCCCTTTTTTTTAACTGTTAGCTGCAGTTTTTCTGAATGTGATGCTTGTGTTTGCCGTTTTGAATTTTCGATTTTTTTTTTATAGTTTTTACATTTCTCTCTACACATCCCAGTTCTGTGAGGAGAGGAGAGAGATCGTGAGTTCCTACAAGCTGGGAACCATGATCTGTTGTCTCCTACAGTCAGTCCCATCCCCCACAGTTAGAACACCCACATAAGAAAAACATTTAACCCAGTGACATTTATACAGTAATCAGTGCATTTTTATAGCACTGATCGCTGTATAATTGTCAATCGATCCAAAAATGTGTAAAAGTGACCGATGTGTCCGCCATAATGTTGCAGTCTCAATAAAAATCGCTGATCGCCGGCGTTACTATTAAAAAAATAAATAATAAAAATGCCATAAATCTATCGCCTATTTTGTAGACGCTATAACTTTTAAGCAAACCAATCAATATATGCTTTTTGCGATTTTTATTACCAAAAATATGTAGAACAATACACAAGAGCCTAAACTGAGGAAAAAAATAGTTAAAAAAAAAAAAAAGATTGGGCCAAAAAGTACAAAATATTCAGTTTTTTGTTTTCAAAATTGTCGCTGTTGTTTTCTTTATAGTGCAAAAAAATAAAAACCGCAAAGATGATCAAATACCACCAAAAGAAAGCTCTAATTTTGGGAAAAAAAGGACGTCAATCTTGTTTGGGTACAGGTACAGCGTCACATGACCACCCAATTGTCAGTTAAAGCGACGCAGTGCCGAATCGCAAAAAATTGCCTGGTCATTGAGCAGCCAATTCTTCTGGGGCTGATTAACCACTTCCCGACCAGCGCACGACGATGTACGTCGACAGAATGGCACGGGCAGGCATATTGGCGTACAGGTACGTCCAATATTCGATGCCGCCCTGCCATCGGGAGCACTCCGCCGGCGGCGCGCTCCCGCGCTGGTCGGGACCCCCGTGAGTCCGGTCGCGGGACCCGCGGACTCGATCGCCGCGGGCATCCCCGCGATCGTCTCACGGAGCGGCCGAATGGAGGAAATTCTGTATAAACAACATTTCTCCATTCTGCCTAGCAACTAGTGACGCTGGTCTCTGCTCCATGTGATTGGAGCAAAGATCAGTGTACACTAAATGAAAGCCCAACCCCCCCACAGTTAGTAACACACCCCTAGGAACACTTAAAGCGGGAGTCCGCCGGGACTCCGCGTTTTTTTTTTTTAAAAGCCAGCAGCTACAAATACTGCAGCTGCTGACTTTTAAAATAGTGACACTTACCTGTCCAGCGCGCCTGCGATGTCGGCACCCGAAGCCGATCTCTCGATCGTCTCTTGGGTGCTGCCGCCACCATCTTGGGTATGGGAATCAGGAAGTGGAGCCTTTCGGCTTCATTTCCCGGTTCCCTACTGCGCATGCGCGAATCGCGCTGCGCAATAAGGATGGACCCCGCTGCCTCTGGGATCTGTGTGTTTCCCAGCAGGCAGTGGGGCACTTGCGGAAAGGGGCGGGCACTTGCGGAAAGGGGCATAATCTACGCCCCTTTCCGCAGAGAGCTATCCCGGAAGTGAGTGCAGAATACCTGTACTGTACAGGTATCTGCACCCCCCCTCCCCCCTGAAAGGTGCCAATTGTGGCGCCGGAGGGGGGAGGGTTCCGATGAGCGGAGGTCCACTTTAGGGTGGACCCCCGCTTTAACCCCTACACTGCCACCCACTGGTTAACCCTTTCACTGCCAGTGTCATTTACACAGGAATCACTGCATTTATATAGCACTGATTACTGTATAAATGACAATGGTCCCAAAAATGTGTCAAAAATGTCCGATGGGTCCCCCACAATGTCGCAGTCACAATAAAAATCGCTGATCGCCGCCATTACTAGTAAAAAAAAAAAGTAATAAAAAATTATTAATAAAAATGCTATAAAACTATCCCTATTTTGTAAACGCTATAACTTTTGCGCAAACCAATCAATAATCGCTTATTGCGATTTTTTTTACCAAAAATATGTAGAAGAATACGTATCGGCCTAAACTGAGGGAAAAAAATGTTTTTTTATATATTTTTGGGGGATATTTATTATAACAAAAAGTAAAAAATAATGCGTTTTTTTTCAAAATTGTCGCTCTATTTTTGTTTATAGCGCAAAAAATAAAAACCGCAGAGGTGATCAAATACCACCAAAAGAAAGATCTATTTGTGGGAAAAAAAGGACGTCAATTTTGTTTGGGAGCCACGTCGCACGACCGCGCAATTGTCAGTTAAAGCGACGCAGTGCGGAATCGCAAAAAGTGGTCTGGTCTTTGACCAGCAAAATGGTCCGGTCTGAAAGTGGTTAAGTAATTAATGTAATGAAGGAATAAGAGACTGATGTGAATGTATAATAAATATGTATAAAGCATTACGTAAATTGGTGGAGCCATATAATAACCTGTGATAAATAATAAATATATTGTATTTGTGCACCCTAAAGCTAACTGCATTTTTTTTAATTGAAATTTACTCTTGAAATTCACAGGTTTTAAAGCTGGACATGTTGGCTGTTTACTTGGTGTAACCTCATCTTTTCTATTTTCCCCCAAAAAAATAAAAATAAAAAAAGTTTATATATTGCCCTAAAATTAATTTGAATGTATTTTGTACTGAACATTTGTGCTTGAAAAACTATTGTGCAAATATCGCACTACATGAAAAAAAAATAAAAATTGGAACTACCACCCTTTTATTCTCCAGGGTCTCTGCTTTCAGAAAATATATCCTATTTGGGGGGCTTTCATAATCTTCAGGCCTAAAACAAAGATGGCGCAGATTTATTTATTTATTTTTTAACATTTGCGCAAAGAAGTGCAAAAATTGACTCTGGCAGCGAAAGGGTCAATTTGCAGGATGCTTCTGTAGGTTAAAGAACATTCCGATGACTCCAACTGATTCCGATGAGAGGAAAAACATAACTGCTGAATGATCTGGAACAAAGTCCCCAAACTTTCTAAACAAAGGGCCAGTTCAACGTCCTTCAAACTTTAGGGGGGCCGGACTGGACAACCAGTGGGGGTAAGAAATGACCCGGAGTCAGTGGTAGTAAACAGTTGCCCATCTTTGGTATCAGTGGGAGGAATAGTGTGTCCCATCATTGGTGTCAGTGGCAGGATTAATGCCCCATTGTTGGTGTCAGTGGGAGGAAAAGTGCCCCATCATTGGTGTCAGTGGAAGGAATAGTGAATGTCGTTGTTAGTTGGAGAACTAGTGCCCCATCATTGGTGTCAGTGGGAGGAATAGTGGCCCATCGTTGGTATCAGTAGGAGGAATAGTGCCCCATCATTGGTGTCATTGGGAGGAATAGTGCCCCATCGTTGGTGTCATTGGGAGGAATAGTGCCCCATCGTTGGTGTCAGTGGGAGGAATGGTGCCCCATCATTGGTGTCATTGGGAGGAATAGTGCCCCATCATTGGTGTCATTGGGAGGAATAGTGGCCCATCGTTGGTGTCAGTGGGAGGAATAGTGTCCCATTGTTGGTGTCAGTGGGAGGAATAGTGCCCTATTATAGGTGTCATTGGGAGGAATAATGCCCCATCATTGGTGTCAGTGGAAGGAATAGTGAATGTCGTTGTTAGTTGGAGGACTAGTGCCCCATCATTGGTGTCAGTGGGAGGAATAGTGCCCCATCATTGGTGTCATTGGGAGGAATAGTGCCCCATCATTGGTGTCAGTGGGAGGAATAGTGCCCCATCATTGGTGTCATTGGGAGGAATAGTGGCCCATCGTTGGTATCAGTAGGAGAAATAGTGCCCCATCATTGGTGTCATTGGGAGGAATAGTGCCCCATCGTTGGTGTCATTGGGAGGAATAGTGCCCCATCGTTGGTGTCAGTGGGAGGAATAGTGCCCCATCATTGGTGTCATTGGGAGGAATAGTGACCCATCGTTGGTATCAGTAGGAGGAATAGTGCCCCATCACTGGTGTCATTGGGAGGAATAGTGGCCCATCATTGGTGTCGGGGGTGAGGAATAATTCTATCATTGGTGTCAGTGGGAGGAATAGTGGCCCATCGTTGGTGTTGGGGGTGGGGAATAATTCTATCATTGGTGTCAGTTGGAGGAATAGTGGCCCATCACTGGTGTCATTGGGAGGAATAGTGGCCCATCATTGGTGTCGGGGGTGAGGAATAGTGGCCCATCATTGGTGTCGGGGGTGGGGAATAATTCTATCATTGGTGTCAGTGGGAGGAATAGAGTGGCAGCAACAGTGGGAGGAATTATGCCCCAAGGGGTGGATAAAAGCAAGCAAAGGGCCACATGCGGCCCCTGGGCCGCAGTTTGGAGACCACAGATCTGGAATATCCTTTTTTGGCCCCCAGAACTGTGTAACGGCCGCTTGTGTGTGTTATGAAATTTTTAGAAATGGGACCGACCCGCCAATAACATGACACAAGCTTTGAAAAATAAAATAAAAAATTGCATATTTGAATCAATTTTAGAAAAAGTCTCACCGCCACGTCCAAATGCATTTAAAAAAAAAAAAAAAAAAAGAAGTTTCTGCGCAGAGTTTTTTTAGAGTTATGGCTGTCCGCTCTCCTCGCCTTTCCGTACAAATCTTATTCCATTAAGTTATCACTGTTCCCTAATGTAACGACTCCGGCTACAAACCTGTCTGCTATTTTCATGATGTTCCGGGTGACCTTGCCTCCTCTGAGTCATTGCTCCGGCTTTATGGAGCAGATAAAATGTATCTAGATCTTTTCAAGGGTCACCGGCTTCCCACAAAATATCACTTCACCAGAAAAGTTACATTTACCATCTTAAAGGGAATCTATACACTTTTTTCAAATAAATATTTAATTCGGATGACTGTTCTGAACGGCTGCCATAGGTTACTGATTGTAATTGTAGAGCTTTTTATTCCCTCACCTAACCCCCTCCCACCCCCCATCACCCCCCCCCCCCCCATTTTTTTTTGATGTCTAGAAGGACGGCGCTGTCTTTGTTCTGGCATCATCCAGCGTTGCCATCCACTTTCAGGACTGTGATGTCGGCTCAGAGAGATGACACGGGTATGTGTGTATATACAGTGCCTTGAAAAAGTATTCATACCTCTTGGAATTTTCCACATTTTGTCACGTTACAACCAAAAAGTATTTTATTGGGATTTTATATGATAAACCAACACAAAGTGTCACATAATTGTGAAGTGGAAGGAAAATCATTTTACATTTTTTTTTACAAATAAATACAGGAAAAGTGTGGGGGGCATTTGCAGGGGCGGACTGACAACTCATGGGGCCCCCGGGCAGTAGGAGATTATGGGGCCCCCAGGCAATCAGAGATTATGGGGCCACACAGTATACACGAACACACACACACACACACACACACAGTATACAATCACACAGTATACACGAACACACACACACAGTATACAATCACACAGTATACACAAACACACACACACAGTATACAATCACACAGTATACACAAACACACACACACAGTATACAATCACACAGTATACACAAACACACACACACAGTATACAATCACACAGTATACACGAACACACACACACAGTATACAATCACACAGTATACACGAACACACACACACAGTATACAATCACACAGTATACACGAACACACACACAGTATACAATCACACAGTATACACAAACACACACACACAGTATACAATCACACAGTATACACGAACACACACACACAGTATACAATCACACAGTATATACGAACACACACACACACAGTATACAATCACACAGAATACACGAACGCACACACACAGTATACAATCACACAGTATACACGAACACACACACACACAGTATACAATCACACAGTATACACGAACACACATACACAGTATACAATCACACAGTATACACGAACACACACACAGTATACAATCACACAGTATACACGAACACACACACACACAGTATACAATCACACAGTATACACGAACACACACACACACAGTATACAATCACACAGTATACACGAACACACACACACACAGTATACAATCACACAGTATACACGAACACACACACACACAGTATACAATCACACAGTATACACGAACACACACACACAGTATACAATCACACAGTATACACGAACACACCCACACACACAGTATACAATCACACAGTATACACGAACACACACACACAGTATACAATCACACAGTATACATGAACACACACACACACAGTATACAATCACACAGTATACACGAACACACACACACATTATACAATCACACAGTATACACGAACACACACACACACAGTATACAATCACACAGTATACACGAACACACACACACACAGTATACAATCACACAGTATACACGAACACACATACACAGTATACAATCACACAGTATACACGAACACACACACAGTATACAATCACACAGTATACACGAACACACACACACACAGTATACAATCACACAGTATACACGAACACACACACACACAGTATACAATCACACAGTATACACGAACACACACACACACAGTATACAATCACACAGTATACACGAACACACACACACACAGTATACAATCACACAGTATACACGAACACACACACACAGTATACAATCACACAGTATACACGAACACACACACACACAGTATACAATCACACAGTATACACGAACACACACACACAGTATACAATCACACAGTATACACGAACACACACACACACAGTATACAATCACACAGTATACACGAACACACATACACAGTATACAATCACACAGTATACACGAACACACATACACAGTATACAATCACACAGTATACACGAACACACACACACAGTATACAATCACACAGTATACACGAACACACACACACACAGTATACAATCACACAGTATACACGAACACACACACACACAGTATACAATCACACAGTATACACGAACACACCCACACACACAGTATACAATCACACAGTATACACGAACACACACACACACAGTATACAATCACACAGTATACATGAACACACACACACACAGTATACAATCACACAGTATACACGAACACACACACACATTATACAATCACACAGTATACACGAACACACACACACACAGTATACAATCACACAGTATACACGAACACACACACACACAGTATACAATCACACAGTATACACGAACACACACACACAGTATACAATCACACAGTATACACGAACACACACACACAGTATACAATCACACAGTATACACGAACACACACACACAGTATACAATCACACAGTATACACGAACACACACACACAGTATACAATCACACAGTATACACGAACACACACACACACAGTATACAATCACACAGTATACACGAACACACACACACATTATACAATCACACAGTATACACGAACACACACACACACAGTATACAATCACACAGTATACACGAACACACACACACACAGTATACAATCACACAGTATACACGAACACACACACACAGTATACAATCACACAGTATACACGAACACACACACACAGTATACAATCACACAGTATACACGAACACACACACACAGTATACAATCACACAGTATACACAAACACACAGTATACAATCACACAGTATACACGAACACACACACACACAGTATACAATCACACAGTATACACGAACACACACACACACAGTATACAATCACACAGTATACACGAACACACACACACAGTATACAATCACACAGTATACACGAACACACACACACACAGTATACAATCACACAGTATACACGAACACACACACACACAGTATACAATCACACAGTATACACGAACACACACACACACACACACACAGTATACAATCACACAGTATACACAGACATGTTTCTATTGGCTGAGAAGGTACTGGAGGGGTGGGGCATCTATAATATCGGGATTTTTAGACCAAAAGGATGTCAGTAAGGGACATTTCAGAGACAGAAGTAAATAAAACACAGATTTGTACATACTGTCCCTGGTTTTACTGAGGCTGGCAACCCTGATGGGGCCCCCTAGTGGCCTGGGGCCCTCGGGCAGTGCCCGAGTGGTCAAATGGTCAGTCCGCCCTTGGGCATTTGTATGGTGCCCCCCCCCCCCCCCCGAGTCAATATTTTGTAGAACCCCCTTTCTCTGCAACTACAGCTGAAAATCTTTTTGGGGATGTCTCTACCAGCTTTGCACATCTAGAGAGGGACATTTGTGCCCATTGCTCTTTGCAAAATATCTCAAGCTCTGTCAGATTGGATGGAGAGCATCTGTGAACAGCAATTTTCAAGTCTTGCCACAGATTCTCAATGGTATTTGGGTCTGGACTTTGACTGGGCCATTCTATGCCCCTGTACACACGGTCGGAGAATGCGTCGGAATGTGTCCTATCGGACCGTGTTGTCGGATAATCCGACTGTGTGTGGAATGCATCGGACTGATTCTGTCGGAATATCCGTCGGACCCAATTTTCCAACTTGTTGGAAATATTTTCCGACCAACTGGTTTGATAGGACATACTCCGATCATGTGTAGAGAATTTTGATCGGACCAAGTGCCACGCATGCTCAGATCAAATTCCTACATCAAAGCTATTGGCTACTAGCCTGAACGTAGTCCCATCGTAACGAAATTACGTCATCATGTTCTGAAAGATCTGATTTTTCGACAACTTAGTCCGACCGTGTGTATGCAACAGTTTCGGACAGGATCCGAGGGATTTGGTTGTCGAAATCTCCGACTGTGTGTACAGGGGCTAACACATGACTATGCTTTGATCTAAGCCATTCCATTGTAGCTCTGGCTGTATGTTTCGGGTCGTTGTTCTGCTGGAAGGTGAACCTCCACCCCGGTCTCAAGTCTTTTGCAGACGCTAACAGGTTTTCTTCTAAGCCCTTGTACACACGGTCAGAGATTTCGACAACCAAATCCGTCGGATTTTGTCCGAAACTGTTGCATACACACGGTCGGACAAAGTTGTCGGAAAATCCGATGTGATGATGTTATTTCGTTACGATGGGACTACGTTCAGGCTAGTAGCCAGTAGCTTTGGTGTAGGAATTTGATCTGAGCATGAGTGGCACTTTGTCCGATCGGAATTCTCTACACATGATCGGAGTATGTCCGATCGGAGCATTTTGTCGGAAAATTTTACCAACAAGTTGGAAAACTTGGTCCATCGGATACTCCGACGGAAACAGTCCGATGTAGACCGCACACAGTCGGAATATGCGACAAAACGGTCCGATCAGACACATTCCGTCGGAATCTCCGATCGTGTGTACAAGGGCTAAGATTTCCCTGTATTTGGCTCCATCCATCTTCCCATCAACTCTGACCAGCTCCCCTGTCCCTGCTGGAGAAAAGCATCCCTACAACATGATGCTGCCACCACCATGTTGGGGATGGTGTGTTCAGGGGGATGGGCAGTGTTAGTTTTTCCCCACACATAGCGTTTTGCTTTTAGGCCAAAAAGTTCAATTTTGATCTCATCTGACCCGGGCACCTTCTTCCACATGTTTGCTGCCCCCTCCCCCACATGGCTTCTCACAAACTGCAAACGGAACTTCTTATGACTTTCTTTCTCCAATGTCTTTCTTCTTGTCACTCTTCCATAAAGGGCAGATTTGTGGAGAGACGACTTAAGCCCCGTACACACGAGAGGACTTATGTCCGACAGACTTCCGAAGGAGTTCTGCCGGAGTTCTGCCAGAGTTCCGACAGAGTTCTGACAGACTTTTCGACTGAGCGGACTTGGCCACACACAATCACACTAAACTCCGACGGATTCGAACGTGATGACGTACGACTGGACTCGAATAAGGAAGTTCATAGCCAGTAGCCAATAGCTGCCCTAGCGTCGGTTTTAGTCCGTCGGAATAGCATACACACGAGCAAATTTTTCGAAGGGACCGGGTCCGGCGGAGTTCCGTCGGAAAAATTTGAAGCATGTTCCATATTCTAAAGTCCGTCAGACTTTGGCGAATCAAAAGTCCGTTGCAGCCCACACACGATCGAATAGTCTGACGGAATCATTCCGTCGGACTTTGGATGTTGAAAAGTTCTCTCGTGTGTACGGGGCAATAGTTGTCCTGTGGACAGATTCTCCCCCCTGAGCTGTGGATCTCTGCAGCTCCTCCAGAGTTACCATGGGCCTCTTGGCTTCTTCTCTGATGAATGTTCTCCTTGCCCGGCCCGGTCAGTTTAGGTGGACGGCCATATCTTGGTAGGTTTGCAGTTGTGCCCATACTCTTTCCATTTTCCGATGATGGATTGAACAGAGCTCCGTGAGATGTTCAAAGCTTGGAATATTTTTTCATAACCTAACCCTGCTTTAATCTTCTCCACAACTTTATCCCTGACCTGTCTGGTGTGTTTCTTGGCCTTCATGATGCTGTTTGTTCACTAAGGTTCTCTAACAAACCTCTGAGGGCTTCACAAAACCGCTGTATTTATACAAAGATTAAAATACACCCAGGTGGACTCTATTTGCTAATTAGGTGATTTCTGAAGGCAATTGGTTCCACTAGATTTTAGTTAGGGGTATCAGAGTAAAGGGGGCTGAATACAAAATGTACCCCACAATTTTCACATATTTTTTTGTAAAACAATTTGAAAACCATTTATCATTTTCCTTCCACTTCACAATTATGTGACACTTTGTATTGGTCTATTACATAAAATCCCGATAAAATACATTTATGTGTTTTGGTTGTAGCATGACAAAATGTGGAGAATCTCAAGGGTTATGAATACTTTTTCAAGGCACTGTACACGGGTGCCTGCGCACAAATGTCTGACACAGATCAGCCCCTGCTGTAGCCTCTCACCTTGAGACTGGCAACAAAGTGGCTGAAATAAAATCCGGGGTGCCAATTGAAATAAATACTGAGATTGAAATGATACTGAGGGTGGTTACGGATTCCCTCTATTTATTCCATATATGTATTAATTTGTTTATTCTTATAGTTAGCTAGTCTATTAAAACTCTGATACTACTGTTGATGGCACAATAATATAAGGTTAACTATGGAAACAAACACACTGCTTAATAAAACAATGTCTTATTTATTTCCCAAGAAAATAATAAAATGCTAACATGAAAATACCATAGAAAGATATTAAAAAGCATGTAACAAAGAACATCAAATATACTTAACACAAGACACAGTCTCATCAGCTGGGCTCAAGATGGTAGTAACAGAGACAGCCATGAGGCTCAGAGAGCCATCAGGCACGAGCCAAGAGCGAAAAGGGACAACTTCCCTCCTTCGTGCACTTTTTACATTTCATACACCTTCCGGACCCAACCCCATTGCCTGCCCATTTAGATATTTAACGAATGAAAGTAGTTGCGGGGCAATCCTTCTCAATATATTATATTACTCTCCATCCTGCTGTTTTGTCCTCTAGAGGTAGCATTGTCCATGTATCATGTCAATGTATCCTGGGTCAATACAATGCCTGTTGATCCTTTGATCTTTGTAGCAGGACATTCATAAATCCTCTTGGCAGCTATGGTCATTTTGAAGCTTGCTTGCAGAGGAGTCAAGGATTTCCATGCTATCACACCAGTCGATCAGGAGCCAAGCTTCTGTTCAGCCAACCAGAAAGAAACTCTGGAACTATCATATTAAGTCATGTTGCGATCTTGCAATGTGATCACCAGGGGAAAGCCTGAGGAAATGCTTCCACCTGCCTGCAGTAGACTGATGACATCATCTCAGTCTAGGCTAAATCATTGACTGGAACTCAGGGGCAAATGATATTAAAAGGTGGAGCTATTTTGAAATAAATAAATAATAAAGAAATAATACATATAATATATATATATATATATATATATATATATATATATATATATATATATATATATATATATATATATATATATATATATATATATATACAGTATATAGAGTATCTCACAAAATTGATTACACCCCTCACATTTTTGTAAATATTTTATTCTAACTTTTTATGTGACAACACTGAAGAAATGACACTTGTCTACAATGTAAAGTAGTGAGTGTACAGCTTGTATAACAGTGTCAATTTGCTGTCCCCTCAAAATAACTCAACACACAGCCATTAATGTCTAAACTGCTGGCAACAAAAGTGAGTACACCCTAAGTAAAAATTTCCAAATTGGGCCCAATAAGCCATTTTCCCTCCCCGGTGTCATGTGACTCGTTAGTGTTACCAGTTCTCAGGTGTGTTAAATGTGCTGTTATCGCTCTCACTCTCTCATACTAGTCACTGGAAGTTCAACATGGCACCTCATGGCAAAGAACTCTCTGAGGATCTGAAAAAAAGAATTGTTGCTCTACATAAAGATGACCTAGGCTAGAAGAAGATCGCCAAGACCCTGAAACTGAGCTGCAGCACGGTGGCCAAGACCATACAGCGGTTTAACAGGACAGGTTCCACTCAGAACAGACCTCACCATGGTCCACCAAAGAAGTTGAGTGAAAAGAAGAAATGGCCGCACTCTGTACTCGATAAAAATTCCTTTATTCAGAACATCCCAAAGTGTTGACAGAAAGCTGGTAGATGCATTTCATACACTCCAAGTGCACTTAATCATTACATGGTGTAGTGATTAACCACTTTCAGACCGGACCAATTTGCTGGTCAAAGACCAGACCACTTTTTGCGATTCGGCACTGCGTCGCTTTAACTGACAATTGGCGCGGTCGTGCGACGTGGCTCCCAAACAAAATTGACGTTCTTTTTTTCCCACAAATAGAGCTTTCTTTTGGTGGTATTTGATCACCCCTGCAGTTTTTATTTTTTGCGCTATAAACAAAAATAGAGCGACAATTTTGAAAAAAACGCATTATTTTTTACTTTTTGTTATAATAAATATCCCCCAAAAATATATAAAAAAACATTTTTTTCCCTCAGTTTAGGCCGATACGTATTCTTCTACATATTTTTGGTAAAAAAAATCGCAATTAGCGATTATTGATTGGTTTGCACAAAAGTTATAGCGTTTACAAAATAGGGATAGTTTTATAGCATTTTTATTAATAATTTTTTATTATTATTTTTTTACTAGTAATGGCGGCGATCAGCGATTTTTATTGTGACTGCGACATTGTGGGGGACCCATCGGACATTTTGACACATTTTTGGGACCATTGTCATTTATACAGTAATCACTGCTATATAAATGCAGTGATTCCTGTGCAAATGACACTGGCAGTGAAGGGGTTAACCAGTGGGTGGCAGTGTAGGGGTTAAGTGTTCCTAACTATTACTAACTGTGGGGGGGGGGTTGGGCTTTCATTTAGTGAACACTGATCTCTGCTCCAATCACATGGAGCAGAGATCAGCGTCACTAGTTGCTAGGCAGAATGGAGAAATGTTGTTTACAACGGCACTTCTCCATTCGGCCGCTCCGTGAGACGATCGCGGGGATGCCCGCTGCGATCGAGTCCGCGGGTCCCGCGACCGGACTCACGGGGGTCCCGACCAGCGCGCTCCCGATGGCAGGGTGGCAAATTTAAAAGGGACGTACAGGTACGCCCATTTGCCTGCCCGTGCCATTCTGTCGACGTACATCGTCGTGCGCTGGTCGGCAACTGGTTAAGCGTACTTGGAGTGTGAAATGTGAAAAATAAAGGAATTTTGATCAAGTACAGTGTGCAGCCATTTCTTCATTTGATTATCTGCGGAGGTGAGCCGAGGTGGGCACCTGTCCAGATGATCAGGCTTTCAAAACCTCACCTGGAGCAGCAAGTCTTCTTTTTTGGATAAAGAAGTTGAGTGCATGTGCTGAGTTGAGTTGAGTTGAGAAGTTGAGTGTATATATATTTATATATATTTTATTCTATCTTTTCATGTGACAACACTAAAGAAATTACACCTTTCTACAATGTAAAGTAGTGAGTGTACAGTTGTATATTAGCGAAAATTTGCTGTCCCCTCAAAATAACTCAACACACAGCCATTAATGTCTAAACCTCTGGCAACAAAAGTGAGTACACCCCTAAGTGAAAATGTCCAAATTGGGCCCAAAGTGTCAATATTTTGTGTGGCCACCATTGTTAACCCTCTTGGGCATGGAGTTCACCAGAGCTCCACAGGTTGCCACTGGAGTCCTCTTCCACTCCTCCAAAACAACATCATGGAGATAGAGGATGTTAGAGACCTTGCGCTCCTCCACCTTCCGTTTGAGGATGTCCCACAGATGCTCAATAGGGTTTTGATCTCGAGACATGGTTGGCTGGTCCATCACCTTTACCCCCAGCTTCTTTAGCAAGGCAGTGGTCGTCTTGGAGGTGTGTTTGGGGTCGTTATCATGCTGGAATACTGCCCTGCGGCCCAGTCTCAGAAGGGAGGGGATCATGCTCTGCTTCAGTATGTCACAGTACATGTTGGCATTCATGGTTCCCTCAATGATCTGTAGCCCCCCAGTGCCGGCAGCACTCATGCAGCCCCAGACCATGACACTCCCACCACCATGCCTGACTGTAGACAAGACACACTTGTCTTTGTACTCCTCACCTGGTTGCCCCCACACACGCTTCACACCATCTGAACCAAATAAGTTTATCTTGGTCTCATCAGACCACAGGACACGGTTCCAGTAATCCATCTCCTTAGTTTGCTTGTCTTCAGCAAACTGTTTGCAGGCTTTCTTGTGCATCATCTTTAGAAGAGGCTTCCTTCTGGGACGACAGCCATGCAGACCAATTTGATGCAGTGTACGGCGTATGGTCTGAGCACTGACAGGCAGACCCCCCACCCCTACAACCTCTGCAGCAATGCTGGCAGCACTCATACTTCTATTTCCCAAACACAACCTCTGGATATGACGCTGAGCACGTGACCTCAACTTCTTTATCCATACAAGAAGACTTGCTGCTCCAGGTGAGGTTTTGAAAGCCTGATCATCTGGACAGGTGCCCACCTCGGCTCACCTCCGCATATAATCAAAAGAAGAAATGGCTGCACAATGTACTCAATCAAAATTCCTTTATTTTTCACATTTCACACACTCCAAGTACGCTTAATCACTACACTGTGTAATGATTAAGTGCACTTGGAGTGTATGAAATGCATCTACCAGCTTTCTGTCAACACTTTGGGATGTTCTGAATAAAGGAATTTTTATCGAGTACAGAGTGCGGCCATTTCTTCTTTTCACTCAACTTCTTTGGTGGACCATGGTGAGGTCTGTTCTGAGTGGAACCTGTCCTGTTAAACCGCTGTATGATCTTGGCCACCGTGCTGCAGCTCAGTTTCAGGGTCTTGTCAATCTTCTTCTAGCCTAGGCCATCTTTATGTAGAGCAACAATTCTTTTTTTCAGATCCTCAGAGAGTTCTTTGCCATGAGGTGCCATGCTGAACTTCCAGTGACTAGTATGAGAGAGTGAGAGCGATAACAGCACATTTAACACACCTGAGAACTGGTAACACTAACGAGTCACATGACACCGGGGAGGGAAAATGGCTTATTGGGCCCAATTTGGACATTTTCACTTAGGGGTGTACTCACTTTTGTTGGCAGCGGTTTAGACATTAATGGCTGTGTGTTGAGTTATTTTGAGGGGACAGAAAATTTACACTGTTATACAAGCTGTACACTCACTACTTTACAATGTAGCAAAGTGTCATTTCTTCAGTGTTATCACATGAAAAGTTAGAATAAAATATTTACAAAAATGTGAGGGGTGTACTCACTTTTGTGAGATACTCTATATAATATATAAATATAAATACATACAGTATATTCTACAGAGAGTCATACCGCTGCTCAACACTGCTGCCAAGATCTTCAGGTGTCTGACACACCCCCCTGCCTAGTGCTCCAATCAACAGCGCTGTTCAGAGAGCATAAGCTCTACTGATAGGAGCACCGTGGAGAGTGGAGACGGAGTGTTTCGGACCTCTGGAGAGCGCTCTGTATTTAGCAACTGACTCTCTAGCATGCTGTTAGCAGAGGGTATTTTACCCCCCGTGCTACAGCACAAAGTAAGTCAAACCAAAACTGCATTGCAGACATCCCAACCTGCAAAAACTCATTGCAGGGAGGTGGTGGTACAATTGTATACAATTGCAGACACCAGGGCTGGACTGGGACAGAAATTTGGCCCTGGACTTCATCCAGACCGGCCCACTTACATCAGAGTGTCCCATCACCAGCCCCCTTACATCAGAGTGTCCCATCAGCACCCCTTTACATCAGAGTGTCCCCTCAGCACCCCCTTACATCAGAGTGTCCCATCACCAGCCCCCTTACATCAGAGTGTCCCATTAGCACCTCCTTACATCAGAGTGTCCCATCAGCACCCCCTTACATCAGAGTGTCCCATCAGCACCCCCTTACATCAGAGTGTCCCATCACCAGCCCCCTTACATCAGAGTGTCCCATCACCAGCCCCCTTACATCAGAGTGTCCCATCAGCACCCCTTTACATCAGAGTGTCCCCTCAGCACCCCCTTACATCAGAGTGTCCCATCACCAGCCCCCTTACATCAGAGTGTCCCATTAGCACCTCCTTACATCAGAGTGTCCCATCAGCACCCCCTTACATCAGAGTGTCCCATCAGCACCCCCTTACATCAGAGTGTCCCATCACCAGCCCCCTTACATCAGAGTGTCCCATTAGCACCTCCTTACATCAGAGTGTCCCATCACCAGCCCCCTTACATCAGAGTGTCCCATCAGCACCCCCTTACATCAGAGTGTCCCATCAGCGCCCCTTACATCAGAGTGTCCCATCAGCAGCCCCTTACATCAGAGTGGCCCACTGAGCCATCGGCCCACCGGGAAACTCCCGTTAGTCCTGATGGCCAGTACATGCCTGGCAGACACTGAGTGTGCTACAGATGCCAAACCCCCCCCCCCCCAAAAAAAATAAATAAATAAATTACTGAAGTACGCAGGGGGAGTGCAGTGTTCTCTGTCCTTCTACCCTGCAGTAAATTCAGCCACTGTAGAAGCTGCTACTCTTGAACAAACCAAATGGCACCGTGTTTATATACATGGTTCAGATGAGATAGAGAGATACAAAATAACATTGTTTATAAACATTATTCTGAGGGCCGGTTCACACAGCGAGGCGCGGCGAGGCGTCTCCGACTTACCTCGCCGCGACCTGCGGGGAGCTCAGCGGCGACTTGCAGAGGACTTCTGTATAGAAGTCAATGCAAGTCGCCCCCGAAGTCGCCCCGAAGTAGTACAGGAACCTTTTTTCTGAGTCGGAGCGACTCGAGTCGCTCCTCTCAGAACGGTTCCATAGTACTGAATGGGGGCGACTTGCGGGAGCGAGGCGAGGCGAGCCGTGTCGCCTCGCCTCGCCTCGCCTCGCTGTGTGAACCGGCCCTGACGGGAAATAGAGAGATACAAAGTAACATTGTTTATAAACATTGATTAGATGGGAAATGGAGAGATACAAAGTAACATTGTTTATAAACATTGATCAGATGGGAAATAGAGAGATACAAAGTAACATAGTTTATAAACATTAATCAGACAGAAGGTAGAGAGATACAAAGTAACATTGTTTATAAACATTGATCAGACAGAAGGTAGAGAGATACAAAGTAACATTGTTTATAAACACTGATCAGATGGGAAATAGAGAGATACAAAATAACATTGTTTATGAACATTATCCAGATGGGAAATGGAGAGATACAAAGGAACATTGTTTATAAACATTGATCAGATGGGAAATAGAGAGATACAAAGTAACATTGTTTATAAACATTGATCAGATGGAAAATAGAGCGATACAAAGTAACATTGTTTATAAACATTGACCAGACGAGAGATAGAGAGATGCAAAGTAAGGAAAGAAAACCAGTTGGATAGCCAGTAGCTCACTGGTTTGTATGGGCTGGGAAGGTTCTGTGTGAGAACAAACACAGCGTCCCTCAAATAGCTGACTCACCTGAATAAGGTGTGTTCCTGGTAATCAGCCAAACATACAAAAGGAAAAGGTGAGAAGAGAGCCTCACCTACACTAATTACTAAGGACCATGCAGCTCATAGATAAGGGAACTTCATTACACAATAATATAAAATGATAATACAAAAAACACCAGATAAAAATCCCAGCGCCTCAGTAAAATATAAAAAATAGACAACATTGTCTGATCAAGATGGAGCTGCGTCATAAAAATCCTCACACATAGATATGTCCACATATCATCCCCGGGGTAATAGAGCACCTGAATAAAGGTGAACTGAAATCACTGTTGAAACACCATAGATAAGGAATATTCCCACAGTGTATGGGGTGGTTGAGTAAAAATGGGCGCTCTGCAAGTGCATCGGGGGGGGGGGGGGGGGTCATAGTATGACCGTGGATAGCACCTCCAGGCACTAATGTGCTGTATGTAGTGCACATATGTATCCTAAATTCAATGTTTTCCACAGGAGGGTGAAGCATGGATGGTTGTCACGACACCACGTGAATGACGCACCGACGCCCCACCGTAGATGTTGTCGGTGGTTATTTTGCCCATTTGAGGTCTAAACCCTTGTACACACGGTCGGAGAATCCGTCGGAATGTGTCCTATCGGACCGTGTCGTCGGATAATCCGACTGTGTGTGGTATGCATCGGACTGATTCCGTCGGAATATCCGTCGGACCCAATTTTCCAACATGTTGGAAATATTTCCCGACCAACTGGTTCGATCGGACATACTCCGATCATGTGTAGAGAATTTTGATCGGACAAAGTGCCACGCATGCTCAGATCAAATTCCTACATCAAAGCTATTGGCTACTAGCCTGAATGTAGTCCCATCGTAAATGACATCATCACGTTCTGAAAGATCTGATTTTTCGCCAACTTTGTCCGACCGCGTGTATGCAACAGTTTCGGACAAAATCCGACGGGCAAAATCCGACGGGCAAAATCCGACGGGCAAAATCCGACGGATTTGGTTGTGGAAATTTCCAACCGTGTGTACAAGGGGCTAACACATTGCTGGTTTAGTGGCCTGTTCTATAAGAGTGACCACAATGGAAAACCTAAAGAGGGCAAAATAACCACCGACAACATCTACCCTGGTTCTCTTTCATGTTTTTTAATTATAAACTTGATGGAATGTCTTTACAACACACTGTTTTGAAGATGTAAGTGATTATTACAATAGTGAAGCATATAGTACATACTATACATGAATTTGTCTTAAAGCGGAGGTCCACCCTAAAATGGACCTTCCGCTCATCGGAACCCTCCCCCCCTCCGGCGCCACAATTGGCACCTTTCAGGGGGGAGGGGGGTGCAGTTACCTGGATAATCCAGGTAGCTGCACCCACTTCCGGGATAGCTCTCTGCGGAAAGGGGCGTAGATTACGCCCCTTTCCGCAAGTGCCCGCCCCCCTACCGCAAGTGCCCCGCTGCCTGCTGGGAAACACACAGATCCCAGAGGCAGCGGGGACCATCCTTATTGAGCAGCGCGACTCGCGCATGCGCAGTAGGGAACCGGGAAATGAAGCCGAAAGGCTCCACTTCCTGATTCCCATACCCAAGATGGCGGCGGCAGCACCCGAGTGACGATCTAGAGATCGGCTTCGGGTGCCGACATCGCGGGCGCGCTGGACAGGTAAGTGTCACTATTTTAAAAGTCAGCAGCTGCAGTATTTGTAGCTGCTGGCTTTAAAAAAAAAAAAAAAAAAACGCGGAGTCCCGGCGGACTCCCGCTTTAAAGTTAGGAATTTCTGTCTAACATATATTGTATTTTTTGTTTCAGTTGATTATTTCTTACAATTGTACATATTTCCCCTGAAGAAGGAGACTTAACTTTTCCGAAACGTGTAGCATATTTCAAGTAACCATCAGTGTATTTATGCATTCCTTGTTTTTTTTTTTATAAATTTTTCTAATTTTTTAATTTTTTCCAATAAAATAATTGTTTGAATCTTTAAAAAATCTTTTGATATTTACTGTACGTGCCTCAAAAGTCCACCATTAGGGGTACTCCAAGAGTTTGCACAATAATAAACTAAAAAGAAAAGCTGCACTGCAGATTACTACAAAAAACATGAATAATTAATCCGTAGTGTATGTGAAGTATATAGTAGTAAAGAACTACTCCAAAAAAAAAAGTTTGAATTAAAACAATATTGAACTAAATGAACAGAAATTGAATAGATGCCTCTAATGTCCAAATATCAGTATATATATATATATAAACCACAATCCAGAGGTTAGGAATTAGAAAGTCCACCCTATAAAATAAACAATGGTTCTTCAGCCCTCCAAAGTGATATTATACACAACACCCAAGAAGATGTGCCAAAATATAGCAAAAGGGATCCTCCACCAATAAAAGTCCTGCCGCTTACAGCTAATTAGATCCCTTGTTTAAGGAGATCTAATGTGCCTGTGGGTTATCCCCCAGCCAGGGTCTCTGTGTCAGAGTGACAAAAACCGTTTCCCACTGCTCCACTTAAATTGACAATAGATGTTCTCCAATGTGCACACCGTAACGATTAAGAGCTCATTTCCCATATAAAAAAAAAAAAAACAGAAGAGCTACCATGGCGTAATACTGTAAACTCTTTAACCACTTGCCGCCCGCCCTATAGGGAATTGACGGCGGCAAAGTGGTTTCATAATCCTAACCGGACGTCATATGACGTGATCAGGATTATGAGCCGCTGCGAGCCCCCGGGGGCGCGCATCGCGGCGATCGTTGTTGCGGGGTGTCAGTCTGACACCCGGCAACTATGATCTCGGTAAAGAGTCTCCGACGGAGACTCTTTACCATGTGATCAGCCGTGTCCAATCACGGCTGATCACAGTGTAAATGGGAAGAGCCGGTGATCGGCTTTCCCTCACTCGCGTCTGTCAGACATGAGTAGAGGAGAGCCGATCGGCTGCTCCTCTGACAGGGGGGGTCTGTGCTGATCGATTAGGATGCCCACACTGGACCACCAGGGACACCACTAGACCACCAGGGAAAAGGTAATAAAATCCATAATCCTCCCTAGACCACCAGGGATGCCAGTCAGCACAATGGGTGCCAATCAGTGCCCATAATGGATGCCAATCAGTGCCCACAATGGGCATCACTGATTGGCATGCATTATTGTTTGGCACTGATTGGCATCCATTACTATAACACCGATGCCGCCTATGAGTGCCCACCTGTGCCGCCTATGAGTGCCCACCTGTGTCGCCTGAGTGCCCACCTGTGCCGCCTATGAGTGCCCACCTGTGCCGCCTATGAGTGCCCACCTGTGCCGCCTATGAGTGCCCACCTGTGCCGCCTATCTATGCCCACCTGTGCCGCCTATCCATGCCCATCCATGCCGCCCATCCGTGCCGCCCATCCGTGCCAGCTATCAGTGCCAATTTGTGCCACCTATCAGTGTCCGTCCGTGTCGCCCATCCGTGTCGCCCATCCGTGTCGCCCATCAGTGCCGCCTATCAGTGCCACTTCATTGGTGCCACATTGGTGCCCATCAGTGCCACCTTATCAGTGCCCATCAGTGTAGCCCCATCAGTGCCCATCAGTGAAGGAGAAAACTTACTTATTTACAAAGTTTTGAAACTGAAACAAAAAAAAACATTTTTTTTTTCAAAATTTTCGGTATTTTTTTATTTGTAGCGCAAAAAATAAAAACCGTAGAGGTGATCAAATACCACCAAAAGAAAGCTCTATTTGTGGGAAAAAAATGATAAAAATTTCATTTGGGTACAGTGTAGTATGACCGCGCCATTGTCATTCAAAGTGCGACAGCGCTGAAAGCTCAAAATTGGTCTGGGCAGGAAGGTGTTTAAGTGCCCGGTATTGAAGTGGTTAATAAATATAATAAATATAGCAAGCAAAAATAATGCACTTACATTTCTGTATAAAAGCGTGTTAGATAAAATATTAGATAAAATATTCAAGCCGGCCGGCCATTCAATCACTGCCCGTCGCTTCCGGTACTAGCGTGGACTCGTGGCGACGTCAGCACGCCGCTCCTCCCTACACCGTTTCGTCAAAGATAACGTCTTCTTCTATGTGTGAGGATTTTTATGACGCAGCTGCATCTTGATCAGACAACGCTGTCTATTTTTTTTATTTTTTACTGAGGTTCTGGGATTTTTATCTGGTGTTTTTTGTATTACTATTTGATATTTTTGTGTAATAAAGTTCCCTTATCTATGAGCTGCATAGTAATTACTGCAGGTGAGGTTCTCTTTTTACCTTCTCCTTTTTTTTTTAGAGATGCAAAGTAACATTGTTTTATAAACATTGTTCAGATGGGAGATAGAGAGATACAAAGTAACATTGTTTATGAACATTGTTTAGACGGGAGATAGAGAGATACAATGTAACAATGTTTATAAACATTGATCAGACAGGAGATATAAAGATACAAAGTAACATTGTTTATAAACATTATTCAGACGGGAGATAGAGAGATACAATGTAACAATGTTTATAAACATTGATCAGACAGGAGATATAAAGATACAAAGTAACATTGTTTATAAACATTATTCAGACGGGAGATAGAGAGATACAATGTAACAATGTTTATAAACATTGATCAGACAGGAGATATAAAGATACAAAATAACATTGTTTATAAACCTTATTCAGACGGGAGATAGAGAGATACAATGTAACAATGTTTATAAACATTGATCAGACAGGAGATATAAAGATACAAAGTAACATTGTTTATAAACATTATTCAGACGGGAGATAGAGAGATACAAAGTAACAATTTTTATAAACATCATTCAGACAAGAGATAGTTATATAATAAAGTTCCCTTATCTATGAGCTGCATAGTAATTACTGCAGGTGAGGTTCTCTTTTTACCTTCTCCTTTTTTTTTTAGAGATGCAAAGTAACATTGTTTTATAAACATTGTTCAGATGGGAGATAGAGAGATACAAAGTAACATTGTTTATGAACATTGTTTAGACGGGAGATAGAGAGATACAATGTAACAATGTTTATAAACATTGATCAGACAGGAGATATAAAGATACAAAGTAACATTGTTTATAAACATTATTCAGACGGGAGATAGAGAGATACAATGTAACAATGTTTATAAACATTGATCAGACAGGAGATATAAAGATACAAAGTAACATTGTTTATAAACATTATTCAGACGGGAGATAGAGAGATACAAAGTAACAATTTTTATAAACATCATTCAGACAAGAGATAGAAAGATACAAAGTTACATTGGTTATAAACATTATTCAGATGGGAAATACAAAGAGATACAAAGTACAAAGTAACACTGTTTATGAACATTGTTTAGACGGGAGATAGAGAGATACAATGTAACAATGTTTATAAACATTGATCAGTCGGGAGATAGATTGATAAAAAGTAACATTGTTTATGAACATTGTTCAGACGGGAAATCGAGATACATTGTTTATAACCTTCATTCAGACAGGAGATAGAAAGATACAAAGTAACATTGTTCATAAACATTGTTCAGATGGAAGATAGAGCGATACAAAGTAACATTGTATATAAACATTGTTCAAACAGGCGATAGAGAGATACAAAGTAACATTGTTTATAAACATAATTCAGATGGGAAATACAGAGATACAAAGTAACCTTGTTTATAAACATCAATCAGACAGGAGATAGAGAGATACAAAGTAACATTGTTACTTTTGTATTTACTCTGTTATATCCATCTAGAGGTGAGCTTTAAAATTGATATGATATCAGTTAGGCCCCATTCACACCTGTGCTTTTAGGTGTGGTTTAGGTGTAGTGCATTTCATGTCAGCTTGTTGAGAAAGAGACAACTGTCGGAGTGATTATTGGCGAATGGAAGAAAGACAAAATAACCATCAATCGCCCTCGGTCTGGAGCTCCAGGCAAGATTTCTCCTCATGGGGTGAGGATGGTCATGAGAGAAGTGAGGGATCCGCCCAGATCTACACGGGAGGAGCTTATGAATGATTTCAAGGTAGTTGGGACCACAGTCACCAAAGAAACCATTGGTAACACAATACACCGCCATGGATTGAAATCCCGCAGTGCCTGCAAGGTCCCCCTCCTCAGGAAGACACATGTGCAGGCGTAGAAGGATCGGGAGAAAGTGCTGTGGTCAGATGAGACCATAATTGATCTCTGGCATTAACTTGACTCCCCATGTTTGGAGGAAGAAAAATGCTGACTGTGACCCTAAGAACACCATCCCTACGGTCAAGCACGGAGGTGGAGACGTGATGCTTTGGGGCTCTTACTCTGTTAAAGGTACAGACCGACTTTGCCGCGTTGAGGAGCCAATGGCTGGGGCCCAGGGCCGGGACAAGGGGTGGGCAGGAGGGGAAGCTGCCCCTGGCGCAATGGTTTATTGCAGGGGTAGGGGGCACCCTGACCCTATCCCTAAGGGAAAGGGGGGCGCAGTTTGGCATCTTTGCCCTGGCGCAATGGTTTATTGCAGGGGGTAGGGGGCACCCTGACCCTAACCCTAAGGGAAAGGGGGCGCCGTTTGGCATCTTTGCCCTGGCGCAATGGTTTATTGCAGGGGGCACCCTGACCCTAACCCTAAGGGAAAGGGGGGCGCAGTTTGGCATCTTTGCCCCTGGCGCAATGGTTTATTGCAGGGGGTAGGGGGCACCCTGACCCTAACCCTAAGGGAAAGGGGGGCGCAGTTTGGCATCTTTGCCCCTGGCGCAATGGTTTATTGCAGGGGGTAGGGGGGCACCCTGACCCTAACCCTAACCCTAAGGGAAAGGGGGGCGCAGTTTGGCATCTTTGCCCTGGGCACTTGATGACCTTGTCCCGGCACTGCTGGGGTCATGTATTGTAAAATCTTGGATGAGAACCTTCTTCCCTCAGCCAGAACACTAAAGATGGGTCATGGGTGGGTCTTCCACCATGACAAAGGAGTGGCTCAAGAAGAAGCACATTAAGGTCATGGAGTGGCCTAGCCAGTCTCCAAACCTTAATCCTATAGAAAATTCATGGAGGGAGTTGAAATTTCGAGTTGCCAAGAAGCCTTAAGGATTTAGAGAAGATCTGTAAAGAAGAGTGGACCAAAATCCCTCCTGAGATGTGTGCAAACCTGGTTGCCGACTACAAGAATCGTCTGACCTCTGTGCTTGCCAAAAAGGGGTTTTCCACCAACTAGGATGGAAAAAAGGACCTGGGGGTCCTAGTAGATGATGGGCTCAGCAATGGCATGCAATGCCAAGCTTCTGCTAACAAAGCAAACAGAATATTGGCAGGCGTTAAAAAATCAACTCCAGAGATAAAACGATAATTCTCCCGTTCTACAAGACTCTGGTCCGGCCGCACCTGGAGTATTCTGTCCAGTTCTGGGCACCAGTCCTCAGGAAGGACGTGCAAGAAATGGTGCGAGTACAAAGAAGGGAAACAAAGCTAATAAAGGGTCTGGAGGATATTAGTTGAAAGGTTGCGACAAATACCATACTGGTGACCCCACAATAGGGAGAAAACTTTTTCGCAAAAGGGAGTTTAACAAGACTCGTGGCCACTCATTCAAATTAGAAGGAAAGAGGTTTAACCTTAACCACTTCCCGCCCCGGCCTATAGCAGAATGACGGGCGGTGGTTCAGTTATCCTGCTTGGCGTCATATGACATCCTGCAGGATAACAGCCACCGATTTCGATACAGAGCCCCTTACAGAGGCTCTTTACCACGTGATCAGCCATGTCCAATCACGGCTGATCGCAATGTAAACAGGAAGAGCCATTGATCAGCTTTTCCTCACTCGCATCTGACAGACGTGAGTAGAGGACAGCCGATTGGTGGCTCTCCTGACAGGGGGGGTCTGTGCTGATTATTTATCAGTGCAGCCCCCCCCCCTCGGATCCCACCCAGCACCACCATCATGCCGCCTAGGACCACCAGGATGGCCATCCACACTGTACCACCAGGTATGCCCCCCCAGACCACCAGAAAAATGCAAATCTGTGCCAAGGCAGCTGCCAAACAATGCCCAGGCAGCTGCCAGTCAGTGCCCACTCACAATGCCTACCACTGCCAGTGCCCCCCTGGGATGCCTATCAGTGCCGTATATTAGTGCCATGTATCAGTGCTTCATATCAGTGCCCATCAGTGCCATGTATCAATACCCATCAGTGCCCAGCAGTGCCACCTATCAGTGCCCAGTAGTGCCGTCTATCAGTGCCACCCAAAAGTACCCAGCTTTGCAGCCTTTCAGTGCCCATCAGTGTTGCCCATCAGTGCCCACCAGTGCCACCCATGAGTGCCCATCAGTGCCGTCTATCAATGCCCATCAATGCTACATATCCATGCCACCCATCAGTGCTGCCTACCAGTGCCCATCAGTGCCGCATATCATTGCCCATCCTCAGTGCTTGTCAGTGTCTGCTAATTAGTGCCACCTCATCGGTGCCGCATTATCAGTGCCTGTCAGTGCCGCCTTATCAGTGCCCATCAGTGAAGGAAAAAACATACTTATTTACAAAATTTTATAACAGAAGCAAAAGCAAAACTTCAAAATATTTTTAATTTGTTTAGCAAAAAAATAAAAACTGCACATGTGATAAAATACCAACAAAATAAAGCTCTATTTGTGGGAACAAAATGATAAAAATTATGTTTGGGTACAGTGTAGCATGACCGCACAATTGTAATTTAAAGCGGAGGTCCACCCTAAAGTGGACCTTCCGCTCATTGGAACCCTCCCCCCCTCCGGCGCCACAATTGGCACCTTTCAGGGGGGAGGGGGGTGCAGGTACCTGTACAGTACAGGTATCTGCACCCACTTCCGGCATAGCTCTCTGCGGAAAGGGGTGTAGATCTACGCCCCTTTCCGAAAGTGCCCCGCTGCCTGCTGGGAAACACACAGATCCCAGAGGCAGCGGGGTCCGTCCTTATTGCGCAGCGCGACTCGCGCATGCGCAGTAGGGAACCGGGAAATGAAGCCGAAAGGCTCCACTTCCTGATTCCCATACCCAAGATGGCGGCGGCAGCACCCGAGAGACGATCGAGAGATCGGCTTCGGGTGCCGACATCCCGGGCGCGCTGGGCGGGTAAGTGTCCTTATTTTAAAAGTCAGCAGCTGCAGTATTTGTAGCTGCTGGCTTTTAAAAAAAAAAAAAAACAGCGGAACTCCCGGCGGACTCCCGCTTTAAACAGCGACTGCACAGAAAGCTGAAAATTGGTTAGGGCAGGAAGGGGGGGGGGGTAAGTGCCTGGTAGTGGTTAAACTATGCAGAGGGTTCTTTACTGTAAGCCCTTATACACACGGTCAGAAATTCAAACCACAAAATCCGTCGTATTTTTTCCGAAGGATTTTGGCCGAAACTGGTGTTGCATACACACACAGTTGGACAAAGTTGTCGGAAAATCCGATCCTTCAGAACGTGATGACATTCATTCGTTCATTACGACGGGACTACGTTCAGGCTAGTAGCCAATAGCTTTGGTCTTGTAATTTGATCTGAGCATGCGTGGCACTTTGTCCGATCGGAATTCTCTACAAACGATCGGACTCTGTCCGATCGGATCGTGTTGTTGGAAAATTTTATATCCAGCTCTCAAACTTTGTTGGTCAGACATTCTGATGGAAAAAGTCTGATGGAGCCCCACACATGGTCTGATTATCCGACAACATGGACCGATCGGACATTTTCCATCTGAATTTCCGACTGTGTGTACAAGGGCTTAGAGCAGCAAGAATGTGGAATTCCCTTCCATAGGCAGTGGTCTCAGCAAGGGGCATCAATAATTTCAAGAAACTATTATGCCGCGTACACACAATCTGACTTTTCGACGGACTTGGTCCGGCGGACTGGAATCCGTCGGACAATTTGATCGTGTATGGGCTCCAGTGGACTTTTTCTTCCCAAAAGTCTGACGGACCTAGAAATAAAACATGTTTCAAATCTTTCCGACGGACTTGAGTCCGGTCCAAAAATCCGGTCATCTGTGTGTCAGTCCGACGGACTAAAACCGACGCTAGGGCAGCTATTGGCTACTGTCTATGAACTTCCTTATTCTACGCCATCACGTTCGAATCCGTCAGACTTTTGGAGTGATCGAGTGTGGGCAAGTCCGTTAGTTTGAAAGCCTGGCAGACCTCCGCTGCAAAGTCAGTCGGATTGTCTGCCGAAAAGTCCGATTGTGTGTATGCGGCATAAGATAAGCACCTGAACGACCACAACATACAGAGATATACAATGTTAAGTCACTTTCACACGGACTGTCCGTTCAGGCCCCCCTGTTCGTTTTTTAGGCGAACCTGAATGGATGCTCCATAGACCTCTATGGAACGTCGGAAGTCAGCGGTGACATAATTTGCCTAGATACTGATAATTAATATGTGTCTATATGATTGGTTAAATGAATAAGGAGGTCTTCTTCCTTGTAATAAAGGAAATACGTCATTCAAGCATGTACCCCTTATTGGTGGAAAATAATAACACCCATCTCATCCTATGTACTTAAGATCTTGTACAGGCAAAAATAAACTGAGCAGTATATATGAATTCTGATTTCTGTTGGGTCATTATATACAGTATCTCCCAAAATTAGTACACCCCTCACATTTTTGTAAATATTTTATTTATTTTACAAGTGTGTCTTGTCTACAGTCAAGCATGGTGGTGGGGTGTCATGGTCTGGGGCTGCATGAGTGCTGCCGGCACTGGGGAGCTACAGATCATTGAGGGAACCATGAATGCCAACATGTACTGTGATATACTGAAGCAGAGTATGATCCCCTCCCTTCAGAGACTGGGCCGCAGGGCAGTATTCCAACATGACCCCCAAACACTCCTCCAAGACGACCACTGCCTTGCTAAAGAAGCTGAGGGTAAAGGTGATGGACCGGCCAACCATGTCTCGAGACCAAAACCCTATTGAGCATCTGTGGGACATCCTCAAACGGAAGGTGGAGGAGCGCGAGGTCTCTAACATCCTCTAGCTCCATGATGTTGTTTTGGAGGAGTGGAAGAGGACTCCAGTGGCAACCTGTGGAGCTTTGGTGAACTCCATGCCCAAGAGGGTTAACAATGGTGGCCACACAAAATATTGACACTTTGGGCCCAATTTGGATAAATTTCACTTAGGGGTGTACTCACTTTTGTTGCCAGAGGTTTAGACATTAATGGCTGTGTGTTGAGTTATTTTGAGGGGACAGGAAATTTACACTGTTATACAAGCTGTACACTCACTACTTTACATTGTAGACACGTGTCATTTCTTCAGTGTTGTCACATGAAAAGATAAAATAAAATATTTACAAAAATGTGAGGGTTGTACTCTTGTGAGATACTGTATATTGCTCCCTATGCAGGTCTAAGTGTGGTGGTGCGCTTTTTTTTTTTTCAGTCCGTCGGTGGAGCAAGAGAAGAAGAAGAAGACTTAGTGGGCCAGTTTTATTTATTTTATTTTTTTATTAAAGACTTGACCCAAGCCGAGTCATGTAATTTTTACCATTTTCAAACTTTTTTGGGGAAATGGTAGGGGTACATTTGTACCCCGTACCATTTCACACAGGGGGGGGGGGGAGGCTGGGATCTTGGGGTCCCCTTGTTAAAGGGGGCTTCCAGATTTCAATAAGCCCCCCCACCCACAGACCCCCCACAACCACTGGACAAGGTTATGGGGGCAAGGTTATGGGGATGAGGCCCTTGTCAACAGGTGGACACAGTGCTTTGGCTACCCCAAAGCACTCTCCCCATGTTAAGGGCATGTGGCCTGGTATGGTTCAGGGGGGGCGCTCTCTTGTCCCCCCTCTTTTCCTACTGCCTGCCTGGTTGCATGCTCGGATAAGGGTCTGGTATGGATTTTTGGGGTAACCATTTTTTTTTTAATTTTGACGTGGGGTTCCCCTTAAAATTCATACCAGACCTGAAGGGTCTGGCAAGGAATTTGGGGGGACCCTCACCCAATTTTTTTTTTGTTATATTTGGTTCAGGGTTCCCCTTAAGATTCATACCAGACCCAAAGGGTCTGGTAATGGACTGTGGGAGAATCCCATGCCGTTTTTTTTCAGTGACTTTTATCTGTATTGCCATCACCGACAATTCATTATAGCTGCGAGTACTTTTAAATGACTTTTTTTCCTTTAGAAATGTCGTTTTGCTCTCGGACTGTTCTAAACACGGGAAACATGCGCCACTTTACAGGCATACTATAGACACCCCCCAGGTACGAAATTTAAAGGAATACTTCACTTTTAAGCATTATTAAAATCACTGCTCCCGAAAAAACGGCCATTTTTAAAACTTTTTTTTTTGCATTGATACATGTCCCCTGGGGCAGGACCCGGGTCCCCAAACACTTTTTATGACAATAACTTGCATATTAACCCTTAAAATGAGCACTTTTGATTTTTCATGTTCATGTCCCATAGACTTTAACGGTGTCCGCGTATCCAAACAAATTTTTTGCCTGTTCGCTTGTTCTGCTGCGAACCAAACCGGGGCGTGTTCAGCTCATCCCTAGTGACCGATAATGTTGTGCAGTAACCTGTAGCTACCAATCAGTGAACAGTAGTGATCTGCTGTAATCTCTCGCAATCAATCAGTGACTGGTAAGGATAGGCTGTAACCTCTGGCAACCAATTTCAATCGCTGCGTTTTTGAGTCTACCTGCTATTTTTTTGTATGTCTCAGAATGTAAGGGGGGCCCCAAGAAAATGTTTGCCTAAGGCCCATTCAATATAAAAGACTGCCCTGGTTAGGGGCATGAGAGTAAAGGGGGCTGAATACAAATGCATGCCACACTTTTTACATATTTATTTGTTGAAAACCATGTATCATTTTCCTTCCACTTCACAATTATGTGTCACTTTGTGTTGGTTTATCACATAAAATCCCAATAAAAAATATTTACGTTTTTGGTTGTAACGTGACAAAATGTGGGACATTTCAAGGGGTAGGAATACTTTTTCAAGGCACTGGATACTGTGAGTGAATGACTATATATAAGAGCTACATAATTACTGTACATACGATTGTGTAAAAGAGATATTTCAGGGCAATCAGTAGGAAGAGCAAGATGATTTGTAGCGTACTGCCCATGTACTGTTATATTTCCTATTGGGTCTTTGTAGCAGCAAGTTCAGAGGGATTGGAGTTGAGGACTTTCACAGCCTGGGGGAGAAAGCTGATAGACCGGGTTGTGATACTCCGGTACCTCCTACCTGATGGCAGGAGCTGAAAGAGACGGTGGGAGGGACGGGTAGGATCCTTCACGATACTGGTAGCTTTGCTATAGCATCGCGTATGGAAAATGTCCAAGATGGAAGGGAGAGGGGCACCAATGATTTTTTTCAGTTGTCTTACTGCCAGTTTAACGCCATAAAGTTCTGTGTGCGTTACGGCCAGTTTAACACCATATAGTTCTGTGTGTCACTGTACGTTTGGCGCATTATATTGCAGTATATTATAGTGTATCCGTGAAGTATGTGTGTAGTGTGAGTACTCAAATTAAAGTGCACCAAACACCTCTTTACATTGATTAAAGTGCATCTATGGACAGATTTCAACTTCTTCTTTACATTTGCTTCAGTTGTCTTCTCTAACCACTGTAGGGTCTTGTGGTCAGCAGAACTACAGTTCCCATACCATACAATGAAACAGCTAGTCAGCACCCTCTCAATGGCCCCCCTATAAAATGTGGTAATAACGCGCGAAACTGGCTCTTTTAACCACTTGCCGACCAGCTGCAGTCTATATACTGCGGCCGGTCGGCTTGTTCCCGCAAATCGCCGTAGGTGTAGGTCGACTTGTTTAAGAGCCATATCAGATGGTGCGCCCCCCTCCCCCTCAACCCACCTGCGATCGCAGGAAAGAGAGCCATGACGGGGATCTGTCAATGTAAACACACAGATCCCTGTTCTAACAGGGGAGTATTGTTATTATTATACAGGTTTTATATAGCGCCAACAGTTTGCGCATCGCTTTACAACATGAGGGCAGACATTACAGTTACATTACAATTTGGTACAAGAGGAATCAGGGGGCCCTGCTCGTTAGAGCTTACAATCTAAAAAAGAAGAGACAGATCTGCTGTTCCTAGTGATCAGGAACAGCAATCTTTCTTCTCCTCCAGTCTGTCCTAGGGTTGCCACATGTCCAGGATTCACCCGGACAGTTCGGGTTTGGAATCATGCGTCCGGGTTTCAGACTGTCTTAAACCCGGACACATTATTTAGACTGAACTATGGCTTCCCAGCGGGGTTGCTGGCTGCAGTTATCTCACCTGAGAGTGTCTGTTATGCCCCGTACACACGAGCGGACTTTTCAACATCCAAAGTCCGAAGGACCGAGTCCGTCAGACTATCCGATCGTGTGTGGGCTGCAACGGACTTTTGATTCGCCAAAGTCTGACGGACTTTAGAAATGAAGCATGCTTCAAATTTTCCCGACGGAACTCCGCCGGACCCGGTCCCCTTCGAAAACTCCGCTCGTGTGTATGCTACTCCGACGGACTAAAACCGACGCTAGGGCAGCTATTGGCTACTGGCTATGAACTTCCTTATTCGAGTCCAGTCGTACGTCATCACGTTCGAATCCGTCGGAGTTTAGTGTGATTGTGTGTGGCCAAGTCCGTTCGGCCGAAAAGTCTGTCAGAACTCCGTCGGAATTCCAGCAGAACTCCGACGGAACTCCTTTGGAAGTCTGTCGGACTTAAGTCCGCTCGTGTGTACGGGGCATTACACTCTTTCACGCTGCCGAAAGCCAGCACTAACAAACCACCCCCCCTCAAAACACATACAGATGTGAGAGGAGAGAGGGCTTGATCTGCACCTCTTCCCCCCACCCCTACCCCTCTTTGCCCACACTCCATTTCCCGGCACTGTGCTTCAGAAAAGGCCAGCAGCCTCAGATCCACCTGGATGAGAGGTGCTGACTGCCAAGGGGTGAGTGAGCTCACCATCCATCCATCTGTCTGTGACTGAAGTCTCTCCCCTTCTCTCTCTTGCCTCTGAGTAAGTACACTAAGACAAATCAGGGTTCTCAGAGCACCCCTTACATCAGAGTTCCCCTTTACACCAGAGGCCACAGTGTTTCCCCTTACATCAGAGTTCTCTCCGTACATCAGAGTTCTCAGTCTTCCCTATTAAATCTGGGTTCCCAGAGCATCCCTTATGTTAGAGGCCCCAGAGTTCTCCCTTACATCAGAGCCTGCCAAGTCCCCCCTTACAGTGTAAGTGAACTCTGCAAGTTCAGATGTAAAAGGGGAACTCTGTGTACTCTGATGAAAAGGGGGGCATTTGTTATTAACTGTATACAATTAAAATTTTTATTTAATAGCAAAATATATGTATAGTTCACACTTAAAAAAAAATTGCTGTTCTCCGCAAAAGTGTTCGGGTTTGACTTGAAGAAAAGGTGGCAACCCTAGTCTGTCCCCCCCCCCCCCCCACAGTTAGAAACACCTCCCAGGGAACACATTTAGCCCCTTGATCGCCCCTGGTGTTAACTCCTTCTCTGCCAGTGACATTTACACGGTAATCAGTGCATTTTTATCGCTGTATAAATGTCAACGGTCCCAAAAAAGTGTCAAAAATCTGTCCGCCGCAATGTCAAAGTCCCGCTAAAAATCGCAGATCGCCGACCATTACTAGTAGAAAAAAAAAAAAATTATAAAAATGCCATAAATCTATCACCTATTTTGTAGACGCTATAACATTTGCGCAAACCAATCAATATATGCTTATTGCAATTTTTTCCCCCAAAAATATGTAGATTACATACTGGCATAAAATGATGAAGATTATTTTTTTTTTTTGGATATTTATTACAGCAAAAAGTAAAAAATATATATATATTTTTTTTTTTGCAAATTGTCGCTCTTTTTTTGTTTATAGCGCAAAAAATAAAAAACCGCAGAGGTACCACCAAAAGAAAGCTTTAATTTGTGGGAGGGGACGTCAATTTTGTTTGGGTACAGCTTCGCACCACCGCTCAGTTATCAGTTAAAGCGATGCAGTGCCCTATGGCAAAAAATGGCCTGGTCATTAAGGGAGGGAATCTTCCGGTCTGTAAGTGGTTAAGGCGACGGAGAAAGTGTAGGCGCAGTTGTGCCTTCTTGGTGAGGGAGGGGACATTTGGGTGTCCAGGTGAGACCCTCTGAGGTGTGCACCCCCAGAAATTTAGTACTGCTTACTCTCTCCACAGTCAAGATGTCGATGGTCGGGGTGCTCAATAGAGTTTCTCCTAAAAATCCATCACAACCGCCTTTCTTTTACTTATATTAACCACTTTCAGACCGGACCATTTTGCTGGTAAATGACCAGAGGTCTTTTTACACTTTGGCACTGCGCTGCTTTAACTGGTAATTGCGCGGTCATGCAATGTTGTACCCAAACAAAATTTGCGTCCTTTTCTTCCCACAAATAGAGCTTTCTTTTGATGGTATTTGATTGCCTCTGCGATTTTTATTTTTTGCGATATAAACGTAAAAAGACCGCAAATTTTGAAAAAAAATGATATTTTCTACTTTTTGTTATTAGAAAAATCCAATAAACTCAATTTTAGTCATACATTTAGGCCAAAATGTATTCAGCCACATGTCTTTGGTAAAAAAAAAGTCAATAATTGTATATTTATTGGTTTGCGCAAAAGTTGTCACATCTACAAACTAAGGTACGTTTTCTGGAATTTACGCAGCTTTTAGTTTACGACTGCCTATCTCATTTCTTGAGGTGCTAAAATGGCAGGGCAGTACAAAACCCCCCCAAATGACCCCATTTTGGAAAGTAGACCCCCTAAGGAAATTGATAAGAGGCATGTTGAGCCCATTGAATATTTTATTTTTTTGCCTCAAGCGATTGAATAATGACAAAAAAAAAATTTTTTTTTTTTTTTTACACAAAGTTGTCACTAAATGATATATTGCTCACACATGCTATGGGCGTATGTGAAATGACACCCCAAAATAAATTCTGCTGCTTCTCCTGAGTACGGGGATACCACATATGTGGGACTTTTTGGGAGCCTAGCCGCGTACGGGGCCCCGAAAACCAAGCACCGCCTTCAGGCTTTCTAAGGGCGTAAATTTTTGAGTTCACTTCTCACTACCTATTACAGTTTTGAAGGCCATAAAATGCCAAGATGGCACAAAACCCCCACAAATGACCCCATTTTAGAAAGTAGACACCCCAAGCTATTTGCTGAGAGGCATGTTGAGTTCATGGAATATTTTATATTTTGCCACAAGTTGCGGGAAAATTACAAACTTTTTTTTTTTTTTTTTTTCACAAAGTTGTCACTAAATGATATATTGCTCACACATGCCATGGGCATATGTGAAATGACACCCCAAAATAAATTCTGCTGCTTCTCCTGAGTACGGGGATACCACATATGTGGGACTTTTTGGGAGCCTAGCCGCGTACGGGGCCCCGAAAACCAAGCACCGCCTTCAGGCTTTCTAAGGGCGTAAATATTTGACTTCACTCCTCACTACCTATTACAGTTTTGAAGGCCATAAAATGCCAAGATGGCACAAAACCCCCACAAATGACCCCATTTTAGAAAGTAGACACCCCAAGCTATTTGCTGAGAGGCATGTTGAGTCCATGGAATATTTTATATTTTGCCACAAGTTGCGGGAAAATTACAAACTTTTTTTTTTTTTTTTTTTTTTCACAAAGTTGTCACTAAATGATATATTGCTCACGCATGCCATGGGCATATGTGAAATGACACCCCAAAATAAATTCTGCTGCTTCTCCTGAGTACGGGGATACCACATATGTGGGACTTTTTGGGAGCCTAGCCGCGTACGGGGCCCCGAAAACCAAGCACCGCCTTCAGGCTTTCTAAGGGCGTTACAGTTTTGAAGGCCATAAAATGCCAAGATGGCACAAACCCCCCCCAAATGACCCCATTTTGGAAAGTAGACACCCCTAAATTTAGGGGTACACTAGTGAGACTAGGTAATAAATGGCGGGTGCCCTGAAACTATAAAAAAATAACTAACCAACCAGCGTCACCTGTAACAGTTATATGGTGATCACTGGTGAAAGGGTTAACTAGGGGGCAATCAGGGGGCTTTATGCGGTAGTATATGGGGGTCCCTGGCGCTATAAAAAGCTGCGGCGAACCTAAATACCTACCTGCCTAACTAGCGTCACCTGTGACACTAATACAGCGATCAGAAAAACGATCGCTTATTAGGCTGGGTTCACACTGGAGCGATGCGGGAACGCCATGAATGCGCGGCGGGTTCCCGCATCGCATGCCTCCCGGCGGCAGTTCACACTGCCCTATGCGAACTGCTGGGAGTGTCAGTGAAATGTTACTGACACCCCCAGATCAGTTCGCATATCGCAGTGCGATCTGCAAACTCGGATCGCATGGTGTGAACACCCATGCGATCCGATTCTGCTGCGGGCCAAAAAAAGGGTCCCGTGCGAATTTGCGGCGGGTGCGGCGGGTGTGGCGGGTGCGGCGAATGGCTGAACTCGAATCGCACAGAGATCGGATGTGATTTGCACTGCAGTGCGGTGCGAATCACATTCGTTCTCATAAACCGCTGCAATGTGAACCCAGCCTTAGTGACACTGGCGACGGGGGGTGATCACGGGGTTAAACCTTTATTGGGGGGGTTAGGGGGGTACATTAGAACTAAAGGGGGCTAACTCTAACTGCCCTAACAGTTATTACAGTCACAAATGACACCAATGCAAAAAAAAAAAAAAAAAAAAAAAAAAATGACATTGGTGTCACTGTGACTGGGGGGCAGGGGTAATTGGGGGGGTGATCGGGGGGTAAAGGGGGGGTGTGAGTGTGCCTGGCATGTTCTACTGTGTGTGTAGAGTGTTGGTGCAACTCACCGATCCGCTCTCCTCCGTGTCGGAACGGAAAATACCGACACGGAGGAGAGAATACATCACTTCCTCTCCTGTGTTTACATTACAGGAGAGGAAGTGATGTCACGGGGGATTTCCATTCGTCGAGAGCGATCGCGAGGGGGTGGCCATGAATGAATGGCCGCCCCCTCATCCCGGATCGCTCTCGAAGAAATGCCGACCGCCGCAGGCACCGGGGGGGGGCCCGATCGGGCCCCCCACCCGCGGGCAGGCAGGGACTTATATATACGCCCATATGCCTGCCCGTGCCATTCTGCCGACGTATATCGTCGTGCGGCGGTCGGCAAGTGGTTAAGAGACAGGTTATTTATACTACACCATTTAATCAATTGTGACACTTCCTATAAAGTGTCTCATCATTGTTGCTGATGAGACCTACCACAGTTGTCTTCCGCAAACTTGATGATGTGGTTGGAGTTGGACTTGGCAGTACAGTGGTGGGTCAGCAGTGTGAAGAGTAGCGGGCTGAGCATACAGCCCTGTGGGGCACCTGCTTGAGGTGCTATATGGCCGACACGGACTGACCGAGGTCTTCCGGTTAAAAAGTCCACAAGTTTGTTTATATAGCAAGTTCTTGCTATACAGTGGAACTTTGGTTAACGAGTAACACGGTTAACGAGCATTTTGAAAGACAAGCAACTTTATTAACCACTTAACCACTTCAATACCAGGCACTTAAACACCTTCCTGCCCAGACCAATTTTGAGCTTTCAGCGCTGTCGCACTTTGAATGACAATTGCGCGGTCATGCTACACTGTACTCAAATGAAATTTTTATCATTTTTTTCCCACAAATAGAGCTTTCTTTTGGTGGTATTTGATCACCTCTACGGTTTTTATTTTTTGCGCTACAAATAAAAAAATACCGAAAATTTTGAAAAAAAAATGTTTTTTTTTGGTTTCAGTTTCAAAACTTTGTAAATAAGTACATTTTCTCCTTCACTGATGGGCACTGATGGGGTTACACTGATGGGCAATGATAAGGCGGCACTAATGGGCACCAATGAGGTGGCACCAATGAAGTGGCACTGATGAGGTGGCATTGATGGACACCGATATGTGGCACTGATAGGCGGCACTGATGGGTGGTACTGATGGGCGACACGGATAGGCACTGATGGGTGGCACAAATTGGCACTGATAGCTGGCACGGATTGGCATGGATGGGCATGGATAGGTGGCACAGGTGGGCATGGGTTAGTCGGCACAGGTGGGCATGGGTAGGCGGCACAGGTGGGCATGGGTAGGCGGCACAGGTGGGCATGGATGGGCACTGATAGGTGGCATGGATGGGCACTGATAGGGGGCACAGATGGGAACAGATAGGCGGCATTGTATTATAATATATTGTACTAATGAATGCCAATCAGTGCCAATCAATAATGCATGCCAATCAGTGATGCCCATTGTGGGCACTGATTGGCATCCATTATGGGCACTGATTGGCATCCATTGTGGCACTGACTGGAATCCCTGGTGGTCTAGGGTGGCATACCTTGTCCTGGGCATCCCTGGTGGTCTGGTGGCGTCCCTGATGGTCCAGTGTGGGCATCCTCGGGGGGGCTGTGCTGATAATCGATCAGCACAGACCCCCCCTGTCAGAGGAGCAGCCGATCGGCTCTCCTCTACTCGCGTCTGATAGACGCGAGTGAGGAAAAGCCGATCACCGGCTTTTCCTATTTACACTGTGATCAGCCGTGATTGGACATGGCTGATCACGTGGTAAAGAGTCTCCGTCGGAGATTCTTTACCGAGATCGTAGTTGCCGGGTGTCAGACTGACACCCCGCAACAACGATCGCCGCGATGCGCGCCCCCGGGGGCGCGCAGCGGCTCATAATCCTGATCACGTCATATGACGTCCGGTCAGGATTATGCAACCACTTTGCCACCGTCTATTTGTTATAGGGCGGCAAGTGGTTAAGGACCAAGCCTGTTTTTTAGATGTGACAAGTTGTTTACAAGTTAAAAACATTTTTTTTTGCTAGAAAATTACTTAGAATCACCAAACATTATAATTTTTTTTCGAACACCCTAGAGAATAAAATGGCGGTCGTTGCAATATTTTCTGTCACACCGTATTTGCGCAGCGCTCTTACAAGCACAATTTTTTTTGGACAAAATATACTTTTTTTAGATTGTGAAAGATAATGTTACGCTGAGTAACTTGATACAAAACATGTCACACTTCAAAATTGCGCCCTCTCGTGGAATGGCGACAGACTGACAAACTTTTACCCTTATAAATCTCCATAGGAATCTCCCCCATGCTGCTTTGGGAAGCTCACAAGAGCACCATTCGCGGAGAACTAATATCACTCTCAGCCAAGCGGAAGAAAGAAAGAAATGCTTTCATTGAGCATCTATCCCAAAAGATTCAAAAATTATAACGAGTAAACAAAAACTCACTAGCAACAGATTCCTTGGCAGAATTAATCCAGGCCAGGAAAAACCTTTTAGAAGCATTAAACAAACAAATTGGAAGAAACTACATATTATCCCGTAAAACTTTTTAGGAGTATGGGAATAAAGCCGGCAAGTTTCTAGCAAGAGCCCTGCGGAAGCAAACATCTTCCAGGACTATCCACTCCATAACTAATTCGCAAGGCCACAACAATTCGTTCATTACTACACCCGCTTATATAACTTGCACCCAAGCAACCCACAAACCATCGATCCCCATAGATCTCAAGCAATCAAAGACTTCTCAGTAAATATGGTCCCGCCCCCTACCAGATGCAGAACTAAATGACTTAGAACAACCAATCTTCCTATCGGAATACAATATGGCGCTTAACCACTTGCCGCCCGCCTTATAGGCAATTGACAGCTGCAAAGTGGTTTCATAATCCTGATCGGACGTCATATGACGTGATCAGGATTATGAGCCGCTGCGCGCCCCCGGGGGCGCGCATCGCGGCGATCGTTGTTGCGGTGTGTCAGTCTGACACCCGGAAACTACGATCTCGGAAAAGAGTCTCCGACGGAGACTCTTTACCACGTGATCAGCCGTGTCCAATCACGGCTGATCACAGTGTAAAAGGGAAGAGCCGGTGATCGGCTTTTCCTCACTCGCGTCTGACAGACGCGAGTAGAGGAGAGCCGATCAGCTGCTCCTCTGACGGGGGGGGTCTGTGCTGATCGATTATCAGCACAGCCCCCCGAGGATGCCCACACTGGACCACCAGGGACGCCACCAGACCACCAGGGAAAAGGTAATCCTCCCTAGACCACCAGGGATGCCAGTCAGCACAATGGATGCCAATCAGTGCCCATAATGGATGCCAATCAGTGCCCACAATGGGCATCACTGATTGGCATGCATTATTGTTTGGCACTGATTGGCATCCATTAGTACAGTATAACACCAATGCCGCCTATGAGTGCCCACCTGTTCGCCTATCAGTGCCCACCTGTGCCACCTATCAGTGCCCACCTGTGCCGGCTATCAGTGCCCACCCATGCCCATCTGTGCCACCTATCCATGCCCATCTGTGCCGCCTATCCATGCCCATCTGTGCCACCTATCCATGCCCATCTGTGCCGCCCATCCATGCCAATCCGTGCCAGCTATCAGTGCCAATTTGTGCCACCTATCAGTGTCCATCCGTGTCGGCCATCCGTGTCGCCCATCAGTGCCGCTTATCAGTGCCGCCTATCAGTGCCACATATCAGTGTCCATCAATGCCACCTCATCAGTGCCACTTCATTGGTGCCCACCTGTGCCACCTATCAGTGCCCACCTGTGCCGGCTATCAGTGCCCACCCATGCCCATCTGTGCCACCTATCCATGCCCATCTGTGCCGCCTATCCATGCCCATCTGTGCCGCCCATCCATGCCAATCCGTGCCAGCTATCAGTGCCAATTTGTGCCACCTATCAGTGTCCATCCGTGTCGCCCATCCGTGTCGCCCATCAGTGCCGCCTATCAGTGCCACATATCAGTGTCCATCAATGCCACCTCATCAGTGCCACTTCATTGGTGCCACATCATTGGTGCCCATCAGTGCCGCCTTATCAGTGCCCATCAGTGTAGCCCCATCAGTGCCCATCAGTGAAGGAGAAAACTTACTTATTTACAAAGTTTTGAAACTGAAAATTAAAAAAAACATATTTTTTTTTCATAATTTTCGGTATTTCTTTATTTGCAGCGCAAAAAATAAAAACCGTAGAGGTGATCAAATAGCACCAAAAGAAAGCTCTATTTGTGGGGAAAAAATTATAAAAATTTCATTTGGGTACAGTGTAGCATGACCACGCAATTGTCATTCAAATTGCGACAGCGCTGAAAGCTCAAAATTGGTCTGGGCAGGAAGGTGTTTAAGTGCCCGGTATTGAAGTGGTTAAGCAACTAAAAACAGGCAAAAGTCCTGGGCCTGATGGGCTTACAACAGGCTACTACAAAACGATCACTGACACTCTCAAACTACACTTCCTTGCAGCTTTCAATTAGTTATCGCCCGACAATCCTCCCCCAAAAGACCTGCTAACAGCCCACATCTCAGTTATCCTCAAACCAAACAAAGACTCATTAGTAATGAACTATCGGCCGATCTCATTACTAAATGCCGATCTGAAATTATACGCAACGGTCCAGGCCAACCGTCACTTGCCTCTTTTGCCCCACATCATCTCTTTAGACCTGGTGGGCTTTGTTCCCTGCAGAGAGGCAAGAGATAACACAATAAAGGCAATTAACACCCATAATTGGCTTTCATCATCCACCCAGCAAGAATTCTTTCTCTCTTTGGATGCGGAGAAGGCATTGGCAGACAGAGTGGCCTGGGACTATATGTTTGAAGTCCTAAAACAGATTGGCATATGAGAGCGCATGCTGCATTTCGTAATGTCTCTCTAATCCTCTCCATCCGCTAAAGTTAGAGTTAACAGCCACCTGTCGGACGCCCTCCCCGTATCCAACGGGACCCGCCAGGGCTGCCCACTTTCCCCTTTTTATTTTCGTCCTCCCCCTTCTCCAGCGCCTAAGGTCAAACCCAGATATCAAAGGAGTAACAATTGCAAACAATACATTCAAGATCTCTGCTTTTGCAGATGACGTCCTATTATTCTTAACAGAAACACATATAACCATACCCAACCTCTTTAAAGTTTTGGCACATTTAATTCCCTCTCAAACCTACAAATAGATTTCGCAAAGCCCTAAAATTTCCCTACAGAAAGAGACCCTTGCTATTTGCCAACAAAACTTCCCTTTCCAATGGAACGACGCTATCACCTATTTAGGGATCAAACTACCTACCCACATGGAAAATCTTTATTCCACAAACTACCTCCCTACCTTGCAAAGCATCCATAAAGATCTCAAGGAATGGTCAACTGGAATCTTTTCCTGGTTCGGTAGGGCCTCAATAATCAAAATGAACGTACTCCCAAGAATTTTATACCTGCTACAAACCATCCCCACAAAGTTGCCAAAAGGTTTCTTTGCCTCTTTCCAAAAAACATGCAGCGACTTAATCTGGGAGAAAGGTCACCCCAGAATCAGTTACGCCAGATTGACTTTACCCAAACTTAAGGGTGGTATAGGCTTCCCTGACATCAACAAGTACTACTTGGCTTGTCAACTGACAAGAATAGTAGATTGGAATGTCCACAACCACACAAAAGCCTGGACACAACTAGAAAACACTTTTTTCCCTTTACCACTCCATCAGATACCCTGGATTGACCCAAAATTCCTCCCCCTAATGTGCAAACAACACCCTCTGATTAGCCCGACCTTACAATCTTTCCAGAACATCTGCCAATCACACCAAATATCCACGACACACAGTCCACTGGCACCTATCAGTCACAAGCCGGAATTCCCGATTGGCCTCTCAGACTCCTTCCTTGACGAAGGTATGGCCCCACAAAGACATTCTTGCAAAACATTTCTTCACGGAAGAATCATTCATATCCCTGAGCAACTTACCCACGCAGGAATCGAGTAGGCCATTCCCACAATGGACTTACCTTCAAGTTAGACACTTCCGGACAAGCTCTCACAAACAGCTAGACTACACCAGAAAACTCACCCCCTTCGAATCGTTATGCTCTGCGACAGAACCACAACACCATATGATCTCTATCATATACGCCCTCCTTTTCTCAGACCATAATCCCAAGTCTAACCTTGCCGCCCAGAAGTGGGAAAGAGAACTAGCGAATGACTTTTCAGAAAAAGAGTGGGAAAAGATCTACACATACACAAAGGAACAATTAATGTATCAGCCCAAGAAAATGGGTTTAAAATTTTCTCCAAATGGTACAAAACATCCACCAAATTACATAAAATCGCCCCTTCCATCCCATCAACATGTTGGAGATGCTCTGAGGGAGAAGGCACCCTATTACACATTTGGTGGTCCTGCCCGTTAATTCAACCCTTCTAGGAGGAAGTACACCGCATCACTAAGAACATAACCACTCTCCAGATGGTGAATATTCACCAGCACAAATGCTGCTGCACCATTCTTCCATTCCAAAATGTCTTTACCACCGCTTACTGGCTCTACATCTGTTAAATGCAGCTAAGATGTGCCATCGCAGACTGGCTCAAACCTCTAAAATTGCAGAAACTGAAGAACTTATCCACCAAAGCAAAGACACCCCCTCGTCCTTCCAAACAACTTGGTCCTGCTGGAAACACTATCAGACAACTGAGGAGTACACACAACTTCGACCACGGTGCTCAGAACAGACCCCACATCCCCAGACCATCCGTTCACCCGCCATTAAGTAAACCTAACATCATACCCCACAGACAACACCGGGTTCTAAGACTTGAGGGTATCTCATTTACCCACAAACACCCCTTCCCGATCAGCTTCTTACCCCTATACTCTCACCCTCACAAAACAACGCAAGATGACAACAAACCGGGTAGGCCTCCCCATCAGTAGTCTATTAACCACTTGCCTACTGGGTACTTAACCACTTGAGACCCGCGCTATAGCCAAATGACGGCTACAGCGCGGACCTCCTTTGCCGGGACGACGTCTATTGACGTCGTCCCGTGCGCGAGCGGCCTGCGCGCCCCCCTGAGGGGCGCGCACGGCGCGCTCTGTGATCGGCGAGTCTATGAGACTCGCCTGATCACGGATCCGAGCAAGGGGTCGATCCCGACCCCTTACCACGTGATCAGCTGTCAGCCAATGACAGCTGATCATGTGATACAACGGAACCGGTAATCGGCTATTATTCCTCCTCGCGCTGACAGCGTGAGGAGAAAAAAAAAGAGCCGATCACCGGCGGCCGTGATCGGGACGTCAGTCCCGATCACGGCCAGCTTACTAGTACCCACCTGCCCCCCTCAGGAATAAATAAGTGCCCCCCGTAAGTGCCACCCAGCAGTGCCCACAGTGCCACCCAGCAGTGCCCACAGTGCCACACATCAGTGCCCACAGTGCCACCCACAATCTGCCTCAACAACGGTGCTGCACCCCTGTGCCACATATCCGTGCCCATCAGTGTCATCTACCAGTGCCCATCAGTGCCGCCCATCAGTGCCCAGCAGTGCCACCTATCAGAGCCACCTATCAGTGCCACCTATCAGTGCCCATCAGTCCCATCTATCAGTGGTACCTATCAGTGCCCCTTAGTGCCACCCATCCGTGCCACCCATCCGTGCCACCCATCCGTGCCACCCATCCGTGCCATCTTATCTGTGCCCATCTTTGCCCATCAGTGCCGCCTTATCTGTGCCCATCAGTACTGCCTTATCTGTGCCTATCTGTGCCACCTTATCTGTGCCCATTAGTGCCTCCTTAACTATGCCTATCAGTGCCCACCAGTGCAGCCTATCAGTGCACCTTATCCGCGCACTTCAATGAAGGAGAAAAATGACCTGTTTGCAAAATTTTATAACAAACTATTAAACATGATTTTTTTTTTTTTGCATCTTTTTTTGTTTGTTTAGCAAAAAATAAAACTCAGAGCTGTAACTAAATACCACCAAAAGAAATCTCTATTTGTGGGAAAAAATGATAAAAATTTAATTTGGGTACAGTGTTGTATGCCCGCGCAATTGTCATTCAAAGTGCATCAGCGCTGAAAGCTGAAAATTGGTCTGGGCAGGAGGGGGGTTTAAGTGCCCAGTAAGCAAGTGGTTAAACACCCCTCCTGCCCAGACCAATTTTCAGCTTTCGGTGCTCTCACACTTTGAATGACAATTACTCAGTCATGCACCACTGTACCCAAATTAATTTTTTGTCCTTTTTCCCCACAAATAGAGCTTTCTTTTGGTGGTATTTGATCACCTCTGGGTTTTTTTATTTTTTGCGCTATAAATGAAAAAAGACCGAAAATTTTGAAAAAAAAACGCATTTTTCTTTGTTTCTGTGATAAAATTTTGCAAATTATGAATTTTTCTTCATAAATTTTTTGTCACAATTTATACTGCTACATATCTTTGGTAAAAATAACCCAAATTAGTGGATATTATTTGGTCTTTGTGAAAGTTAGAGAGTCTACAAGTTGTGGTGCGAATCACACAAAATTGATCACATCTGATGTACTGGTGGCCGATCTCATTTTTTCTTGTGACCTGAACAAGCCAGGAAAGTACAAATACCCCCCAAATCACCCCTTTTTTGAAAGTAGACATTCCGAGGTATTTAGTAAGAGGCATGGTAAGCTTTTTGATGTTGTATTTTTTTCCCACAATTCTTTGCAAAATGAAGATTTTTTATTTTATTTTATTTTTTTCCACAAAATTGTCATTGTAATAGGTTATTTCTCTCACGTGGCATGTGTATACCACAAATAATGCCACAAAATAAATTTAGCTTTTATTACGATACCACGTGTGGGACTTTTTCACAGCGTGGCCACATAGAGAGGCCCAACATACAGGGAGCACCATAATGTGTTCTAGGAGCATAAATTACACATCTACCTTGTTGACTACCTATTACACTTTTGAAGACCCTGGAGCACCAGGACAATGACACGTGAAACCGACATGGCACTGATGACACATGGCACTGATACGTGGCACTGATGACAGATGCCACTGATACGTGGCACTGATGACAAGTGACACTGACAGATGGCACTAATATGTGGCACTGATGACAGATGGCACTTATACATGGCACTGATGACACGTGGCAATGATGACACATGGCACTAATACATGGCACTGATGACAGATGGAACTAATACGTGGCACTGATGACACGTGACACTGATGACAGATGGCACTGATACCTGGCATTAATGACACGTGACACTGATAACAGATGGCACGTGACACTGACAGGTGGCACTGATGACAGATGGCACTATGCGGCACTGATGACATGTGGCACTGATGTGGCACTGATGACATATGCCACTGATACGTGGCACTGATAACACATGACACTGACAGATGGCACTAATATGTGGCACTGATGACAGATGGCACTTATACGTGGCACTGATGACAGGTGACACTAATACGTGGCACTGATGACACATGGCACTAATACGTGGCACTGATGACAGATGGAACTAATACGTGGCACTGATGACACGTGACACTGATGACAGATGGCACTGATACCTGGCATTGATGAAACGTGACACTGATAACAGATGGCATGTGACACTGACAGGTGGCACTGCTGACAGATGGCACTGATATGTGGCACTGATGACTGATGGCACCAATATGTGGCACTGATGACAGATGGCACTATGTGGCACTGATGACATGTGGCACTGATGTGGCACTGATGACAGATGGCACTATGAGGCACTGATGACACATGGCACTGATGTGGCACTGATGACAGATGGCACTTATACATGGCACTGGGGACAGATGGCACTGAGGACAGGTGGCACTGGGGATAGGTGGCACTGATGACAGATGGCACTGGGGACAGATGGCACTGATGACAGGTGGCACTGGGGACAGATGGCACTGATGACAGGTGGCAGTGGGGGCAGATGGCACTGACGGGTGGCAGTGGGGGAAGATGGCAGTGGAGACAGGTGGCAGTGGGGACAGATGGGCACTGTATTTTTATTTATTTATTTTTTATGATGCATCTCTCCCTCCTCTCCCCCCTCCTGTTTACATATAAGATCATCTCTCATTGGGCATGCTGATCACGCTGTAAACGGCCGCTGTGATTGGCCATTTACAGCAATCTGTGACTGGCTGTGTCCGGGGGACACGGCCAGTACAGAGCTTCCCCGATGCGCGCCCGCGGCGGTGCACAGAGTGTAAAATAAAGGGAGGACGTCCAGGGACGGACTCCCGGCAGATAGCGTCCACGCTGCAGCCTTCTTTTGGCTATAGCGCGGGCGTGAAGTGGTTAACAAAGGAAGCCCGGTCTTATGACAAAATTACCCCATCCAAGCAATTACACTCCCCCCCCCATAATTATCCTGTTAAGACCATCACCCCCAAATAATAACACAATTTTTATATCCTCACGCCACCACTGCCCCTAAAACCCCCAAATCTGCTGACAGTACAGGGAAGATAGAACGATCTTCTCGTAATCAGGCGATCCAGCCGAGACCTATCCTGAATTCGTTTTCTAACCAGAACAGCCATCAGACATGATTCACACATGTCAGGTGATATCCTAAAATCTGATGCGACAGGTCCCCCCACAAAGTGCACAGGGGACGCTTACCCCAATAGCCATTTTTCTTCTCTGTCAATTACTAATGTTCTATAATTCTTACTTGTAATCATAAGATTTCTTAACATTTTCTTCTGTATCAAGTAGCAACACTACTGTTCAAAGTGTTCAAAGTTTTCAAATCCCAGTAACGTTACTGATGTTTGTATGCAATGTCTATGTTGTTCTGACATTGTAAATCTGCACGAGTACTTACAATATACTTTTACTTGGAAAAAAAAAAATCTCCATAGGCAACATTTAAAAAATTCTACAAGTTGCATGTTCTGCTACAGAGGAGGTCTAGGGCTAGAATTATTGCTCTCGCTCTTCCGATCGCGGCGATACCTCACATGTGTGGTTTGAACACCGTTTTCATATGGGGGCGCTACTCACGTATGCGTTCGCTCCTGAACGCGAGCATGACGGGGCACGGTTTAAAAAAAAATTTTCCTTATTTATTTTACCTTTTATTTTTATTTTTTTAACACTGTTTTTAAAAAAAAATTGTGTCACTTTTATTCCTAGTACAAGGAATGCAAAACATCCCTTGTAATAGAAAACATCTTAACTAAAGCCGCGTACACACGGGCGGACTGTCTGTCCAACTTAGTCCGCCGAAACACATTTCAGCGGACAGTCCGCTCGTGTGTGGGCTTCAGCAGACTTTTTCAGCGTGCAGTCTGGCGGACTAAGTATTTCGGAATTTCCGTAATATTGTCCGTCCAACTTTGGTTTCAGCGGACAGTCCGCTCGTGAGTAGGCTAGTAGGCTAGTTGGACGGACTAAGTATGGCGCATGCTCAGAAAGGATTTACACGGTGAAGGTTGCATTGCTGTGTATTGGACGTCCTATTTCTAGTCCCGTCGTACGTGCTGTCATCACACGTCATCGCGCAAGCTTTCGACGGACTGTTTGTTCATCGTGTGTGGTCAAGTCCGTACATTCGAAAGTAGGACGGACTGTCCGTCGGATTGTCTGACGGACTTAGTTGGCCAGACAGTCCGCCCGTGTGTACGCGGCTTAAGAGATCTGGGATCAAAAAGACCTCACATCTCATATTTACACTAAAATGCAATAAAAAAAATAAATAAAAATAAATTGTCATTTACATATTTTTTTTAAATGGCCCTTTAAGAGCTATGGGGGAAAGTGACATTTTGACGTCGCTTCCACCCATGCCCAGCCACAGAGAGGACCCGATTGCCTCTGCCGCTGCCGACAGCTGAGGGAACCGGAGTGCGGTGCGAGGAGGAGCCCCTCTCCCGCCGCCGATAAAAGTAATCTTGCTGCGAATTCGCCACAGAGACCACTTTTATCTTGTAGCGGACCACTTGCTGAACAAGAGGATACTGGAGTTATGGCAACTAGCTGCTGCCATAACCAGGATATTCCACCTCAAAGTAAGGACATATATCGGCGTGTGGCAGTCCGGAAGCGGTTAAAAAAATCCTGACTCAGTTTGCGAGTCTTGTCTCTCAAAGGGAGCAGAATTCAAGCTAATGGGGTGTGCAGTATCACATTTGGCCAGAGGTGCGGGGGCGCCGGTGACACTCGGAAATAATCGGAATCACTCGGAAATACTCGGAAACACTTGGAAATACTCCATCCCTGAGTGTTTCCGAGCCTTTCCGAGGGTTCCTGAGTTCAGCCGAGCTGTCCCCGAGTATTTCCGACGCTCTCCAGCGCCACCCCCCCACCTCTGGCCACATGCAGTATTGCATGCAATAGAAGTAAATGAGGAACAAATTATCTTCATTTCCGTTGACTTCTATGGGGAAACTCACTTTGATACACGAGTGCTTTGGATTACAAGCGTTCCACTGTATATAAAAAAACAAAACACGTTTTTCTTCGTTAGAAAATTTTGCAAATAAATAATCTTTCTTCAGAAATTGTATTCTGCCTTTGGTAAAAAAAAAAAAAAAAATCAAAATCAGTGTATATTATTTAGTCTGTAGGAAACTACGGGATAAATATACAGTATTTGGAAAAATGGAAAATCCTGGTGTACTGATCTAATTTTTTGAGGCCCTAAAATGCCAAGACAGTACAAATATCCATCAAATGACCCCCTTTTTGGAAAGTAGGCACTCTGAGGTATTTATTAAGAGGCACAACGAGATTTTTGAAGTTGTAATTTTTTTGCCAACAATTTTTTTGTTTTTTGGAAAATTAAGAAATTAAATAAAATTAGTTTTATTTAAAAAAAAAATAAAAAAATATTATTTTTTACATTCTGTCATCAGTGCAGTATAGCGTCATCATATGACTGGTGTGATCAGGGATACAGACTGATGACATTATGTAATTAAAATAAATAAAACTTTTTTTTTTTAACATTCATTTTTTTTCACCATGGTGATGTCCAATGTAAGAGCAATACTTATATTGTAAAGTCCTGTGCAAACTTTCGGCTCTATAGAAATCCTGTACATAGCTCCCAACTGTCCCTGATTTCGAGGGACTGTCCCTGATTTGGAGCAATGTCCCTCTGTCCCTCTTTCCTCCTCATTTGTCCCTCATTTTGGTCTGATCTATATAGTTATGTATAAAATGCACTTTTTATCTTTTAAACAGTGTTTCCAGTGCTAAACCTTTCCTCTGATTTCTAAATTGCTGCATTCGTAAATATAAAAAAAAGTATAAAGTAATAGTAGTGGTACAAAAAAAAAACACTTGTGGGTTTAACTTCTCTTTAATATATTTGTGTAATTCTCCTTTAAGGGGGCGTGGCAGGGTGTGTGTCCAGGGGCGTAACTATAGGGGGTGCAGCAGTCGCGACCGCAACCGGGCCCTGTGTCGCAGGGGGCCCATGCAGCCCCCTCTACATATGGCCGGAAGCAGCATAGGCAGCTAGCACACACTATTACATACCCCCTCCATGTCCCCCTGGGGACAGGAACCCCTTCTCAGGTGGGGACATGAACCCCCACCTCCCCTGGCGACAGGGACCCCTTCTCACCTGGGGGCAGTAAGTTCATCTGCCCTGGAGAAAAGGACCTCATCTCTTCTGGGGACGGGGACCCCATCCTGCCTAGGGGCAGTCCCCCAATGGGGCACCTAAAAATGTAAAAAAATAAATAAATAAAAACTACTGATACCAGTGGGGGAACTACAGGGCTCACAAAGGTCATACCTGTGACCACGCCCTGGAGTTCCACCACCGGACTCGGAGGGAAGGGCCCTGGCTGGGGTTCAGTGGGGCCCTTCATGGTTTCTTGCATCGGGGCCCTGAAGGTTCTAGTTACGCCTCTGTGTGTGTCCTATGCCTACATCATTTTGCTAATAGGTGTCCCTCATTCCTGTCGCAAAAAGTTAGGAGGTGTGCCTGTATAATAATAATAATCATTAGAACTGTCATGCGTGGCTTTCATTCCTGACTCATTGTTTGCTATTGTGATGCTGTGATTGGGCCACAGCTATCACATGGTACAGGTTGCTGTGATCGGCTCAGGCACCATGTGATCACTGGTGACCAATCATAGATCACCCATAGTAGTAAACAATGATGTCATGGATTCCATTCATGACTATTGTTCACTGTGTGTCATGTGATTTCTGAGATGGAAAATGAGGGACACCTATTAGCAAAGGTATGTAGGCATAGGACACACCCTCTGCCACACCCCCCTTAAAGGAGAATTGTATAAAAAATGATTGGTTAAACCCACAAGTATTTTTTTTTTTTACCACTATTTTTCTTTTATATTGGCTTTTGGACCTTACGAATGCAGCAATTTAGAAATTGGATGAAAGATTTACCACCAGGAATAGTCTACTTTATATACAATTCTATAGATCAGATCAAAATGAATGACAAATGAGGAGGAAAGAGGGACAGAGGGACTTTGTCCTGAATCAGGGACAGCCCTGCAAAATCAGGGACACACCAAGCACCACAATCCGCTGTGATCAATGGACACAGTGCTTGCAGATATGAGAGAGTTTTTGGGGTGGAGGAACTTAACTGGCCTGCACAGAGTCCTGACCTCAACCCGATAGAACACCTTTAGGATGAATTTGAGCAGAGACTATGAGCCAGGCCCTTTTGTCCAAAGCAATAAATTCATCACACAGTGGTGTGTTAATTCCCCCCCAAAAAAACAAAACAATGATAGATATTGTGAATTTGAAAGATCTTCTGTGAATCCATAAACATTACAATCTTTAGGAAAAAGTTGCATAAATTATATAGAATAGTCCACCGCTTATTAGAGCAGCACGAGTAATCGTTAAGAATTTAAATCACGATTCTACTTCCCTCCCAATCTTAAAACAGCATTCCCCGATTCTATGTAACAAGGGCAGAGTTCTCTGCTCACTTCTGACAGCTGACAAAAAAAAAAAAAAAAAATCCGGCAGCCTGCCAAGTTTATTTCAACATCAGCGATAAATATTAACAAAGTTACATTTCGTTCTTAGATCAAAGGAATGAACTTCTGTCTGTAAATGAGGGCAGTTTAACCACTTAAAGACTAAACCTTTTTTCTAAAACTTGCTGCTTACAAGTTTAAATCAGTATTTTTTTGCTAGAAAATTACTTAGAACCCCCAAACATCATATATATATATATATATATATATTTATTTATTTTATTTTTTTTGAAAAATACACTTTAATGAATTAAAAAATAAACACTAAAGTTAGCCCAATTTTAAGAATTGTAAGAATTTTGAACTTTATTCTAAGCAAAAAAAAATCGTGATTCTAATTTTAGTCAGAATCGTGCAGCTCTACCGCATATTGCATAAAATATGGGACTATGCATCATAAGAAGGCGTTTTCCAGCATCATTAGAAGGTGTTTTCCAGCATCATTAGAAGGTGTTTTCCAGCATCATTAGAAGGTGTTTTCCAGAATCATTAGAAGATGTTTTCCAGCATCATTAGAAGGCGTTTTCCAGCATCATTAGAAGGTGTTTTCCAGCATCATTAGAAGGTGTTTTCCAGCATCATTAGAAGGCATTTTCCAGCATCATTAGAAGGTGTTTTCCAGCATCATTAGAAGGTGTTTTCCAGCATCATTAGAAGGTGTTTTCCAGCATCATTAGAAGGTGTTTTCCAGCATCATTCGAAGGTGTTTTCCAGCTTCATTCGAAGGTGTTTTCCAGCATCATTAGAAGGTATTTTCCAGCATCATTAGAAGGTGTTTTCCAGCATCATTAGAAGGTGTGTTCAAGCATCATTAGAAGGTGTTTTCCAGCATCATTAGAAGGTGTGTTCCAGCATCATTAGAAGGTGTTTTCCAGCATCATTAGAAGGTGTTTTCCAGCATCATTAGAAGGTGTTTTCCAGCATCATTAGAAGGCGTTTTCCAGCATCATTTGAAGATGTTTTCCTAGCATCATAAGAAGGTGTTTTCCAGCATCATAAGAAGGTGTTTTCCAGCATCATTCGAAGGCGTTTTCCAGCATCATTAGAAGGCGTTTTCCAGCATCATTAGAAGGTGTGTTCCAGCATCATTAGAAGGTGTTTTCCAGCATCATTAGAAGGTGTTTTCCAGCATCATTAGAAGGTGTTTTCCAGCATCATTAGAAGGTGTGTTCAAGCATCATTAGAAGGTGTTTTCCAGCATCATTAGAAGGTGTGTTCAAGCATCATTAGAAGGTGTTTTCCAGCATCATTAGAAGGTATTTTCCAGCATCATTAGAAGGTATTTTCCAGCATCATTAGAAGGTGTTTTCCAGCATCATTAGAAGGTGTGTTCAAGCATCATTAGAAGGTGTTTTCCAGCATCATTAGAAGGTGTGTTCCAGCATCATTAGAAGGTGTTTTCCAGCATCATTAGAAGGTGTTTTCCAGCATCATTAGAAGGTGTGTTCAAGCATCATTAGAAGGTGTTTTCCAGCATCATTAGAAGGTATTTTCCAGCATCATTAGAAGGTATTTTCCAGCATCATTAGAAGGTGTTTTCCAGCATCATTAGAAGGTGTGTTCAAGCATCATTAGAAGGTGTTTTCCAGCATCATTAGAAGGTGTGTTCCAGCATCATTAGAAGGTGTTTTCCAGCATCATTAGAAGGTGTTTTCCAGCATCATTAGAAGGTGTTTTCCAGCATCATTAGAAGGCGTTTTCCAGCATCATTTGAAGATGTTTTCCTAGCATCATAAGAAGGTGTTTTCCAGCATCATAAGAAGGTGTTTTCCAGCATCATTCGAAGGCGTTTTCCAGCATCATTAGAAGGCGTTTTCCAGCATCATTAGAAGGTGTGTTCCAGCATCATTAGAAGGCGTTTTCCAGCATCATTAGAAGGTGTGTTCCAGCATCATAAGAAGGTGTTTTCCAGCATCATTCGAAGGCGTTTTCCAGCATCATTAGAAGGTGTTTTCCAGCATCATTAGAAGGCGTTTTCCAGCATCATTAGAAGGCGTTTTCCAGCATCATTAGAAGGTGTTTTCCAGCATCATTAGAAGGTGTTTTCCAGCATCATTAGAAGGCGTTTTCCAGCATCATTAGAAGGTGTGTTCCAGCATCATTAGAAGGTGTTTTCCAGCATCATTAGAAGGCGTTTTCCAGCATCATTAGAAGGTGTTTTCCAGCATCATTAGAAGGTGTTTTCCAGCAATAATTCGAAGGCGTTTTCCAGCATCATTAGAAGGCGTTTTCCAGCATCATTAGAAGGTGTGTTCCAGCATCATTAGAAGGTGTTTTCCAGCATCAATTCGAAGGCGTTTTCCAGCATCATTAGAAGGCGTTTCCCAGCATCATTAGAAGGTGTGTTCCAGCATCATTAGAAGGCGTTTTCCAGCATCATTAGAAGGTGTGTTCCAGCATCATTAGAAGGTGTTTTCCAGCATCATTAGAAGATGTTTTCCAGCATCATTAGAAGGCGTTTCCCAGCATCATTAGAAGGTGTTTTCCAGCATCATTAGAAGGTGTTTTCCAGCATCATTAGAAGGTGTTTTCCAGCATCATTAGAAGGCGTTTTCCAGCATCATTAGAACGTGTTTTCCAGCATCATTAGAAGGTGTTTTCCAGCATCATTAGAAGGTGTTTTCCAGCATCATTAGGAGGTGTTTTCCAGCATCATTAGAAGGCGTTTTCCAGCATCATTAGAAGGTGTTTTCCAGCATCATCAGAAGGTGTTCTCCAGCATCATTAGAAGGTGTGTTCCAGCATCATTAGAAGGCTATTCCAGCATCATTAGAAGGTGTTTTCCAGCATCATTAGAAGGTGTTTTCCAGCATCATTAGAAGGTGTTTTCCAGCATCATTAGAAGGTGTGTTCAAGCATCATTAGAAGGTGTTTTCCAGCATCATTAGAAGGTGTGTTCCAGCATCATTAGAAGGTGTTTTCCAGCATCATTAGAAGGTGTTTTCCAGCATCATTAGAAGGTGTTTTCCAGCATCATTAGAAGGCGTTTTCCAGCATCATTTGAAGATGTTTTCCTAGCATCATAAGAAGGTGTTTTCCAGCATCATAAGAAGGTGTTTTCCAGCATCATTCGAAGGCGTTTTCCAGCATCATTAGAAGGCGTTTTCCAGCATCATTAGAAGGTGTGTTCCAGCATCATTAGAAGGTGTTTTCCAGCATCATTAGAAGGTATTTTCCAGCATCATTAGAAGGTGTTTTCCAGCATCATTAGAAGGTGTGTTCAAGCATCATTAGAAGGTGTTTTCCAGCATCATTAGAAGGTGTGTTCCAGCATCATTAGAAGGTGTTTTCCAGCATCATTAGAAGGTGTTTTCCAGCATCATTAGAAGGTGTTTTCCAGCATCATTAGAAGGCGTTTTCCAGCATCATTTGAAGATGTTTTCCTAGCATCATAAGAAGGTGTTTTCCAGCATCATAAGAAGGTGTTTTCCAGCATCATTCGAAGGCGTTTTCCAGCATCATTAGAAGGCGTTTTCCAGCATCATTAGAAGGTGTGTTCCAGCATCATTAGAAGGCGTTTTCCAGCATCATTAGAAGGTGTGTTCCAGCATCATAAGAAGGTGTTTTCCAGCATCATTCGAAGGCGTTTTCCAGCATCATTAGAAGGTGTTTTCCAGCATCATTAGAAGGCGTTTTCCAGCATCATTAGAAGGCGTTTTCCAGCATCATTAGAAGGTGTTTTCCAGCATCATTAGAAGGTGTTTTCCAGCATCAATTCGAAGGCGTTTTCCAGCATCATTAGAAGGCGTTTTCCAGCATCATTAGAAGGTGTGTTCCAGCATCATTAGAAGGTGTTTTCCAGCATCAATTCGAAGGCGTTTTCCAGCATCATTAGAAGGCGTTTCCCAGCATCATTAGAAGGTGTGTTCCAGCATCATTAGAAGGCGTTTTCCAGCATCATTAGAAGGTGTGTTCCAGCATCATTAGAAGGTGTTTTCCAGCATCATTAGAAGATGTTTTCCAGCATCATTAGAAGGCGTTTCCCAGCATCATTAGAAGGTGTTTTCCAGCATCATTAGAAGGTGTTTTCCAGCATCATTAGAAGGTGTTTTCCAGCATCATTAGAAGGCGTTTTCCAGCATCATTAGAACGTGTTTTCCAGCATCATTAGAAGGTGTTTTCCAGCATCATTAGAAGGTGTTTTCCAGCATCATTAGGAGGTGTTTTCCAGCATCATTAGAAGGCGTTTTCCAGCATCATTAGAAGGTGTTTTCCAGCATCATTAGAAGGTGTTTTCCAGCATCATTAGAAGGTGTTTTCCAGCATCATTAGAAGGTGTGTTCCAGCATCATTAGAAGGCTATTCCAGCATCATTAGAAGGTGTTTTCCAGCATCATTAGAAGGTGTTTTCCAGCATCATTAGAAGGTGTTTTCCAGCATCATTAGAAGGTGTTTTCCAGCATCATTAGAAGATGTTTTCCAGCATCATTAGAAGGTGTTTTCCAGCATCATTAGAAGGTGTTTTCCAGCATCAATTCGAAGGCGTTTTCCAGCATCATTAGAAGTCGTTTTCCAGCATCATTAGAAGGTGTGTTCCAGCATCATTAGAAGGTGTTTTCCAGCATCAATTCGAAGGCGTTTTCCAGCATCATTAGAAGGCGTTTCCCAGCATCATTAGAAGGTGTGTTCCAGCATCATTAGAAGGCGTTTTCCAGCATCATTAGAAGGTGTGTTCCAGCATCATTAGAAGGTGTTTTCCAGCATCATTAGAAGGCGTTTCCCAGCATCATTAGAAGGTGTTTTCCAGCATCATTAGAAGGTGTTTTCCAGCATCATTAGAAGGTGTTTTCCAGCATCATTAGAAGGTGTTTTCCAGCATCATTAGAAGGTATTTTCCAGCATCATTAGAAGGTGTTTTCCAGCATCATTAGAAGGTGTGTTCAAGCATCATTAGAAGGTGTTTTCCAGCATCATTAGAAGGTGTGTTCCAGCATCATTAGAAGGTGTTTTCCAGCATCATTAGAAGGTGTTTTCCAGCATCATTAGAAGGTGTTTTCCAGCATCATTAGAAGGCGTTTTCCAGCATCATTTGAAGATGTTTTCTTAGCATCATAAGAAGGTGTTTTCCAGCATCATAAGAAGGTGTTTTCCAGCATCATTCGAAGGCGTTTTCCAGCATCATTAGAAGGCGTTTTCCAGCATCATTAGAAGGTGTGTTCCAGCATCATTAGAAGGTGTTTTCCAGCATCATTAGAAGGCGTTTTCCAGCATCATTAGAAGGCGTTTTCCAGCATCATTAGAAGGTGTTTTCCAGCATCATTAGAAGGTGTTTTCCAGCAATAATTCGAAGGCGTTTTCCAGCATCATTAGAAGGCGTTTTCCAGCATCATTAGAAGGTGTGTTCCAGCATCATTAGAAGGTGTTTTCCAGCATCAATTCGAAGGCGTTTTCCAGCATCATTAGAAGGCGTTTCCCAGCATCATTAGAAGGTGTGTTCCAGCATCATTAGAAGGCGTTTTCCAGCATCATTAGAAGGTGTGTTCCAGCATCATTAGAAGGTGTTTTCCAGCATCATTAGAAGATGTTTTCCAGCATCATTAGAAGGCGTTTCCCAGCATCATTAGAAGGTGTTTTCCAGCATCATTAGAAGGTGTTTTCCAGCATCATTAGAAGGTGTTTTCCAGCATCATTAGAAGGCGTTTTCCAGCATCATTAGAACGTGTTTTCCAGCATCATTAGAAGGTGTTTTCCAGCATCATTAGAAGGTGTTTTCCAGCATCATTAGGAGGTGTTTTCCAGCATCATTAGAAGGCGTTTTCCAGCATCATTAGAAGGTGTTTTCCAGCATCATCAGAAGGTGTTCTCCAGCATCATTAGAAGGTGTGTTCCAGCATCATTAGAAGGCTATTCCAGCATCATTAGAAGGTGTTTTCCAGCATCATTAGAAGGTGTTTTCCAGCATCATTAGAAGGTGTTTTCCAGCATCATTAGAAGATGTTTTCCAGCATCATTAGAAGGTGTTTTCCAGCATCATTAGAAGGTGTTTTCCAGCATCAATTCGAAGGCGTTTTCCAGCATCATTAGAAGTCGTTTTCCAGCATCATTAGAAGGTGTGTTCCAGCATCATTAGAAGGTGTTTTCCAGCATCAATTCGAAGGCGTTTTCCAGCATCATTAGAAGGCGTTTCCCAGCATCATTAGAAGGTGTGTTCCAGCATCATTAGAAGGCGTTTTCCAGCATCATTAGAAGGTGTGTTCCAGCATCATTAGAAGGTGTTTTCCAGCATCATTAGAAGATGTTTTCCAGCATCATTAGAAGGCGTTTCCCAGCATCATTAGAAGGTGTTTTCCAGCATCATTAGAAGGTGTTTTCCAGCATCATTAGAAGGTGTTTTCCAGCATCATTAGAAGGCGTTTTCCAGCATCATTAGAACGTGTTTTCCAGCATCATTAGAAGGTGTTTTCCAGCATCATTAGAAGGTGTTTTCCAGCATCATTAGGAGGTGTTTTCCAGCATCATTAGAAGGCGTTTTCCAGCATCATTAGAAGGTGTTTTAAAGCATCATTAGAAGGTGTTTTCCAGCATCATTAGAAGGTGTTTTCCAGCATCATTAGAAGGTGTGTTCCAGCATCATTAGAAGGCTATTCCAGCATCATTAGAAGGTGTTTTCCAGCATCATTAGAAGGTGTTTTCCAGCATCATTAGAAGGTGTTTTCCAGCATCATTAGAAGGTGTTTTCCAGCATCATTAGAAGATGTTTTCCAGCATCATTAGAAGGTGTTTTCCAGCATCATTAGAAGGTGTTTTCCAGCATCATTAGAAGGTGTTTTCCAGAATCATTAGAAGATGTTTTCCAGCATCATTAGAAGGTGTTTTCCAGCATCATTAGAAGGTGTTTTCCAGCATCATTAGAAGGTGTTTTCCAGAATCATTAGAAGATGTTTTCCAGCATCATTAGAAGGTGTTTTCCAGCATCAATTCGAAGGCGTTTTCCAGCATCATTAGAAGGCGTTTTCCAGCATCATTAGAAGGTGTGTTCCAGCATCATTAGAAGGTGTTTTCCAGCATCATTAGAAGGCGTTTTCCAGCATCATTAGAAGGCGTTTCCCAGCATCATTAGAAGGTGTGTTCCAGCATCATTAGAAGGCGTTTTCCAGCATCATTAGAAGGTGTGTTCCAGCATCATTAGAAGGTGTTTTCCAGCATCATTAGAAGATGTTTTCCAGCATCATTAGAAGGCGTTTCCCAGCATCATTAGAAGGTGTTTTCCAGCATCATTAGAAGGTGTTTTCCAGCATCATTAGAAGATGTTTTCCAGCATCATTAGAAGGCGTTTTCCAGCATCATTAGAACGTGTTTTCCAGCATCATTAGAAGGTGTTTTCCAGCATCATTAGAAGGTGTTTTCCAGCATCATTAGGAGGTGTTTTCCAGCATCATTAGAAGGTGTTTTCCAGCATCATTAGAAGGTGTTTTCCAGCATCATTAGAAGGTGTTTTCCAGCATCATTAGGAGGTGTTTTCCAGCATCATTAGAAGGCGTTTTCCAGCATCATTAGAAGGTGTGTTCCAGCATCATTAGAAGGTGTTTTCCAGCATCATTAGAAGGCGTTTTCCAGCATCATTAGAAGGCGTTTCCCAGCATCATTAGAAGGTGTGTTCCAGCATCATTAGAAGGCGTTTTCCAGCATCATTAGAAGGTGTGTTCCAGCATCATTAGAAGGTGTTTTCCAGCATCATTAAAAGATGTTTTCCAGCATCATTAGAAGGCGTTTCCCAGCATCATTAGAAGGTGTTTTCCAGCATCATTAGAAGGTGTTTTCCTGCATCATTAGAAGGTGTTTTCCAGCATCATTAGAAGATGTTTTCCAGCATCATTAGAACGTGTTTTCCAGCATCATTAGAACGTGTTTTCCAGCATCATTAGAAGGTGTGTTCCAGCATCATTAGAAGGCTATTCCAGCATCATTAGAAGGTGTTTTCCAGCATCATTAGAAGGTGTTTTCCAGCATCATTAGAAGGTGTTTTCCAGCATCATTAGAAGGTGTTTTCCAGCATCATTAGAAGGTGTTTTCCAGCATCATTAGAAGATGTTTTCCAGCATCATTAGAAGGTGTTTTCCAGCATCATTAGAGGGTGTTTTCCAGCATCATTAGAAGGTGTTTTCCAGCATCATTAGAAGGTGTTTTCCAGCATCATTAGAAGGTGTTTTCCAGCATCATTAGAAGGCGTTTTCTAGCATCATTCGAAAGCGTTTTCCAGCATCATTAGAAGGTGTGTTCCAGCATCATTAGAAGGTGTTTTCCAGCATCATTAGAAGGCGTTTTCCAGCATCATTAGAAGGTGTTTTCCAGCATCATTAGAAGGTGTTTTCCAGCATCATTAGAAGGTGTTTTCCAGAATCATTAGAAGATGTTTTCCAGCATCATTAGAAGGCGTTTTCCAGCATCAATTCGAAGGCGTTTTCCAGCATCATTAGAAGGCGTTTTCCAGCATCATTAGAAGGTGTGTTCCAGCATCATTAGAAGGTGTTTTCCAGCATCATTAGAAGGCGTTTTCCAGCATCATTAGAAGGCGTTTCCCAGCATCATTAGAAGGTGTGTTCCAGCATCATTAGAAGGCGTTTTCCAGCATCATTAGAAGGCGTTTTCCAGCATCATTAGAAGGCGTTTCCCAGCATCATTAGAAGGTGTGTTCCAGCATCATTAGAAGGCGTTTTCCAGCATCATTAGAAGGTGTGTTCCAGCATCATTAGAAGGTGTTTTCCAGCATCATTAGAAGATGTTTTCCAGCATCATTAGAAGGCGTTTCCCAGCATCATTAGAAGGTGTTTTCCAGCATCATTAGAAGGTGTTTTCCAGCATCATTAGAAGATGTTTTCCAGCATCATTAGAAGGCGTTTTCCAGCATCATTAGAACGTGTTTTCCAGCATCATTAGAAGGTGTTTTCCAGCATCATTAGAAGGTGTTTTCCAGCATCATTAGAAGGTGTTTTCCAGCATCATTAGAAGGTGTTTTCCAGCATCAATTCGAAGGCGTTTTCCAGCATCATTAGAAGGCGTTTTCCAGCATCATTAGAAGGTGTGTTCCAGCATCATTAGAAGGTGTTTTCCAGCATCATTAGAAGGCGTTTTCCAGCATCATTAGAAGGCGTTTTCCAGCATTATTAGAAGGTGTGTTCCAGCATCATTAGAAGGCGTTTTCCAGCATCATTAGAAGGTGTGTTCCAGCATCATTAGAAGGTGTTTTCCAGCATCATTAGAAGGCGTTTTCCAGCATCATTAGAAGGTGTTTTCCAGCATCATTAGAAGGTGTTTTCCAGCATCATTAGAAGGTGTTTTCCAGAATCATTAGAAGATGTTTTCCAGCATCATTAGAAGGCGTTTTCCAGCATCAATTCGAAGGCGTTTTCCAGCATCATTAGAAGGCGTTTTCCAGCATCATTAGAAGGTGTGTTCCAGCATCATTAGAAGGTGTTTTCCAGCATCATTAGAAGGCGTTTTCCAGCATCATTAGAAGGCGTTTCCCAGCATCATTAGAAGGTGTGTTCCAGCATCATTAGAAGGCGTTTTCCAGCATCATTAGAAGGCGTTTTCCAGCATCATTAGAAGGCGTTTCCCAGCATCATTAGAAGGTGTGTTCCAGCATCATTAGAAGGCGTTTTCCAGCATCATTAGAAGGTGTGTTCCAGCATCATTAGAAGGTGTTTTCCAGCATCATTAGAAGATGTTTTCCAGCATCATTAGAAGGCGTTTCCCAGCATCATTAGAAGGTGTTTTCCAGCATCATTAGAACGTGTTTTCCAGCATCATTAGAAGGTGTTTTCCAGCATCATTAGAAGGTGTTTTCCAGCATCATTAGAAGGTGTTTTCCAGCATCATTAGAAGGTGTTTTCCAGCATCAATTCGAAGGCGTTTTCCAGCATCATTAGAAGGCGTTTTCCAGCATCATTAGAAGGTGTGTTCCAGCATCATTAGAAGTTGTTTTCCAGCATCATTAGAAGGCGTTTTCCAGCATCATTAGAAGGCGTTTTCCAGCATTATTAGAAGGTGTGTTCCAGCATCATTAGAAGGCGTTTTCCAGCATCATTAGAAGGTGTGTTCCAGCATCATTAGAAGGTGTTTTCCAGCATCATTAGAAGGCGTTTTCCAGCATCATTAGAAGGTGTTTTCCAGCATCATTAGAAGGTGTTTTCCAGCATCATTAGAAGGTGTTTTCCAGAATCATTAGAAGATGTTTTCCAGCATCATTAGAAGGCGTTTTCCAGCATCAATTCGAAGGCGTTTTCCAGCATCATTAGAAGGCGTTTTCCAGCATCATTAGAAGGTGTGTTCCAGCATCATTAGAAGGTGTTTTCCAGCATCATTAGAAGGCGTTTTCCAGCATCATTAGAAGGCGTTTCCCAGCATCATTAGAAGGTGTGTTCCAGCATCATTAGAAGGCGTTTTCCAGCATCATTAGAAGGCGTTTTCCAGCATCATTAGAAGGCGTTTCCCAGCATCATTAGAAGGTGTGTTCCAGCATCATTAGAAGGCGTTTTCCAGCATCATTAGAAGGTGTGTTCCAGCATCATTAGAAGGTGTTTTCCAGCATCATTAGAAGATGTTTTCCAGCATCATTAGAAGGCGTTTCCCAGCATCATTAGAAGGTGTTTTCCAGCATCATTAGAAGGTGTTTTCCAGCATCATTAGAAGATGTTTTCCAGCATCATTAGAAGGCGTTTTCCAGCATCATTAGAACGTGTTTTCAAGCATCATTAGAAGGTGTTTTCCAGCATCATTAGAAGGTGTTTTCCAGCATCATTAGGAGGTGTTTTCCAGCATCATTAGAAGGTGTTTTCCAGCATCATTAGAAGGTGTTTTCCAGCATCATTAGAAGGTGTTTTCCAGCATCATTAGGAGGTGTTTTCCAGCATCATTAGAAGGCGTTTTCCAGCATCATTAGAAGGTGTGTTCCAGCATCATTAGAAGGTGTTTTCCAGCATCATTAGAAGGTGTGTTCCAGCATCATTAGAAGGCGTTTTCCAGCATCATTAGAAGGCGTTTTCCAGCATCATTAGAAGGTGTTTTCCAGCATCATTAGAAGGTGTTTTCCAGCATCAATTCGAAGGCGTTTTCCAGCATCATTAGAAGGCGTTTTCCAGCATCATTAGAAGGTGTGTTCCAGCATCATTAGAAGGTGTTTTCCAGCATCATTAGAAGGCGTTTTCCAGCATCATTAGAAGGCGTTTTCCAGCATTATTAGAAGGTGTGTTCCAGCATCATTAGAAGGCGTTTTCCAGCATCATTAGAAGGTGTGTTCCAGCATCATTAGAAGGTGTTTTCCAGCATCATTAGAAGATGTTTTCCAGCATCATTAGAAGGCGTTTCCCAGCATCATTAGAAGGTGTTTTCCAGCATCATTAGAAGGTGTTTTCCAGCATCATTAGAAGATGTTTTCCAGCATCATTAGAAGGCGTTTTCCAGCATCATTAGAACGTGTTTTCCAGCATCATTAGAACGTGTTTTCCAGCATCATTAGAAGGTGTTTTCCAGCATCATTAGAAGGTGTTTTCCAGCATCATTAGAAGGTGTTTTCCAGCATCATTAGAAGGTGTTTTCCAGCATCATTAGAAGGTGTTTTCCAGCATCATTAGAAGATGTTTTCCAGCATCATTAGAAGGTGTTTTCCAGCATCATTAGAAGGTGTTTTCCAGCATCATTAGAGGGTGTTTTCCAGCATCATTAGAAGGTGTTTTCCAGCATCATTAGAAGGTGTTTTCCAGCATCATTAGAAGGTGTTTTCCAGCATCATTAGAAGGCGTTTTCCAGCATCATTCGAAGGCGTTTTCCAGCATCATTAGAAGGTGTGTTCCAGCATCATTCGAAGGCGTTTTCCAGCATCATTAGAAGGTGTGTTCCAGCATCATTAGAAGGTGTTTTCCAGCATCATTAGAAGGTGTTTTCCAGCATCATTAGAAGGCATTTTCCAGCATCATTAGAAGGTGTTTTCCAGCATCATTAGAAGGTGTTTTCCAGCATCATTAGAAGGCGTTTTCCAGCATCATTAGAAGGCGTTTTCCAGCATCATTAGAAGGTGTTTTCCAGCATCATTAGAAGGTGTTTTCCAGCATCATTAGAAGGTGTTTTCTGGCATCAATTCGAAGGCGTTTCCCAGCATCATTAGAAGGTGTGTTCCAGCATCATTAGAAGGTGTTTTCCAGCATCATTAGAAGGTGTTTTCCAGCATCATTAGAAGGTGTTTTCCAGCATCATTAGAAGGTGTGTTCCAGCATCATTAGAAGGTGTTTTCCAGCATCATTAGAAGGTGTTTTCCAGCATCATTAGAAGGTGTTTTCCAGCATCATTAGAAGGCATTTTCCAGCATCATTTGAAGATGTTTTCCTAGCATCATAAGAAGGTGTTTTCCAGCATCATAAGAAGGTGTTTTCCAGCATCATAAGAAGGTGTTTTCCAGCATCATTAGAAGGTGTTTTCCAGCATCATTAGAAGGTGCTTTCCAGCATCATTAGAAGGTGTTTTCCAGCATCATTAGAAGGCATTTTCTTGCATCATTAGAAGGTGTGTTCCAGCATCATTAGAAGGTGTGTTCCAGCATCATTAGCAGATGTATTCCTTCCAGCATCATTAGCAGATGTGTTCCAGTATCATTATAAGGTGTTTTCCAGAATCATTAGAAGGCGTTTTCCAGCATCATTAGAAGGCGTGTTCCAGCATCATTAGCAGATGTATTCCTTCCAGCATCATTAGCCGATGTGTTCCAGCATCATTAGCCGATGTGTTCCAGCATCATTAGAAGGTGTTTTCCAGCATCATTAGTAGTCCATCACTAAAACTCACAAAGTACTCACTTTTGTTGCCAGTGGTTTAGACATTTTAGAAAAGTGTAATTTCTTCAGTGTTGTCACATGAAAAAATTGAATAAAATATTTACAAAAATGTGAGGGGTGTACTCAGTTTTGTGGGATACTGTGTATATATATATATATATATATATATATATATATATATATAAATATCAAGGTTCAATTTCCAGCTTTTATTGCAGTCTACTTGATACACATACACATCCAGCCAAACACCTCTACCAAAACACACAAAACACAACCAAGTTCTAGAAATCCAATGCAGACCCCACTGTAGTTAGCAAGGCAGCTAGGACAAAAATAATGAGCAGCAGCATACAGATAAAGTGATCCATGCGCCCTTCCAGTAAGCATGTTCATTGTGTTAGAATGCTGTAGAAGTTTGATATCAGGGCATGTTCAAGCACTTACCAATAAAATACATTAAATTGTTATATGAATGTTTCCTACATCCTAAATGATCCACTAAATCCAATAGCTGGTTGGATTTTGAACTTGCAGGGGAAATACAATAGACTAAGCTGCATAGCAGGACCTGTGAAGTACTTATTTCCTGTAGACCCACATGCAGACGGCTGGAGCTGGAGCCCTACGCGTTTCGTCATTGGACGTCGCCTGGAGCGCTCCAGACGACGTCCAATGATGAAACGCGTAGGGTGTGGCCTAGCGTACACACTCTCTCTCATAAGGCGGCGGCGGTGTTTTTACTACTTGTGACTATACGAACGTTTTAATCTACATATATGTGAGTAGCCACTTGTTTGTTTACAATAAAGGCATTGATTTGTAATACAGTTTTGCACTATGGAAGTCTCTGTATCTCTTTTCATATGAGCAAATGAGGAACAATTGAACAGCACACCGGACCAGCTTTACATAGCGACACAGGGGCTCACACTGTGGAGGCAAGTTAACCCCTGCAGGGGCAGGGGAGCTGGTGAGTGCGGCAATTTGCTTCAAGCATTGATAACGCACCGGTTGTTTTTCAATATACACCAAGGCACTGAGCACGAGGCACTTTGATGGTTTATGAAAAATTCTTGGAAGAATAAAACTTTTCCAGAGGGACTGTACTCTCCTTGAGGATTGTTTTTTCCAAACAAAAACTTTTCTTTTTTAATTTTTTTACAATTGGAATTTTTTCAATTGTTTTTGGTTTTAAAAATTTTTTGAAAAGGTTTCTTGATGCACTTTATAAAAGAGTCTTGTTTATGCAAAGTAAACGTAAGCTAGTCAGGCACTGGATGCACCAATTCACATAGTAGCACCTTAGCACTTTTTGCACAGTAGCTGTTTATGTTTTTTCTATGTTTTTTTCCACTGTTATATAAGTTTTGCATTTGAGTTTGAAATTTTTTTTTGCACCAATATATGTTATTTACACTGCGATTCAGCAACACTAACACTTGAGAAAGTTGAATAGTGGTAATCCAACCCATATGCGATTTTTATGTCATGCGATTTTCATCTATGAACAGCAAGCAATTTATTCCACTAGCATAGGAGAGAGCCGTAACTACTGATCTCACATTTAGTCTTAAGCCTCGTACACACAATTTGGATTGTTGGCCAACAAAACCCGTGGAATTTTTTCGAAGGGCGTTGGCTCAAAATTGTCTTGCATACACATGGCGCACAATTGTTGACCAACAATCACGAACGTATGTGATGTACTACATGGTATTTCAGCTCTTTAGCACCACCCTTTGGGCTCCTTCTGCTAATTTTGTGTTAGTATAAGTTTGGTGAGCGTTGATTCGCACTTTTCATTTAGCGCTTTTCAGTTTGCATTTTTCATTTCATGCATTTCAGTTCGTCAAACCAGACATGTTGTGGAATCGGAGGAGATAACATGTTATTTATTATTGGCCTTGGCATTATTGCTTTGACCCAAGTCCAGCCCAGGAACAGGAGGAGGAGTTCTTGAACCAAAAATTGGTTACTTTATTAATGGTGGTCAATTATGTCATATGCCTTTGCTGCGGGAGATCCAGGAGAATAATCCGGATGATTTTCGGAATTATCTCCGGATGACGGACCCCTGCTTTCACTAACTCTTGGCATTGCTGACCCCCTGTATTAAGAAGCAGGACACATGCATGAGGCTTTTATTTTATTTTTTGGTTGACACCAACATAGTTGTATCTTTGATCTTAAAAACTACGGGATAATGATGTTGTGGTACGCATAAAATTATTTTTGATATCACTAGAAAAAAAAAGCCTTTGAAAATTCGTTTGCAATAATCCATCAGTATCACCAGCAAAGTCAAAGTCATAATTTGCCACATCACGAATGTTAATTCGCCATGAAGAACGCTATTTTCTAAGACCGATCGTTTCCGGCTCGTCCTCGCTTCTGAGCATACATGTTCAGAACTTTGGACTTGTGTCCGACGGTTTTGTGTACACTCGGAAAATCTGAGAACAGACATTTGGACAATTTTAAAACCTGCTATCCAAGATTTGTCCATGGAAAATCTGACAACAATTATCCGATGGAGCGTACGAACGGTCAGATTTTCCGCCAACAGCCTCTCATCACACATTTCCCGTCGAAAAATCAGATCGTGTGTACGAGGCTTAAGACAGCACATAGGAAGTAGACATGTGTAATTCATTTTGTCCCGAATTCATTCTTTAAAGATTTTGTTAATTCGGAAATATCCAAATGAATGAAAATCCATTTAACAAACTTTTCTGAATATTCGTAAATTAGAATATTTGAAAATGTGTAAATTATGAAAAAATCTGTAAATTAAAAAAAAAAATCTGTAAATTAAAAAAAATTGTAAATTCGTAAATTCATAAATGCATAAATTCGAAAATTCAAAAATCTGAAAGACCGAAAATTCAAAAATCTGAAATAATACTAACTAATAATGACGTAACTATTTCTAACTATTAAATTATAGTATTGGAATTTCCTTTCAAATTTGGCTGTTAGTTAATGTAACGAATATGAATTTATCTGAAGTTACGAATTAGGCCTCTTTCACACTAACGTCCCGTCCCGTTCAGGCCCGCCTGTCAGTTTTTCAGGCGGACCTGAACGGGTGCTCCATAGAGCTCTATGGAGCGTCGGATGTCAGCGGTGACATGTCCGCTGACATCCGACCCGCTCCGATCCGAAAAAGTGTAACGGAGGAAAAAAGCTATTTTTCCATCCGTCTGCGGATCGGATCGGGTGACGACGGGCACTGCGGTCCGTCGTCATCCGATCTCCCATAGGGGAGAGCGGTGCTGTGACAGGTCCGTCCCTGCGCAGTGTGCAGAGACGGAGCTGTCATCTCCCTGCTCAGCGGGGATCGGCGGAGTGATCCCCGCTGAGCAAACGGACATCCACGGGGCGGATCAGAACTGATCCGCCCTGTGTGAAAGGACCCTTATCCGAAATAACGAATGCTGCATGTAAACGAATGGAATGTAACACATTAATAATAATAAATAACAATAATAATATTAAAAACATTTTATTATTATTATTTATTAATTCTATCCGTTCCATTCATTTAGATGTGACATTCATTATTTCAGATAATTCGTAACGTCGGATAAATTCCTTACGTTCACTAACAGACAAATTTGAAAGGAAATTCCAATACCTATTATTTAATAGTTAAGTTATTATTAGTCCGTTATTATTTCCGATTTACAGATTTTCGGTTTTCAGATGTTCAAATTTACGAATTTTTTTTGAATTTAGTAATTTACAAATTTTTCTAATTGTGATCATAACTAATGACACAAAAAAAACGAAAAAATAAAAATAAAAAAATGAATGAAACGAAAAAGAAAACACATTTTTCGGCAGTGCACATGGCTGATAGGAAGATGGCAGAAAGCACTACATGTACTTTGTCCCATAGACAACAGAACAAATTAATAAAAATAGAAGTGAGATTTATTTTCTCAGATTGTTAAGGAAAAGAAACCTTAGCTACACCCAACACTTCCCCTTCTTCAGGGTTTTAAGTGGAACTTCACGCTCTCAATCAACATGGTCTATTTCAAAACCTTATGCTGATAACATTGGTAAATATAGGAAAGTATATCCTTTTCACTTGTTTTCATTTTTTTTTTTTTTTTTTTTTACATTTCTTCAATTACTTCCTGGTTCATGCCTAGGCAAATAATGTCATACCATCCCAGGAGTCTTCGGGGGGGGGGGGGGTCTGGTTCTCAGCTCAGCCATGTTTGTGCTAAGGGCAGATGGATTCCAGGAAGCAGGGGCGTAACTATAGGGGGTGCAGCAGTCGCGACCGCAACCGGGCCCTGTGATGCAGGGGGCCCATGCAGCCCCCTCTACATATGGCCGGCAGCAGCATAGGCAGCTAGGGGTACCAGTGCACCACGCACACGGGTGGCTGGAGGTGGAGGGTGACTAGCAGAGCTCCATGCTCGACTATAGCACTGGCTGCTCTTTAGTTGTGCATTCCCTGCATGACCCGTGTCCTCGGCCGGGACAGTCCCCCAATGGGGCACCTAAAAATAAAAAAATAATAAAAAAAAACCTACTGATACCAGTGGTGGAACTACAGGGCTCACAAAGGTCATACCTGTGACCAAGCCCTGGAGTTCCACCGCCGGACTCGGAGGGAAGGGCCCTGGCTGGGGTTCAGGGGGGCCCTTAATGGTTTTTTGCATCGGGGCCCTGAAGGTTCTAGTTACGCCACTGCCAGGAAGTACATGCTACATGAAGAATACGTATCGTATTCTGGCCACTGCCAGAAATGCTAATGGGGGGGGGGGGAGACTTTTCAAAATGATTTCTCAGCAAAATAAAGCATGTCGACATGGATGGATGGGAGAGTTTACTTTACTCTGGTTCTCAGATGCAGTGCGGTTCTACTTTATCCACTTCAGCCCCGGAAGATTTGATTGCTCAATGACCGACGTTGCGTCGCTTTAACTGACAATTGCGCGGTTGTGCGACGTTGCACCCAAACAAAACTCATGTCCTTTTTTTCCCCCCACAAATAGAGTTTTTTTTGCGCTATAAACAAAACAAAAACTGACAATTTTTTTAAAAAAACAACACATTTTGCACTTTTTGCTGTAATAAATATCCCAAATTTAAAAAAAATAAAAATAAATTTTTTCCTCAGTTTAGGCCGATACGTATTCTTCTACATATTTTTGGTATTAAAAAATCTCAATAAGCGTATATTGATTGTTTTGCGCAAAAGTTATGGTGTCTACAAAATGTGGGATAGATTTATGGCATTATTATTATTTTTTCACTAGTAATGGCGGCCATATGCGATTTTTATCGCGACTGCGACATTATGGCAGACAGATTGGTCACTTTTGACAAATTTTTGGGTTGATTGACTATTATACAGCAATCAGTGCTACAACTACGACGGTTCGTGGGATCGTGCCAACCTACCACAGTATAATGATGGCGGCTGGTCAGCAAGTGGTTAAACACTAATATGTAAAATAAGCATGAAGACGTGCCCTAAATAGCTTGAATAAGGCTGGCTTATGGTCAGTGTGTGGTCAGCAGAGCCGGGACAAGGGGTGGGCAGGAGGGGCAGCTGCCCTGGCCATTGTGGTATCATGTGAGGTTGGGGGGGGAGGGCACTGTGAAGATATCGAGGGGGAGGGGGACTTGTGTTGGAAGGAGGAATTTGGGGGTCAGCAGGGGGGTAAGAATCGTTTTAGGAGGGAAAATTTGGGTGTGTTTGGAGGATCGATTTGTGGGGTTTGTGCTAGAAGAGGTGATATGGTAGAGGGGGGATTTGTGCTAGGAGGAGAATTTTCTTTTTTTCTGAGGGTGGGGGGGGGGGGGTTGTGCTAGGAGGAGAATTTTCTTTTTTCGAACTGGGGATTTGTACTAGGAGGAGAATTTTCTTTTTTCGAAAGGGGGGATTTGTGCTAGGAGGAGAATTTTCTTTTTTTGGAAGGGGGATTTGTGCTAGGACGAGAATTTTCTTTTTTCGGAGGGGGGATTTGTGCTAGGAGGAGAATTTTCTTTTTTTGGAAGGGGGATTTGTGCTTGGAGGAGAATTTTCTTTTTTTGGAGGGGGGATTTGTGGTAGGAGGAGAATTTTCTTTTTTCGGAGGGGGGATTTGTGCTAGGAGGAGAATTTTCTTTTTTCGGAGGGGGAATTTGTGCTAGGAGGAGAATTTTCTTTTTTCGGAGGGGGGATTTGTGCTAGGAGGAGAATTTTCTTTTTTCGGAGGGGGGATTTGTGCTAGGAGGAGAATTTTCTTTTTTCGGAAGGGGGATTTGTGCTAGGATGAGAATTTTCTTTTTTTGGAGAGGGGATTTGTACTAGGAGGAGAATTTTCTTTTTTCGGGGGGGGGGGGATTTGTGCTAGGAGGAGAATTTTCTTTTTTTGGAGAGGGGATTTGTACTAGGAGGAGAATTTTCTTTTTTCGGGGGGGGGGGGGGGATTTGTGGTAGGAGGAGAATTTTCTTTTTTTGGAGAGGGGATTTGTGCTAGGAGGAGAATTTTCTTTTTTCGGAGAGGGGATTTGTACTAGGAGGAGAATTTTCTTTTTTCGGAAGGGGAATTTGTGCTAGGAGGAGAATTTTCTTTTTTCGGAGGGGGGATTTGTGCTAGGAGGAGAATTTTCTTTTTTCGGAGGGGGGATTTGTGGTAGGAGGAGAATTTTCTTTTTTTTTGGGGGGGGGGATTTGTGCTAGGAGGAGAATTTTCTTTTTTGGAGGGGGTATTTGTGCTATCCTCATCTTTACTGGTCTAGCATGATCACAAGCCTACCAGTTATACTTTAACCACTTGCCGACCTCCGCGCGCGCCGATATACGTCGGCACAATGGCAGCAGGGGGCAAATGGGCGTACCTGAATGTCCGCTGTAATTGCCATGTGTCCGCGCCCATCACGTACAGCGCGACCGTGCCCGTGTGACCCCGCGGACCCAATGTCCGCCGGTCTCCTGGCGATCGTGTCACGGAGCACCAGAAAGGGGAAATGTTTATGTAAACAAGCCAGTTACCCGTTCTGCCTAGTGACATGACAGAGATCACTGCTCCCTGTCATCGGAAGCAGTGATCTCTGTCATGTTGTAGCGAGCCCACCCCCCCCCCCCACAGTTAGAATCACTCCCTAGGACACACTTAACCCCTTGATCACCCCCCGTAGTGTTTAACCAATTCCCTGCCAGTGTCATTTACACAGTAATCAGTTCACTTTTATATTACCGATCGCTGTATAAATGACAATGGTCCCAAAATAGTGTAAAAAGTGTCCGATGTGTCCGCCATAATGTTGCAGTCACAATAAAAATCGCAGATTGCCGCTATTACTAATAATATAAAAAAAAAATTATAATAAAAATGCCATAAAACTACCCTTATTTTATAGACGCTATAACTTTTGCGCAAACCAATCAACATATGCTTACTGCGATTTTTTTTTATAAAATACGTAGAAGAATACGTATCTATAAGTTTTTTTATATTGTTTTGCGGGATATTTATTATAGCAAAAAGTCAAAATATAGCTTTTTTTTTTCAAAATTGTCGCTCTTTTTTTGTTTATAGCACAAAAAAATTAAAATCGAAGAGGGGATCAAATACCACCAAAGGAAAGCTCTATTTGTGGGGAAAAAAAAGGACATCAATTTTGTTTGGGTGCAACGTTGGATGACCGCACAATTGTCAGTTAGACCCCTTTCACACTGGGGCTTTTTTCGGGCGTTTTTCCAGCGCTTTAGCGTTAAAAAAAGCGCCTGTAAAGCGCTTGAAAGAAGCCTCATCTGCAATCCCAATGTGAAAGCCCAAGTGCTTTAAGACCCCTTTCACAATGCCAGCGCCCGAAAAACGCTCATAAAGCGCCGCTTAACCACTTAAGGACCAGGCCTCTTTTTCAGACTTGGTGTTTTCATGTTTAAAACTGTTTTTTTTTGCTAGAAAATTACTTAGAACTCCCAAACATTTTATATTGTTTTTTTTCTAACACCCTAGAGAATAAAATGGCGGTCATTGAAATACTTTTTTTTACACCTTATTTGCGCAGCGGTCTTACAAGCGCACTTTTTTTTTAAAAATGCACTTTTTTGAATAAAAAAATAAGACAGTAAAATTAGGCCAATTTTTTTTTATATTGTGAAAGATAACGGTACGCCGAGTAAATTGATACCCAACATGTCACGCTTCAAAATTGCGCCCGCTCGTGGAATGGCGTCAAACTTTTAGCCTCAAAAATCTCGACATTTAAAAAATTCTACAGGTTGCATTTTTTGCGTTACAGAGGAGGTCTAGGGCTAGAATGATTGCTCTCGCTCTACCGATCGCGGCGATACCTCACATGTGTGGTTTGACCACCGTTTTCATATGCGGGCGCTACTCACGTATGCGCCCGCTTCTGTGCGCAAGCTCGTTGTGACGGGGTGTTTTTAAAAAAAAAATTTTTTTTTTTGCTTATTTATTTTAATTGATTTTATTTATTTTTACACTGTTTAAAAAAAAAAAAAATGGATCACTTTTATTCCTATTACAAGGAATGTAAACATCCCTAGTAATAGAAAAAAGCATGACAGGTCCTCTTAAATATGAGATCTGGGGGGGGTCAAAAAGTCCTCAGATCTCATATTTGGGCTAAATTGCAAAAAAAAAAATAAAATAAATAAAAAATAAAGAAAATCTGACATTTAAAAAAAAATATACCTTTAAGAGGTATGGGCGGAAGTGAGGTTTTGACGTCGCTTCCGCCCTCCTATGGTATAGAGACGAGTGGGGGGGGGGCCATCTTAGCCTCACTTGTTTCTATGCCCAGCTAGGAAGAGGACCCGATCGCCTCCGCCGCTACCGACGGCTCCGGTAAGTGGCGGAAGGTGCGGGAGGGCGGCGGGAGGGGGGGTGGCACCTCTCCCGCCGCCGATAGCGGTGATCTCGCGGCGAATCCACCGCGGAGACCACCGTTATCGTACAGCCAACCACCGCCTGAAGAGATGGATACCTCGGTTGTGGCAGCAGCTGCTGCCATTACCGAGATATCCCTCTTCAAAAAAAAGGACGTACATCCCCGTGAGGCGGTCCACAAGTGGTTAAACTAGCAGCGCTTTACCAGCGTTTTTCGAGCGTTATTGGGGCGCTTTTAACCCCTGCTAGTGGCCAAATAAAGGGTTAAAAGCGCCCACAAAACGCTGCTGCCAATAGCGTTTTCCAGGCGTTTTTCAGGCGTTTTCCAGGCGCTTCCCATTGATTTCAATGGGAAGGGGCGCTTTAGGAGCGTTGTATTCACCGCTCCAAAAGCGCTGCAAAGAAGCTGCTTGCAGGACTTTTTTTGACGCCCGGCCAGCGCAGCGCCTCGGTGTGAAAGCACTCGGGCTTTTACATTGGGATTGCAGTTGCAGCTTCTTTCAAGCGCTTTTTTTAACGCTAAAGCGCCTGAAAAACGCCCCAGTATGAAAGGGATCTCGGTGTGAAAGCACTCGGGCTTTTACATTGGGATTGCAGTTGCGGCTTCTTTCAGGCGCTTTTTTTAACGCTAAAGCGCATGAAAAACGCCCCAGTTTGAAAGGGGTCTTAAAAGCGACACAGTGGCGAATTGCAAAAAGTGCTCCAGTCCCGAAGGGGGGTAAAATCTTCCGGGGGCTGACTTCCGTCTGAAAATAAAATAAAATGCCTCAAGCTCTTTGTTTCAGATTCTCAGGGTCACCTGTAAATCCCCCTCCTAGGGCAAAGCTCGCCTAGAAATTTCAAAGATAGGCAACTCCTATCCTCATATTGATTAGTGGTTCCAAATTAATAACTACTGCAGTGGTAATTAAATTGAAACCACTAATCAATATCAGGATAGGATGTAATGATAGCTGAATGTAAACAAAAGAATTGTCAGCAATCAGTGGGGAAGCATGCTGACAGCTGATGAGTCATCGGTTGTTAAGGACACGGCGGCTGGCCTGCTCCTTAACAACCTACTACACTGCTAAACGCTGGCATAATGTTGGCATACGAAAGGGAATAAGAAAAAAAAACTCTCATATTGAACCCTTTTTTTTTTTTTTTTACACGTTTCGGAGCATGTGCACCTCCTTCGTCAGACCTGGTCTGACGAAGGAGCCTGAGTATGGCTGGGTATGGCAATTTATGGCAGGGTATTACAGAGTATTGGCGGGGTATTGGCGGGGTACTACAGAGTAAAAGCAGGGTGCTGCAGAGTATTGGGGGGTACTACAGAGTAATGGCAGGGTACTGCAGAGTATTGGGGGTACTGCAGAGTAATGGGGGGTACTGCAGAGTAATGGCAGGGTACTGCACTGCAGAGTAATGGCATGGTACTGCACTGCAGAGTAATGGCAGGGTACTGCACTGCAGAGTAATGGGGGGTAATGCAGAGTAATGGCAGGGTACTGCAGAGTATGCACTGGTATTGCAGAGTATTGGCAGGGAATTGAGGGGTTAAATTCGGTGAGCAGCGATGTGGGCACTGCAGATGCAGCCCACATCGCTGCTGACACCGATCTCTTTCCCCTCCGCTGTACCGATCGGTACAGAGAGGGGAGGGAGGAACCGGTGTCATAACATGACGCCGGTTTGTTTCCAAGTGATCACTCCGTCATTTGACGGAGCAATCACGTGGTAAACGGCCGCTATGAGCGGCCGTTTACCGTGATCCGTGATGCGACCCGGCGGTCACGGATGCTCTTGAGTGCGCACACCTCGGGGCACGCGAGAGCAGAATTCTGGGAGGCCGTTAATTAACGGCCTCTCAGAGTTAAACAACCGCCCTGAAGCCGTTAATCGGCAATTGGCAGTTGTTAAGTGGTTAAAGCTAGATCACTAGCTATATAGGTGAGGTGAATATAGCGGTGTATACTGCAGTCAGGGCACAGACAACAACCACTACACAGCAGCAAGATAGGAAATCAGCCAAAAACGATTGGTGTGTACTGTGTTGAAGGTACACAGAACACCCACTGCTTCAGATGCTAAGTAACACACTACACGAAGCCGCCTCAAAGGCGGCCTTATATAGTGTGGGGCGTGCACTACACAGCCTGAGCTGTGGCCAATCATGGCTCTCCTCGCTGCCGGCGCTGCGATTGGCCAAGCATGCGGGGTCACAGTGCATGCTTGGCCAATCATGGGGCAGCAATGCACTGCGCCACCGCAGTGCATTGTGGTCCGCGCGCGCGTCACTCGAATTTTGACACGAACGGCCCAAACGTTCGGAATTCGCCGAACGGCCGAACAGCCAATGTTCGAGTCGAACGTACGTTCGACTCGAACACGAAGCTCATCCCTACTCCAAAGGAATGCTGGTATGTTAATCAGATCCTGTCTCTAAATTGGCCCTAGTATGTGTTTGTGTTTGTAAGCACGTCGGGACCCTTCGGGGTAAAAGACTGTGCTATATCAAGATGCAACTCAACTCATAGGCCAAATACTATTGTACATGTCATCTTGAAGTGGCACAACATATATCATCAATATAAGATGCTTGCCTCTTGCCCATACATTAGGGGTCTTCAAAGATGGGTCAGAAACCTACATTGCAGAAGGAGCACAGTGGGGTAGGACCTCTATGCACTCAGCATATAGGAAGTGTACAAGAGGGTCTCCAAAGAACGCTGTGGTGTTGTTCATGCCTCTGACCAGTAGATGTCAATATTTACACTCCACATTTGCACACTAGGAGCTGAAAAAAAATGATTTTTTTTTTCTTATTTCCTTTTGTGTGCCAACATTATGCCAGCATTTAGTAGTGTAGCAGGTTGTTAAAGTGGTTGTAAACCCTTACAAACCACTTTGACCTACAGGTAAACCTAGATTAAGGCTTACCTGTAGGTCCAAGAAATATCTCCTAAACCTATACGGTTTAGCAGGGGCGGACTGACAACTCATGGGGCCCCCGGGCAATAGGAGATTATGGGGTCCCCGGGCAATAGGAGATTATGGGGCCACACAGTATACACACACACACACACACGCAGACACATACTTTCCCTGGTTTTATTGAGGCTGACAACCCTGATGGGGCCCCCTAGTAGCATGGGGCCCTCGGGCAGTGCCCGAGAGCCCCAATGGTCAGTCCACCCCTGCGGTTTAGGAGATATTTGCCCGAAGACAGGCACCGCTGTCTAGGGCGCATGCCTCATAGACAGCGGCGCGCAGGTGCACTGAGCGCGGCATTTTCAACAATGGAGCTGCCGCGCGTGTCGGCTCCCGTGCGCATGCGCGGGAGCGACGTCATCGCGGCTCCGCCCAATTGACAGCGGAGCTGCGAGACCCCACCGAAAAGATGGATGCGCCGGACTACAGGGGACAGCGGTGACTTCGCTGGCTCCTGTGTCAGGTAAGTGACACATAATGGGCTACTATGTGATGCGATGCGATGCGATGCACAGTAGTCCATTATGCTTTGCCTTTGCAGGGAATGAAAGAGGAAGTAAACCCATCAGGGTTTACTTCCTCTTTAAGGAGCAGGCCATCCACCACGTCCTTAACAACCGATGACTCATCAGCTGTCAGCATGCTTCCCCACTGATTGCTAATAATTCTTTTGTGTACATTCAGCTATTAAATTTGAGAAACAAAAAACAGCATCCCCCCCCCCCACCCAAATCCATACTAGGCTCTCGGGTCTGGTATGGATTTCAAGGTGAACCTCACACCAAAAAAAAAATGTGCCCCCCCCCCCCCCCCAAATCCATACTAGACCAAAGGACCTCTTCCCCACAACCTTGGGCGGGGTTGATCAAACTAAGTAAAGCCAACATCAATCACAATGAACACCAGCCACTGACCCGAAGAAAAAGCTCAAAACTGCTGTCACCAACCCAGCATGCCCTGGTTGATGATGTCACAAGGGATTGGGTCACCATGTGATGTCATCGGGTGGCACCGCCCCTTCGTTTATTTAGCGGGAGTCAGCGGAGCTGTCAAGCAGCGGGAGCCAGGGTCGAGTGCAGACCTCTTCGTTTTTTTTCTTCCTAGATGGGGGCGGTGGCGATCATCGTGATTGAAGCTGGATTTACTTTGGGGGGCATTTTTTTTTTTTAAATAAAGGACATATCAAAAACTCTTTTTGTTTTTATTTATTTTTGACACTTTTTAGTGAATGAGTAGGGGGTACAATGTGCAGGGGCCAGGATCTGGGAACCCCCTTATTGGAAGCTTCCAGATTCTGATAACCCGCCCCCCCCCCCAGCCGCAGACCCCCACAACCACTGCCCAGGGTTGTGAGGAAGAGGCCCTTGTCCCCATCAATATGGGAACAAACTGCTTTGGAGGGGTAGGAAGCCCCCCTACCTCAAAGCATCCCCCCATGGTTAGGACATGTGGGCTGGTATAGCTCGGGGGGGGGGGGCAGTTTAAAAAAACGTTGGTGTGGGGTTCCTCTCAAAATCCATACCAGACCCTTAGGTTTGGTATGGCTTTTAAGGAAAACCCCACATCGATATTTTGGTTAGGGGAACCCCACACCAGCATGTGGGTGGGGATTTTTAGGGGAACCCCATACCAGCATGTGGATAGGGGAACCCCCATCATTTTTTTTTGATATGGGGGTTCCTCTTAAAATTCATACCAGACCCGAAGGTATGTTAAGGATGTCAGTGAGCGTCGCTAAAAAAAACACACTGGAAAATGGCTCGTAGAAGTGGTTAGCAGGGTTTAGGAGCATTTAGGAGCATTCAGCATTTTTTCCCACTGGCAAATCACTCCCAACAATGTAAAAAAAAAAATAAATTTTTTTTTCTGCTCCTAAAGACTGAAGCTTGACAAATGCTTCTAGCCTACAATAGTGGGCATGGACACATAGGATATGTATTTCATTTAGTGGAGCAAATCAGAGATCTGAAGTGAACCCCCTGATCACTCTGAATTGGCCTGCGCATCTAAGCCAAGTGAAAACAGGCATTCCCAATACTGTATTAAGAATATGGAACAGCAAAAATGCTAGTCAATGCAAAAATGTAGAGTGTGATTAAAGCAAAAATAATAACGTTATTATGTGCTCACTATAGTCTCCAGTAAACTTTTGAGGTCATATTTGCATTTCTTAAAGCTGATCACTAGGTATGGTCTATGTGGCATAGTCAGGGCCAGGACAAGCGGTGGGCAGGAGGGATCAAACAATAGGTACAGGATGGTACACCAGTGGCAGCTGGTGGTATATATATATATATATATATATTTTTTTTTTTTTTTTTTTTTGGGAGGGCAAACAATCCACCCCCACCATGATTGTTCGGTCACCAGCCCCGCAACAGTCAGGGCCGGTGTCCTGGCGAAAAAGGTCCCGCGGCGGATAATGACCCCCCGCTGTACTGCGCAGGCACAGCACTTGCTCAGTACGAATGACTACGGAGCTGCCGGAAGTTTCCAAAGACGAATAGCTGATTGTGAGCTCTACACAGCACCTGCGCACTTAATACTACATTCTGCCCTGAGTCCAGGTTCAAGTCCAGGTTCAAGTCCCACTATCCAAGTGGACATAGAGTTAGATTATAAATATGCAGAGCAAAGCCAGGCTGTGCCCGAAGCATGGCGAGCGAAGAGAGCATGCGAGGGACCCTGTTACAAAGTGGTGTCTTACAACAGTGTTGGGGTGCAGGAGCTATGAACAGCTGACTCACAGGTCTTCAGCTTTGGCTATTTTGTGGTTCGTACTGCACAAGTGCTGCACCTGCGCAGTAAAGCTTCCCCTGCGTCTCTTCCTCCTCGGCAAGCAATAGGATCGCTTCACCTCTCGGCCAATCGTGTCTTCCTGATTGGCCGGGAGGAGAATCAGGAAGACAAAAGCAAATATTAAATTTAAAAAATTGTAAAACCTGCCATCCAACATTTGTCCACGGAAAATCCGAAAATTTTAAAACCTGCCATCCAACATTTGTCCGCGGAAAATCCGACAACAAATGTCCGATGAAGCGTACACATGGTCGGACTTACCACCAACAGCCTGCACTGATAATCACTGATAATCATGTCCTATTTCACACTTGCGAGTTACCAGCTTTCCTCTCCTCATGCTGTGACATTCGCGTGAGGAAAGGAATACCGATAACCGGCAAGTGTGCTTACATCATAATCAGCTGTGATCAGACACAGCTGATCACATGGTAAAGGGCTGCAGTGATTTGCCCTGATCTGCCATCAGCTGGGTCCAAATTACCCAGTGATCACAAAGCGTGCCGGGTGTGTGCTGTAGCAGGCACATGACGGGCGCCGTTCTGGGAAAACATCCTGTTAGAACTGGATGACCACGCTGTAGCCTTCTTTTGGCCATGGCATGGTTGGCAAGTAGTTAAAACAGTATTAAACCCAAACACAAACATTTCTTATATTGCAGCTCACCAATTCTTAGATGTGATGGCTGTATTTGTTTTCTTTATTAGGCTTTACTTCCTCTCATTTTCATGTGGTGATCCAGCCAGTTAGTCTGTTGTTTTTGAAAAGCACAAGCTCGCCAGAAGAATGTATCACTTTACAAGAATGAGACAATTCATTTACCGCTGACCGGGGTGCTTACAATATTCAGCTTTAAGTTGCTCATGTAAAACCTCTATCCTAAAAGAAAAATAAACTGTTTGCTGTAACTGATTATAAAGTATTAGGTGGAATCTGGCTTTAATTTGTTAGTGTATCTAAATCTGCTAGTCCATATAACACCCCCCCTCCCACAAAACTGGCAAAGCTGTTGTCCATAAGTGTCCCCTGTGCTCCTTCATCCCAAGGGGGGTGCTCTAATGTTCTAATAATAGATGTGTCAGGGCAGATCACCAGATTAAAACAAAGAATTAAAAAGCCTTCAGGCTCGGCTAATCACAGAGCAGGGTAAAGGGCCAATCACAGCGGGCCCTTGACAGCTGATCACGAAAGCCCACCAGTACTGCTAATCTGTGCCCACCAGTGCCCCTATCAGTGCCCCCAGTGCTGCTAATCAGTGCCCATCAGTGCCTCATCAGTGGCACCTATCAGTGCCCATCAGTGGCACATATCAGTGCCCATCAGTGCCACCTATCAGTGACACCCATCGGTGTAGCCTCATCAGTGCCTCCTGATCAATGCCCACCAGTGTTGCCTCATTAGTGCCCATCAGTGGCACCTATCAGTGCCCATGAGTGCCACCCATCAGTGCCTCCTGATCAGTGGCCATCAGTGCCACTTATAAGTGGCCATCAGTGCCACCTCACCGGTACTCATCAGTGAAGGGGAAAAATTACCTGTTTGCAAAATGTTATAATAAAATATGAAAAACTTTTTGTTTTTTTCACCATTTTCTGTCTTTTTTTTTTTTGTTTGTTAAGCAAACAATAAAAAATAAAACGCAGTGGAAATTGACCTGGTCAGCAAGTGGTTACATTTCTGGTTTTGGGTTTAATATCACTGTAAGATCACAGCTGGCATTCCGTTTATATATGGCATCAGCATCTGTTTGTTCCATTGTTTGCCTTTTAAAAACTCTTGCTACCATTGATTAAGTAATTATTATTAGAAAATCATTGCTCTCGATTAATTCTATTTATTTATTTCCATTTATCTATAACAATTCATTTTTAAGAAACATAAAAATAAAAAAAGACATTTACGATGAGCACTGATAACAATAAAAAATATTGATCATTTTATTTTTGAATTTTTATGTAAAAAAAATTTTTGGGTTGAAATTTTAGAAAAATCGTTGTTTCAAATTGTTTCCAGGTAGCCTCAGCTAGTTTATATAAAAAAATTATTATTATTAATATATATATATATATATATATATATATATATATATATATATACACACACACACATATATATATATATATATATATATACACATACATAATATACATACATAATATATATATATATATATATATATATTATGTATGTATATTATGTATGTGTATATATATATATATATATATATATATATGTAAAATATTATATTGTATGATTATGTAAAATAAACCTCATAAATCACACGGCGTGACTATAGCCCCACATGCGCATTGGAGGTGCGTTTGCCATGCGTTCACCAGCCCAGAGTGATCAAAGCACGGCACAAACGGATTGCAAACTGACGTTAACAGACCTTCAAAATCTTGGGTCAGCTCATTGCCCCTTAAATGTCTTATCGTCCCTTAGAATGCCAGGAAGGAAGGAATAACATTTAAAGGGTTAACCTGACAGAAGACAAAAAAAAATAAAAAATCCCTGTGTTCAGCGGATTTTGCTTCTCCGATTCGGGAAGCTCGCCTGTCCGCACAAGCAAGGAAAGACTGGAAAATAATTTAATCCATTAAATCAGCAGCGCTGATACACATAAGAGGCATGTTTATCACTCCTGCCACATTGGCATTTTTTTTTTCTTTACTGGGTCTCACATCTTCCGCGCTGTTGCTAGGAGACAGGAAATCTGGGTACCAGTCTGTTCTGCTTCTATCTCCGTCTTGGGAAATCACTAACTGCTACTTGCTAATCAAGGCAGCATCGTAGCGATGGCTAATATTCTATCGGGGTGGATGATGAGCGTCATTTACAGGGAAAATTCCTGTTCCACATAACACTGTTTCATTGACACGTGACCCTTCGCTAAACTTCCTGGGGGAACCTTTTTTTTTTTTTTTTTTTTTTTTTTTTTAAATAAATCAATTATCATCCAGAATTAGGCTACTTTACTACCATAATTTCACCATACCGGCATGCACACTGAGGGTGGCGTTCCTTTAAATCATTATTTATTATTATATTATACAGGATTTATAATAATAATAATAATAATAAATCATTAATAAATTACATTTCAAACAATCAGACATTCACCAAAATCAATAAATGTAAAAATAAAACAATTGGATAATGAGAGAATTGACAACTTTACGATACATCACTCCATGCTAAGCCTGTTACATTGTAGCTGTTTGTAACATAAACACATAAGGTGGGCAACAATAAAATGGTGACGGGGCGTATTTATTATAATAAAAAATAATAACCAGAATGTATATTTTTTCCATGAGTAGTAAATTCAGAGATAATAAAGAACGAAGAAGCCAATTCAAATACTATTTTGGTAATATTGATGAATAACAATTTGCACTTCTTAAAAGGCTCCCCAACAAAACTTCTCCGGCTACAACCCAGATAACCAGATGCTTGTGCTAATGAGTTGCTTCAAGGCAATCCTAAAGACAAAAAGCTCCTGGATACATTGCAGCCCATTTATCAGATGATACAATGTTTTGCCCTAAAACATTTCAAAAGTCTGGACTATTGTTACAATATAACTCCAAAGACATGCTGATAGGTTAATTGCATCCTGTCTAAATTTCGCCCTTGTATGTATGAATGTGAGTTAGGAACCTTAGATGGTAAGCTCCTTGAGGGTAGGGACTGACGTCAACGTATAATAGATATATAGTTAAAGCGCTGCGTAATTTGACGGCGCTATATAAGTACCTGAAATAATAATAATAATAATATTACATTTAAATAATTTGAATAAGTATCCGAAGCAGCCAAGAACAGAGAAACGTTGAGAGCTCCAACAACTCCATATTTTTGTTGCTACTGATTCCACGGTTTGAGCAGAAGGTCCCATAGGTTTGGATTGTCTATGGCTGGATATGTTACAATGCAATGAATTAAAAAAATAAATAAATAAATAAATAAAGATTTTACTTCATCGCTTTAGTTTGCCTCTGCAAACCTGAGATCTTGGTTCGCATGAGGCAGATTTGGCTTTCTTAAGAAGTTGCAAGCTTTTATGGTGTAGGTAGGAGACCTCTAAATCATTGCGAGGAAGAGCTCAATCTTATGATGAGCACCTAGGTGTCAGATTGCTATTGTTTCAATGTTTTTGGAGCGCACAAAGATGCAGCTCCCAAAAGAGATTAATAGGCTAATGGGTCACATTAATTAATAAAAAAAAAAAAAAAAAAAAAAAAACAAACAAACAAAAAAAAACTGTAAAATTTGGGATGCCCCGTTGTGGGATTTGACTACAGTATAACAATTGCAGTAAAAAATGAAACATACACATCTGTAATAAAAAAAAAGGTTAGTTTTAGGGGTAAGTATTAAGTTGGAGCTAGCTGTGAATATTCACTTTAGGGATAGTGTTAGGGGGTACGACTTAAGCTTACAATTAGTTTGAGGGGTAGGAGTTAGAGTTGGTGTTAGGAGTAGGATGTATAGCTAGAGTTGGAGATAGTAGTTAGGGTTGGAGTTAGTGTTAGGGGTAACATTTTGGGTTAGAGTTGGTGTTAGGAATAGGAGGTAGGGTATAATAAGTGTTAGAGGTAGCAGTTAGGGTTGAAGATAATGTTAGATGTAGGAGTTAGAGTTTATGTTAGGAGTAGCATGTAGGGTTTTAGTTAGTGTTAGAAGTAGTAGTTAGGATGGATGGCAGTGTTAGGGGTAGGAGTTAGAGTTGGCGTTAGGAGTAGGATGTAGGGTTACAGTTAGTGTTAGAGGTAGTAGTTAGGGTGGAAGATCTTGTTAGGTGTAAGATATAGGGCTAAAGTTGGTTTTAGGAATAGGATAGGGTTAGAGTTAGTGTTAGAGGTAAAATGTAATGTTAAATTTAATGGTAGAGGTAGTAGTTAGTGTGGAAGATAGTCTTAGGGGTAAGAGTTAGGGTTATAGTTGGTGTTAGGTGTAGGATATAGTGTTATATTTAGTGTTAGAGGTAATAGTTATGGTTGAAGATAGTGTTAGGGGTAGGAGTTAGGGTTTGAGTTGGTTTTAGGAAAACGATAGGGTTAGAGTTAGGTAATATTTAGTGTTAAATTTAAAGTTAGGGTTAGGAGTTAGGGTTAGAATTGGTATTAGGGGTAGAAGTTAGGTTGGGTAGGTTGGTGTTGGGTTTAGAGTTAATGTTAGGGGTTTACATTTAGGGGATTAAGGCCTGAGATCTATCTTCTTTATGGATTTCTCTAGATTTTACATCTTGCCCTTCACAGCCTCAAGAACTGAAGTGCAGCACATAACATCTTGCTCATGGAGATGCCCATGTTTGTCCAGAGTGACCCAACTTTAATGGTCATGGATGTCTCACTTATGGAAGTCCCATTGCTGTTGTTTTTGGAGCTTTTGCAGGTTAGAGGACCTCTAAACCATTGTGTGAAAGAGCTCAATCTTATGTTGAGGATGTAAATGTCAAAGTGCTATTTTTTTTTTTTTCTGGAACTCACAAGGTATGGTCTCTCATCATTGATTAATATGCTAAACGTCAAATGTAAAAAAATCCAAACACATTAATATATTTAAGTTGCCTCCTCACTACAGTTCTACATTAAAGTTAGAACTAAAACAAACACACTTGAAATAAAAAAATGTTAATTTTAGAGATATGTGTCAACTTGTCAGGTTCAAGTTTTAGGGTTAGAGTTAGTGTTAGGGGTAGGAGTTAGGGATAGACTTAGTGTAAGAGGTAGGTGTTCTGTTTAGAGTTAGGGTTAGAGTTAGTGTTAGGGGTAGGAGTTAGGGATAGACTTAGTGTAAGAGGTAGGTGTTCTGTTTAGAGTTAGGGTTAGAGTTAGTGTTAGGGGTAGGAGTTAGGGATAGACTTAGTGTAAGAGGTAGGTGTTCTGTTTAGAGTTAGGGTTAGAGTTAGTGTTAGGGGTAGGAGTTAGGGATAGACTTAGTGTAAGAGGTAGGTGTTCTGTTTAGAGTTAGGGTTAGAGTTAGTGTTGGGGGTAGGAGTTAGGGATAGAGTTAGTGTAAGAGATCGGTGTTAGGTTTGGTGTTAGGGGTAGAGGTTAGGGTTAGCGTTAGTGGTGGGGATAGGAGTTAGGGTTAGTGTTAGAGGTAGGAGTTAGGGTTAGTGTTAGAGGTAGGGGTTAGGTTTAGAGTTAGTGTTGAGGATAGGGGTTATGGTTAGTGTTAGGGGTAGGAGTTAGGGTTAGTGTTAGAGGTAGAAGTTAGGGTTAGCATTCGGTTGGAGTTAGGAGTTATGTTTAGTGTTAGGGGTAGGAGTTAGGGTTAATGTTACAGGTAGAAGTTAGGGTTAGTGTTAGGGGTAGGAGTTAGGGATAGACTTAGTGTAAGAGGTAGGTGTTCTGTTTAGAGTTAGGGTTAGAGTTAGTGTTGGGGGTAGGAGTTAGGGATAGAGTTAGTGTAAGAGATAGGTGTTAGGTTTGGTGTTAGGGGTAGAGGTTAGGGTTAGCGTTAGTGGTGGGGATTGGAGTTAGGGTTAGTGTTAGAGGTAGGAGTTAGGGTTAGTGTTAGAGGTAGGGGTTAGGTTTAGAGTTAGTGTTGGGATAGGGGTTATGGTTAGTGTTAGGGGTAGGAGTTAGGGTTAGTGTTAGAGGTAGAAGTTAGGGTTAGCATTCGGTTGGAGTTAGGAGTTATGTTTAGTGTTAGGGGTAGGAGTTAGGGTTAATGTTACAGGTAGAAGTTAGGGTTAGTGTTAGGGGTAGGAGTTAGGGATAGACTTAGTGTAAGAGGTAGGTGTTCTGTTTAGAGTTAAGGTTAGAGTTAGTGTTGGGGGTAGGAGTTAGGGATAGAGTTAGTGTAAGAGATAGGTGTTAGGTTTGGTGTTAGGGGTAGAGGTTAGGGTTAGCGTTAGTGGTGGGGATAGGAGATTAGGGTTAGTGTTAGAGGTAGGAGTTAGGGTTAGTGTTAGAGGTAGGGGTTAGGTTTAGAGTTAGTGTTGGGGATAGGGGGTTATGGTTAGTGTTAGGGGTAGGAGTTAGGGTTAGTTTTAAAGGTAGAAGTTAGGGTTAGCATTCGGTTGGAGTTAGGAGTTATGTTTAGTGTTAGGGGTAGGAGTTAGGGTTAATGTTACAGGTAGAAGTTAGGGTTAGTGTTAGGGGTAGGAGTTAGGGTTAATGTTACAGGTAGAAGTTAGGGTTAGTGTTAGGGGTAGGAGTTAGGGTTAGTGTTAGAGGTAGAAGTTAGGGTTAGTGTTAGAGGTAGAAATTAGGGTCAGCATTGGGGTAGGAGTTAGGAGTTAGGGTTAGTGTTAGAGGCAGGATTTAGGGTGTTAGAGGTAGGCGTTAGGGTTAGTGTTAGAGGCAGGATTTAGGATGTTAGAGGTAGGCGTTAGGGTTAGTGTTAGAGGCAGGATTTAGGGTGTTAGAGGTAGGCATTAGGGTTAGAGGTAGAAGTTAGATTGGTGTTGGGGTAGGAGTTAGGGATAGTGTTAGAGGCAGGATTTAGGGTGTTAGAGGTAGGCATTAGGGTTAGAGGTAGAAGTTAGATTGGTGTTGGGGTAGGAGTTAGGGATAGTGTTAGAGGCAGGATTTAGGGTGTTAGAGGTAGGCATTAGGGTTAGAGGTAGAAGTTAGATTGGTGTTGGGGTAGGAGTTAGGGATAGTGTTAGACGCAGGATTTAGGGTGTTAGAGGTAGGCATTAGGGTTAGAGGTAGAAGTTAGATTGGTGTTGGGGTAGGAGTTAGGGATAGTGTTAGAGGCAGGATTTAGGGTGTTAGAGGTAGGCATTAGGGTTAGAGGTAGAAGTTAGATTGGTGTTGGGGTAGGAGTTAGGGATAGTGTTGGGGATAGGCATTAAGGATAGAGTTAGTGCAAGAGGTAGGTGTTAGATTAAGGGTTACTGTTAGGGGTAGGAGTTAGGAATAGTGTTAGTGCAAGAAGTAGGTGTTAGGTTTGGAGTCAATGTCAAGAGTTAAGTTCAGGAGGTTGGAGGTTAAGGTTCTTCTGTTTTGGGTATCTCTGTGGGCTTTGGATCTTACCCTGCACAGCATCAAGAGCTGAAGTGCAGCACATAACATCTTGCTCTTAGCGAGATGGCCATGTTTGTCCGGAGTGACCCAGCTTTCTTCGACACGAATGCCCCATTCATATTTGTCCTGCCTCGGTCGTGGTACTACGTCTTTGTACGTCAAGTTCCATATTTTCCAGTAAAATTGCCTTCAATTCCAGCAACTCATCTTCATGCAGAAGTTCCAAAAAAAAGTCTACCCTGTCCTAGAAAACTGACGATGATTTGGTCTCACCAACTTGAGAGTGCCCCCTTCCTTCTGAGATAACTCTGAACCCTGGAGCTGGATTTCATGCCACTGTCCGGCGTTAGTCCCATTCCACACAAGTCATCTCCTTACTACACACCTTGTTGGGGGTTCTGGATTTGCCTGTTAAGGATCTTCGCAGGAGAGGAGGACGCTTGCAGCTTGAGAGCCGAGTCTCTGGGTTGCACTGAGGCTTACAGCTTAGTCAGTCTGAATCTTTCACTCCTTCTTTCCCTCCCACCTCTCTCTCCATGAGAATCCCAACACTCCCCCCCCCCCCCCCCCAATTACATCCACCCTCCCCACAGACCTTTGTAAGATTTCATTTTACTTAACTCTTTTTTTTTGGGCCAAGGAAGAGATCTTGTAATATTTTTGTCTAAATCCCACAATTTCCAGGAAAGGACACATGCTTACGCATTAAATAACAGATGAGACATGTTTTATGGCAATTTTTGCCCTTTTTGTCTCATTTCCAGACACAATAAAGCTTGGTCCTCATCTACGTGTGTCGGGAACATGTGCGAAATTCACGCCATTCCCGGAAACATGCTGCACTTTAGCAGACACATGGAGATGGCATTATTTGGTAATGTCACGCCAGCGCATCAGCACGCATCAAACCGCATGGTACGGTGACATTATCTCGGCCATTGCCGAGACAAGTTCACCCAACGCCCAGGGCAAAGATTCCAAACTGCACCTCCTTCCCCCACTCATGATGTGCAAGCTTAGGGGGACCTACTACCCCCAGCAGTCACTCGCTCGCCAAAATCACTGTCGCTATCACTACTCCTGTCAGCATGGCGATATAAGGAAGGCGCCCCCCAGTAAACCATTGCGCCCAGGGCAGCTGACCCACCAGCCCACCCCCTGTACCAGTTCTGGGTGCAGGGCAATGGCAGTGTGTCCATAAGGGGGCGCATGGGCGCCGCCCCCTCTCTCTAGCCACCCCCATATGACCAATTGATAGATTCATACATTGCATGAATCTATACATGGCCGCCGCTGCCGCCGCCTATTCAGGCGCCCGGCTCCTTTTCGGGCGCTGGGCACCTGAATTACAGAGGTGGGGATAGTTTTTTTAAGCACCTGATTAGACCCATAGGCTCTAATAGGTGTCAAAAAAGGTGACCTGCGAGCACCATGCTTGGCGCTTGCAGTTGACCCAGGTGTGTTAGAAAAGAAAATGAATATTCGCTTTTCTAACACTGAACCGCCTCTCCGCCAATCAGGTGCTCGGGTCTGTTACCTGTCACCTGTCACCTGATTGTCTGAAATTTGAGGTGCTTTGATTGGACGCCTATCAGGCTTCCAATTATAGGAGAGGACAGGAAAAGAGGACATGGAGGATCATGGAGGTCACCACTCACCGCTGTCACCCACTGCCCCACCGAGACCGGGTAAGTGCCGGGAAGATGGCGAGTGGGCAGGGGACAGAGTGGCAGCATTTAATTGGGCACAGTGGCAGCATTTGATGGCACAGTAGGAGCATTTGATGACACAGTGGCAGCATTCGATGGGCACAGTGGTAACATTTGAGGGCACAGTGGGAGCATTTGATGGGCACAGTGGGAGCATTTGATAGCACAGTGGCACCATTTCATGGCACAGTGGCAGCATTTGATGGGCACACTGGGAGCATTTGATGGCACAGTGGCAGCATTGGATGGGCACAGTGGCAGCATTTGATGGGTACAGTGGGAACATTTGATGGCACAGTGGCAGCATTTGATGGGCACAGTGGCAGCATTCGATGGGCAGAGTGGCAGCATTTGATGGCACATTGGGAGCATTTGATGGGCACAGTGGCAGCATTTGATAGGCATGGTGGGAGCATTTGATGGCACAGTGGCAGCATTTGATGGGCACAGTGGGAGCATTTGATGGCACAGTGGCAGCGTTTGATGGGCACAGTGGGAGCATTTGATGGCACAGTGGCAGCGTTTGATGGGCACAGTGGCTGAATTTGATGGGCACAGTGGTGGCATTTGATGGGCACGGTGGCTGCGTTTGATGGCACAGTGGCTGCGTTTGATGGGCACAGTGGCTGAATTTGATGGGCACAGTGGTGGCATTTGATGGGCACAGTGGCTGCGTTTGATGGCACAGTGGCTGCGTTTGATGGGCACTGTGAGGCTGCAATTGATGGGCACAGTGAGGCTGCAATTGATGGGCACAGTGAGGCTGCAATTTATGTTTTTTTTTCTCAGAATTTTTCAGTTTGTTTGCGCCCCCTCAAAAAGTTTGAACACCAGCCGTCACTGGTGCGGCGTGTTTTTGGAAAAGAGTCGGGGACTTCTTTTCCACATTTTTGGCTTCCAGGGCAGCCCATTGAAATGAATGGGTTGCCCTATAAGTGACGCGCGGGAGAGCATGAAAAATGTGCAGAAATTCAATCATGGAGGATCAGCATCAAATATGGGCATTACCTATGCAGATACAGCCTGCCTAGCAGTGTCGGCCTGTCCATTAGGGTCGCACGGGCTCTGACCCCCCCCCCCCCATTGCACTGAGAAGCACAGAGACCCAGTGATGACATCACTAAGCCTAAAAAAAGGAAGAATGGAAATAAAGATTATAATATCGGCATAACTCCTCCCATAGGCCGGCCCACTGCTTACATTAGGACAGAGGGCTCTTGAGATAGAGTACTGAGGCCGGGGTGCTGTGATGTACAACCCCCTTGCCGACCCCTCAAACCAGCCAAGATCTGCTGGAGTTGCATTGAGAAACACATAGACACCCGGGTTGATAACATCACCAGGTCTAAAGAAAAAAGAAGACTGGAAATGGAGAGAGTTTATTCAAAAACGTCATTAGCATATTGATGAGGGGGGAGGGGGCAAAATTAAAGCAGCATTAAAGCGGGAGTCCGCCGGGACTCCGCGTTTTTTTTTTTTTTTAAAAGCCAGCAGCTACAAATACTGCAGCTGCTGACTTTTAAAATAGTGACACTTACCTGTCCAGCGCGCCCGCGATGTCGGCACCCGAAGCCGATCTCTAGATCGTCACTCGAGTGCTGCCGCCGCCATCTTGGGTATGGGAATCAGGAAATGGAGCCTTTCGGCTTCATTCCCCGGTTCCCTACTGCGCATGCGCGAGCCGCGCTGCGCAATAAGGACGGTCCCCGCTGCCTCTGGGATCTGTGTGTTTTCCCAGCAGGCAGCGGGGCACTTGCGGAAAGGGGCGTAATCTACGCCCCTTTCCGCAGAGAGCTATCCCGGAAGTGGGTGCAGATACCTGTACTGTACAGGTATCTGCACCCCCCTCCCCCCTGAAAGGTGCCAATTGTGGCGCCGGAGGGGGGGAGGGTTCCGATGAGCGGAAGGTCCACTTTAGGGTGGACCTCCGCTTTAAGGCACTCAAGGCATGCAAAAATAACATATTGTATTAAATCCTCTTTAGCCTGCATTGCATAGAGAAGCGCAGAGACCCAGTGATGACATCAGTGGGTCTTCAGTAAGGAATGTAATGAACATGCAAAGGATTTATCTGAACATTTCATTAGCATGTTGATGGGTGGGGGCGGGGAGTGAAATTATAAGCATTGAATCACCCAATCCATTTACTTCTTCCTCCCAAATCCACCAATAGGCACTTTGCAGGCTCCCTCCTGTCTTTAAATTGTTGCATTTAACGAGTACCAACACCAATCACACGCCAGGGCTAGGGTTGCCACCTGTCCAGGATTCACCCGGACAGTTCGGGTTTGGGATCATGCGTCCGGGTTTCAGACTGCCTGAAACCCGGACACATTATTTAGACTGGACTATGGCTTCCCAACAGGGTTGCTGGCTGAAGTTGTCTAAGCTGAAAGTGTCTGTTACACTCTTTCACACTGCCCAAAGCCAACACTAAACCCCCCCGAAACACACACACAGACGGGAGAGGAGAGAGGGCTCGATCACCACCTATTCCCCCCACCCCTACCCCTCTGGGTCTGCCCACACTACAATCCCCGGCGCTGTGCTTCAGAAAAGGAAAGTTGGGGCCGGAACAATTTGAATTCAGCAGCCTCAGATACATCTGGATGAGAGGTGCTGACTGCCAAGGGGTGAGTGAGCTCACCATCCATCCCTGTCTGTGACTGAAGTCTCCCCCCTTCTATCTCCTGCCTCTGAGTGAGTACACTAAGGTAAATCAGGGTTCTCAGAGCACCCCTTATATCAGATTTCCCCTTTAAACCAGAAGCCACAGTGTTCCCCCTTACATTAGAGTCCTCTCTGTACATCAGAGTTCTTAGTGTTTCCCCTTACATCAGGGTTCCCAGAGCATCCCTTATGTTAGAGTCCCCAGAGTTCTCCCTTACATCAGAGTCTGCAGAGTCCCCCCTTACAGTGGAAGGGAACTCAGCGAGTTCAGATGTAAAAAGGGGAACTCTGTGGGCTCTGATGTAAAGGGGGACTCTTGTTATTAACTTCATATGATTAGAAATGTCATTTAATAGCAAAATATATGTATAGTTTATACTATTAAAAAAAAAAATTGGCGTGCTCCGCTAAAGTGTTCAGGTTTTACTTGAACAAATGTGGCAACCCTAGCCAGGGCCGACCCCCCCCCAGAACACTCTGAAAATTATCCTACATTTTTACAGATTAATGCTTCATTTGAACCCGATTCTCTGCCAAAAGCTTCCCTTCCTAAGGGGATGTCTGCAACTTCTTCAGAGCTCCCTGGTATCTGTTCTCAGGGAAATATTGGCGTGTTATTGCGCTCTCGGCAATGACTAAATATGCCAATAAAATACATCTATGAGGATTTGTATATCTTTCAATCCGGTCCTGGGATTTACACAGCTATGCCACACAGCACAGCCCTGTCTGCCAGGGGAGGAGACCTGATTTCTTTTCTTTCCCTGCTGACCTACAGCGCCTTGAAAAAGTATTCACACCCCTTGAAATTTTCCACATTTTGTCATGTTGCAACCAAAAACGTAAATGTATTTTATTGGGATTTTTTGTGATAGACCAACACAAAGCGGCACATAATTGTGAAGTGGAAGGAAAATGATAAAATGGTTTTAAATATGTGAAAAGTGTGGCATGTATTTGTATTCAGCCCCCTTTATTCTGACACCCCTAACTAAAATCTAGTGGAACCAATTGCCTTAAGAAGTCACCTAATTATTAAATAGAGTCCACCTGTGTGTCATTTAATCTCAGTATAAATACAGCTGTTCTGTGAAGCCCTCAGAGTTCTGTTTGAGAACCTTAGTGAACAAACAGCATCATGAAGGCCAAGGAACGCACCAGACAGGTCAGGGATAAAGTTGTGGAGAAGTTTAAAGCAGGGTTAGGTTATATAAAAAAAATCTCCCAAGCTTTGACCATCTCACGGGACTCTGTTCAATCCATCATTTGAAAATGGAAAGAGTATGGCACAACTGCAAACCTACCAGGACATGGCCGTTCACCTAAACTGACCGGGCCGGGCAAGGAGAGCATTCGTCAGAGAAGCAGCCAAGAGGTCCATGGTAACTCTGGAGGAGCTGCAGAGATCCACAGCTCAGGGGGGAGAATCTGTCCACAGGACAACTATTAGTCATCTCTCCACAAATCTGCCCTTTATGGAAGAGTGACAAGAAGAAAGACATTGGGGAAAGAAAGTCATAAGAAGTCCTGTTTGTGAGAAGCCATGTGGGGGAGGGGGCATCAAACATGTGGAAGAAGGTGCTCTTGTCAGATGAGACCAAAATTGAATTTTTTGGCCTAAAAGCAGAACATGGCGCAAAACTAACACTGCACATCACCCTGAACACACCATCCCCACTGTGAAACATGGTGGTGGCAGCATCATGTTGTGGGGATGCTTCTTCAGCAAGGACAGGGAAGCTGGTCAGAGTTGATGGGAAGATGGATGGAGCCAAATCCAGGGCAATCAAAGAAAACCTGTAATGCCGCGTACACACAATCAGAAATTCGGCCAGCAAAAGACCGATGAGAGCTTTTCTTCAGAAAATGCGACCGTGTGCAGGCTCCATTGGAATTTTGCTTATTTATTTATTATTTATTTATTTATTTAATGAGTCATCCCTGCTGTCAGCAGAGGATTCCCCGCTGACAGCAGAATGTAAACAATAAAAACAGCTCTTCAGGTCTAATAAGGATTTTAAGGGGGACCACATGCCCAAAAAAAAAGTGTAGGGTCCCTCTCAAATTCTATACAGGGCTCTTAGGTCTGCCATGGCCTGGCATGGTGTTAAATGGTGACCCCATGCCAAAAAAATGCATAGCGTCCGCACCAAATTCCATACTAGGCTCTTAGGTCTGGCATGGCGTTAAACGGGGACCCCAGGCCACAAAAATACATAGTGTCCCCACCAAATTCCATCCTAGGCCCTTAGGCCTGGTATGGCATTAAAGGGGGACCCCATGCAAAAAAATATGCATAGGGTCTCCCCAAATTCCAAACAGGGGGGGGGGGGGCGGGGTCACCTGGTGACATCACTGGGTGAACCTGCCTCCCTAATGTCACTCAGAGACTCATGAAGTCATAAGGGGTGGGGTCACCCGATCACGTTAACAGTAGAAAGTGATGTTATTTTGCTTGTCATGCCAGTCAATGTGTTCCAAGTCACATTAGAAATCACATCAGTGTGAACCAGGGCTTAGTCTTGGTTTAGACTGCTATACACGAGCCAGGAGGTATACAGGAGCCTTTACCCGTACTTTAGCAATCTCCATGGGTTTTGTAAAAAAAATTCATTCATTCTAATAATGAATTGTAATTTTTATTTATTTTCATTAATTGTAATAAGTCATTTAAATAATAATAATACAATTTTTCCCTTTTCTATATCCTGTTTCCCACCTCCGTGCTTCAGCCCCATTCTGCACTTTTATGCTCCAATGAACTTGTCTTGCTGTGTCTGAAATTGTGATGTGAAGATTTACTTTTGACTAAAGTCTTTCCTGATATTTCTTTTTGCTGGATTGATTGGATATATAGAATTCAGTATCAGTTACTTTGTAATAGTTTGTGTCCATGCTTCCCCAATCTGATACTTCCTGCTGACCGCATGGGCATGGTAGAATGAGGCTCCTAATACATCTTGGCCTCCTTGGAGCTCTTTTTTTTTTTGCCTTGTTCAGATTTGCTCAGCTATGATACAGTATATGGCTTAAACCCTGTCAAAGCCTGACCATCACACTTACCGTATATACTCGAGTATAGGCCGACCCGAATATAAGCCGAGGCCCCCAATTTACCCCCAAAAAAACTGGCAAACTTATTGACTCGTGTATAAGCCGAGGGTGAGACATGCCTGTCCATCCCTGTGTGTGTGTCCGTCCATCCCTGTGTGTGTGTCCGTCCATCCCTGTGTGTCCGTCCATCCCTGTGTGTCCGTCCATCCCTGTGTGTCCGTCCATCCCTGTGTGTCCGTCCATCCCTGTGTGTCCGTCCATCCATCCCTGTGTGTGTGTGTGTGTCCATCCATCCATCCATCCCTGTGTGTGTGTGTCTCCATCCATCCATCCATCCATCCCTGTGTGTGTGTGTCTCCATCCATCCATCCATCCATCCATCCCTGTGTGTGTGTGTGTCTCCATCCATCCATCCATCCATCCCTGTGTGTGTCTCCATCCATGTGTGTGTGTGTGTGTGTGTGTGTGTGTGTGTCCAGCCTACCTTTGTCCCGAGCCTCCGTCCCGTGCCTTGCCTCCTTGCCTCCGTCCCGTGCCGTGCCTTGCCTCCTTGCATCCGTCCCGTGTCGTGCCTTGCCTTGCCCCCGTCCCGTCCCGTCCCGTGCCGTGCCGTCCCGTGCCCTCTTCGTCGGCGGCCATTGTAAAGTTCAAAAGCTGCGCCGCCGCCTTCGCCTGTGATAGGCGGAACACTGAATTTCCCAGCAGCCTGTGTTCCGCCTATCACAGACGTCGTATCATCCTCGTCCGTAGTACGAGGATGATACGACGTCCGTGATAGGCGGAACACAGGCTGCTGGGAAATTCAGTGTTCCGCCTATCACAGGCGAAGGCGGAGCCGGAGGCGCGGCTTTTGAATAGAATGGCCGCTGTCTGTCTGCTCGACACGCTGATCGAGCGGGCAGACAGCGATGACTCGAGTATAAGCCGAGGGGGGCACTTTCAGCCTCAAAAAAGAGGCTGAAAATCTCGGCTTATACTCGAGTATATACGGTATGTGTATATTTGTTGGACATCCCATTCCCAAACCATGTCCATTAGTATGGATTTGAACCCCCTCCCCCATTTCTCCATGCCCCCCCATTCTTTCACTTTGTTTATGCAAGCGGAAATATGCGCCCAGTTGTGAGATCAGGTATTGTTGGGTGAGAAGATCTGGCTCTCAATGGGCATTCTAATCCACCGCAAAGGTGTCCAATAATGTTGCGGTCAGGGCTCTGTGATGACCACTCAAGTCCCTTTGTATACTGGAGGATTAACAATACCCGTCACTGGAAACACCTGGCCATCAAATCTTTGGGAAGACTTTCCACAAGATTATGGAGTGTGTCTAGGGGAATTTGTGTCTAGTTGTGAGGTCAGGTATTGTTGGATGAGAAGATTTGGCTCTCAATGGGCATTCTAATCCATCCCAAAGGTGTCCAATAATGATGAGGTCAGGGCTCTGTGAAGACCACTCATGTCCCTTTGTATACTGGAGCATTAACAGTACCTTTCATTGGAAACACCTGGCCATCAAGCCTACATGAGCCTGTTGAACATCCAGTTCCAAAACCATGGCCATCAATAAAAGAAAAGGAGTTGTCCCACCCATCTTTTGTGGATATAACATCCTCCAATCCTCTGGAAGACTTTCCACAATATTTTGGAATGTGTCCAGGGGAATATGTGCCCAGTTGTGAGTTCAGGTATCGTTGGATGAGAAGATCTGTCTTTCAATGGACATTCTAATCCATCCCAAAGGTGTCCAATAGGGTTGAGGTCAGGGCTCTGTGATGACCACTCAAGTCCCTTTGTATACTGGAGGATTAACAATACCCGTCACTGGAAACACCTGGCCATCACATCTTTGGGAAGACTTTCCGCAAGATTATGGAGTGTGTCTAGGGGAATTTGTGTCTAGTTGTGAGGTCAGGTATTGTTGGATGAGAAGATCTGGCTCTCAATGGGCATTCTAATCCATCCCAAAGGTGTCCAATAATGTTGCGGTCAGGGCTCTGTGAAGACCACTCAAGTCCCTTTTTATGCTGGAATATTAACAACACCCTTCACTGGAAACACCTGGCCATCACACCTACACTCTTTGGGAAGACTTTCCACAAGATTATGGAGTGTGCAGGGGCGTAACTATAGGGGGTGCAGCAGTCGCGACCGCAACCGGGCCCTGTGATGCAGGGGGCCCATGCAGCCCCCTCTACATATGGCCAGCAGCAGCATAGGCAGCTAGCGGTACCAGTGCACCATGCACACAGGTGGCTGGAGGTGGAGAGTGACTAGCAGAGCTCCATGCTCGACTATCGCACTGGCTGCTCTTTAGTTGTGCATTCCCAGCATGACCTGTGTCGCCAGCCGGCTCCTCAGAGTACCCCTATCCTGCTCCATGCATTGCCGCTCAGTCCAATGTCTGTTCTCCCCAGCCAGAGTCCCGCCCCCCCGAGTCCGGCCCACACTGCACTGCATACTTCTCCCGGGTAAACAAACTTTAAGCACACAGATGCAGTGCAGCCCTATGAGAGCCGGCTCCCCGGAGGACACTGCAGGCTTGTCTGCCAGCCCCCCTCCTCCCCCGTCATACACAGATGATGAAAGGTCTTTCTGGGATATATGCTGATCGCCCATCCAGCACACTGGATGGAGCCCAGGCCAACATGGATGAGTGGAGTGCGCGGCCTACAGCTTGGTCATGGTGAGTGAGAGGACCCCATCTCCCACACACCATTACATACCCCCTCCCTCTCCCCCTGGGGACAGGGACCCCTTCTTACGTGGGGACAGGGACCCCCACCTCCCCTGGGGACCGGGACCCCTTCTCACCTGGGGGCAGTAACTTCATCTGCCCTGGAGAAAAGGACCTCATCTCTTCTGGGGACAGGGACCCCATCCTGCCTAGGGACAGTCCCCCAATGGGGCACCTAAGAATTAAAAAAAAATTATAAAAAAAAACGAATGATACCAGTGGTGGAACTACAGGGCTCACAAAGGTCATACCTGTGACCACGCCCTGGAGTTCCACCGCCAGACTCGAAGGGAAGGGCCCTGGCTGGGGTTCAGGGGGGCCCTTCATGGTTTCTTGCATTGGGGCCCTGAAGGTTCTAGTTACGCCACTGGGAGTGTGTCTAGGGGAATTTGTGTCTAGTTGTGAGGTCAGGGCTCTGTGAAGACCACTCAAGTCCCTTTGCATACTGGAGCATTAACAGTACCTTTCACTGGAAACACCTGGCCATCAAGCCTACATGAGCCTGTTGAACATCCAGTTCCAAAACCATGGCCATCAATAAAAGAAAAGGAGTTGTCCCACCCATCTTTTGTGGATATAACATCCTCCAATCCTCTGGAAGACTTTCCACAATATTTTGGAATGTGTCCAGGGGAATCTGTGCCCAGTTGTGAGTTCAGGTATTGTTGGATAAGAAGATCTGTCTTTCAATGGACATTCTAATCCATCCCAAAGGTATCCAATAGGGTTGAGGTCAGTGCTCTGTGATGACCAATCAAGTCCCTTTGTATACTGGAGGATTAACAATACCCGTCACTGGAAACACCTGGCCATCAAGCCTACATGAGCTTGTTGAACATCCAATTCCAAAACCATGGCCATCAAAAAAAAAAAAAAAGAAAGAGTTGCCCCACCCATCTTTTGTGGAGTGTGTCCAGGGGAATCTGTGCCCAGTTGTGAGTTGGATGAGAAGATCTGGCTCTTAGTGGACATTCTAAAGAGAATAAAAAGATTAATTCCCCTTGGGGTTTTCAGGCAGCGGCAAGAAGCAGAAATGAATATATAAAAGTATGTTTATTTTGTTTGTTCAAAGGGCATAATCGCCATCATAGATTTAAAATACGGACTCTGGTACATGTTGTTACAGCATATCAATGGATAAAATATACATGCATCTTGATACAAAAGTAATTGCAAGAACAATTTACAAATACAGCAATTTTTCAAAAACTACAGAGAACACCCCTTCTACCCCGATGCATTTCGACCTTCAGGGTCTTCTTCAGGGGAGGACAGAGCCAAAGAGGGGTGAATTAATTATGTATTCTGCAAGCAATCAAAGGAAAAAAAAAAAAAGGGAATTTCAAAAAAAAAATTTTATATCAAAAAATTAATTGGTTATCATAACTTGTCTTAGTATTCGCAGTAATATATATCCGTTCCACCATATTATTACTGTTCAACCAGAGACTTTCATTAAGATCTGTAAAAAAGTTTGTGTCTTCTCTCAAAGGATCATCCTGGGTCCGCTGCCCTGTTGTTTTAACCCACTCCACCCACCCACCAGAATTGGAGGGGGGGGGGGGGAGAAGGGGAAGGCCTCACGGGGACACCAATCACTGACTTACAAGAATTGACAGTTACTGGAACCAGAGGAACAGGAGGGAAGGTTCGTAGCACACCATAGGTGGCCACACCTAGAAATAATAAGATATAGAATAAGTGTTTCACATATAGGTATTGTGATATTGTACGTATTAAATGTATTAGTATTAAATTAAATGTATTAGTATATAAATAATTAAAGATAATTAATTACCTAGGTACTATGCATTTGTGCAATTATTAATAAAGTAATGTGTGTAAAATCGTCACTGTGATGATCATCATTATTGTTAGGTAGTATTTTTCCTTAATGAATGGTTTGCAACTCGTGCAAACAGACCTGTGTGTAAAAAAAATATATATATATATATAATATATGTATAAAAACAAAAAACTAAAATGAGTACCGTATATACTCGAGTATAGGTCAACTCGAATATAAGCCGAGGCCCCTAATTTACCACAAAAAAAACTGGGAAAACTTATTGACTCGTGTATAAGCCGAAGATGAGACATGCAGCAGCTACTGTTACAGCTTAAAAGAGTGGAAAAGAGGGTCAACAATGCCCATCTGCAGCTGTATACCTCCCTGTGTCCATCCCTGTGTACCTCCCTGTGTACCTCCCTGTGTCCATTGCAGCCTACCTGTGTCCTGTGCATGCCTCCGTGTGCCAATCTGCAGCCTCTGTGTCCTTCTGCAGCCTCTGTGTCCTTCTGCAGCCTCTGTGTCCTTCTGCAGCCTCTGTGTCCTTCTGCAGCCTCTATGTCTTTCTGCAGCCTCTATGTCTTTCTGCAGCTCCGTGTGCCATTTTGCACCGATCAACATGTATCAGCATGTCATAAAAACATACGGCGGCCATTCCAGGATTCAAAAGCCGCACCTCTCCTGCTCGTCTGTGACAGACGGCGGCCATTCCACTGTTCAAAAGCCGCGCCTCCCTGTCTGTGATAGGCGGAACACTTAATTTCCCAGCAGTCAGTGTTCCGCCTATCACGGACATCCGCTCATCCTCATACTACGGACGAGGATGAGAGGATGTCCGTGATAGGCGGAACACTGACTGCTGGGAAATTAAGTGTTCCGCCTATCACAGACAGGGAGGCGCGGCTTTTGAACTGTGGAATGGCCGCCGTCTGTCTGCATGACACGCTGATCAGGTAGGCAGATGGCGGTGACTCGAGTATAAGCCGAGGGGGGCACTTTCAGCCTAAAAAAAGGGGCTGAAAATCTCGGCTTATACTCGAGTATATACGGTATGTGTACTTGAACCACTAACTCCATATTTATATACGGGTGTGTATGTGCTGGTATGAGGGGTGATAATATATATAATCACCCCTCATACCAGCACATACACACCCGCTGCTCCTACTATGTCCTCCCTTCCACCTGGCTGCTCCCACTCTGTCCTGGACCTGGAGCAGGATAAATGGCAACAGTATCAGACTTAGCACAGCAAGCAAATCAAAACACTGACGCAAGGTGAACTAGCAGGGGAGAGACTTAAGTACCCTCCCAACAGCCAGTATCACGTGGATACTAAATTACTAGGAACTGTTGACTGCTGGGAGCAGTTGCTCTTGCAACACTGATCCTCCTCCCGGACAATCGGGAAGCAGGTATGAAACCTGTGTCCCGATTGGCCAAAATGTCAGGCAATTCTATTGAACGCCTAGTGCCGGGAGGAGACACAGGGGAAGCTGCTCCAGGAGAGGACACCAGTCATCGGAGCAGCTTTCCCCTGAGCCCGCCATGCTCTCACTGCCTGCATCCAGGGTAAGGACAGCGGGTGGTGGTGGGGGGCTGCGTTAGTGCCGCCAGGGGGGTAGTGCCGCTCCACGGGTGGCCCAGAAGGAGTCTTGCTATGCCTCATGGGAATTGTAGTTCTGTAACAGCACTAGGTATGTGCGATTCGGTTCGTAACAAATAGATTTTCATAGAAATGTGTTAGTATTCGTACATTTGGATCAATTCGAACATTCAAATGGCTGAAAGAACAAAAAAAAGAAAATTATGAAATTACGAATAAGCAAAATAACAAACGCATGAAAATACGAACTTATGAACGGACAAACTTACAAAAATACGAAAGTCTGAAACGGTAAAAGAAAGAAAATTACATCTATAACGAATGATTTACATTTCGTATTTTCAATCCTTTTCCTGTTCGTAGTTTTGTATGTTTGTATTTTCATTTGTGTGCTCGTAATTTCGTTTGTTCGTGTTCTCCAATCGTTCTTTCGAATGGCCAGTGTATTAGTGAGTGATGTATCTCACTTAATATCTTTAGCCAATCAGCTTATCCCTTTTGTGTCGGAGTCACACTGCATTCATGAATCTTTTTAGAGACGGATGCCCCGTACACACGAGCGGAATTTCCGTCGGAAAAATCTTGGATGGTTTTTCCAACAGAATTCCGCTCAAGCTTGCCTTGCATACACGCGGTGACACAAAAGTTCTCTGACCATCAAGAACGCGGTGACGTACAACACTACGATGAGTGGAGAAAATGAAGTTCAATGCTTCCGAGCATGCGTCAAATTATTTTCGAGCTTTGTGTGTTGGAATTGCTACAGACGATCGGAATTTCCGACTGAAAAATAGAGAACCTGCTCTCAATCTTTTGCTGGCGGGAATTCCGCCAGCAAAAGTCCAATGGAGCGTACACACAGTAGCATTTTCCGACCAAAAGCTCTCATTGGACTTTTTGCTGGTGGAATTTCCAATCGTGTGTACGCGGCATTAGTCCGGTCTGTTGACTGAGGGAGTGGACTGGGGTAAGTACAGGACTTATTAGAAAAGCACGCATAGGATTATTATTCGTTATTTACTACAAAAGTACGAATCAATGAAAAAGGCAATCTCACAAAAGTAATGCCGCGTACACACGGGCGGATTGTATGGCCTACTTAGTCCGTCATACAATCCGACGGACAGTCCGTCATACTTTCGAATGAACGGACTTGACCACACATGGATGCACAAACAGTCCGTCGAAAGCTTGCACGATGACGTGTACAGCACGTACGACGGGACTAGAAATAGGAAGTCCAATACACAGCAAAGCACCCTTCCGCCGTGTAAATCCTTTCTGAGCATGCGCCATTCTTAGTCCGTCGAACTAGCCTACTGACGAGCGGATTGTCCGCTGAAACCAAAGTATGACGGACAGTATTACGGAAATTCCGAAATACTTAGTACGCCAGACTGCACGCTGAAAAAGTCCGCTGAAGCCCACACACGAGCGGACTGTCCGCTGAAATGTGTTTCGGCGGACTAAGTAGGCCATACAATCCGCCCGTGTGTACGCGGCTTAACAATGACTAAATTACGTGTAGTGTACCGAATAAAAGAAAATGATCTAACAAAATTCCAAATTTCTAATCAAATAAAATGACACTTATGAATTCCGAATCATTTTGTATCCACGAAAATATATCTGTTACGAAAATACGAACGAGTCCAAATATAAAAACTTGCATCTTACGAAATTGCGAATCGTTACGAATCAATGGAAACGTAATGAAACAAAAGAAAAACAATTTTTTTGTTGTTGTTGTGCACATGTCTAGCTTTCACACTGGAGTGATGGAAGAGGCACTTTGCAGGCGATATTTTTAGCGCAAAAACACCTGAAAACGGACTCAGGGTCTACGTAAAAAAAAAGTCAGTTCTTGGAGCTCCGGGATTTTAGTTATGATCGGTTCGTAACACCTAAAGAAAGTTGACGTGAATTATAACCCCCAAAGACAAAAAGGTGCTGCAAGAATCAAACGTTTTTTTTTTTTTTAATAAAAAAATAAAAATAAAGCTCTTGCTTTGCGTTTTCCCCCAGGCCGATAAAACGAGACAATTCATAGCACTTAACGCATTAATCAACTAACACCAAAGAGCAATTAAGCCCGGTCAATAGTGAGATGGTGAAAGCTCTGTCACCCGGCGTGGCAGATATGAAAGCTTTTTCTTCTTCTGCCGAAGTCTTAATTGATAATACGAATCCCGTCTCCTTTTTAGTCGCCAGCCTCGGCGCCGTCTGCCCTTCTCCGCGCCGCAGACACTAGCACAGCATCCTGGTAAGAGGGACATGCCCTACACTAGATAATATCATTCTTCCTTCGCTCCGAAAGAATTACAGCGCCAACCAACACAGCTCAATACCGAGCTTGCAGGAACAGTTTTGGAACCAGGGCTGGATTTTTATCATCGACTGTCAGCAATGGATCAGATCTTATACTAAACCTTGTTTTATTGGCTCAGACCTGGCTTTGACATGTCTTTCAAATGCTAAGGGGGGGACTCTGAATAAAACCAAGGTCTCAAAGTGGTTCTCCTAGATTGTAAACCCTAACGAGCGGGGCCCTCTGATCCCTTCTGTATTGATTTGTATTGTAAGTGTACTGTCTGCCCTCATGTTGTAAAGTGCTGTGCAAACTGTTGCCGCTATATAAATCCTGTATAATAGTAATAATAAAAGGCAGGACGTTTTTAACTTAATGCATTCTATGGATTAAGATAAAAAAAAACAAAAAAAAAACATCTGTATGCATCCCCCACCACAGTGGCGTAACTAGAACCTTCAGGGCCCCGATGCAAGAAACCATGAAGGGCCACCCTGAACCCCAGCCAAGGCCCTTCCCTCCAAGTCTGGCGGTGGAACTCCAGGGCGTGGTCACAGGTATGACCTTTGTGAGCCCTGGAGTTCCAGCACTGGTATCAGTAGTTTTTTTTTTATTAGTTTATTTTTTATTTTTAGGTGCCCCATTGGGGGACTGTCCCTAGGCAGGATGGGGTTTCCTGTCCCCAGAAGAGATGAGGTCCTTTTCTCCAGGGCAGATGAAGTTACTGCCCCCATGTGAGAAGTGGTCCCCGTCCCCGGAAGAGATGAGGTCCTTTTCTCCAGGGCAGATGAAGTTACTGCCCCCAGGTGAGAAGGGGTCCCTGTCCCCAGGGGAGGTGGGGGTCCCTGTCCCCACGTGAGAAGGGCTTCCTGTCCCCAGCGGGAGATGGAGGGGGTATGTAATGGTGTGTGGGGGATGGGGTCCTCTCACTCACCATGACCAAGCTGTAGGCCGCGCACTCATCCATGTTGGCCTGGGCTCCATCCAGTGTGCTGGACGGGTGATCAGCATATCTCCCAGAAAGACCTTTCATCATCTGTGTATGACGGGGGAGGAGGGGGGCTGGCAGACAAGCCTGCAGTGTCCTCCGGGGGGCTCTCATAGGGCTGCACTTCATTTGTGTGCTTAAAGTTTGTTTACCCAGGAGAAGTATGCAGTGCAGTGTGGGCCAGACTCAGGGGGGGCGGGACTCTGGCTGGGGAGAACAGACATCGGACTGAGCGGCAATGCATGGAGCAGGAGAGGGGTACTCTGAGGAGCCGGCCGAGGACACAGGTCATGCGGGGAATGCACAACTAAAGAGCAGCCAGTGCGATAGTCGAGCATGGAGCTCTGCTAGTCACCCTGCAGCTCCAGCCACCCATGTGCATGGTGCACTGGTACCCCTAGCTACCTATGCTGCTGCCGGCCATATGTAGAGGGGGCTGCATGGGCCCCCTGCAGCACAGGGCCCAGTTGCGGTCGCGACTGCTGCACCCCCTATAGTTACGCCCCTGAGTAGAGCCCAACACACTGCAGTGCCTTATTGGGCCCTAAGGCGGCATTCATACCTGAGCGTACCAGAATCACGGCAAAACCATAGCGCCCAATTGTCCCCGGATTTGGAGGGACTGTCCCTGATTTGGAGGGACTGTCCCTGATTTGGAGGGACTGTCCTGGATTTCGAGGAACTGTCCCTGATTTGGAACAATGTCCCTGCCCCACCACATAGCCCTTCCTTATCCACTTGCTGACCACAATCCGTATGTATACGTTGCGGTCTGCAAGTGTTTTACCAGAGTTATCGACATCCACAGCCTAGCCCCCCGTAAGCCCTTGTACACACGGTCGGAGATTCCGACAACAAAATCCGTTAGGATTTTGTCCGAAACTGTTGCATACACACGGTCGGACGAAGTTGTCGGAAAATCCGATCGTTCAGAACGTGATGACGTAATTTCGTTACGATGGGACTACATTCAGGCTAGTAGCCAATAGCTTTGATGTAGGAATTTGATCTGAGCATGCGTGGCACTTTGTCCGATCGGAATTCTCTACACATGATCGGAGTGTGTCCTATCGGACCAGTTTGTCTGAAAATATTTCCAGCAAGTTGGAAAATAGGGTCCGACGGATATTCCGACGGAATCAGTCCGATGCAGACCACACACAGTCGGATTATCAGACAACACAGTCCGATAGGACACATTCCGACGGATTCTCCGACCGTGTGTACAAGGGCTAACATTTTGTTTTTTCAGCAGGCGGCTGACTTTCTCATGAGTCGCTGGCCAACGTCCTTTCCCGCCTCTCGCCGGTGTTTCTTGGGCTTACCCATAGGCGTGCGCACAGGGTTGTCACCTTTTTTTCAAGTCAAACCTGAACACTTTAGCGGCACACAGCCATATATATATATATATATATATATTATATATATATATATATATATATATATATTTTTTTTTTTTTTTATAGTATAAACTATACGTATATTTTGCTATTAAATAACATTTCTAATCATATGAAGTTAATAACAACAGTCCCCCCTTTAAATCAGAGTCCACAGAGTTCCCCTTTTGCATTTGAACTCACAAAGTTCCATTTCAATGTAAGGGGGGATTTTGCAGACTCTGATGTAAGGGAGAACTCCGTGGACTGACATAAGGGATGCTCTGGCTGGGAACCCTGATTTCTTAATAATGTGTATGGGTTTCAGGCAGTCGAAACCTGGACGCTTGATTCCAAACCCGAACTGTCCGGGTGAATCCCGTACAGGTGGCAACCCGTGATATTTCAGCAAAGCCCACTAATGAGGATCCTAAAATTAAAAAAAAGGAAACAAAAAATAATAATAATAATAATAATGAAAAAAAGAAATAAAACTGTAAAAAAAAAAATTAATTTTAAATAATAAAAAATAAAATAACAAAAATAAAAACTACTGACACTGTCCACTGACACTAAACTCTGCCTACTACTGACATCCACTACTACTGACATCCACTGCTCTACTGACACCGGCAGTATATATTGTATACACATGCATACGCATATGTGTTTGAGCTTTGGGGTGAACACCCTAATGCAATAGGCTGTGCACACCTATGGGCTTACCGTTTCCCGCAGTTTGATTGACTCTATGGCCTTGGAGGACTGGAGAGCGACGTTATGACGTCACTTCCAGTTCAGGCTGGAAGAAATAAATAAAATAAAATGAAAGTGAAAGATCAAAGAATATATATATATATATATATATATGTTTATTATTATTATTTTTTTTTAAATCTTTTGCTTTTAAAGGTAGAAAAGAGATTTGGGGACTCTTTGACCCAAGATCTCTCCATAAAGAGGACCTGTCATCCTTATTTCCTAAATCCAATATTATTATATTATTATTATTTATTTAACTTTTTTTTATACACTGTATTTTTGTTTTTTTGTATCCTTTTTATTCTTGTTAAAAGGAATGAACACATCCCTTGTTACTATATACTATGTAAAAAATGATGTTTACATTCCTTGTAATAAGAATAAAAAGGATAAAAAAAAAAAAATGAAAAGGGACAGTGTATAAATAAAAAATAAAAAGTAAAATAAATAATAATAATAATAATAAAAAAGGGCCCCCATTCATCCGTACTCGTGCACAGAAGCGAAAGCATACGGAAGTCACACATGCATATGTAAACAGTATTCAAACCACACATGTGAAGTGTCACTGCGATCGTTAGAGTGAGAGCAATACTTATAGCACTAGACCTCCTCTGCTACTCTACTACTGGCATTCTGTAAAGGTGTTTAAAGCCCCGCCTATGGAGATTTGTAAGTACTATTCCTCCCACTGACACCAATGATGGGGCACTATTCCTCCCACTGATACCAATGATGGGGCACTATTCCTCCCACTGACACCAATGATGGGGCACTATTCCTCCCACTGATACCAATGATGGGGCACTATTCCTCCCACTGATACCAATGAAGGGGCACTATTCCACCAACTGATACTAATGATGGGGCACTATTCCTCCCACTGATATCAATGATGGGGCACTATTCCTCCCATAGACAGCAATAATGGGGCACAATTCCTCCCACTGATACCATTTAAAGCGAAAGATCAAAATTTTTTGGTGGCTGCTCCCTTAGGCAATCAAAGAGTTAACATTCTTCCTCCCCCTCTTTTTTTTCTCTCCTCCTCTTTCTCTCACCCCCCCCCCCCTTTCTCTCTGTCCTTTTCTCTCTCTCCCCCCCCCCAAAACAAATTAAATACAACCATCAACCCTAATAAATCCCTTTAAATAGTCAGCTGACGGTAAAACTATTGTAGCATTAATAAGATCAGGGGAATACATAATTTCCAGGGAATGCAGCATTCCCGGAGAATACAGTGTTCCCAGGGAAGACAGCGTTCCCAGGGAATACAGCATTTCCTGGAGAATAAGGCGTTCCTGGGGAATACAGCATTCCTGGGGAATAAAGCGTTCCTGGGGAATAAAGCGTTCCTGGGGAATAAAGCGTTCCTGGGGAATAAAGCATTTCCTGGGGAATAAAGCGTTCCTGGAGAATAAATAAGGCGTTCCTGGGGAATAAAGCATTCCTGGGGAATAAATAAGGCGTTTCTGGGGAATAAGGCGTTCCTGGGGAATAAAGCGTTCTTGGGGAATACATTGTGCCTGGGGAATAAATAAGGCATTCCTGGGGAATACATCGTTCCTGGAGAATACATTGTTCCTGGAGAATACATTGTGCCTGGGGAATACAGCGTTCCTGGGGAATATATTGTTCCTGGTGAATACAGCGTTATTGGGGAATACATCGCTCCTGGGCAATAAACTGCTGGTCGTTAATAAACTGTCTCTCCTGACAATCTCCGCTGACCTCCCTGTACCCATCAAATGTTGAATCCAGCATATTTTTAAGATATCCATGTCCTAAACCGGTTAATCCTTTTCTAATGCTGCTGCTTGAATAAGGAACAATGATTTTTCTTGCTGTGTGCTGTAGTTTGAAATCCCCGCAGAATTTTCCAGGTGGGCTGAGCACAGCAATATTAGGGGGTGAATGCTGAGATTAGTTTCGGACTCACGGGGAATAAGCACTCGCAGTCAATGGGGCAAAACTCATTGCTTGTGCTAGGTAAGACCTTTTCGTCACACCTTGAAAGACCTCAGCTCCTTTTGCAGATAATCTGCCATTTTCCTAAAAAAAATCTATTGGCTGCATTTGCAGAAAACATGTTTTTTTCTTTAAAAAAAAAAATCTTTATTCCTTCGTCAGTGAAGTCTCCCTAAATGGCAAAACCTTTATTTCATCAGCTTCTCTGCTTTCTCTTCAATAACGAATTGCAGGAGGAGACAAGTGACATCAATCATTGCTCTTCTTCAAAGATAGTAGAGCCACCAGGAGGATGACACTAGTTCAGCATTTCTCAACCTTTTTAACCCAAAGGAATCCTTAAAATAATTTTTAGGTATCAGGGTACCCATGCTAAAATTAATTAATCAGGGATCGATACAAAGAAAGTCTTACATTGGAGGTCAGTGAGAAGAATGTTCCTTACATTGGTGATCAGTGAGAAGAATGTTCCTTACATTGGTGATCAGTGAGAAGAATGTTCCTTACATTGGTGATCAGTGAGAAAAATGTCCCTTACATTGGTGATCAGTGAGAAGAATGTTCCTTACATTGGTGATCAGTGAGAAGAATGTTCCTTACATTGGTGATCAGTGAGAAGAATGTTCCTTACATTGGTGATCAGTGAGAAGAATGTTCCTTACATTGGTGATCAGTGAGAAGAATGTTCCTTACATTGGTGATCAGTGAGAAGAATGTTCCTTACATTGGTGATCAGTGAGAAGAATGCTCCTTACATTGGTGATCAGTGAGAAGAATGTTCCTTACATTGGTGATCAGTGAGAAGAATGTTCCTTACATTGGTGATCAGTGGGAAGAATGTTCCTTACATTGGTGATCAGTGGGAAGAATGTTCCTTACATTGGTGATCAGTGAGAAGAATGTTCCTTACATTGGTGATCAGTGAGAAGAATGTTCCTTACATTGGTGATCAGTGGGAAGAATGTTCCTTACATTGGTGATCAGTGAGAAGAATGTTCCTTACATTGGTGATCAGTGAGAAGAATGTTCCTTACATTGGTGATCAGTGGGAAGAATGTTCCTTACATTGGTGGTCAGTGGGAAGAATGTTCCTTACATTGGTGATCAGTGAGAAGAATGTCCCTTACATTGGTGATCAGTGGGAAGAATGTTCCTTACATTGGAGGTCAGTGGGAAGAATGTTCCTTACATTGGTGATCAGTGAGAAGAATGTTCCTTACATTGGTGATCAGTGAGAAGAATGTCCCTTACATTGGTGATCAGTGAGAAGAATGTTCCTTACATTGGTGATCAGTGAGAAGAATGTTCCTTACATTGGTGATCAGTGGGAAGAATGTTCCTTACATTGGTGGTCAGTGGGAAGAATGTTCCTTACATTGGTGATCAGTGAGAAGAATGTCCCTTACATTGGTGATCAGTGGGAAGAATGTTCCTTACATTGGAGGTCAGTGGGAAGAATGTTCCTTACATTGGTGATCAGTGGGAAGAATGTTCCTTACATTGGTGATCAGTGAGAAGAATGCTCCTTACATTGGTGATCAGTGGAAAGAATGTTCCTTACATTGGTGATCAGTGAGAAGAATGTTCCTTACATTGGTGATCAGTGGGAAGAATGCTCCTTACATTGGTGATCAGTGAGAAGAATGTCCCTTACATTGGTGATCAGTGGGAAGAATGTCCCTTACATTGGTGATCAGTGGGAAGAATGTTCCTTACATTGGTGATCAGTGAGAAGAATGTTCCTTACATTGGTGATCAGTGGGAAGAATGTTCCTTACATTGGTGATCAGTGGGAAGAATGTTCCTTACATTGGTGATCAGTGGGAAGAATGTTCCTTACATTGGTGATCAGTGAGAAGAATGTTCCTTACATTGGTGATCAGTGAGAAGAATGTTCCTTACATTGGTGATCAGTGAGAAGAATGCTCCTTACATTGGTGATCAGTGGGAAGAATGTTCCTTACATTGGTGATCAGTGGGAAGAATGTTCCTTACATTGGTGATCAGTGAGAAGAATGATCCTTACATTGGTGATCAGTGAGAAGAATGTTCCTTACATTGGTGATCAGTGAGAAGAATGTTCCTTACATTGGTGATCAGTGGGAAGAATGTTCCTTACATTGGTGATCAGTGGGAAGAATGTTCCTTACATTGGTGATCAGTGAGAAGAATGTTCCTTACATTGGTGATCAGTGGGAAGAATGTTCCTTACATTGGTGATCAGTGGGAAGAATGTTCCTTACATTGGTGATCAGTGGGAAGAATGTTCCTTACATTGGTGATCAGTGAGAAGAATGTTCCTTACATTGGTGATCAGTGAGAAGAATGTCCCTTACATTGGTGATCAGTGGGAAGAATGTTCCTTACATTGGTGATCAGTGAGAAGAATGTCCCTTACATTGGTGATCAGTGAGAAGAATGTTCCTTACATTGGTGATCAGTGAGAAGAATGTTCCTTACATTGGTGATCAGTGGGAAGAATGTTCCTTACATTGGTGGTCAGTGGGAAGAATGTTCCTTACATTGGTGATCAGTGAGAAGAATGTCCCTTACATTGGTGATCAGTGGGAAGAATGTTCCTTACATTGGTGATCAGTGAGAAGAATGTCCCTTACATTGGTGATCAGTGAGAAGAATGTTCCTTACATTGGTGATCAGTGAGAAGAATGCTCCTTACATTGGTGATCAGTGAGAAGAATGATCCTTACATTGGTGATCAGTGAGAAGAATGTTCCTTACATTGGTGATCAGTGAGAAGAATGCTCCTTACATTGGTGATCAGTGAGAAGAATGTTCCTTACATTGGTGATCAGTGAGAAGAATGTTCCTTACATTGGTGATCAGTGAGAAGAATGTTCCTTACATTGGTGATCAGTGGGAAGAATGTTCCTTACTTTGGTGATCAGTGAGAAGAATGTCCCTTACATTGGTGATCAGTGAGAAGAATGCGCCTTACATTGGTGATCAGTGGAAAGAATGTTCCTTACATTGGTGATCAGTGAGAAGAATGTTCCTTACATTGGTGATCAGTGAGAAGAATGTTCCTTACATTGGTGATCAGTGAGAAGAATGTTCCTTACATTGGTGATCAGTGAGAAGAATGTTCCTTACATTGGAGATCAGTGAGAAGAATGTTCCTTACATTGGTGATCAGTGAGAAGAATGTTCCTTACATTGGTGATCAGTGAGAAGAATGTTCCTTACATTGGTGATCAGTGAGAAGAATGTTCCTTACATTGGTGATCAGTGAGAAGAATGTTCCTTACATTGGTGATCAGTGGGAAGAATGTTCCTTACATTGGTGATCAGTGAGAAGAATGTTCCTTACATTGGTGATCAGTGAGAAGAATGTTCCTTACATTGGTGATCAGTGGGAATAATGTCCCTTACATTGGTGATCAGTGAGAAGAATGTTCCTTACATTGGTGATCAGTGGGAAGAATGTTCCTTACATTGGTGATCAGTGGGAAGAATGTTCCTTACATTGGTGATCAGTGAGAAGAATGTTCCTTACATTGGTGATCAGTGAGAAGAATGTTCCTTACATTGGTGATCAGTGGGAAGAATGTTCCTTACATTGGTGATCAGTGAGAAGAATGTTCCTTACATTGGTGATCAGTGAGAAGAATGTTCCTTACATTGGTGATCAGTGGGAAGAATGTTCCTTACATTGGTGATCAGTGGGAAGAATGTTCCTTACATTGGTGATCAGTGGGAAGAATGTTCCTTACATTGGTGATCAGTGAGAAGAATGTTCCTTACATTGGTGATCTGTGAGAAGAATGTTCCTTACATTGGTGATCAGTGAGAAGAATGTTCCTTACATTGGTGATCAGTGGGAAGAATGTTCCTTACATTGGTGATCAGTGAGAAGAATGTTCCTTACATTGGTGATCAGTGAGAAGAATGTTCCTTACATTGGTGATCAGTGAGAAGAATGTTCCTTACATTGGTGATCAGTGAGAAGAATGTTCCTTACATTGGTGATCAGTGGGAAGAATGTTCCTTACATTGGTGATCAGTGGGAAGAATGTTCCTTACATTGGTGATCAGTGGGAAGAATGTTCCTTACATTGGTGATCTGTGAGAAGAATGTTCCTTACATTGGTGATCAGTGAGAAGAATGTTCCTTACATTGGTGATCAGTGGGAAGAATGTTCCTTACATTGGTGATCAGTGAGAAGAATGTTCCTTACATTGGTGATCAGTGAGAAGAATGTTCCTTACATTGGTGATCAGTGAGAAGAATGTTCCTTACATTGGTGATTAGTGATGGACGAACTTCCGACGGGACGTTTCGCGAACGCGAAACGCGAACGGACACAAACGTTCGCGAAAACGACCGTTCGCCGCGGGCTCCATTGACTTCAATGGGAGGCGAATTTCGCAAACCTTTAGGTCGAATTTGCGGCCACGGGGTAATTATTAGGGGGTAGCACGTAGTCCCACCACCTGGACAATAGCATAATACATGTATGAGGTGAATTTGGGATCGATAACTACAAGCATTTTTTTTTTATTTGGGAAATTGTTCTGACAATTCAGGACTATGGAGCTAATGAAGGCAATGGAGGAGAGGGAAGGTCAGGGACCAGGGTAGGCAAACAAGAGGGTGCAGGAGATACAGAGCACTGACAGCAGCACCGTAATACAGAGCACTGACATCAGCACCGTGACATACAGCGCTGACAGCAGCTCCGTGACATACAGCGCTGACAGCAGCTCCGTGACATACAGCGCTGACAGCAGCTCCGTGACATACAGCGCTGACAGCAGCTCCGTGACATACAGCGCTGACAGCAGCTCCGTGACATACAGCGCTGACAGCAGCACCGTGACATACAGCGCTGACAGCAGCTCCGTGACATACAGCGCTGACAGCAGCTCCGTGACATACAGCGCTGACAGCAGCTCCGTGACATACAGCACTGACAGCAGCTCCGTGACATACAGCGCTGACAGCAGCTCCGTGACATACAGCGCTGACAGCAGCACCGTGACATACAGCGCTGACAGCAGCTCCGTGACATACAGCGCTGACAGCAGCTCCGTGACATACAGCGCTGACAGCAGCTCCGTGACATACAGCGCTGACAGCAGCTCCGTGACATACAGCGCTGACAGCAGCTCCGTGACATACAGCGCTGACAGCAGCACCGTGACATACAGCGCTGACAGCAGCTCCGTGACATACAGCGCTGACAGCAGCTCCGTGACATACAGCGCTGACAGCAGCTCCGTGACATACAGCACTGACAGCAGCTCCGTGACATACAGCGCTGACAGCAGCTCCGTGACATACAGCGCTGACAGCAGCACCGTGACATACAGCGCTGACAGCAGCTCCGTGACATACAGCGCTGACAGCAGCTCCGTGACATACAGCGCTGACAGCAGCTCCGTGACATACAGCGCTGACAGCAGCTCCGTGACATACAGCGCTGACAGCAGCTCCGTGACATACAGCGCTGACAGCAGCTCCGTGACATACAGCGCTGACAGCAGCTCCGTGACATACAGCGCTGACAGCAGCACCGTGACATACAGCGCTGACAGCAGCTCCGTGACATACAGCGCTGACAGCAGCTCCGTGACATACAGCGCTGACAGCAGCTCCGTGACATACAGCGCTGACAGCAGCTCCGTGACATACAGCGCTGACAGCAGCTCCGTGACATACAGCGCTGACAGCAGCTCCGTGACATACAGCGCTGACAGCAGCTCCGTGACATACAGCGCTGACATCAGCACCGTGACATACAGCGCTGACAGCAGCTCCGTGACATACAGCGCTGACAGCAGCTCCGTGACATACAGCGCTGACAGCAGCTCCGTGACATACAGCGCTGACAGCAGCTCCGTGACATACAGCGCTGACAGCAGCTCCGTGACATACAGCGCTGACAGCAGCACCGTGACATACAGCGCTGACAGCAGCTCCGTGACATACAGCGCTGACAGCAGCTCCGTGACATACAGCGCTGACAGCAGCTCCGTGACATACAGCACTGACAGCAGCTCCGTGACATACAGCGCTGACAGCAGCTCCGTGACATACAGCGCTGACAGCAGCACCGTGACATACAGCGCTGACAGCAGCTCCGTGACATACAGCGCTGACAGCAGCTCCGTGACATACAGCGCTGACAGCAGCTCCGTGACATACAGCGCTGACAGCAGCTCCGTGACATACAGCGCTGACAGCAGCTCCGTGACATACAGCGCTGACAGCAGCTCCGTGACATACAGCGCTGACAGCAGCTCCGTGACATACAGCGCTGACAGCAGCTCCGTGACATACAGCGCTGACAGCAGCTCCGTGACATACAGCGCTGACAGCAGCTCCGTGACATACAGCGCTGACAGCAGCTCCGTGACATACAGCGCTGACAGCAGCTCCGTGACATACAGCGCTGACATCAGCACCGTGACATACAGCGCTGACAGCAGCTCCGTGACATACAGCGCTGACAGCAGCTCCGTGACATACAGCGCTGACAGCAGCTCCGTGACATACAGCGCTGACAGCAGCTCCGTGACATACAGCGCTGACAGCAGCTCCGTGACATACAGCGCTGACAGCAGCTCCGTGACATACAGCGCTGACATCAGCACCGTGACATACAGCGCTGACAGCAGCTCCGTGACATACAGCGCTGACAGCAGCTCCGTGACATACAGCGCTGACAGCAGCTCCGTGACATACAGCGCTGACAGCAGCTCCGTGACATACAGCGCTGACAGCAGCTCCGTGACATACAGCGCTGACAGCAGCACCGTGACATACAGCGCTGACAGCAGCTCCGTGACATACAGCGCTGACAGCAGCTCCGTGACATACAGCGCTGACAGCAGCTCCGTGACATACAGCACTGACAGCAGCTCCGTGACATACAGCGCTGACAGCAGCTCCGTGACATACAGCGCTGACAGCAGCACCGTGACATACAGCGCTGACAGCAGCTCCGTGACATACAGCGCTGACAGCAGCTCCGTGACATACAGCGCTGACAGCAGCTCCGTGACATACAGCGCTGACAGCAGCTCCGTGACATACAGCGCTGACAGCAGCTCCGTGACATACAGCGCTGACAGCAGCTCCGTGACATACAGCGCTGACAGCAGCTCCGTGACATACAGCGCTGACAGCAGCTCCGTGACATACAGCGCTGACAGCAGCTCCGTGACATACAGCGCTGACAGCAGCTCCGTGACATACAGCGCTGACAGCAGCTCCGTGACATACAGCGCTGACAGCAGCTCCGTGACATACAGCGCTGACAGCAGCTCCGTGACATACAGCGCTGACAGCAGCTCCGTGACATACAGCGCTGACAGCAGCTCCGTGACATACAGCGCTGACAGCAGCACCGTAAGCAGCCCCAGGAGGAAGTCAGCACAGCACAGGGATGGTGTGATCCCCTCATAATAAGAACCCCCAGGAGGAAGTCAGCACAGCACAGGGATGGTGGGAGCCCCTCATAATAAGAACACCCAGGAGGAAGTCAGCACAGCACAGGGATGGTGGGAACCCCTCATAATAAGCAGCCCCAGTAGAAATATGACACCGCTCAACCTCTTCAAAGAGGAGGGTAGGGGCATATAGTACGGTGTGCTTTTTTGGGTCAGGGAAGTGAGCCAAATGAATTAAGAAGGTCTGTGTGCTTGATTCCAAAAATTGTTTATAGACATATACATGGTCTACTGATCACATGTGTTGAATTCCTCCGAGATCCATGCCTCATTCATTTTTAGAAATGTGAGGTAGTTAACACTGTGGTGAGCTAGGCGAGTACGCTTATCGGTCACAATCCCCCCTGCTGCGCTGAACGTCCTTTCGGACAGGACACTGGATGAGGGGCAAGCCAACAGTTCGATTGCAAATTGGGCAAGCTCTGGCCAGAGGTCAAGCCTGCCCACCCAGTAGTCTAGGGGTTCATCACTCCTCAGAGCGTCCACATCGGCCGTTAACCCAATGTAGTCGGACACCTGACGGTCTAGGCGTTCCCTGATGCTGGATCCGGATGACACCTGTCGATGGGTCGGCTGAAAGAATGACCTCATATCCGAAGTCACCAACACATCTTCAAACCGGCCTCTTCTTGCAGGCGCTGTTGGATTGGTACCCGCAAATCCTTCTCTGGGAGTGGGAATTGCTCCTCTGCCAGCGCACGCAAAAGCAGAATGCAGCATTTCTCGAAGCAAGGCCTGGAAGTGCTGCATTCTGACAGCCCTCTGCGACGGCGGTAACATTTCCGCCATTTTGTGTTTGTACCGGGGGTCTAAGTACGTTGCCACCCAGTACTGGTCCTTGACCCTCATGCTTTTTATACGGGGGTCCCTATTAAAACACTGGAGCATGAAGGCCCCCATTTGCACTAAAGTGGAAGCGGTGTGGTGGCCTGGCTCCTGCTCATCATCCAGGATAATGTCGTCCTCTTCATTCTCCTCTCCCCATCCTCGCACAACAGGGATCCCAGAAAGGTTTAAAGCATGCTCTTCTTGCTCCTGCTCATCCGCCCCGGCACCATCCTCCTCTGACTCCTCATCAGACTCCTGTTGTTGACTTGTCTCAGATAGAGTAGCCCCCCCTGGGAATTCATCCAGCATTGCGACTTCCTCATCTTCCCGCTCCTGCTCCTCCACAGCCTGATCAATGACACGACGCAATGCACGCTCCAGAAAGAAGGCATAAGGTACCATGTCACTGATGGCGCCATGGCTGCGACTGACCAGTTTGGTGATCTCCTCAAATGGCCGCAGAAGTCTGCATGTGTCGCGCATGAGCAGCCACTGGCGCGGTGAAAAAAAACCCAGCTCCCCAGAACCGTTTCTTTCGCAGAGTTCATACAGGTAGACGTTAACTGCACGTTTCTGCTGGAGCAGCCTATCAAGCATATAGAAGGTTGAGTTCCATCGCGTCGGGCAATCGCAAATAAGACGTCTGACCGGCAGATGGTGTCGCCGCTGAATGTCAGCAAGGCGAGCCATGGCCGTGTAAGATCTTCTGAAATGGGCCGAGATTTTCCTTGCCTGCCGCAAGATGTCCTGGACCCCAGGGTATTTGACAAGGAATCGCTGCACGACCAAGTTTAAGACGTGTGCCATGCACGGCACGTGCGTGATTTTGCCCTGTTTCAATGCGCTAAGCAGATTGGCACCGTTGTCACACACCACTTTACCAACTGTCAAATTGAGCGGTGTTAGCCACTCATCTGCCTGTGAACGCAAAGCTGAAAGGAGTGCCGGGCCAGTGTGGCTCTTTGCTTCCAGGCACAACAGACGCAGCACGGCATGGCAACGTCTCACCTGGCATGTGGAATAGGTTCTGGGGAGCTTGGGCGGTGCAGTGGAAGAGACGCTAGCAGCGGAAAAGGAGGAGGCAGCTGAGGAGGAGAGGGAGGAGGATGGAGTAGGAGGAGGAGAAGAAGAGTCAGGCCTGCATGCAATCCGTGGCGGTAAAACCAAATCTACACGGGTGCCACGGGTTACATGCTTGACGGCCGTCAGAAGGTTCACCCAGTGGGCAGTAAAACTGATATACCTTCCCTGCCCGTGTTTGCTAGACCACGTGTCTGTGGTCAGATGTATCTTGGCACCGACACTGTGTGCCAGAGATACATTCACTTGCCGCTGAACATGGCCATATAGCTCTGGGATGCCCTTCTCTGAGAAATACTTCCTTCCTGGGACCTTCCATTGTGGTGTTCCAATGGCCACAAATTTGCGAAAGGCCTCCGAGTCCACCAGTTTATATGGCAGTAGTTGGCGGGCTATGAGTTCTGACAAGCCAGCCGCCAACCGTTGGGCAAGAGGGTTATCCGGCGTCATCATTTTTTTACGCTCAAACATTAGGCCCACGGAAGCCTGCCTTTTTGCAGAAAAATGTGAGCTTGGCGTGATGGAAGGTGGAGTGGAGGACAATTGTGAGGAGAGAGGAGAAGGAGAAGTAGAAGACGAGGCTGGACGGTGAGAGCCTGCAGTGTGGCTTTGTGTGTTCCGTTGCTCCCACTGGGCTCGGTGATGGCTGCTCATGTGCCTTCTTAAGGCGGTCGTCCCTAGGTGAGTATTGGGCTTACCGCGACTAACGCGTTGACTGCAAAGATTGCAGATGGCAACGCTATTGTCAGCAGCGGACACGTTAAAAAAAGCCCACACTGCGGAGCCATGTGCCGGTGTCCTGGGAGCGCCAGATGTGACCGTACATGGTCGATGACTCGCTCCTGATACATTTGCAGTCTGCTTTGTCCCTGCTGTGCAATGTAAGTCATTGCTGCTTCTCCTCCCTATCTGCTGGTCCATATCTCCCTCTGAACTCCCCTCCTCTTCCTCTCTTGTGGGCACCCACGTGACATCACTAGACACGTCATCATCAACGTCACCTTCCCCACCGCTATAAGTAGAGTAGGCAGCAACACCGGGGACCAACCTCCTCCTTGGGCTGATCTGGGTACTGGCGTCAGACTGCTGAGTAGCGCTTGTTGCTACCTCCTCTTCCTGATCCAATACCAAGAGTGGCTGCGCATCAGAAATGTCCTCTTGATATGGATCGGAAAATAATTCCAGTGACTCAAGCGGAAGGTATGTGGTGGTGGTGGTGGTGGTCGTGTTGTTGGTGGTAGTGTCTTTGGGGGTGCACATAGCAGAGAGTGAAGAAGAGGGTGCAGATCGAGAGGATGAGGAGGGTGCAGAAGAGTAAGGCTGAGCGAGCCACTCAACCAAGTCTGGTGCATCCTTTAAAGTAATTGAACGCACCTTCTGCAACTTCCCACTTTGGCTCAAGCCTGTTGCTCCTGCCCTACCCCTACCACCCCTGCGGAAGGGCCTGCCTCTTCCTCTGCATGTCATTTTTTAAATGACCCTGTGACAAAACTCTTAGTCCCTATACCGCTGAAGGACTGCTGCAGTATAGGTGAGCGGTCAGCAGTGGTGCACGTCAACCCTATCTATTGTGGACCTATAGCGGTCCTTACAGAACAGCAGACTGTACCGCACTCAAGCCTATGTACCGTAGCACCCTATACCAAGTTACCAGTCCTTATAAGAACTTTTGTGGACCAAGCAGGTTGTGTATTAGTGTTTAGCAGACTGTACGTCAGTCCCTATACCGCTGAAGGACTGCTGCAGTATAGGGCAGCGGTCAGCAGTGGTGCACGTCAACCCTATCTATTGTGGACCGATAGCGGTCCTTACAGAACAGCAGACTGTACCGCACTCAAGCCTATGTACCGTAGCACCCTATACCAAGTTACCAGTCCTTATAAGAACTTTTGTGGACCAAGCAGGTTGTGTATTAGTGTTTAGCAGACTGTACGTCAGTCCCTATACCGCTGAAGGACTGCTGCAGTATAGGGCAGCGGTCAGCAGTGGTGCACGTCAACCCTATCTATTGTGGACCGATAGCGGTCCTTACAGAACAGCAGACTGTACCGCACTCAAGCCTATGTACCGTAGCACCCTATACCAAGTTACCAGTCCTTATAAGAACTTTTGTGGAACAAGCAGGTTGTGTGTTAGTGATTAGCAGACTGTACGTCAGTCCCTATACCAATGAAGGACTGCTGCAGTATAGGGCAGCGGTCAGCAGTAGTGCACGGCAACCCTATGTATTGTGGACCGATAGCGGTCCTTACAGAACAGCAGACTGTACTGCACTCAGGCCTATGTACCGTAGCACCCTATACCAAGTTACCAGTCCTTATAAGAACTTTTGTGGACCAAGCAGGTTGTGTGTTAGTGTTTAGCAGACTGTGCGTCAGTCCCTATACCGCTGAAGGACTGCTGCAGTATAGGGCAGCGGTCAGCAGTAGTGCACGGCAACCCTATGTATTGTGGACCGATAGCGGTCCTTACAGAACAGCAGACTGTAACGCACTCAGGCCTATGTACCGTAGCACCCTATACCAAGTTACCAGTCCTTATAAGAACTTTTGTGGACCAAGCAGGTTGTGTGTTAGTGATTAGCAGACTGTACGTCAGTCCCTATACCAATGAAGGACTGCTGCAGTATAGGGCAGCGGTCAGCAGTGGTGCACGTCAACCCTATGTATTGTGGACCGATAGCGGTCCTTACAGAACAGCAGACTGTAACGCACTCAGGCCTATGTACCGTAGCACCCTATACCAAGTTACCAGTCCTTATAAGAACTTTTGTGGACCAAGCAGGTTGTGTGTTAGTGATTAGCAGACTGTACGTCAGTCCCTATACCAATGAAGGACTGCTGCAGTATAGGGCAGCGGTCAGCAGTAGTGCACGGCAACCCTATGTATTGTGGACCGATAGCGGTCCTTACAGAACAGCAGACTGTACTGCACTCAGGCCTATGTACCGTAGCACCCTATACCAAGTTACCAGTCCTTATAAAAACTTTTGTGGACCAAGCAGGTTGTGTGTTAGTGTTTAGCAGACTGTGCGTCAGTCCCTATACCGCTGAAGGACTGCTGCAGTATAGGGCAGCGGTCAGCAGTAGTGCACGGCAACCCTATGTATTGTGGACCGATAGCGGTCCTTACAGAACAGCAGACTGTAACGCACTCAGGCCTATGTACCGTAGCACCCTATACCAAGTTACCAGTCCTTATAAGAACTTTTGTGGACCAAGCAGGTTGTGTGTTAGTGATTAGCAGACTGTACGTCAGTCCCTATACCAATGAAGGACTGCTGCAGTATAGGGCAGCGGTCAGCAGTAGTGCACGGCAACCCTATGTATTGTGGACCGATAGCGGTCCTTACAGAACAGCAGACTGTACCGCACCCAAGCCTATGTACCGTAGCACCCTAGACAGACCAAGTTACCAGTCCTGATAAAGAGCTTTGTGGAACAAGTGAGTTGTGAATGATTAGCAGACTGCAGCAGAAGGGCAGCAGTCAAGTATAATATTCTTTCTATATTTGGAAGAAAGAATATTATACGTGTACAAGCCTATTACCGTACCACTGATACCAGTCCTGAAAAGAACCTTTGTGGAACTAATAGTAACAGCAAGTCTTTAAAATTATCCTCACTGCCTGACACACTGCTTCCTGCCTGTCCCTATACAAATTGGCAAAAAAGAGTAGGCTGGAACGATTAGCTGGAACAGCTCTTTTGTGGACCTGATAGTAACAGCTAATGATGATGATGATGATGATGATGAAGAAAGACTAATCTGGCTGAGCTGTCCCTAAAATAGCAGCATACAGCGCTCTGTCCCTTTATCTAAACTGACAAAAGAAACTCAGGCTGCTGACCTAACACCTATACCAGTCCTGAAAAGAACTTTTGTGTACCAAATAGCTAGCGTTTTCTCTGTCCCTACTCCACACAGGATCCTTTCCCTACAGTGACAGAAGAAAGAATGTAAAATGGCCACCGGATCGGGTGTATTTATAGGTTAGGGGGAATGTCCAAGTGTCCATGAGCTGTCATGTCTCAATTGGTTGTCCTGTAACACATGATAAACGTGTCACGAAAGGTTAAAGTTCTTGTATACATTAAACACGTAAGTCCGCCGGGGCGAACGACGGAAAAAGGCGTTCGAACCCGCGGACGGCGAAAGTCGGAAATTCGCCGCGAAACGACCGCCGGGCGAACCGTTCGGCCATCACTATTGGTGATCAGTGAGAAGAATGTTCCTTACATTGGTGATCAGTGGGAAGAATGTCCCTTACATTGGTGATCAGTGAGAAGAATGTTCCTTACATTGGTGATCAGTGGGAAGAATGTTCCTTACATTGGTGATCAGTGGGAAGAATGTTCCTTACATTGGTGATCAGTGGGAAGAATGTTCCTTACATTGGTGATCAGTGGGAAGAATGTTCCTTACATTGGTGATCAGTGGGAAGAATGTTCCTTACATTGGTGATCAGTGGGAAGAATGTGATACAGTCAAATTCATTGGTGTTATGCCACTGGCTCTACAAAGTGGCGTTGAACTTGAAACTATGAAGGGACCATCAGAAGGCAGTTCATCATCCACAGCTCAAGGAACCCCTCAAAACCTTAGGAGGAACCCTCGGAATCCTGGTTGGAAGCTGCGCTAGTTGACACTCACTTTACCGGGGAGGAGTATCTTACTAAGATGCAATTGCTTTGCCACCATCCAAAGTAGCAGTTGGGCTGGTCATTAACTACTTCCAGACCAGCGCACGACGATGTACGTCGGCAGAATGGCACGGGCAGGCATATTGGCGTACAGGTATGTCCATTTCTATTTGCCGCCCTGCCATCGCGTGCGCGCCACCAGCGGCGCACTCGCATGCCGGTTGGGACCCCCGTGAGTCTGGTCGCGGGTCCCATGGACTCAATCGCCGCGGGGATACCCACGATCGTCTCATGGAGCGGATGAACAGGGAGATGCCGTTGTAAACAGCATCTCCCTGTTCTGCCTAGCAACAAGTGACACTGATCTCTGCGCCATGTGATTGGAGCAGAGATCAGTGTTCACTAACACAAAGGCCAGCCCCCCCACAGTTAGTAACATGCCCCTAGGAACACGTAACCCCTACACTGCCACCCCCTGGTTAACCCCTTCACTGCCAGTGTCATTTACACAGGAATCAGTGCATTTGTATAGCACAGATTGCTGTATAAATGACAATGGTCCCAAAAGTGTGTTAAAAATGTCCAATGTGTCCGCCATAATGTCGCAGTCACAATAAAAATCGCTGATCGCCGCCATTACTAGTAAAAAAAAATAATCATTTATAAAAATGCCATAAAACTATCCCCTATTTTGTAAACTCTATAACTTTTGCACAAACCATTCAATAATCGCTTATTGTGATTTTTTTATTTTTTTTTACCAAAAATATGTAGAAGAATACGTATCGGCCTAAACTGAGGGAAATTTTTTTTTTTTTATATTTTTGGGGGATATTTATTATAACAAAAAGTAAAAAATAATGCGTTTTTTTTCAAAATTTTCACTCTATTTTTGTTTATAGGGCAAAAAATAAAAACCGCAGGGGTGATCAAATACCACCAAAAGAAAGCTCTATTTGTGGGAAAAAAAGGATGTCAATTTTGTTTGGGAGCCACGTCGCACGACCGTGCAATTGTTAGTTAAAGCGACGCAGTGCCGTATCGCAAAAAGTGGTCTTGTCTTAAGCCAGCAAAATGGTCCGGTTTGAAGGGTAAAGTGACAGTGTTTGTGTAAAGCCACCTTACAATTTTATACTACCCCCCCCAGAGTCTTGGTGTCTTTGTAATAACAACACCAAACGACTCTGATGGCAGTATGTAAAAAAGAAAAATAGTAAAAAAAGAAGAAAAGTAAAAAAGTTTGAAAAATTGAATAAAAAGGTTTTTATTTTTTATTTAACATACTGTAATCAGTGAGTCTCACCGCTAAACCAGTCAAATGATTATGCTGTACTGTACTGGTAATTCCTGGAAATGTGTGCAAATTGTGACAAAAAATATTATTTATTTTCTTCACTTAAAGCGGTAGTCCGCCGGGACTCCGCGTTTTTTTTTTTTTTTTTAAAGTCAGCAGCTACAAATACTGCAGCTGCTGACTTTTAAAATAGTGACACTTACCTGTCCAGCGCGCCCGCGATGTCGGCACCCGAGGCCGATCTCTCGATTGTCTCTCGGGTGCTGCCGCCGCCATCTTGGGTATGGGAATCAGGAAATGGAGCCTTTCGGCTTCATTTCCCGGTTCCCTACTGCGCATGCGCGAGCCGCGCTGCGCAATGAGGACGGTCCCCGCTGCCTCTGGGATCTGTGTGTTTCCCAGCAGGCAGCGGGGCACTTGCGGAAGGGGGCGGGCACTTGCGGAAAGGGGCGTAATGTACGCCCCTTTCCGCAGAGAGCTAGCCCGGAAGTGGGTGCAGTTACCTGGATTATCCAGGTAACTGCACCCCCCTCCCCCCTGAAAGGTGCCAATTGTGGCGCCGGAGGGGGGGGGGGGGGAGGAATCCGATGAGCGGAAGGTCCATTTTAGGGTGGACCTCCGCTTTAACAAAAAAATTGTGACAGAAAATTACAACTTCAAAAAAACTCCCCGTGCCTACTACTACAGTAAATACCTTGGACTGTCTACTTTCCAGAAAGGGGGTCGTTTGGGGGTATTTGTACTGTCGTGGTGTTTTCGGGCCTCAAGAAATGAGATCGGTCGTCAGGTACATCAGGACTGATCGATTTTCAAATATATATCCCATGGTTTGTGGACTCTATAACTTTCCTACAGACTACATAATATACACTGATTTGGATTATTTAGCAGACTACATTTTGGCCTTGATTTATAAAGAGAGATTATTTATTTGCAAACTTTTATAACAGAAATTAAAAAAAAAACTATTTTTTTTTTTTTAAATTCTATATTTATTAACCACTTAAGGACCGGAAGGATTTTTCCCGCTTCATGACGAGGCCATTTTTTGCGATATCGTGCTGCGCTATAAACAAAATTTTTTGAAAAAAATAGCAATATTTTTTTACTTTTTGCTATAATAAGTAAACTCAGTTCAGGCCTTCTACATATTTTTGGTAAAAAAATAAAAATAAATAAAAATAAGCGTATATTGATTGGTTTGCGCAAAGGTTATAGCGTCTACAAAATAGGGAATAGATTAATGGCATTTTTATTATTTATTTATTTCTTTACTAGTAATGGTGACGATCTGCGTTTTTTTTTTTTTTTTTGTTTTTTTTTGTTTTTTAGCAGGACTGCCACATTGCGGCAGACAGATTGGACGCTTTTTTTTTGGGGACCAATGACTTTATTGCAGTGATCAAAGCTAAAAATAGCCACTGATTACTGTATAAATGTCACTGGCAGGGAAGAGGTTAACGCTAGGATCCGATCAAGGGGTTAAATGTGTTTCCTAGGGAGGTGTTTCTAACTGGTGGGGTGGATGGGCCTGCCTGGAGGAGGAGAGAGATCACGGTTCCTAAACAGTAGGAAAAGGAGATCCATCTCTCCTCCCTTGGCAGAACGGGGATCTGTCTATTTACATTGACAGATCTCCGTTCTGTTTCAGGAGCGATGGTGGGTTGCCGGGGGGCATTGCGTCCGCCTGCCACGCGTATCGGCTCCGGCGCCGTGCCCAGTGCCATCTTATTAAGCGGAGACCCCTGGTCACTGCCTAGGTGCTCATGGGGCCCCATCCGGGCCGGTTCTGATCTAGGGGGAGGCAGTACGGAGGTCAGGTGGCATGGCATTGGTAACTGCACTGCACATAAGTTACTTGGCAGTGGGGATGTGACAGGGGAGAGGCAGGCTGCATGTGCATCTCCCGGTGTTCAGTCCACCTCTAGGTTCTGGAAACATCCAAACTTTAGAACAATAACTTTGTCGTTTCTCCACTTTCTCTCAGAATGACTGGGCCTCCCTGCTCCCTGTTGCTGAGTTCTCTTACAACAATTCTTTGCACTCGTCAATCAATCAGAGGCCATTCTTCGCCAATTATGGCTTCCATCCGTCCTTTTTACCCAGATCAATACCCAAACGCACTGTGCCTGCAGTTTCTGAAACCCAGGACTTCTTTTCTTCCAACAACAAATTGCTTCAAGAAACCAAAAAAAGATTTTTGATGGAAAGAGGCGCGGGGAACTTGTCTATGAAACCGGCAACCAGGTGTGGTTGTCTACGGCCAATTTGAAGATGGCTTGTCCCTCTAAAAAACTGGGTCCTAAGTTCTTGGGTCTGTGAAAAGAAAAATTTAAAGATGTAACTTACGAACTTGACCTACCTGCCTCCCTAAAAGTTCACCCAGTCTTCCATGTTATTCTCCTGAAGCCTGTGGTGCCAAATCCCTTTGCTGGCCTTCCTGTCAGTCCTCCAAAACCTGTTATAGTCAACAACGAAGAGGAATTCGAGGTGGAAGCAATTCTGGATTCTAGAAGATGACGCAATCAAACCCAGTTCCTTATTAAGTGGTAAGGGTATGGGCCCGAAGACAATTCATGGGAACCTGAAAATAACCTACACACCAGAGAACTTTTACAAGCGTTCAAGAACTCGCATGCCTCCAAATTGGTTCGACTGGGCATCCGGAGTCTGCCCTTGAGGAGGGGGCACTGTCAGAGAGGTTACCTGGCTGGGCGACTTGCTGGCCGTTCTGGTGCATGCCAGTGAGCGCTGATGCGCGTTGGCACGCGCATTCCTGTGTGTGCAGGTGTGCGCACTCCTGTGGAGCACTTGTGTGCGTGTGCCGGCTGGCCCTGATGTGCGCACTGGTGCACGGTGGCAGCGCGTTCCTGTGAGCACTGGTTCGCGTGCCTCTATAGGCGCTGGTGCACGCGTGCCTGTGTGCGTTGACGCACACACGTGCGCTCTGTTTGGCGCTGATCGGCCTATTTAGTTAGGATGAACCCATTGCCCGCTGCTGCCTGATCAACAGCTTCCCGTGACCTTGCTCCGACCTGTACCCGTATCTCTGCTCTGATTACCTGACGACTCGGCTTGCCCCTCAGACTCCCTGGAATGCTGCCTGCACCCTTGTTTGACTTTGCTCCTGCCTACCCCTCTGTACTTCGGTGCCCGCACATTACCGAACCCGGCCTATCCAGAGGATGTCTTTGGGAAATAGACGTATGAGTGCTGCCAGCATTGCTGCAGAGGTTGAAGGGGTGGGAGGTCAGCCTGTCAGTGCTCAAACCATACGCCGCACACTGCATCAAATTGATCTGCATGGCTTTTATCCCAGAAGGAAGCCTCTTCTAAAGATGGTATACAAGAAAGATGGATTACTGGAACCATGTCCTGTGGTCTGATGAGACCAAGATAAATGTATTTGGTTCAGATGCTGTCAAGCGTGTGTGGGGGCAACCAGGTGAGGAATACAAGTGCTGCCGGCATTAGGGAGCTACAGTTCATTGAGGGAACCATGAATGCCAACATGTACTGTGACAAACTGAAGCAGAGCATGATCCCCTCCCTTCAGAGACTGGACTGCAGGGCAGTATTCCAACATAACGACTCCAAACACACCTCCAAGACAACCACTGCCTTGCTAAAGAAGCTGAGGGTAAAGGTGATGGACTGGCCAAGCATGTCTCCAGACCTCAACCCTATTAATCATCTGTGGGACATCCTCAAATGGAAGGTGGAGGAGCGCAAGGTCTCTAAGCCCTTGTACACGCGATCAGAGATTCCGTCGGAATGTGTGCGATCGGAGCGGTTTGTCGAATAATCCGACTGCGTGTGGTATGCATCGGACTGTTTCCGTCGGAATATCCGTTGGACCAAATTTTCCAACTTGCTGGAAATATTTTCCGACAAACTGCTCCGATCGGACATACTCCGATCATGTGTAGAGAATTCCGATCGGACAAAGTGCAACGCATGCTCAGATCAAATTCCTACATCAAAGCTATTGGCTACTAGCCTGAACGTAGTCCCGTCGTAACGAAATAACGTCAACACATTCCAAACGATCGGATTTTCGGACAACTTTGTCCGACCGTGTGTATGCAACAGTTTCGGACAAGATCCGTCTGACAAAATCCGACAGACAAAATCCGACGGATTTGGTTGTCGGAATCTCCGACCGTGTGTACAAGGGCTTACATCCACCAGCTCCATGATGTCGTCATGGAGGAGTGGAAGAGGATTCCAGTGACAACCTGTGAAGCTCTGGTGTGACCTCCATGCCCAAGAGGGTTAAGGCAGTGGTGGAAAATAATGGTGGCCACACGAAATATTGACACTTTGGGACCAATTTGGACATTTTCACTTAGGGGTGTACTCACTTTTGTTGCCAGCGGTTTAGACATTAATGGCTGTGTGTTGAGTTATTTTGAGGGGACAGGATATTTACACTGTTATACAAGCTGTACACTCACTACTTTACATTGTAGACAAGTGTCATTTCTTCAGTGTTGTCACATGAAAAGAGAGAAGAAAAGATTTACAAAAATGTGATGGGTGTACTCACTTTTGTGAGATACTGTGTGTATGTGTGTGTGTATGTATATGTGTTTTTTTTTTTTTTTCCTTGATTGTTTTTTAGTTTAATTAAACTACAATCAAGAATATATTTATACTATAAAAAAAAGACATATTATAAAACACTTATTACACTTAATAATTTAATAACTACAAGAATTAACAATGAGAAATTCAGTTTTATACAATACCGAGTTTTGACATGGATAATATAATATGCATTGCACATTGTATAGTATGTTGTAGAGAAGAAATATTTATACTACTGATCTTAGCTAATACGTAAGATATTATCTGGGACTTTGTTTTAGTTAAACTGGGACCTGCTCGCCTATATGTGCTATCACAATATGTCACTGGATTAGGAGGATTACTCCTATCTTGTAAGATATTTGGACTTGTGTTTGCTGCCACTGATTGTAATCATAGGATTATTTCACTTATTTGTATAATGACTAGGAATTCCCTAGTCATTATAAATGTAAGTGATATACGGTAATTAGTCCGCCCCATAAGACTGGAGCTACACTAAAAGTGTGGCTTTCTTGCTGCCCCCTTCCAAAGTGCCGCCCTAGATACAGTGTTGCCCGCACCACCAGAGAGGGAGCCACGCTGAACCCCTGTACCCGCACCACCAGAGAGTGATCCATACTGTAAATGCACCACCAAAGAGGGAGAAAGATGGAACCGCTGCCAGGGTACAGACGTGCTACGCTACTGACCAGAGTCGGCCTGAGCAACCCAGAGGGAGCGAATGTCCAGCCGGAGGGATCACTGCTGTTGGCCATTCTCCATTACCAGTCCTAGGGACTGAGCCATTAGGAAGTGTCTAACCTGATATCCTCTAGGACAGTGATGGCAGAACCTTGGCACTCCAGATGTTTTGGAACTACATTTCCCATGATGTTCAACTACACTACAGAGTGCATGAGCATCATGGGAAATGTAGTTCCAAATCAACTGGGGTGCCAAGGTTGCCATCACTTCTCTAGGCCTTATTGATCGCCACAACGAGTTCCAGCGCTGGGCCTCGGACCCAAAAATAGGGGGGTGACACCATTTTTACCGCACCAGGTGACACCAACCCTAGTGACACCACTGCTTTAGTCTTATTAGAAGGGCTGACTGAGCGGGTACCGGCAGCACTTTCTGCTTGCCATCCCCAAGCTGTCACCTCTGATTATTGCCGAAAAGCCTGTCTTGGTGGCTCCACTACACCTACTCTGACCTTTACACACTGCCCAACCTATGCCTGACCTCTACACACATCGCCCTACCGATGACCAGTGTTGGTCATCTTACTTTAAAAAAGTAATTAGTTAAGTTACAAATTACTTCTCCCAAAAAGTAATTGTGTTAGTAACTTGGTTACTACATGGGAAAAGTAATTAGTTACTCAGCAAGGTAACTGTGATAGGGGTGGCAACAGTGGTACTTGGGGGGGTGGCAGTGGTGGTGGTGGTGTACAGTACTTGGGGGGGTGGCAGTGGTGGTACTTGGGGGGGGTGGTAGCGGTGGTGTACTTGGGGGGGTGGCAGGCAGCGGTGGTACTTTGGGGGGGGGGGGGGGCAACGGTGGTGGTGCCATCCTTTCCCACCACCTCTGCCTCTTACTGATCCCATCCCCCACCACCACTGATCTCATCCCTACCGTATCCCCCCCCATCACCTCTGTTGTAGAAGTGATGGTGGGTGGGTAGGGATGGGATCAGTAAGAAGCCGAAGTGGTGGAGGACTTGGGATGGATCGATTTGTCTGACGATTGGAATTGCAGTGAAGTCACTTACTTGAATGCCTCCAGGGATGAGAGAGAGAGAGAGAGACCCTCCTCTTCACTCCATTGGTGTCAGCTGACTTCATTTTTCAGTGTCCGCTCCTCCTCCCTACATTCTCTCTCTCTTTGTTTCTCTCTCTCTCTCTCTCTCTCTCTCTCCCTGTCACTCGATGGGTGGGATGGGGTGGTCCAGGCAGTCTGTCTGAGTCTCAGCCTCTTCTCAGCTCAGCGGGTGAAAGCCCCCCTCCCTGCGGCGGAAGAAACGGTCAGGCAGCGCGGTCACGGCGCACCTCCCAGGTGGTAGATGTAATTGCGCTAACGGCGCCCAAGTAATGGGAACTGAGTTACCATGAGGGGAAGAGTAATCAGTTAGATTACTCATTACCATCTGAAGTAACTACGTAAAGTAACTCAGTTTATTTTAACTGAGTTACTCACATCACTGCCTATGACTGATCTCTACACACATCGCCCCACCTATGACTGACCTCTACACACATCGCCCCACCTATGACTGACCTCTACACACATCGCCCCACCTATGACTGATCTCTACACACATCACCCTACCTATGACTGATCTCTACACACATCACCCTACCTATGACTGACCTCTACACACATCGCCCCACCTATGACTGATCTCTACACACATCGCCCTATCTATGACTGACCTCTACACAACGCCCCACCTATGACTGACCTCTACACACATCGCCCCACCTATGACTGACCTCTACACACATCGCCCCACCTATGACTGATCTCTACACACATCACCCTACCTATGACTGATCTCTACACACATCACCCTACCTATGACTGACCTCTACACACATCGCCCCACCTATGACTGATCTCTACACACATCGCCCTATCTATGACTGACCTCTACACAACGCCCCACCTATGACTGACCTCTACACACATCGCCCCACCTATGACTGACCTCTACACACATCGCCCCACCTATGACTGACCTCCACACACATCGCCCCACCTATGACTGATCTCTACACACATCGCCCCACCTATGACTGATCTCTACACACATCGCCCCACCTATGACTGATCTCCACACACATCGCCCCACCTATGACTGACCTCCACACACATCGCCCCACCTATGACTGACCTCCACACACATCGCCCCACCTATGACTGACCTCTACACACATCGCCCCACCTATGACTGACCACTACACACATCGCCCTACCTATGACTGACCTCTACACACATCGCCCCACCTATGACTGATTTCTACACACATCGCCCTACCTATGACTGACCTCTACACACATCGCCCCACCTATGACTGACCTCTACACAACGCCCCACCTATGACTGATCTCCACACACATCGCCCCACCTATGACTGACCTCCACACACATCGCCCCACCTATGACTGACCTCCACACACATCGCCCCACCTATGACTGACCTCCACACACATCGCCCTACCTATGACTGACCTCCACACACATCGCCCTACCTATGACTGACCTCTACACACATCGCCCCACCTATGACTGACCTCTACACACATCGCCCTACCTATGACTGACCTCTACACACATCGCCCCACCTATGACTGACCTCTACACACATCGCCCCACCTATGACTGACCTCTACACAACGCCCCACCTATGACTGATCTCTACACACATCGCCCTACCTATGACTGATCTCCACACACATCGCCCCACCTATGACTGACCTCCACACACATCGCCCCACCTATGACTGACCTCCACACACATCGCCCCACCTATGACTGACCTCCACACACATCGCCCCACCTATGACTGACCTCCACACACATCGCCCCACCTATGACTGACCTCCACACACATCGCCCCACCTATGACTGACCTCCACACACATCGCCCCACCTATGACTGACCTCTACACACATCGCCCTACCTATGACTGATCTCTACACACATCGCCCCACCTATGACTGATCTCTACATACATCGCCCCACCTATGACTGATCTCTACACACATCGCCCCACCTATGACTGATCTCTACACACATCGCCCCACCTATGACTGACCTCCACACACATCGCCCCACCTATGACTGACCTCTACACACATCGCCCTACCTATGACTGATCTCTACACACATCGCCCCACCTATGACTGACCTCCACACACATCGCCCTACCTATGACTGATCTCTACACACATCGCCCTACCTATGACTGATCTCTACACACATCGCTCTACTTATGACTGACCTCCACACACATCGCCCCACCTATGACTGATCTCTACTCACATCGGCCCACCTATGACTGATCTCTACACACATCGCCCTACCTATGACTGACCTCTACACACATCGCCCCACCTATGACTGATCTCTACTTACATCGCCCTAGCTGTGACTGACCTCCACACACATCGCCCTACCTGTGACTGACCTCCACACACATCGCCCCACCTATGACTTATCTCTACACACATCGCCCCACCTATGACTGATCTCTACTTACATCGCCCTAGCTGTGACTGACCTCCACACACATCGCCCTACCTATGACTGACCTCTACACACATCGCCCTACCTATGACTGATCTCTACACACATCGCCCCACCTATGACTGATCTCTACACACATCGCCCTACCTGTGACTGACCTCTACACACATCGCCCCACCTATGACTGACCTCCACACACATCGCCCCACCTATGACTGATCTCTACACACATCGCCCTACCTGTGAGTGACCTCTACACACATCGCCCCACCTATGACTGACCTCCACACACATCGCCCCACCTATGACTGACCTCTACACACATCGCCCCAACTATGACTGATCTCTACACACATCGCCCTACCTGTGAGTGACCTCTACACACATCGCCCCACCTATGACTGACCTCTACACACCGCCCCACCTATGACTGACCTCCACACACATCGCCCTACCTATGACTGATCTCTACACACATCGCCCTACCTATGACTGATCTCTACACACCGCCCCACCTATGACTGACCCCGACACACCGCCCTATCTATCACAGAACTTTTATGCAATGGCTTACCTATTTCTGACCTCTATACACTGCCCTGCGGGTGAAGGGAACTTGCAAAGCAGACCCTTCTATTTACATGGGTTGCGTTTGGTGGTAGTGTAGTCTTGTGGGGCCACAGTGCATTACTTTGCCCAGGGGCCCACAATGCTATTAAGATGGCCCTGGTTGCACCCCCCCCACAGCTCTTAAAGTGGCTGACGTACAGCTATGGCGATTTGCCCAGGGGATCCAACCTGCCACAGTATAACTGCGTTGGGTGGTCCTTAAGTGGTTAATTTATACAGCAAAAAAAAACAGTGGTGATTAAATACCACCAAATAAGCTCTGTGTGGAAAAAAAAATTATATCCATTTCATTTGGGTACTATGTTGCATGACCAATCAATTGCCAGTTAAAGTAGTGCATTGCTGAATAGCACAAAATAGCCTGGCAATGAAGGGGGTAAAACTTTCCAGAGGTGAAATGGTTAAGCAAAACTCAACTAAGTGGTCCGCATGCAGGGCCGGGACAAGGAGTGATCAGAAGGGGTGGCTACCCTAGGTGCAATGGTTTACTGCAGGGATGGGGGTGCCCTGCCCCAAACCCTAAGGGAAAGGCGGTGGGGAGGGGGGGGGTGCAGTTTGGCATCCTTGCCCTGATCGATGAATGACCTTGTCGCAGCACTGTCTGCATGGTAAAAAGTCAAGGCCCAATTTTGATAACATTTTATTGAATGGGGAATTTTAAATTTTTGTTGCAATATGAATTTTCTCATTCCATGCCGTAGCAATAACATTAAAGCGGGAGTCCGCCGGGAAATAAAACAAATACTGCAGCTGTTGACTTTTAAAATAGTGACACTTACCTGTCCAGCGCGCCCGCGATGTCGGCACCCGAAGCCGATCTCTAGTTCGTCTGTCGGGTGCTGCCGCCACCATCTTGGGTATGGGAATCAGGAAATGGAGCCTTTCGGCTTCATTTCCCGGTTCCCTACTGCACATGCGCGAGTCGCGCTGCGCAATAAGGACGGTCCCCGCTGCCTCTGGGATCTGTGTGTTTCCCAGCAGGCAGCGGGGCACTTGCGGAAAGGGGCGGGCACTTGCGGAAAGGGGCGTAATCTACGCCCCTTTCCGCAAAGAGCTATCCCGGAAGTGGGTGCAGATACCTGTACTGTACAGGTATCTGCACCCCCCCTCCCCCCTGAAAGGTGCCAATTGTGGCGCCGGAGGGGGGGAGGGTTCCGATGACTTTAGGGTGGACCTCCGCTTTAATATGAATTATATGGGGTAATTATGAACACAGTTCTGACATCTCAGGCACATTCTCAGTTTCCTCATCTGGACCCATCACCTGGTAGCCTCACCTCCACTGGGTTCTGTATTTAAAACCCCCTTGCTTCCATTTTGGCAGCTCAGTCATTAGACCAATCTACTTCTTAGCCCTTGTACACATGGTCGGAGATTCCAACAACCAAATCCGTCGGATTTTGTCTGACGGATTTTGTCCGAAACTGTTGCATACACACGGTCGGACAAAGTTGTCGGAAGATTTGACGTGATGACGTTATTTCGTTACGACAGGGCTACGTTCAGGCTAGTAGCCAATAGCTTTGGTGTAGGAATTTGATCTGAGCATGCGTGGCACCTTGTCCGATCGGAATTCTCTACACATGATCGGAGTATGTCCGATCGGAGCATTTTGTCGGAAAATTTTACCAACAAGTTGGAAAACTTGGTCCGTCGGATATTCCGACGGAAACAGTCCGATGGAGACCACACACAGTCGGAATAGCCGACAAAACGGTCCAATCAGACACATTCCGTCTGAATCTCTGACCGTGTGTACAAGGGCTTAGAAGACTCCTTGACTTGATATCCATCTGGCCTGAGCTGGTTAACAAGGCATGAAATTCCCCTCTCCGACTATGCAGATGTGTTCTGCCATCTCTTTGTCGAAGGCACTTATCACTGTGCTATCGCTGCAGCCCCTCCGGCTCTGTGGGGGGGTACGAGGTGTGATTGAAATTCAGAAAGGAAAAGCAGGAGAGCACATCTTAAACAACTTCCATTATCGTTTTGGCACCTATTTCCGTAGACGGCTCTCTGCGATTCACATATTCAGCCTTTGAATGTACATGTTTTATTTATGATATGACCGGTTTCATTAGCTGTACCCTCAAGGTGACCAAATTTGATTGGGTCATCCTCCTCCTCACTAAGGAAAGGTGACTGCAAGGTTTTTGTTTTTTTTAAACAAAATTGTGCAATGAAAAATGCAAGTGGAGGATGGAATCTGCTTTTTTATCTTTAGGTCACGCAGTTATCAAATAGAGGTGAGCAAAAATTCGAGTTTTTCATTTGCCTGAAATTTAATTGAAATTCTGAAAAGGTCTGTCTGAAATTTTTGTCATTCTGAAGTGCATTGGAGTCATTGGCTTTTATGGTTTCCCCTTTCAGGAAAGGTGGGTTGCTCACACAGGGCGCGGTGGCAGTTGGTCTTCACCAGAGCTCCTGATAATGGAGATGGGCCAAGAACCCTAGAGGTCCCATTTTTACTTTCCTGGAAACCAGTGGCAGCCTGTCCACTAGGGGCACAGGGGTGCCACCCCCTAATCCATGTGCCCAGCCCCTAATCTACATCCAGAGTGCTGGACACATGGATTTCAATAAGGGTTTTTTTTTAAGCATATGATTAGAGCCTGAGGCTTCAAAAATGGGTGGGCTCCGGGTGCAGAGCACCTCACCCTGAACCCAACCAGTTGCATAGTTGCCAACAGTCCTGATTTTTCCGGAACAATCACGATTTTGCGACCATTGTCCCCATTGAAGGCTGTCCTGATTTGTGATTTAGCCTTTTTTGTCCATGGAAATCGGGAATGTTTGCTTTTGCAGCAGCTGGCGCCAACAAAATGGCCGGCGGCGCCGCTGTTAGATCGTTCCCCTTGTGCTCAGTGGAGAGGGGAGGGGGCTCGATCCGTTCAGCCAATGAATCGGCTTCTCTCTTCACAATACTGAAGCCGGGGGTTAGCTGCACAGATCGGCCCCTCCCCTCTCCACCGAACACACGGTGCCGGCCACTCATGGAGTTTCTCAGTGTAAAGGCGCCCAGGCAGTTATGTAACTGTAATGTACAGGGGGTTAACTATGTACAGGAGGGGGTAAACTGTGTACAGGTGAGGGGGTTAACTATGTAAAGGGGGATATGCATGGGGAGGTAACTATGCACGGGGGGGTAACAATGCACAGGGGGGTTACTATGCACAGGGGGTTAACTATGTACAAGGGGGGGAACTATATACAGGGGAGGGGGTAACTATGTACAGGGGAGGGGGTAACTATGGCTCTGCATGGGACACTGATGTAAGGACTGAGGCTGGGAACATGGGTATAAAGACTGAATCTACTGGGGGCACCTGATGCAAGGACAGACTCTGCTGGGGGCACCTGATGCAAGGATGGACTCTGCTGGGGGCACCTGATGCAAGGACAGACTCTGCTGGGGGCACCTGATGCAAGGACAGACTCTGCTGGGGGCACCTGATGCAAGGACAGACTCTGCTGGGGGCACCTGATGCAAGGACAGACTCTGCTGGGGGCACCTGATGCAAGGACAGACTCTGCTGGGGGCACCTGATGCAAGGACAGACTCTGCTGGGGGCACCTGATGCAAGGACAGACACTGCTGGTGATATTGTCCCTAGGGTTGCCACCTTTTCTTCAAGCCAAACCAGAACACTTTAGTTGCTCACTGCAACATTTTTTTTTTAAGAGGAAACGTTGTGGACTTTGATATAAAAGGAACTCTGATGTAAGGTGGTTTCTGCTCCCCAATCCCTCCATCAGAGTTTTACAGGAGACTGGAGATAGCCAAAGGTTGGGGCAACAAGCAGGTAAGGATAGTCTAGAACAAGCCAAGATCGGTAACTGGAATCAGACATAAAAGACACAGCAAGCCGCACACGGAAGTCAAACACAATATTGAACAGCAGGGCTGGTTTGCAGTGCACAGGTTAATATAGTGTTCCCTGATAGGGGCTTGTGTGGAGCCATGCTTTGAGGAGAGATTACTTAATCAGCCAGGTGGGAGTGGCTGGTCTCTTAAGCTGAACACATGGAGAGGTAAGCTGGCAAACATTACTGCAGATCCATGACACCTTTCGTGTGCCTTCCATTCTATTTTAATAAATTCTGCGTATGAAGGTAAAATACTTTTTGTGTGAAGCAGCCCCCCCGTAATACTTCCCTGAGCCCAGTGTCATCACTAGGCTTGGTGTCCCCAGTGCGGAAAAAATTGGTGTCACCCTCCACCAACTATAGTCCCCCTTAGTACAGACCCCCTCCATCAGTGATGACCCTCCCCCATCAGTGCTGACCCCCCTCAGTGCAGACCCCCCTCCCATAGCACATGACCATTTGCATTACATTAAACTTTACAGACCTCAGCACGGGATACATCGGTGTGTCCCTTGCACTCCCCCTCAAACAGCGGAGCGGACCAAAGCCCCTCCCTCTCCCCTAGATGTAAACAGAGAGGAGGGGAGTCGGCTTCTGTCCGCTGTAAGAGACAGCTGGCAAAAGATAAGTTTAGCGGTGAGGATTATGCGGCATTAGCGGTGCCACTGCCCACAGGTGTCATCCCTCTGGCAGGTGTCACCCAGTGAGGCCCGTACACCCCACCCCCCCACACCCCACTGTCTGAGCCCTATCTCAATCCAGTGATGTGCACGTCTCCCAGGGCTCTCACTCCCCATTGGCTGAGACAGCAGCAGTAGCCATTGGCTCCTGCTATTGTCAATCACAGTCAGTGTGCCAGTGAGGACAGAGTGAGGAGGGGCCGAGCCACACTCTGTGTGTGAATGGCCGCACGGAGCAGCGGCCCCGGAGCAAGCCTGCTTGGGTTCCCCCATAGCAAACTGCTTGCTATTGGGCACTAGGCAGGAGGGAGGGGCCTGGAGTGTTGACGGAGGCCCCATAAAGAGGAGGATTGGGGCTGCTCTGTGTAAAACCATTACACAGAGCAAGTTAGTATAACATGTTTATTATTATTATTATTTTTTTTTATAAATCCTGAACCCTTAATGTAATTTAACCACTTCCTGCTGGGAGGGCGTTCATGGACGTCCTCCCGTTTCAGTGGTTATACCGGGATGATGCCTACAGTTCTTTTCAGTCGCCGATTCTATGCACCGTAAGAACATTAGTGCCAAAAGTCAACCATAGAGATTTCTGGGGAACAGATGATCCCTGGTCATCTCTATAACCCTCAGAGACCTGGGCACAACGTTATGATGTCATGCCCGGCCCGGCAGTTGTAAATACTGCCATATACTCGGCTGGAAAGCCAAAACCATCCTGTTTTTTTTTTATCTCAGACTTTCCAGCCTGGAGGAAAGATGTGGGGTTTTATTCACTCCAGTTCTCTCCATAAAGAGGACCTGTTTACATTCCTTGTAATAGGAACAAAAGGGATAAAACTTTTTCCCTTATCGTCATTCAGGACAGCCACTATGAGAGAGATAGTCTCCTCCTCTTCCTGCACCAGCCGATAAATTCTTACTCCCCCTGCCTGACCTCAGTTCTAGTGTTTCCTCCGGTGGGGAGACACTGTGGATGGGACCAGGCTTGAGAGCAGCCAGAGGGACTGCGGTCAATTATAGAGCCCTTATGGAGGCAGGGGTTTTCCAGGGCACATTTAGTGTTTTTTTACCTGTAACTGAAGCCACCCCTTCCTTGCTGAGTGCAGCATCAGGTTGCGGGGGGCCCCTATCGGGTCCACAGGGCCGCAGCAAGGAACCTTCCGCTCTCCCTGTACCCCATATGGGCTGCATTGTTTGGAACCTGAGTGCTGGACTGTGGGTGACGTCATTTCCGGCGGAGGGCGGAAGCGTTACCTTTGACCCGTGACTTCCAGTTCCAGGTCACGGAGCTGATAGGGTGCCGGGCACAGGCTGGAGAGAGTCTGTAACATGCACAGGTATCATGGGACTCCCTGGAAAGCAACCACCTGCAGTCATGTCGGAGGCAGATGCTATGACTCATGCTGACACCACCTTCAGCCTTCCCAAGGTATGAGCACCCTGGGGAAGGGTCCTCTCTATCCGGGATTGCCCCTCCTAGTATGATTCCTATCTGGGGGGGCAGACCCCCTGGGTGGTCGGGGGGGAAGGCTCAGATCCCAGTCCGCAGGATACAACCCCGGCACAGCCACAGGCTCAGGGCTCTGTATATGCCCGACCTGCGACTTCAGCTAGGGCAGAGGAAATTGCAGGCCCTTCCGAGGTGGAGCAAAGGCAGTCAAATAGTGGCACCTCGGACTCCCAGGAGGAGTCAGAGGGTGAGGACGAGGATGGGGAGTCCAGAAAGCCCTCTAGGTATAAGTTGTCCTTAGACGAGGTAGAGGACCTCCTGGGGGCAATTTACACAACCCTCGGTATCCAGGAGGACAAGAAGCCCCTGACCCTCCACGACTTAATGTATAAAAGGCTTGGGGGAGCAAAAGAAAGGGGTCTTTCCAGTACACGATGTACTGATAGAAACAATTAGAAAAGAGTGGCAGGATCCTGAAAGGAAGCCCTTCTTTTCTCGTTCTCTAAAGAGAAGGTTTCCATTTTCAGAAGACCCAACAGCCATTTGGAATAAAAGCCCCAAATTGGATGCCGCCTTTTCTCAGGTTTCTAGGCACACGGGCTTGACCTTCAAGGATATGGGGGCCCTGTCTGACATCATGGATAAGAGGATAGACTCGCTGCTTAGGAAAACTTGGGACTCAACAGTGGGCAACCTTAAGTCAGAAATGGCTGTTACTGTGGTAGCCGCAATTTGGAGTATTGGCTCTCTCAGATCCAGGCGCACATTGAAGCTGGTACAGCTAAGGAGTCTATTCTATCCTCTTTCTCCACGATTCTACGTGTTGTCGCATACATAGCAGACGCCTCGGCAGAGTCAGTCCGCATGTCGGCCAGGTCAGCGGCTCTGGCCAACTCTGCCAAAAGAGCCCTCTGGCTGAAAATTTGGCCCGGCGACAGCGCCTCTAAGGTCAAGTTGTGTGGGATACCCCTGAAAGGGGATCTCCTCTTTGGTCCCGGTTTAGATACTGTCCTAGACCATACAGCAGACAAAAAAAAGTCTTTCCCTCTCAAACAGAAAGTCCCGGCTCAGACTAAGAAAGGGTTTCGTTTGCAAAAGGGTAGGGAAACTTCAAAGCCAAAAGGTCAAGAGAAATCTTAGGTAGGGGCCGAGGAGGGGCGATTTTTTCGCCCTCCTGAAAGGGCCTGTAAGGAACAATGACTCGTTTGGTGCGGTAGCAGTAAGACTAGGGGCCTTCCTTCCGCAGTGGAAATTAATTTCCCCCAACCAATTCATCCTGGGGCTCATAAGAAGGGGGTACCTCCTGGAGTTCACAAGACCTCCCCCACAGAAATTCCTTGTCACACACCTTTCCAGTTGCACGACAAAGGCTGAGGCTCTGTTAGAGGCTCTAAGGGACCTAGAACAACAAAGGGTAGTTCGCAGAGTTCCAAGAGGGGAAGAAGGAGAGGGATTCTATTCCCACGTTTTTGTGGTGAAAAAACCATCGGGGAAATTCAGACTAAACTGAAACTGAAACAGGTCAGTCACTTACAAGAGATTCCGCATGGAATCTATCTTTACGGACAGAGCCCTGCTTCCGCACAATTGCTTCATGGTCTCGCTGGACCCGAAGGACACATATTTACACGTTCCTATTGCAGAAACATCTCAGAGGTTTCTCTGGCTAGCTATGGACCTGGATGGAGTAATAGTGCATCTGCAGTTTCAGGCACTGCCTTTCGGGCTATCCTTTTCACCCCGCATTTTTACCAAGGTCTTGGCGGAGGCCATAGCTTTCCTGCGACTCCAGGGAGTCTCAGTCATAGCGTACCTAGACGACCTGCTCCTATTTGCCGTATCCCCGGAGAAGCTACTCAGGGACCTGGACCTAACAAAAAGGGTCCTAATAGGCTTGGGTTGGCTGCTGAACAGTACAGTCTGATCCCTTCACAGCGGATTATGTACCTTGGATACCTGCTGGACTCAACACAGTTGAGGGTGTTCCTTCCAAGGGAGAAATTCCTAAAACTGGACAGAGCGGTTGCCTCTCTACAGTGCAACCAGCGGGTCTCCAAGAGGTGTCTGATGTAGACTCTGGGCCTTCTAACTTCTACTCTCCCAGCAGTGCAGTGGGCAGGACTGCACTTTCGTCCCCTGCAGACGTTTGTCCTAAGGGTATGGGATCACAGTCAGAGAGACCTAGACGCTCTAGTACATGTTCCTCACCATGTAAAACGATCTCTCTGGTGGTGGAGAAGGGAAGAGAACCTGTTGCAGGGACGTCTGTGGTTCCTGCCAGTCTCTCAGATAGTAACCACGGACACAAGCAGCAGGGGCTGGGGGGACGCATCTGGGTTCCCTTCTGGCTCAGGCTCCTGGGAAGGCCACGAAATAGAAAGGTTTTCCAATTGGAAGGAGCTGAAGGCAGTGGGACTAGCTTTCAGGTTCTTCAGGGAAGAACTCCGGGGCCACCACGTCCAGGTATGGTCGGACAATTCTTCGGCTGTGGCCTATATAAACAAGCAGGGCGGCACAAGAAGCGGAGCCCTGATGGCCATGGCAACAGACATTCTGAGCTGGGCCGAGTCCAACACTCTCTCTCTCTTGGCAATCTTCCCGAGAGGGGAAAGCAATGTTGTAGCAGACTTTCTTAGCTGAAGGAGGGAGATTGGGTCCTCAAACAAGAGGTCTTCAGTCTCATATCCAAGAATTGGGGACCCCCGGAAGTGGACTCATTCGCGTCAAGAGACAATGCGAAAACACCCTGTTTTTTTCTCCCTAAACGGAGAGGGAGCACTGGGAGTGGATGCGTTGTCCCAGAGTTGGCGGTTCAGGATATGTTATGCCTTCCCCTCTCCGGCTCTGTTGCCAGCAGTGTTGAGGAAGTTTCAACTAGAAGACACATCACTGATTCTGGTGGCTCCACATTGGCCGAAAAGGGCATGGTTTTCACTGCTCGGGCAATTAGCAGCAGAACCTCCCCTTTTCCTTCCTCCACTGGAGGATCTCCTCTCGCAGGGCCCAGTCCTGTGTCCACAGGTTCATCAGTGGAAATTAACGGCCTGGCTACTGAGGAGGGTATATTAAAGTCAATGGGGTTTTCAGAGAGATTAATCTCTACTCTCTTCAATAGTAGGAAAAAGGAGACACGCCGGATATATAAAAAGGTCTGGCTCCGTTTCAACGAGTGGTGTGCGGGAAGCTCTTTTTCAGTGCAGAGCCCCATAGCTGGGTTGGAATTTCTACAGTGCGGGGTGGACAAGGGATTATCCATAGCTACCCTGAAGAGTCAGGTATCAGCACTTAGTGCTTATTTAGAAAGACCTCTGGCCACCGACCCGTGGGTGGTCAGATTCTTTAAGGCCTTGTCTAGACAGAGACCGGTCGGAGGTCCTCCCTTTCCCAGTTGGGACCTATCCTTAGTTTTGCAGAGCCTACCGGGACCTCCCTTTGAGCCTTTAGACAAATTTTTGCTAAAGGATCTCACCCTAAAGACATTATTTTTCCCGGATGGGAAGTGGTTTAATAACAAGTCCTTAAAGGGGTTGTAAACCCTTGTGTTTTTTCACCTTACATTCTATGCATTAAGGTGAAAAACCTTTGGTGGCGCAGTACCCCCCCAGTGCCCCCCCCCCTTTTACTCACCTGAGCCAGTCTTTCCAGTGCTGAGAATGAGCACACCAGCTCCAGCCGGAGTTTTGGGCCCTGATTGGATAAATTGAACAAAATCCAATGATGCGTGAGCTGGGGGGTGGGGCCAATTCCTGCTATCTGTGTCAATGGACGCAGCAACAGGACTCAGGACTGCACCCGCACGAGTGCCCCAAGGGAGAGCACTTCTCCAACAGGGCATTTGAGAAGAGGAGGAGCCAGGAGCGCTGCTGAGGAACCCCAGAAAGAGAGGATTGGGGTCACTCTGTGCAAAACCAACCGCTGTCAGAAACCATGAATCAGACCAAGACAGAAGTACCAGTTAAATCACACTTGTTTAATAATAAAAGTAAATGGAACAAACGTAGTCAAAACATAGCCAAAGTTCCTTAACCTGAATGGATAGTCAGACAAGCCAGAAAGTGAGGAAGCCAGAGATCAGCGTAGTGGAACAGCAAGCAGGATCTAGAGCCAGAAGGAATGTCATCCAAGCAAGTCTTTAAGAGGAACGCAGGAGATAGTCTCTGCGATGTTGACTAAGGCGAACGCAGAGATCCTCTGGGCTGGATGGCTTAAGTAGGCAGGAATTTCGGCTGTTCGCTCGCCTATTGCCGTCGTTCGCCCGGGCGGACTTACGTGTTTAATGTGTAAAAGAACTTTGACCTATGATGACACATCCATCATGGGGTACAGGACAGCCAATTGAGACATGACAGCACATGGACACTTGGACATTCCCCCTAACCTATAAATACACCTGATCCGGTGGCCATTTTACATTCTTTCTTCTGTCACTATAGGGAAAGGTTGCTGTGTGGAGTAGGGAGAGATAAATCGCTAGCTATTTGGTACACAAAAGTTCTTTTCAGGACTGGTATAGGTGTTAGGTGTATATAGGTTTGCTGTGCTACTGATTGTTGCAGCAGCCTGAGTGTCTTTTGTCAGTTTAGAGAAAGGGACAGGACGGTGTGTGCTACAGGGAGAGTCAGATTAGTCATCATCATCATCATCATCATCATCATTAGCTGTTACTATCAGGTCCACAAAAGAGCTATTCCAGTAACTACTAATCGTTCCAGTCTCCTCTTTTTTGCCATTTTGTATAGGGACAGGAAGGAAGCAGTGTGTCAGGCAGTGAGGGTCAGTTTAAAGACTTGCTATTACTATTAGTTCCACAAAAGTTCTTTTCAGGACTGGTATCAGTGGTATGGTAATAGGCTTGTACACATATAATATTCTTTCTTCCAAATATAGAAAGAATATTATACTTGACTGCTGCCCTTCTGCTGCAGTCTGCTAATCATTTTACAACTCACTTGTTCCACAAAAGTTCTTATAAGGACTGGTAACTTGGTCTGTGTAGGGTGCTACAGTACATAGGGTTGAGTGCGGTACAGTCTGCTGTTCTGTAAGGACCGCTATCGGTCCACAATAGATAGGGTTGAGGTGCACCACTGCTGACCGCTGCCCTATACTGCAGCAGTCCTTCATTGGTATAGGGACTGAAGTACAGTCTGCTAATCACTAACACACAACCTGCTTGGTCCACAAAAGTTCCTATAAGGACTGGTAACTTGGTCTAGGGTGCTACAGTACATAGGGTTGAGTGCGGTACAGTCTGCTGTTCTGTAAGGACCGCTATCGGTCCACAATAGATAGGGTTGAGGTGCACCACTGCTGACCACTGCCCTATACTGCAGCAGTCCTTCAGCGGTATAGGGACTAAGAGTTTTGTCACAGGGTGATTTAAAAAATGACAGGCAGAGGAAGAGGCAGGCCCTTCCGCAGGGGTGGTAGGGGTAGGGCAGGAGCAACAGCCTTGAGCCAAAGTGGGAAGTTGCAGAAGGTGCGTTCAATTACTTTAAAGGACGCACCAGACTTGGTTGAGTGGCTCACTCAGCCTTACTCTTCTGCACCCTCCTCATCCTCTCGATCTGCACCCTCTTCTTCACTCTCTACTATGTGCACCCCCAAAGACACTACCACCAACAACACCACCACCACATACCTTCCGCTTGAGTCACAGGAATTATTTTCCGATCCATATCAAGAGGACATTTCTGATGCGCAGCCACTCTTGGTATTGGATCAGGAAGAGGAGGTAGCAACAACCGCTACTCAGCAGTCTGACGACAGTACCCAGATCAGCCCAAGGAGGAGGTTGGTCCCCGGTGTTGCTGCCTACTCCGAGATCTCTACTTATAGCGGTGGGGAAGGTGACGTTGATGATGACGTGTCTAGTGATGTCACGTGGGTGCCCACAAGAGAGGAAGAGGAGGGGAGTTCAGAGGGAGATATGGACCAGCAGATAGGGAGGAGAAGCAGGAATAACTTACATTGCACAGGAGGGACAAAGCAGACTGCAAATGTATCAGGAGCGAGTCATCGACCATGTACGGTCACATCTGGCGCTCCCAGGACGCCGGCACATGGCTCCGCAGTGTGGGCTTTTTTTAACGTGTCCGCCGCTGACAATAGCGTTGCCATCTGCAATCTTTGCAGTCAACGCATTAGTCGCGGTAAGCCCAACACTCACCTAGGTACGACCGCCTTAAGAAGGCACATGAGCAGCCATCACCGAGCCCAGTGGGAGCAACGGAACACACAAAGCCACACTGCAGGCTCTCACCGTCCAGCCTCGTCTTCTACTTCTCCTTCTCCTCTCTCCTCACAATTGTCCTCCACTCCACCTTCCATCACGCCAAGCTCACGTTTTTCTGCAAAAAGGCAGGCTTCCGTGGGCCTAATGTTCGAGCGTAAAAAAATGATGACGCCAGATAACCCTCTTGCCCAACGGTTAACGGCTGGCTTGTCAGAACTGATAGCCCGCCAACTACTGCCATATAAACTGGTGGACTCGGAGGCCTTTCGCAAATTTGTGGCCATTGGAACACCACAATGGAAGGTCCCAGGAAGGAAGTATTTCTCGGAGAAGGGCATCCCAGAGCTATATGGCCATGTTTAGCGGCAAGTGAATGCATCTCTGGCACACAGTGTCGGTGCCAAGATACATCTGACCACAGACACGTGGTCTAGCAAACACGGGCAGGGAAGGTATATCACTTTTACTGCCCACTGGGTGAACCTTCTAACGGCCGTCAAGCATGTAACCCGTGGCACCCGTGTAAATTTGGTTTTACCGCCAAGGATTGCATGCAGGCCTGCCTCTTCTCCTCCTCCTCCTACTCCATCCTCCTCCCTCTCCTCCTCAGCTGCCTCCTCCTTTTCTGCTGCTAGCGTCTCTTCCGCTGCACCGCCCAAGCTCCCCAGAACCTATTCCACATGCCAGGTGAGACGTTGCCATGCCGTGCTGCGTCTGTTGTGCCTGGAAGCCAAGAGCCACACTGGCCCGGCACTCTTTTCAGCTTTGCGTTCACAGGCAGATCAGTGGCTAACACCGCTCAATTTGACAGTTGGTAAAGTGGTGTGTGACAACGGTGCCAATCTGCTTAGCGCATTGAAACAGGGCAAAATCACGCACGTGCCATGCATGGCACACGTCTTAAACTTGGTCGTGCAGCGATTCCTTGTCAAATACCCTGGGGTCCAGGACATCTTGCGGCAGGCAAGGAAAATCTCGGCCCATTTCAGAAGATCTTACACGGCCATGGCTCGCCTTGCTGACATTCAGCGGCGACACAATCTGCCGGTCAGACGTCTTATTTGCGATTGCCCGACGCGATGGAACTCAACCTTCTATATGCTTGATAGGCTGCTCCAGCAGAAACGTGCAGTTAACGTCTACCTGTATGAACTCTGCGGCAGAAACGGTTCTGGGGAGTTGGGTTTTTTTTCACCGCGTCAGTGGCTGCTCATGCGCGACGCATGCAGACTTCTGCGGCCATTTGAGGAGATCACCAAACTGGTCAGTCGCAGCCATGGCGCCATCAGTGACATGGTACCTTATGCCTTCTTTATGGAGCGTGCATTGCGTCGTGTCATTGATCAGGCTGTGGAGGAGCAGGAGCGGGAAGATGAGGAAGTCGCAATGCTGGATGAATTCCCAGGGGGTGCTACTCTATCTGAGACAAGTCAACAACAGGAGTCTGATGAGGAGTCAGAGGAGGATGGTGCCGGGGCGGATGAGGAGGAGCAAGAAGAGCATGCTTTAAACCTTTCTGGGATCCCTGTTGTGCGTGGATGGGGAGAGGAGAATGAAGAGGACGACATTATCCTGGATGATGAGCAGGAGCCAGGCCACCACACCGCTTCCACTTTAGTGCAAATGGGGGCCTTCATGCTCCAGTGTTTTAATAGGGACCCCCGTATAAAAAGCATAAGGGTCAAGGACCAGTACTGGGTGGCAACGTACTTAGACCCCCGGTACAAACACAAAATGGCGGAAATGTTACCGCTGTCGCAGAGGGCTGTCAGAATGCAGCACTTCCAGGCCTTGCTTCGAGAAATGCTGCATTCTGCTTTTGCGTGCGCTGGCAGAGGAGCAATTCCCACTCCCAGAGAAGGATTTGCGGGTACCAATCCAACAGCGCCTGCAAGAAGAGGCCGGTTTGAAGATGTGTTGGTGACTTCAGGTATGAGGTCATTCTTTCAGCTGACCCATCGACAGGTGTCATCCGGATCCAGCATCAGGGAACGCCTAGACCGTCAGGTGTCCGACTACATTGGGTTAACGGCCGATGTGGACGCTCTGAGGAGTGATGAACCCCTGGACTACTGGGTGGGCAGGCTTGACCTCTGGCCAGAGCTTGCCCAATTTGCAATCGAACTGTTGGCTTGCCCCCTCATCCAGTGTCCTGTCCAAAAGGACGTTCAGCGCAGCAGGGGGGGATCGTGACCGATAAGCGTACTCGCCTAGCTCACGACAGTGTTAACTACCTCACATTTCTAAAAATGAATGAGGCATGGATCTCGGAGGAATTCAACACATGTGACCAGTAGACCATGTATATGTCTATAAACAATTTTTTTAATCAAGCACACAGACCTTCTTTCTTCATTTGGCTCACTTCCTTGTCCCAAAAAAGCACACCGTACTATATGCCCCTACCCTCCTCTTTGAAGAGGTTGAGCGGTGTCATATTTCTACTGGGGCTGCTTATGATATCCCTGTGCTGTGCTGACTTCCTCCTGGGGGTTCTTATTATGAGGGAATCACACCATCCCTGTGCTGTGCTGACTTCCTCCTGGGGGTTCTTATTATGAGGGGGATCACACCATCCCTGTGCTGTGCTGACTTCCTCCTGGGGGTTCTTATTATGAGGGGATCACACCATCCCTGTGCTGTGCTGAGTTTTCTCCTGGGCCTGCTTATTATGAGGGGATCACACCATCCCTGTGCTGTGCTGACTTCCTCCTGGGGGTTCTTATTATGAGGGGATCACACCATCCCTGTGCTGTGCTGAGTTTCTCCTGGGCCTGCTTATTATGAGGGGATCCCACCATCCCTGTGCTGTGCTGACTTACTCCTGGGGCTGCTTACGGTGCTGCTGTCAGTGCTGTATATCACGGTGCTGGTGTGAGTGCTTAATGTCACGGTGCTGCTGTCAGTGCTGTATATCATGGTGCTGATGTCAGTGCTTAATGTCATGCTTCTGATGTCAGTACTCTCTATCACGGTGCTGCTGTCAGTGCTGTATATCACTGTGCTGATGTCAGTGCTGTACGTCACGCTTCTGATGTCAGTGCTCTCTATCACGGTGCTGCTGTCAGTGCTGTATATCACGGTGCTGATGTCAGTGCTGTATGTCACGCTTCTGATGTCAGTGCTCTCTATCACGGTGCTGCTGTCAGTGCTGTATATCACGGTGCTGATGTCAGTGCTTAATGTCACGCTTCTGATGTCACTACTTCTCCTGGGGGTTCTTATTATGAGGGGATCACACCATCCCTGTGCTGTGCTGAGTTTCTCCTGGGCCTGCTTATTATGAGGGGATCCCACCATCCCTGTGCTGTGCTGACTTACTCCTGGGGCTGCTTACGGTGCTGCCGTCAGTGCTGTATATCACGGTGCTGGTGTGAGTACTTAATGTCACGGTGCTGCTGTCAGTGCTGTATATCACGGTGCTAATGTCAGTGCTTTATGTCACGCTGCTGATGTCAGTGCCCTCTATCACGGTGCTGATCTCAGTGCCCTCTATCACGGTGCTGTTGTCAGATCACTCTATCACGGTGCAGGTGTCATTGCTGTATGTCACGCTGCTGGTGATCATCTCCTGCACCCTCTTCTTTGCCTACCCTGGTCCCTGACCTTCCCTCTCCTCCATTGCCTTCATGCGCTCCACAGTCCTGAATTGTCAGAACAATTTCCCATATAAAAAAAGAATGCTTGTAGTTATCGATCCCAAATTCACCTCATACATGTGTTATGTCATTGGCCATGTGGTGGGACTATGTTTGCCCAGCTAATAATTATCTTGTGGCTGCAAATTTGACCTAAAGGTTGGCGAAGTTCGCCTCCCATTGAAGTCAATGGGGCCCGCGGCGAACGTTCGGTTTCGCGAACGGTCGGCCTCGTTCGCGGTCCGCGTTCGCAAAACGTCCCGTCGGAAGTTCGTCCATCACTAATCATCAACAGGTGAGTCACTGTGGAGAGAGATGGGAGCTTGCAATTAGCTGACAGCTGAGCAGCCAGTTCCGAGAAAGGAAGGGCTGAGCCCAGCCCTGACAACTGCACAGAGGTGGCAAGTATGACGTTTGTTATTTTTTTGTAAAACAAAGGTATAGTTATCCTTTATGCTTCATTTCAGCATCCTTTCTGTAAAGTGACGTGGAATTTTACATTGCAAAAGAAAACGGTTTATAATGTTTGAAGAGACGGCAGGGAGGTTTGAAATGCTGAAATTCCCCCATTTTTTAAGAGGATTTGTTGTAGAGTCGATCGTTCTTCGCGCACACCTTGCACTGTCAGAGAATGAGCACGGCTCCCCTCCTGGGCACATAGAAGGCTTGCTGCGCACGCTTCGCGCAAACACTGCCCACAAGCAAACCTTAAACAAAATCACTTTTGTCATTGACAGAGCACATTAGGAGAAGCAGCACCTGACAAGTCTGACGCCGTACCACGAGCTGTACTCCTTCAGGGCGCATCTCGCCAAACAGACACGGCTGAAATGTATTTAATATTCATTTACTGTTTCCTTAGATTTCCCCATCCCAGCTATTAGCCTGAAGGCCTTTTCCTCCCCCCTCCGAGAGCCAATAACACTACAAATTAATATTTTCCATTATATGCGTCACATTTAATCAAGTGGCATTGTATAGACGATGAAACGTTTGGGCTTACCTAAAAGGCAAACTCCACCATACTCCTGATTAATGGCTTTTTTTTTGGCGGTTGCTGCTGTTTTATCTTTGGGAGGACTGCAATAATGAAGTCTATCCTGATATGCCAAAATGCTTGTAGGCGGGTGCAGTTCGGCCTCCCTGCATAGGTGGCGCAGTCTGGCAGCTGCTGTGTAGCCTGAGAACAGAGGAGAGGGAGGGAGGGAGCTCTAGGCCTCCACAGGTGTCATCAGGAGAGCAGCAGTCTGATTTGGCGCTGCTGCCCTGAATGACCTCGGTGGCCATCTTTAGTGGGGGCAATGCTAATATATAACACCCCCCCCTTCAGTTGGCCTGTATTTGCAAAGTGGCTAGGTTAGGAACAGGAATCCACTGGTTAGGGGCCGTGTGTTTAGTGCAGGGAAAGGTTTCGGTGGAAGAGGGACAATGACATGGACTAGACAATTCATTTTTTTCCGAATTCATTTTTTCGATGAAATTTGCTAAATTTGTTAATTTTTAAATATTCAAATTAACATAAAACCCGTTTAACAAATTTTTCTGAAATTCGGAAATTCCAACATTTGAAAATCGTAAAATTGAACGTAAAAAAATCCAGCAGGCTGGTTGTACCCAAATTGACCGATGGATTGACTTGGGTACAATCAGCGTGCCACACAAGGATCGAATCTTGACCAGTCTCTGCTGAATCAGATGAATTTCAATCCATAGACAGCTTTACACCCTTCACCTTCTGGAGGTATGTACTACGCCCAAAGAGCTGAAGCAGTTGAACAAGTTCCAGACCGGTAGTCAGATTAATGACTAATCACAGATGGTTTAACAGGCCAGTGACCAGGGTAAGCACTGATAAGCTGAAGAAGTCCAAATATTTTGCAAGAGTAATCCAGGACCTAAAAATAATTCAGACCAACCTGGATCCAAGCCACGAGGAAACAGACTAACCTGGTGATCAGGCACAGGCTAAATGTCCAGGAGTCTATTTAAGCACTTCTGATTAGGGCAGGTGTGCACTGTAGGGACCTGTACCACAGAGCTTAGTAACAATCAGTTCTATTTATGAGTTTGGCCCCTTTCAGAATGCCGGTCACCTGAATTACAGCGGCGGGGTGTTTTTTTTAAGCCATAGCCTCTAATAGGCTTCAAAATAGGGTGAACGCTGAGCACAGAGCATTGCGCTCGGGCCCCACCCAGGCGTGTTATAAAAGCAAATGAATATTCACTTTTCTAACACTGAATCACCTCTCCGCCAATCAGGAAGCACGGGTCTGATACCCGTCACCTGATTGGCTGAAAGGATAGGCGATCCAATTGGATGACTAGCAGGAGGAAGGAAGAGATGCACAGCAGAAGTATGGAGGACACAGGAGCCACAGCTCGCCACTGCCTGACCCGCTGCCCGTCTCACAGCTCACCGCCATTACCCGCTGCCTGCCCCTCCACCAAGATGGGGTAAGTGCCGGTCAGACGATGAGGGGGTCACAGTGGCTGCAATTGATGGGCACAGTGGCTGCAATTGATGGGCACAGTGAGGCTGCAATTGGTGGGCACAGTGAGGCTGCAATTGGTGGGCACAGTGAGGCTGCAATTGATAGCACAGTGGCTGCAATTTATAGGCACAGTGAGGCTGCACTTGATGGGCACAGTGAGGCTGCACTTGATGGGCACAGTGAGGCTGCAACTTTCAGTATTTTTCAGTTTGTTTGCGCCCCCCCAAATAAAATGTGCACACCAGCCGCCACTGCTTGTTTAGCCACGTCAAGTGTTTGGGTGTTCATTCATTCATAATGAAGCAGGATCTGCAGGTTCTAATGCACATTGTGAGAAGCTCACAGTGTGCAGTGAAATCAGAGGAAGCAGCTTCAATCCAGGAGAGGAGCTGGTACAACTGTGCAAGACTGATGGGGTGGGGTGGTCGGAGATCAGATTAAATTATTCCTTATTCTATCCAAAAATTTGATATCCATCTTCAGTATCTTAAAATAAAACTTAAGCAGACACTTTTGAAACTTTGAGATACTTTGTGTTTGCCCCGGATGTTTGCAACCTATCCGGGCCTGGCCAGAGGTAGGTTCACTGCTCAGCAGAGTCACAGATTGGCTGCTGACATTTGGATAGTTCCGATCGCACATTTCACCGAGTTTATTAATAAAAATGACTTTTAATCCCCAAATAACACAGAGCTTTGTGGTTTATCGGCTAATTGGCGGCACGCGGCATCTCTCTTGAGTGACACATTGAAAGCCAAAACCCTGGATCCTGAAAAACGAAAAAGAAAGGCGTTGTTAATTGCATATAAAAATAGTCAAATGTCAGAAAAACTTCCCCAGCAATCCCAGAAAAATGTGTCAAATAGAAGTCACAGTCGTCAGAGCAATTTAAAATTCTCCAGAAGAGGAAAACTGTCAACATTAATTATAGAATTCATCCCACAAAGATGAGATGGGGATTGAAAATCGCCCAGGAGGTATTAGTTGTTGAGCAACGAAATTTAATGAGCTTTTTTTTTTTTTTTTTTTTTTTTTTGCATCACCCGGTGAAAATTAGGAGCAAAAACACACGTGTGCTATAATGTAGAAAACAATCCGGCTGGTCTGCGAGGTTTGCGCTGATGAGAACAAAACAACAAAAAAAAAAAGATTTGTCTTTAGAAGAGCATTTTGCTGATTCATGTAGCAATTCTCCCCCCTTTGAAAGTGCATGTACTTCGTTCTGTGTGGATGGAGCAAAAAAAAAAAAAAACAAATATTATACTGTACCCTGTGCTGGATGAATATTTTGCATTGATTTAAAATGTAAAATACCACATTTGGCCACTAGATGGCACTACGTTATGCTATGATACCATCTAGTGGCCAACTGGGATATTGTTTTGCTTCCTCCTTTAAAGCGGACCTTCACTCATTCTATTTTTTTTTTCAACTTTCTATCTATTAAAATCTTCTGCCCTTGTTGTTTTAACTTTGTATTAATGATGCACTGATACCATTTTTTTTACGAGTACCGATACTTTTTTTTTAGTACTCGCCGATACCAATTACCGATACCCATCACAACTGTTTTGTTTTCACTTCAGCTGTCAGCAATAGAACAAAGCATTGAAAAGTTATTTACAAATTAAATACATTGTTTTTTTTTGTTTTTGTTTTTAAATTTTGCTCTTTTTCAATGTGAAATATGTAAATATATATGTTAATATATATGAGTAAAAACATTCACTAACAAAGCAAACAAACATTTTTTTTTAATTGTTTATCGTTTATAAAATAGACGTGAACAAAAAGAAAAACAAAGCAGGAAAATAATACTTAAAAGAGGAGGGCCGTTTAAAAAAATAAATAAAAATAAAAATTAAAAGTCAGCAGTTGCAAACACTGCAGCTGCTGACTTAAAGCGGGATTCCACCCTAAAGTGGAACCTCCGCTGATCGGAACCCTCCCCCCCTCCGGTGTCACAATTGGCACCTTTCAGGGGGGAGGGGGGTGGAGATACCTGTCAAAGACAGGTATTTTCACCCACTTCCGGGCATAGACTCCCGTGGGAGTCTATGCCTCTTCCTGCCCTGCCACGCTGTCTGCTGGGACACACACGGGTCCCAGTGACAGCGCGGAGATTTCCTATTGCGCTGCGTGACTCGCGCATGCACAGTAGGGAACCGGGAAGTGAAGCCGATTCGCTTAACTTCCTGATTCCCTCACCTAGAATGGTGGCGGCAGCAGCTGAGAGCCGAGCGATCGATCGGCCTCGGCTGCCGGCATCGCTGGAACCCGGGACAGGTGAGTGTCTATTTATTAAAAGTCAGCAGCTGTAGTATTTATAGCTGCTGGCTTTTAATATTTTTTTTTGTAGGTGGAATCCCTCTTTAATAAGCACACCTACCTGTCCAGGGTGCCTGCGATGTCGGCCGCCCGAGGCCGACCCGTCCCTCGGCTCTCGGGTCCCGGCGCCGCCATTCCTTCTAAGGGAAACAGGCAGTGGAGCCTTACGGCTTCACTGCCCGTTTCCTACTACGCATGCACGAGTCGCGCAGCGCTTTGTGAATGGGACGCGCTGTGTTCTGGGACACACAGTTCCCAGAACACAGCGCGACCCATTACCCAGAAGACAATGCAACGAGGAGAGAAGAAAGAAGATCTCCGCGGAGGAGGAAGAGGAAGATTAGGATCATGTGCCTAGCAACAGGCATTTCTGGTAAGTAAAAAAAATAAAAAAAATTTTTCTTTTTTTTTAGATTTTTTTGTAATTTTTGATATTTTTTTTCAGGGTGGCCCTCCACTTTAAATGGAGGAGAATAGGGAGGTGATTAATGTTGATTAGAGTAAAGAGTTAATAAGGGGCTAAACAGAGGGACATTTGTTCATTCCTTTGATCTGCAGATGAAGAAACAAATGTATACAAAAAGAAACAATGTTTCTTTTTATTTTAGTATTTCAGGACTGAGCAATGTTGGTAATAAACATTTCCGGCTGCTTTTTTTTTTATTTTTATTTTTTTTTTTTTGGACAGGTCCAATTACCGGACTTCTTTAAAGTGGTTGTAAACCCTTACAAACCACTTTGACCTACAGGTAAGCCTAGATTAAGGCTTACCTGTAGGTCCAAGCAATATCTCCTAAACCTATATGGTTTAGGAGATATTTGCCCAAAAAACGGGCACCGCTGTCTACAGCGGCGCGCTGGCGCACTGAGCGCGGCATTCTCAGCGACGGAACTGCCGCGCGTGTCGGCTCCCGTGCGCATGCTCGGGAGTGACGTCATCGTGGCTTCGCCGAATGACAGCGGCGGAGCTGTGAGACCCCCACCAACAAGATGGATGCGGCGCACTAAAGGGGACAGCGGCGACTTCGCTGGCTCCTGTGTCAGGTAAGTGACACATAATGGACTACTATGCGATGCGATGCGATGCATAGTAGTCCATTATGCTTTGCCTTTGCAGGGAATGAAAGAGGAAGTAAACTCATCAGGGTTTACTTCCTCTTTAAGGGCCGGTTCACACCGCTGCAGTGCTAATTTTGCGCAAATTCGATAGTATTGCAAATTCTTTGTGTTCGGGGGAAATCTACAGCAAATATTGCATTGAATTCGCATCGCACGCGGTTCAAACTCGCACAGGACCCTTTTTGTACGCAGCTTAGATTCGCAAAGCATTGATGTGAACGGCACTAATGGAAAACAAATGTTATTTAAATGACTTGCGTATTTCAGCGGTCGCAACGACTCAAATTCGCAATCGAATTTGCAGCAGTGTGAACCGGCCCTAATGCCCTGTACCCACGGTTGGACATTCCGATGACACAATTTTGGCCCAAACTTGTCTTGCATACACAAACTCGCTCAAAGTTGTCGGAAAATCCGATCGTTCAGAACGCGGTGACGAAGAACACGTACGACGGGACTATAAAGAGGGCAGTGGCCAAAAGCTTTCGCCTCGTAATTTATTCTGAGCGTGCGTGGCACTTTGTCCGTCGGAATTGTCTGCACGCAATCGGAATTTAAACGATCGGATTTTGTTGGCGGAAAATTTTAGATCCTGCTCTCAAACTTTGTGTTGGACATTCCGACTGAAAAAGTCAGATGGAGCCCACACAAGATCCGATCGCACATTTTCCATCGGAAAGTATGACCGCGTGTACAGGGCATAACACTGGGGAGACCCACTGACAGCTCAAACAACCGAGCCTGAAAGTATCAGTTTCAGGTATCAGTGCATTTGCACAAGTACCGATACATGTGCAAATACTCAGTATCGGCACCGGTACTGATACTAGTATCGGTGCAACCCTACTTTGGATAGTAAAACGTCTTTTGTTTTTTTTCTGCTAGAAAATACCTAATACAGCCCACTTCCTGTTTCTTGTCTGCTCATTAGCCTTGGCTTATGACGTCATGCACAGCTCTCTTACTCTCTCTCTCTCTCGAGTTTGCCAGGAAGGGTAGGGGGGGGGGGGGAGAGTCATAAGTGGGCCAATGAGAGCTGCAGAGCTGGAGGTGTGCTTCTGTGTGTCTGTGTAAATCCAGGAAGTGAACAGGCAGCAGCTTCTGCTGCCCACAGTTAAAATGGCTGCAGCCAGACTCAGTGGAGGGAGATTTTTGCAGCATATTTGGCAAGTACAGAATCACAGTATATATATAAAATAATATGCAAAGTGGTTGGAGGGAAGCTTCAGAATGGCAAAGACGTTTTTATTACAAAGTATGTCAGCGGACTGCATTTCCGTCTTTAACCACTTGCCTATCAGGCATGAACACCCCTTTCCTGCCCAAGCCATTTTTCAGCTTTCAGCGCTGTCGCAATTTGAATGACAATTGGGCAGTCATGCAACGCTGTATCCAAATAAAACTTTTTGCATTTTATCCCGGCAAAGAGAGCTTTCTTTTGGTGGTATTTGATCACCTCTGTGGTTTTTATTTCTTGCACTATAAACAAAAGAAGAGGGACAAGTTTGAAAAAAAAACACAATATTTTTTACTTTTTGCTATGTTAAATATCCAAATTTTATTTTTATTTTTTTAAAACAAATTTTTTCCTCAGTTTAGGCCAATATATATTCTTCTACATATATTTGGTAAAAAAAAAAAAAAAAAAAAAAAAAAAAAAACGCAATAAGCGTATATTGATTGGTTTGCGCAAAATATTATAGCGTCTGCAAAATAGGGGATAGATTTATAGCATTTTTATTATTTTTTTTTTTTTTTTTTACTGGTAATGGCGGCGATCTGCGATTTTTATCGTGACTGTGATATTGTGGCGGACACGTTTTGACCCATTTTTTGGACCTTTCACATTTATACAGCGATCCATACTATAAAAATGCACTGATTACTGTATAAATGTGACTGGCAGGGAAGGGGTTAACACTAGGGGGGGGGGGGTGATCAAGGGGTTAATATGTTCCCTATGGGAGTGATTCTAACTGTGGGGGGAGGGGACTGACTGGGGGGAGGAGACCGATTTGGTGTCCCTATGTACAAGGGACACACCATCGGTCTCCTCTCCTCTGACAGCATGTGGATCTGTGCGTTTACACACACAGATCCACGGTCCTGCTCAGTTACTGGGCAATTGCGGGTGCCCGGCGGACATCTCGGCCGCCAGCACGCGCATCGAGTCCCCAGCGACGCAACGCGGTTTTAATACCTTAAATTACAATTGCGCTGTAATGCGACACTGTACCCAAATAAAATTGATGTAATTTTTCCCCCCCCCAACAAATAGAGCTTTCTTTTGGTGGTATTTGATCACCTCTGCATTTTTTTTTTTTTGCGCTATAAACAAAAAAAAAAGCGACAATTTTGAAAAAATATATATATATTTGTTACTTTCTGCTACACAGAAACACACCCAATAAAAAAAAAAAAAAAAAAAAATCTAATTTCTTCATCAATTTAGGCCAATGTGCTTCCTGCTACATATTTTTGGCAAACAAAAATCCCAATAAGCATTGATTGATTGCAGATGCTATAACGTTTGTGTAAACCAAACTATGGGATATTTTTATGGAATTTTTTTTTCTTTTCACACTAGTAATGGCGGCGATCAGCGACTTATAGCAGGACTGTAATATTGCGGACACTAAATGACAATTTGTGGGAACCAGTGACACTAATACAGTGATCAGTGCTAAAAAAATATGCACTGTCACTGTACTAATGACACTGGCTGGGAAGGGGTTGATACCAGGGGTGCTAAAAGGGTTACCTGTGTGCCTAGCCAGTGTTTTAATCCGACAGAGTTCCCGACGGAATTCCCGCTGAAACTGTCTTGCGTACACGCGATCACACCAAAGTCCGATCGTTAAGAACGCAGTGACGTACAACACGTATGATGGGACTAGAAAAAAGAAAGTTCAATAGCCAGTAGCCAATAGCTGCTGTCTGGTACTTGCTTCAGAGCATGCGTCGTTTTGGTCGGAACAGCGTACAGACGAGCGGTTTTCCCGATAGGAACTGGCTCCGTCGGAAATATTTAGAACATGTTCTATTTCTAGGTACGTCAGAATTCTCTGAAAAAAAAAAAAGTACGCTGAGGCATACACACGATCAGAATATACGATGAAAAGCTTCCGTCTGACTTTTTTCTGTTGGACATTCCGCTTGTGCGTACGTGGCATTGGAGCGGTGTTTCCCAACAATTTTTTAGTCCTAGCGCCCTTTGGGAATGCGCAAAATCTCGAGGCACCCCAGTCTAAAACTGCCCCCCTCCATCACATCAGAATCCTTACTTTTACATCAGAGTCCTCAGTTCCTCCCTCTTGCTTAAAGAGGAAGTAAACCCTGATGAGTTTACTTCCTCTTTCATTCCCTGCAAAGGCAAAGCATAATGGACTACTATGCATCGCATCGCATCGCATCGCACAGTAGCCCATTATGTGTCACTTACCTGACACAGGAGCCAGCGAAGTCGCCGCTGTCCCCTGTAGTCCGCCGCATCCATCTTGTTGGTGGGGTCTCGCGGCTCCGCCACTGTCATTCGGCGAAGCCGTCACTCCCGCGCATGCGCACGAGAGCCGACATGGAATGCCACGCTCAGTGCGCCTGCGCGCCGTTGTCTACGGCGCATGCGCCATAGACAGCGGTGCCTGTTTTCAGGCAAATATCTCCTAAACCATATAGGTTTAGGAGATATTTCTTGGACCTACAGGTAAGTCTTAATCTAGGCTTACCTGTAGGTCAAAGTGGTTTGTAAGGGTTTACAACCACTTTAACACTAGAGTCCTCAATCCCCTCCCCCCCCCCCCCCCCCCATTCACATCAGAGTGCTCCCTTTTCCCTCTTCATAAAACTGGTTATGGAAGGTTCAAATCTCAGCTGGTTCAGAAGGCACTGGCCAAGATTTGAACCATGTATGGGCTGATTGATCAACTTGGGTACAACCAGCCAGCAGAATTTACATGCGATTATCGCTATTAGCTGTTATAGCCACTAGCAATAATCACTGTGTTCTCCTGGCCCCCACCCTGTTGGGTACAAGAAAGAAACTTGCAATGTCTGTGGTTGACCTAAAGGTCTTCACCCCCACCTCCAATTTCTTTCACAACATAATTCTCATTCTCTCCCCTTTCCACATCATAGCCCAATATAACCCCCACCCCTTTCATAAAAGAGTCCTCTCCCCCGCTCACATCAGTGTACTCGCTTCTTTTTCCCTCCCCCTTTCACATGACAGTCCTCAGCCCCCCCCCCCCCCATCTTTTGACATGACAGTCCTCAGTTCACCCTCCCTCTTTTGACATCAGAGTCCTCAGTTTTCCCCCCATCTTTTCACATCTAAGTCCTCGTCGGCGGCCGCGACAGAAGACCGGGCCACCGCCTGTAAAAGAGCTATAAGAAAGCGGGGCGGCCCGGCAGAAGAACCGAAGAGGGGGACAAGACCCCCGAAGTCGGAAGAAGAGGGCGGCGGCGAGGAAGAAAGCCGGGCTCCTCCGCTAGTAAAAGAGCTACAAGAAGATAGCGGAGGAGTCCGGCGAGAAGACCCCCCGAAGACGGAAGACCCCCGGAGCTGTGCAATAAACTATTTTTACCCTGTGTTGTGTTTTTTTTGTACTTTTTTTTACAGGTGAATGGGTAGGGGTACATTGTACCCCATACTCATTCACATAGGGTGGGGGGGGGCCGGTATCCGGGGGCCCCCTTATTAAAGGGGGCTCCCGGATTCCAATAAGCCCCTCGCCCGCAGACCCCGACAACCAACGGCCAGGGTTGTCGGGAAGAGGCCCTTGTCCTCATCAGCATGGGGACAAGGTGCTTTGGGGGGGGGGCCGCGTGGCCCCTCCTTCCCGAAGGCACCCCCCATGTTGAGGGCACGCCCCCTCCTTTCCTGGCCGGCCAGGTAGCGTGCTCAGACAAGGGTCTGATGTGGACCTGGGGGGGACCCCCACGCAGTTTTTTTTCGGCGTTGGGGTTCCCCTTTAAGTCCATACCAGGTGGCGGGGCCAGTGACGTCTCCTTCGCGAGCCCCGCCTACCTGGAGACGTGCTCAAAATGAGCGGACTTTCCCCCACGTGTGTGGGTGGCGAGTCCGTTCATTTCAAAAGTATGGCGGAGTTAGTACGCCGTATTAGTCCGCTGAAAAAGTGCCGTGTGTGGGCAAGTAGCCCGTTCGGAAAGTCGGACGGACAGTCTGTACGCGGCATTAGACAACTCTTCCAACCTTGCAGTAACAGTTTTGGGGAAGTTCTTTTCCTGTTCCAGCATTACTGTGCCCCCGTGTACAAAACCCCCATACATTACATGGCAATTGACCTGGATTCTAGTCCTCTGTCCTGCCAATGTAGGGGTCGGGGCCATGTCTTCTTGGGTGATCTGCAATTATTAGAATAGGAGTCTGGACGGAAACAATCTGTGAATTGGGCATAAATTGGAAAAACCTAACCAGAAACTGGGCAGATAAAATTCAGACCATAGGCAGGGTTAATCGGGTCCCAGATCTGGCGCCATAATATGAGTAAAAATGAAGCCAGCTCCATTAGGACATGGTTTGACCACTTTAATGTGGAGGAACTTGGTGATCAAACCTACCGATCACCTTTGGGATGAATTGGAATGCTGATTGCGAGTTAGGTCTGCTCATCCAACATCTGTGCCTGACCTTACAAATGGACACACATTCTCAACCAAATACACTACACTCCAAACTCTTATGGAAAGCATTCTCAGCATGGTGGAGCATGGTATAGCCACAACCAACTACCTTGTACATATTCACGATCAAGGTTTTAGGATGGGGTGTCCAACTCAAGTAGCCTGCGCAGAACTTGGAATACCATTGGCAAGCCAGGTTTTCTCATCCATTATCAGTACCTTTGACCTCACAAATGGGTAACCCCCCCCACACACACACACACACACACACACACTACACTCCAAACTCTTGTGGAAAGCCTTCCCAGAATAGTGGAGCATGGTAAAGCCACACACAACTTCAAAATTGTACTTATTCATGACAAAGCTTTTAGGAGGAGACCCCCGCAACTCAAGTAGCCCGCCCAGAGATTGGAACGCCAATGGTGAGCCAGCTCTTCTTTCCACACCTCACAAACAGGCACAATTTCCCATACACACACTACACTTTTGGAAAGCCTTCCCAGAATGGTGGAGCATCAAGTATGGTATAGCCAAAATCAACTACGTTGTATGTATTCATGACCAATGTTTTAGGATGGGGTGTCCAAATCAAGTAGCCTGCCCAGAGCTTGGAATGCCAATGGTTAGGCAGGTCTTCTCATCCAACGTTAGTATCCGAAGGTTGTTATAGCCAGATAGGGCAACTCCATATTAAATGCGATGGGGTGGGAGACTCCATCATATTGGCCATGGGGGTCAACTCCAAATTAAAGAGGAAGTAAACCCTGATGGGTTTACTTCCTCTTTGATTCCCTGCAAAGGTAAAGCATAATGGACTACTATGCATCGCATCGTATCGCATAGTAGCCCATTATGTGTCACTTACCTGACACAGGAGCCAGCGATGTCACCGCTTTCCCCTTATGTACGGAGCCTCCATCTTCTCGGTGGGTCTCACTGCTCCAGCGCTGTCATTCGTCGAAGCCGCGACGACGTCACTCCCGCGCATGCGCACGGGAGCCTCCACTCGTGGCATATCGCTGTTGACAGTGGTGCGCTCAGTGCGCCTGCGTGCCGCTGTCTACCTTGCATACAGTATAGACAGCGGTGCCTGTGTTTTGGCAAATATCTCCTAAACCGTGTAGGTTTAGGAGATATTTCTTGGACCTACAGGTAAGCCTTAATCTAGGCTTACCCGTAGGTCAAAGTGGTTTGCAAGAGTTTACAACCACTTTAATGGCCATGGTCTTGGAATGGGAAGTCCAACAACCTCAAATGGGTATGATGGTCAGGTGTCAACAAACTTTTGTCCATTTAGAGTACTGGGTAGAGAAGCCTGGGTAAGGATGATAGCCCTTAGCTTGGCCCTTTAAGAACCAAGTCTGTCTTGACCTTTATCTTATTGCCGTGCTGACAGGTTCCCTTTAACCAGTATCTTGAAACACAAGCGGCTCAGGAGCTTACCTGGCCCTATCTCTGGGGAGCAGTAAGTGAGTATTGACAGAACGGAAAGGGGGGGGGTCGCTTTCCTTTTTCTTCCTATTTAGCATTCTTGAAGTTAATGATGTCAGAGCGGTCAATCATTTTCACTTTGCGCAAACGCTGGGACTATCAGAACAAAGTTCATTTAAAATCTGCTGACTGAGACCTTCCCACTCATTAGCACCCTGGGAGTTCTCCCGCTCGCACTGAACTCCAAACAAACACAATCAAGCTAACTCCAACCACGCGTCCTAAGGCCGAGCCTTCCTTCGCTCCTGTGCGGCTCTCAGACTAACGCGTGGAAAGTGCGCAGCACAGGAAATTCCTCGTCCTTTCCCTCACTGTCCTTCACATGGCTGCAATCCAGGCAGAATCCTCCACATTGGCCTTCCCCATTTGGCTGAATTGCATGCTGTATGCTCGGTGAAAGCTTTCTTGTACCTTAACCACTTGCTTACCGGGCACTTTCATCCCCTTCGTTTCAGCGCTGTAACAATTTGAAGGACAATTGCGCGGTCATGCTACACTGTACCCATATGACATTTTAGCATTTTTTATTTTTTTTTGACAAATAGAGCTTTCTTTTGGTGGTATTTGATCAGCACTGGGGTTTTCATTTTTTTGCTAAACAAACGAAAAAGGACGGAAAATTTAGAAAAAAAAATGTTCTGTAAATAAGTATTTTTTCTCCTTCCCTGTTGTGCGCTGATGAGGCTGCGCTGATGGGCACTGATGAGGCTGCGCTGATGGGCACTGATGAGGCTGCGCTGATGGGCACTGATGAGGCTGCGCTGATGGGCACTGATGAGGCTGCACTGATGGGTACTGATGAGGCTGCACTGATGGGGCTGCACTGATGGACACTAATAGAGGGCACTAATGATCATCAGGACACTGATTATCATTGTAGATTGCTGGTTATCAGCTCTCCTCTCCTCATGCACTGTCAGCGTGAGGAGAGGAAGGCCGATAACCAGCAAATCCTGTTTACACTGTGATCAGCTGCGATTGGCTCCATACCCTGATCTGTGATCAGCTGTGTCCCAATGCCAATGTGCACTGCAGGGGGGCGCACAAGAAGCCCGATCACGGGAGGATCACCATAGACGCCTTCCCGGCAATGTGAGCCTGTGCTGCAGCCGTCTTTCAGCTATAGCGTGGCTGGAGGACATCCAACATTATCTACCTGTTTCCTCCCAGGACTGTCCCTGATCCACGCCTTTCATTCGTTGGATTTCAGTTCTTTCGATCATGGGAGGTTCAGCGCCACATGGAGGGCATTACCTATGCAAATACAGCCTGTCTAGGAATGCCTATTCCTCCAGACTGACACCCAATCATCAAGACATTTTAACATTCGCATAACTCCTCCAAAGAGGAGCTGCCTGTATACAGCAACATTACATTAAACAGACGAATGCATAGAATGCATTGAGGTGAAAAACCTTTTACAACCCCTTTTGAGCTTGGTTTTTATGTTTTATTAGGGGTAATAACTTGGATAGGTAATAGGAATTATGGGATGCCCAACTTGATAGCAACAAAACCAGGGACAAGTTCCTATCTACGTACAACTCCGATGAATTCTTCTCCTTTTTTCTGTATGCTCTCATTGATTCCTCTTCTTTAGTCTGCATACCTCTCTTGGCAGCTAACAGTCTCTGTTAGAAAAGCAAAAGTCCCTTAAGGACTAGGGATGAGCTTCGTGTTTGAGTCGAACGTACGTTCGACTCGAACATTGGCTGTTCGTCCGTTCGGCGAAATCCGAACATTTTGGTCCGTTTGCGTCAAATTCGTGTGCGATGGCGCAGTGCATTGCTGGCTCATGATTGGCCAAGCATGCAGTGTGACCCCGCATGCTTGGCCAATCGCAGCGCCAGCAGCGAGGAGAGCCATGATTGGCCACAGGCAGGATGCCTGTGGCCAATCATAGCTCAGGCTGTGTAGTGCACGCCCCACACTATATAAGGCCGCCATCGCGGCGGCCTCGTGTAGTGTGTTGGCGTCTGAAGCAGTGGGTGTTCTGTGTACCTTCAACACAGTACACACCGATCATTTTCAGACGATTTTTCTATCTTGCTGTTGTGTAGTGGTTATTGTCTGTGTGCCCTGACCGCAGTATACACCACTATATTCACCTCACCTATATAGCTAGTGATCTATCTTTTATAATAGAGCTTGCAGTCAGTAGTGTTAGGAGATAGTGCGTGCTGAGTTAGAGTAGGATTTTGCAATATCAATCAATTGGATCGCTCTGCAAATGCTGTCTCATGTACCCCTTAAATGGACAAAGCCTACTTGATCTTTATGCGCAGCCACTGCGCCCATCAAACGCAGCCACTGTACCTATCAAGCGCAGCCACTGTGCTCATCAAACGCAAGTACTGTGATCATTAAACGCAGCTACTGGTGCCACTAGCGGCTGGTGCTCAAAATTTTTGGGGAGGCGCAAACAAACTGAAAAAAGAAAATCAATTGCGGCCATTGTGCCATCAAACTAAGCCACTGTGCCCATCAAGCCCAACCACTGTGTCTATCAAACGCAGCCACTGTGCCCATCAAGCGTAGCCCCTGTGCCCAGCAAGTTCAGCCACTGTGCCCATCAAATGCAACCACTGTGCCCATCAACCACAGCCACTGTGCCCATCAATTGCCACCACCGTGCCCATCAAATGCAACCACTGTGTCTATCAAACGCAGCCACTGTGCTCATCAAGCGCAGCCACTGTGCCCATCAAATGCAACCACTGTGCCCATCAAACGCCGCCACTGTGCCCATCAAATGCAGCCACTGTGCCCATCAAACGCAAGCCACTGTGCCCATCAAATGCTGCCATTATGCCCATGAAACGCAGCTACTGTGCCCATCAAAGGCAGCTACTGTGCCCATCAAAGGCAGCCATTGTGCCAACTACCATACCTATCAATTGCTGCCAGTATGCCCATCAATTTCTGCCAGTGTACCCATCAATTGCCGCTCCTGTGCCCCATCAAATGCTGCCAGTGTGCCCATCATTTGCCACTGCAACTGTGCCCCATCAAATGCTGGCAGTGTGTATCACCCCGGCACTTGCCTGTCTCGCAGCGGGTCAGTGGCGGTGTCCTGCGTGCTCCTTGATGTCTTCTTCCGTCCTCTCTATCAGGCGTCCAATCACAGCGTCTGATGTTTCAGCCAATCAGGTGACAGATAACAGACCCGAGCACCTGATTGGCTGAGAGGTGGTTCAGTGTTAGCAAAGTGAATTCCTTCGCTTTGCTAACAAACAATTGAGTGAGCAGCAAACGCACAGCATTGCCCCCGCTGTTCACCTTTTTGGGTGCCTATTAGAGTCTACGGCTCTAATCAGGTGCTTCCAAAAAAAAAAAAAAAAACATCACTATAATTCAGGTGCCCAGCGCCAGAAAAGGGGCCAGACACCTGAATAGGGGGTGTCAGCGGGGACTATAAATAGATTCATGCAAGGCATGAATCTATCTATGGTGATAGAGCGGTGACAGAAGAGAGGGGGCAGCGCTCCTGCGCCCTTTACGGACGCATTGCCACTGTATGTTATACTTTTCATTTAAAGCCCCTCTCAGAGATAAAATCCACACCCCTGCCTGTTGTAGCCACTTCCTATTGGATGGGCTATGGTAAAAAAAAAGGTGGACGTCAGCAGAGAGGATTGGAGGAGACTGGTGGTCCCCTGGGTCGGTGGTACTCCTAACAGTGGGGATGTGGGATCTAGTTTGGGGATTTACGTGGGTATATCTGGCTTCACACAGTAAGGGGGGAAAAGGCCTAATAGAAAAAGATAGTGGGTATTTAAGTCAAATAATGAAGAGGTAGAGAAAACATTTTGGGAGCCCAATGGATCCAGCAAATTATGCATTCTAATTATTTTCCTATTGCATTCTTCTTTCTTTTCTCCAGTACCACTACATTAAACTCCCACTTAAATTAATATTTTATTGTTTCATAGGCAGAACAAACGTCATTTGTAATTATATGGCAGAGGTTGCAGTGTGGTGGCACCAGCACCAGTGCCTAATGCCCAATTTTTCTGCCCCTGTTTAACAGGGACATGTAATTACAATTCTTGATATAATATTTCACAGGAGGGCCCCTTCCTGTGCCCACCCAGAGTAACGGTGAGGACTTATAGTGTTGTGGCACCAGCACCACAACCACCAAAGGTCAATTTTTCTACCACTGTTCAACAATGGCATGTAATTACAATTCTTGATATAATCGTTCACAGCAGGGCGCTCCAGCGCCCACCAAGAGTCACTTTGAGGGCTTACAATGTTGTGGCAAAACCAACACCTTGTTCCGCCATTTCTGCAGAGCATATAGGGCAGGCCCCTACTTTCAAACATCCAATTTACAAACATCTCCTACTTGCAAACGGAAGGAGACAACAGCAAGTGAGATGAAAAAAGATGGACGACAAAACAAATTATACAGGGGTGATAACCCTTCCCTATGTTTTCCAAAAAGCTTAAAAATAGTTTTTTTGACTGGAGCTACACTTTAAAAATGTACCAGTTCAAAATTACAAACAGATTCTACTTAACACAACAAACCTACACAGTCCCTGTCTTGTTTGCACCGCCTGTATACTGCTGTTCTGAGTATATAGGGCCTGGGGGCCACACGCATTTCCTTTTTTTAATATGGGTACGGGGTTCCCCTTAATATGTGTACAAGACCCAAATAGGCTGGTAATGGGCAGGGAGGGCTACCCATGCCATTTTTCTCAATGATTTTCAACCATATTGCAGGAACCAGATATAACATTAAAACCGCAAGCAGTTTTAAATGGTGTTATTTCCGTTTAATGTCATTTTTTGTGCAGGGACTGTTCTAAACACGGGAAACACGTGGCACTTCACAGGCATACTACAGACACCCCCCAGGCACCATATTTAAAAGAATATTTCACTTTTTTTTTTTTCACTTTAATCGTCATTAAAATCACTGCTCCCGCCAAAACGTCAGTTTTTAAAACTTTTTTTTGCATTGACCCATGTCCCCTGGGGCAGGAGTCAGGTCCCCAAACCCTTTTTAGGACAGTATCTTGTATATTAGCCGTTAAAATGAGCACTTTTCATTTCGAACGTTCGAGTCCCATAGACTTCAATAGGGTTCTAACGTTCGTTCGAATTTGGGGTCCGTTCGAAAGTTCTGGTGCAAACCGAACCGGGGGGTGTTCGGCTCATCCCTATTAAGGACTAAGAACTCTCCATCCCTCTAGAAAGTAGTACAAAGGGTTGTGAACTGCATCCTGGAGTACCTCCAACCAGGGCCAGATCCAGAGTCTAGTCTTAGGAGGGGCACTGCCAGAAAATAATTTTTTTTGCAGGCAATTTGTTGGGGCAATGGCTAGTGTTGGCACTTCCATCATCACGGCACCATGGTTGATATGGTGTCAGGATGATTGAAGCACATTATTTCTATTATTACATTGTAATATAAAATGAAATCGTTAAACTCACCATGATGCAGAATCAGTGGGAGCCCTGAGTGTGTCACTTGCCACGTCACCTGCCTTCATGTGCGGATTGTCACCTGTCACGTCACTTGCCATGCCGCCTCTCAGAAGATGCAGATTGTCACTTGCCAGTGGCTCTATCCCAGAGTGAGAGTGGGCAGTGAGGCATGATATAACCTCTCTGCTGCCCACGGCTGCAGAATCAGGGTTAAACTGCAGTGATGCAGGGGCGGGCGATGAGAGATGATGTCATCTCTCTGCTCGCTCGCTCGCCTACCTACCCGCTCACCCAACGGGCTGTCCTGCTCACTTTCCTGCCCATCCGCTCACCCAGCCTTCAGTCCATGTAAACTTTTTACAGTAAGGTCCTCTTTAAGAAATTGATGAGTAAATACAAGAGCCAACTTTTTAGGTCACATGAACCCTGTTTTTTTCCCCACCAATGGTTTACCTCTGACTTGTTGCAAGCTTTAACACAGGCCCACCATATTTCATGGAGATGCGGCCTATGGACTGGATGCAGCCCTTTGCATGCCTCCATCCAGCCCTTGGGATATCCTCCCACAGATATGAAGCACTATTCCTCCCACTGAGAGCAATGATAGGGCACTATTCCTCCCACTGAGAGCAATGATGGGGCATTATTCCTCTCACACTGACACCAATGACGGGGTATTATTCCTCCCACTGACACCAATGACGGGGCACTATTCCTCCCACTGACACCAATGATGGGGCACTATTGCACCCACTGACACCAATGACGGGGCACTATTGCACCCACTGACACCAATGACGGGGCACTATTTCTCCCATTGATACCAATGATGGGGCGCTATTTCTCCCACTTACACCAATGAGGGGGCACTATTCCTCCCACTGATACCAATGACGGGGCACTATTCCTCCCCACTGACATCAATGAGGGGGCACTATTCCTCCCACTGAGAGCAAAGATGGGGCATTATTCCTCTCACACTGACATCAATGACGGGATATTATTCCTTCCACTGACACAAAAGACAGGGCACTATTCCTCCCACTGACACCAATGATGGGGCACTATTCCTCCCACTGACACCAATGACGGGCAATATTCCTCCCACTGACACCAATGACGGGGCACTATTGCACCCACTGACACCAAGGAGGTTCCTCTGCAAGCATATTACCAATGTTAAACTTGAGAAAAAGCAGCGAAAAGAAAAGAACTGGGTTGACCATAACTAAGCCACCCTCCCTCCTGGATAGATAGGTGACATTCCCTTTTGATGGGGTTCAGTTTGTTCCCCCACAGCATCTGGAAGAACACACCACTGACCCTAGCATAGAAAGACACTGGCAAGATGCAGACACAGCTGACATACAAGAAGAAGATCGGAATCAGCTAAGTCTTAATCAGATCAACCCTTTCCCTCAGAGATAACTTTCATCTCTTCCAGCTTGACCACCTTAGTATTGGCAATTTCCAGTCTGCCTTCCCAGCTTTTGAGGCCATAATCGCCAGGTCCAAATTCAATGCTTAGCATCTTAATTTTTTCCTGGGGCACTGCAAAGGTGTCCGGGAGATCAAACCCCTCACCTTCCTTTCCCATCCAGAAAACTTCACTCTTTTCCCGACTGATCCTTGTAACATTATGTCAGAGAGACCACCTCCTCCACTTTATCTGTCCCAGTAACAATCACCGACACATCGTCTGCATAGGCAACAACCCTCAATGGCGGCTCACCCGGGAGCCCCACTGGTACCCCCACACAACATGCTGCTCTCTAGCCTCCTAATGAAGGGGTCGATTGCAAACACATAGAGCAGGGGACAACCCTGGCGCATCCCAGAGCCAACCTCAAAACCTGCCCAACAAAACCATTAACAAGAGGAAAGCTTTCTGCCCCCATATACAAGACTATCAACCAATCCACAAAACCACCCGGCAGACCGTACTTACTAAAGGAACAACCATGAGTACTCATGGTTAACACAATCAAAAGCCTTTGTCTGATCCAATCTCAGCAAATACTTTTGCCAGCCTGCAGCCCTGCACCGCTCCAAGGCCTCCCGGACAGCTAAAACCGCTGTGAAGGTGCACCTACCCTGGATCAAAGAGTGACTGATGGCGAGAAAGCAAAGACTCTGCTACTGATGATAGCCCCGAGAAAATATCTTTGCCAGCCCTTTTCTATCAACATTGTGAAGGCTGATGGGGCGCCAATTCTCAATCATCGAAAGATCTTTACCTTTTGAAAGAAGAATCACAGTTGAGTGGCTCATGGAAGGGGAAAGCACCCCCTCAGCATGGCAACTGTTAAAAACCTCTACCAAATGTGGGTCCAAAAGAGACATAGCCACTTCAATGCATTGTCACCCCTTCCTTCCAAGGCCAATTTTCAGTTTACATCGCTTTCGCATTTTGAATGGCAATTGCGCGGTCATGCAACACTGTACCCATATTACATTTTTATCATTTTTTTCCCACAAATAGAGCTTTCTTTTGGTAGTATTTGATCACCTCTGCTTTTTTCTTATTTCTTGCACTATAAACAAAATAAGAGTGACACGTTTAAAAAGAAAAAACACAATATTTTTTACTTTTTGCTATAATAAATATCCCAATTTAAAAAAAAAAAAAAAAAAAAAAAAAAAAAAAATGTACTCAGTTTAGGCCGATATGTATTCTTCTACATATTTTGGGTAAAAAAAAAAATGCCATATTGATTGGTTTGCACAAAAGTTATAGCATCTATAAAATAGGGAATAGATTTATGGTATTTTTATAATTTTTTTACTAGTAATGGCGGTGATTTGCGATTTTTATCATGACCGTAACAGTGCGGCGGACACATCGGATGCTTTTGAAACTATTTTGATATAAAAATGCACTGATTACTGTATAAATGTCACTGGCAGGGAAGGATCAAGATCAAGGGGTTAAATGTGTTACCTAATGAGTGATTCTAACTGTAGGGGGAGGGGACTCACAAGGGGAGTAGACCGATCGGTGTTCCCTCTGTACTGGGAACACATGATTGGTCTCCTCTCCCCTGACAGGACATGGATCTGTGTGTTTACATCACGGACATCACGGCCATGGGCATGTGCACCGGCTCCCGAGTGACGTGGTGGGTGCGCTCGCGCTCCCTAGATGGCCGGGAAGCCCAGTACATCATATGACGCCCGTCCAGGATGGGAGATCCCTCCTGCAGACATCATTTGACAATAGCTGGGATGTGAAGTGGTTAAAAGCTTTGTAAAACTCAGCTGTCAAGCCATCTGGTCTAGGTGACTTTTTTATGGCAAGCTGTTCAATTGCCCTAATCACCTCTTCAACTGTGATCTCCTCTGTAAAATTCATCAATAGAACATCACCACCATTTAGACCTGGAGTAGAGTCCAAAAAGCTTTACATCTTGTCATGATCAAGCTCTTTCCTCCCAAGAAGGTCAGAATAAAAAAGACCTCATGACCTCCAGCATCCCTGACCTGGACTTTGTCAAGGAACCTGTACCATCCTTAAGGCCAACAACCGTTTTAACAGCTACACCTTGTTTGCAGTTCTGGTAAGGGTCAGGCGAGTGGTAATTCCCATAGTTCCTCTCCAGAACCAAAGAGGCATGCCGGTCATATTGACACTTCCTAAGAAAGAGTTTGACTTCAGAGATTGCCCCAGGATCTCCCCCTCTCGAGACAAGAATATCCAGCTTCCTCCCGGTGTCATCTGGCAGGTGCTTAATGTGCACATCCACAAGACCAGCATCCCTAACCATACTATTTAAAAGAACGCTATCATATCCCAGCCTGTCCTTGAAGTCCTTCCTGTCCTTGGGCCTAGTTACTGTATTAAAGTCACCTCCAAAGACCACTTGCCGGGATGTAAAAAGAAATGGCTTGATCCTTGTAAAAAGGCATTTCCTGACCCACTTTGTGTGCGGCCCATAAACATTAATTAGGCGCAGGTCCTGCCCCCCCCCCCCCCACAAGGACGTCTAAGACCATACATCTCCCAATCTCCACCTCAATAACCCGCCGGACATTTACCATACCGGTTTTAAACAACACCGCCACACCGCCGTAAGGCTCGGCCGCAAGAGACCAGTAAGATGGACCATACCTCCACTCTCTCTTGGTCATATGAATACAGTGGTGTGAAAAAGTGTTTGCCCCTTCCTCATTTCCTGTTCCTTTGCATGTTTGTCACACTTAAGTGTTTCGGAACATCAAACCAATTTAAACAATAGTCAAGGACAACACAAGTAAACACAAAATGCAATTTGTAAATGAAGGTGTTTATTATTAAAGGTGAAAAAAAATCCAAACCATCATGGCCCTGTGTGAAAAAGTGATTGCCCCCCTTGTTAAAACATACTATAACTGTGTTTGTCCACACCTGAGTTCAATTTCTCTAGCCACACCCAGGCCTGATTATTGCCACACCTGTTCACAATCAAGGCATCACTTAAATAGGAGCTGCTTGACACAGTAAGGTCCACCAGAAGATCCTTAAAAGCTACACATCATGCCGAGACCCAAAGAAATTCAGGAACAATTGAGAAAGAAAGTAATTGAGATCTATCAGTCTGGAAAGGGTTATAAAGCCCTTTCCAAAGCTTTGGGAATCCAGCGAACCACAGTGAGAGCCATTATCCACAAATGGCGAAGACATGGAACAGTGGTGAACCTTCCCAGGAGTGGCCGGCCGCCCAAAATTACCCCAAGAGCGCAGCGACGACTCATCCAAGAGGTCACAAAAGACCCCACAACAACGTCCAAGGAACTGCAGGCCTCACTTGCCTCAGTTAAGGTCAGCGTTCATGCCTCCACCATCAGGAAAAGACTGGGCAAAAATGGCCTGCATGGCAGAGTTCCAAGGAGAAAACCACTGCTGAGCAAAAAGAACATCAAAGCTCGTCTCTTTTCTCCACAACACATCTTGATGATCCCCAAGACTTTTGGGACAACATTCTGTGGACCGATGAGACAAAAGTGGAACTCTTTGGAAGGTGTGTGTCCAAGAATATCTGGCATAGAAGGAACACTGCATTTCATAAAAAGAACATTATACCAACAGTAAAATATGGTGGTGGTAGTGTGATGGTTTGGGGCTGTTTTGCTGCTTCAGGACCTGGAAGACTTGCCGTGATAAAAGGAACTATGAATTCTGCTGTCTACCAAGAGATCCTGAAGGAGAATGTCCGACCATCTGTTCGTATACTCAAGCTGAAACGAACTTGGGTTCTGCAGCAGGACAATGATCCTAAACACACCAGCAAGTCCACCACCGAATGGCTGAAGAAAAACAAAATGAAGACTTTGGAGTGGCCTAGCCAAAGTCCTGACCTGAATCCTATTGAGATGTTGTGGTATGACCTTAAAAAGGCAGTTCATGCTCGAAAACCCTCTAATGTAACTGAATTAGGACAATTCTGCAAAGATGAGTGGGCCAAAATTCCTCCAGGACGCTGTAAAAGCCTCATTGCACGTTATCGCAAACGCTTGGTTGCAGTTGTTGCTGCTAAGGGTGGCCCAACCAGTTATTAGGTTTAGGGGGCAATCACTTTTTCACACAGGGCCATGATGGTTTGGATTTTTTTTCACCTTTAATAATAAACACCTTCATTTACAAATTGCATTTTGTGTTTACTTGTGTTGTCCTTGACTATTGTTTAAATTGGTTTGATGTTCCGAAACACTTAAGTGTGACAAACATGCAAAGGAACAGGAAATGAGGAAGGGGCAAACACTTTTTCACACCACTGTATCTGCCAAGGAGGTGAGCCTAGTCTCTTGCAAAAATAAAATTTCAGCGTCTAATTGGCTGAACAAAAAGAAGGCCATGGAACGAGCTCTTACTGACTTAATGCTGGCAACATTTATTGTCACCGCTTTTAACGAAGGGGGAACAGCCATCTGGGTTATTGGGTGGATTGCTTCTTAGCTCCCCTCTGCTGCTCATCACCAGAAGCCTATCTCTTGAGGCCACCTCAAACTCCATTTCAGAATCGGAACTTTGTTCCGAAGAAGCTCCAGATGAAGAAACGTACCATTCAGAGGACCTACGATGGTTGGAGACAGGCACTGGAGCCCGTTCCGTCCTCACCACCTGCTTCCGCTTCCCAACCTTCCTTCTCTCCTCCAGGTACTGCAGGTCAGCTTCAGAGATGCCATAATCTCTGTTTTTTTTCTTTGGAGTCTTCACAGAAGACTCCTTTATAGAGGAAGAAGCGACCTTTTTAGTACCTGCTACCACTCCTGGTGGGGGTGGTGTTCCCTTTGAGACAGACTTAGAGGGGGGGGGGTAACTGACCCGGGGGGCACAGACTTGGAAGGTTCTGACACAAGAGGAGAGGATACAGTAGGCTGGGGGGACACAGAGACAGATACAGAAGGAACACTTACAGACACAGGGGGGGGGTGGCCACAGGAACTGGAGAGGGATCCTGAGCAGGACCAGGGGAGTCAGTCACCGCAGAGGAGGATGGTACACCAGGGGCCTCACCCTCCATCCCGTCCAGCCCTGACAAGTCATCCATTACCTCCTTCTCCATATTGTGCCAGGCTTCAGGACATTTGCTGTAGGGATGGCCAAGGCGCAGGCACAGGTTGCACCTGATCATATCAGTGCAGTCCTTGGCCATGTGACCCTGACCCCGACACACTGAACATATCAAGGCTGAACAGGAGGAGCTCAAATGCCCCTTTTCTCCACAGCGGTGACACAGCTTCGGCTGACCAGGGTAGAAAATAGTCATCCTATCCCTCCCTATAAAAGCTGAGGAGGGCAGGTGACGGACAACATTCCCATCCCTGGCCAACCTGACTGTTACAGACCAACCCCCAGTCCAGATGTTACGCTCATCAAGGATTTTGCTGGGCTTAATCAAAACCTCCCCATAGTTCCGCAACCAAACCTCTAAATCCCGAGCGGGGACGCTCTCATTGGTCAGAATGATGGTGATTTTTTTAACAGTTGACCAGTTGAGAGATTGCAACTGGGGCCAGACCTTCCCATTCAGGTCTTGACCTGCACCGAGCCTCATATCGCTCCCAGAACAGGTCAAGACCCTCTGGCCTGGTGAAACTAACCGTATAATCCCGAGTCCCAGCTACATGTATAAAGGCATACAGATCATTTACCCCAAAACCCATTTCTAAAATGAGATCCACCACCGCACGCCGCGCTGGAGGGACTGCACCACCTTCCCATTTTAGAATCACAACATTACGTCTGGGACCCCCAGCAGAAGCCAGAGACCCAAGACCAGATCCCGGGGTGCCCAAAGTGGTAGCCTGTAGGGGAAAACCCCGCTTGGGAGCGGAGCTACCAGGAGCTGAACGTACCACCTGAGCAAACGTGGGTTTATTAGGGCCAAGGCTCCACACTGAAGTCACATTGGTCTTTAAATTATTAGCATCATCAACTGTTTGAACTGGATTAGCAGAATCCGCAGCCGGACGATTGTCCATCACACTGGTGCTGGGGTGATTGTTATCAGTCACAGAAATTTTCCCATCAGGAATGGTCATAGTTTCTGCTGCAGTACCAGCTGTCTCCTGATGCTGCGCTGTAGAGTCCTCAGCAGCAGTGGGGCAAACAGCTTTGGACTCTGCTAAAGAAGGGTTAATTGGCTCTGCTGACACCTGTAGTTCATCCACAGAAATTACACTTTTTAAATGTAAGTTTTGCTGCATTGTAGCATCATCATCCGGCACAACAGGGCTGCACACAACATCAGCAGTCTGACTGTTATCAGGCACATTGTCATTATCAGTAAAAGACACAAACACAGTCTTATCCACAACATGGGGCTTCACTGGCTTTACATTATCAGGAACATTATCTGTAATGTCCTCCTCATTAAACACCAACCGACCCCCCCCGCATAGGAGACTCCATTACCTGGATGGCCCTCAGCATGCCTCCTGAGTCCTGGGAAGGCATGGGGCTGCTTACCTCTCCCTGGGGGGGCAGGCGGGCGGAATTGGGGGTCTCCTCCTCCTCCACCTCCATCTTTGTCACCCTTCCAAACCTCCTGTTGTTTCCAAACTTTTCCTTGAAGGGACCGTCTCTGCCTTCCATCATGGCCACGATGGTCTCCTGGTGGTCCACACGGACTTTAGCCAATTGGATCTCCGGATCCATGGATCCCCTCTTCTGGCTGTGTAAGCCCTCACGCTGCCTTCTCAGGCGCTTCAGCTCCGCACGCAGCTTGTACAGCTTATCCCTCTCCCGATTCAGGACCTTTATCCCGGCCACCACTCGCTCCTGAATGGCTTGCGAGCCTTCGTCCTCTCCAGGGGCAGAGAGATCCGCTTGTCCACCAGAAGGCATGTCACCCGATGGCCCAGGAGAAGGCTGAGAACCTCCAGCAGGAGAGGCCCTGCTGGCCTCCATGGCTTCCCCAGAAAGAGGCCAGGAGAGCTGGGAGAGATTTCCTCACCACTCCCCTCTCACACCGATCACCTGGAGGAGCTGCAGAGACACCTTCCACCTGACACACCTGTGCTCCAATGATGGGTGGGACACTATTCCTCCCACTGACACCAATGATGGGGCACTATTCCTCCCACTGACACCAATGATGGGGCACTATTCCTCCCACTGACACCAATGATGGGGCACTATTCCTCCCACTGACACCAATGATGGGGCACTATTCCTACCACTGACACCAATGATGGGGCACTATTCCCCCCCACTGACACCAATGATGGGGCACTATTCCTCCCACTCACACCAATGATGGGGTACCATTCCTCCCACTGATACCAATGATGGGGCCCTATTCCTCCCACTGACACCGATGATGGTGCACTATTCCTCCCACTGACACCAATGATGGGGCACTATTCCTCCCACTCACACCAATGATGGGGTACCATTCCTCCCACTGATACCAATGATGGGGAACTATTCCTCCCACTGAAACCAATGATGGGGCACTATTCCTCCCACTGACACCAATGATGGGGTACCATTCCTCCCACTGATACCAATGATGGGGCCCTATTCCTCCCACTGACACCGATGATGGTGCACTATTCCTCCCACTGACACCAATGGTGGGGCACTATTCCTCCCACTGACACCAATGATGGGGCACTATTCCTCCCACTGACACCAATGATGGGGCACTATTCCTCCCACTGACACCAATGATGGGGCACTATTCCTCCCACTGACACCAATGATGGGGTACTATTCCTACCACTGACACCAATGATGGGGCACTATTCCCCCCCACTGACACCAATGATGGGGCACTATTCCTCCCACTCACACCAATGATGGGGTACCATTCCTCCCACTGATACCAATGATGGGGCCCTATTCCTCCCACTGACACCGATGATGGTGCACTATTCCTCCCACTGACACCAATGATGGGGCACTATTCCTCCCACTCACACCAATGATGGGGTACCATTCCTCCCACTGATACCAATGATGGGGAACTATTCCTCCCACTGAAACCAATGATGGGGCACTATTCCTCCCACTGACACCAATGATGGGGCACTATTCCTCCCACTCACACCAATGATGGGGCACTATTCCTCCCACTCACACCAATGATGGGGTACCATTCCTCCCACTGATACCAATGATGGGTCCCTATTCCTCCCACTGACACCAATGATGGTGCACTATTCCTCCCACTGACACCAATGATGGGGCACTATTCCTCCCACTCACACCAATGATGGGGTACCATTCCTCCCACTGATACCAATGATGGGGCCCTATTCCTCCCACTGACACCAATGATGGTGCACTATTCCTCCCACTGACACCAATGATGGTGCACTATTCCTCCCACTGACACCAATGATGGTGCACTATTCCTCCCACTGACACCAATGATGGGGCACTATTCCTCCCACTCACACCAATGATGGGGAACTATTCCTCCCACTGAAACCAATGATGGGGCACTATTCCTCCCACCGATACCAATGATGGGGCACTATTCCTCCCACTGATACTAATGATGGGGCACTATTCCTCCCACTGATACCAATAATGGGGCACTATTCCTCCCACTGATACCAATGATGGGGCACTATTCCTCCCACTGATACCAATGATGGGGCACTATTCCTCCCACTAATAAGAATGATGGGGCACTATTCCTCCCATTGATACCAATGATGGGGCACTATTCCTCCCACCGATACCCATCCCACTGACACCAATGATGGTGCTCTATTCCTCTCACTGACACCAATGATGGGGCACTATTCCTCTCACTGACACCAGTGATGAGACACTATTCCTTCCACTGATACCAACGATGGGGCACAATTCCTACCACTGACACCAAGGATTGGTCATTATTCCTTACACTGATACTGACAATTGGCCCTTTGATTAAAATGTTTGGAGACTCCTGGATTAGAATAAAGTAGTGGCCAGCAAGCAAGTAAAAAATATGAAAATGATGTAAAAAAGACTTTTACCCAAAAACAATAAATAATAATAAAATAAATAGAAAATAATATATAGAAATATATACTGTATATATGTGTGTGTGTGTGTATATGTGTGTGCGTATATATATATATATATATATATATATATATATATTCCATATTAAATAATTGACAACAGACAGTTTGTCTTGAATTCGTCTTGTAGCCGGTGATAAAAGCTGCGTGTAAATGCCGCTGCTTTCTGAAAGGAAGGAGGAAATATGGATTTAACAAGGGATAAAGCAGAAGCAGCGTCTGGAAAACGCGGCCAAAGAAAATCAATGTGATGTATTATCTATATTTTTGCATCACCTAGTTACTCGAATAATCCATAGGATTTGAAATGCCTGACTGCGGCTCGGAAAGCGCCGGGCGAGGCACACGGCGAAATGTCAGGAAATAACGTCCCCGACGGCTGTATAATTCCGACGACACGGATGACTGGTTCCTAATCTCCAAGAAATTCACAGCAGCGCACAGAGGTTCTCGGCGCCCGCAATCAACGGCTGTTTTTCGGAGAGGTCCTCGTTAAGTGAAATTTTGGAAGTAATCTCCTTTGCATCATAACACGGGTGACAAAACACAAAAAGACCTCATTGGCGGCGCGGCATCTACCAAATGTCACGTGCGGACCGGTGACTGGGTCTTATTTGGTTGGAAAAAAGGATATAAAAAAAAAATAAACATTGCATCTTCAAAATTCTTTAACCACTTGAGTACCAGCCTGCAACCCCCTCTTCATTATCAGGCTATTTTTTAGTGCTGTGATAGTTTGACTGACAATTACTCATGCAACACTGTACCCAATATCATTTTATATCTTTTTTTTTTTTTTAGACAGATCAATCCCACCCTTATTGGTGATAAGTGGCATTTTAACCACTTGCCACCCAAGCCAGGGCTAGCATTTCTCTCCTACAGTACATGTACAAATCTTAATCATAATGCAAAAATATTACTCCGAACCCCCAAACATCAAAACATTTTTTTTTTTTTGCAGCGAATAGGGAATAAAATGGTGGTTGTTGCAAAAAAAAAATTTCACACTGTATTTGCGCAGCAATTTTTCAAACTTTTTTTGGGGAAACAATTTTGTTTTCATGTATTATTCAAAGAGCAAAATACAATATTTTATTTTTATGTACACTATGAAAATGATGTTACTCTAAGTAGATAGATACCAAACATGTCGCACTTTAAAATTGTACACGGAATAGCGCCAAACTAGGTACTTAAAAATCTCCATAGGTGACACTTTAATTTTTTTTATATATATGGTTATTGTTTTATAGAAATCACTAATATCTCTGTCCATCAGAACCCCCTGAAGAAGACTTGAGTTGAAATGTGTAGGGGGATCACATATGGGCCTTCAGCCCCTGTGGCAGATCTAGAGTAGCAATTGTTCTGTCTTATTTCTACTTTGCACATACCATGTCCAACTTTTTCAGATTTTTTTAATTATGGTTTAAAAAAATCTTTGTCATTTTTATACATAATTGTTGACAGAGCTGTAATATTGATTGGGCCCTGGGCAAACATTTTTTTGCCCCCCCCCCCTCCCATTCTGAGACATACAAAAATTAGTAGGTGGACTCAGAATCAGTTTACTGCAGCAGATCACACAGAGATTGCAATTGGTTGTCAGAGGTTACAGCCTATTCTTACTGCTCACTGGCTGGTTGCTAGAGGTTACAACAAATAATTTTTGCTTGCCGATTAGTTGCTAGAGGTTACTGCACATTGTCAGGTCACCTTGAGGCGAGGTGACAGGTACACACCATAGGATCAGGAGTGCACCGCAAGGTTGTGGACCCTACGGCTGACTGCTGCAGACGGGGGACAGATCCCACTGGGGTTAGAGCGTAAGATTCCCTGGGGCGCGGAGTCTAAGAGCCAGCAGGTGTTCACCAGCGCCTCTGGTGGTGAGGATGGACTTGGCTGCAACTGGCTCCAGGTCGCGACCCCCAGGGTCCCCCAGCTCACACCCACAGTAGGCAACAGGAGGATAGGGATGGTGAGGGACAAAGCCAAGGTCGGGGGCACAAGCAGACAAGAATAGTCGGGGACACGCCAAAAGGTCAGGATCACAGGCAAACAGGGATAGTCAAAACACGCCAAAGTCGGTAACGGAAAACAGTAGCAGAGCACACGGCAGGAAACAGGACGATAACACACAAAGGAATACACAATGGTTGATCAGCCCTTATGGCCTGCAGTGCACAGGTTACTATAGGGCTCCCTGATAGGGCCTGGGGTGGAGCCATGCTTAGAGGAGAGGGGTTTAAAAACCACCAGGTGGAAGTGACTGGCCTCTTTGGCTGAAGACATGAGGGGAGGTAAGCAAACACAGGAAGATCACTGCATAACCATTACACACATCATTAGCACTCACTGGTTGCTAGAGATTACAGCAGATCACTACTGTTCACTGATTGGTTGCTAGAGGTTACTGCACATTATTAGCACTCACTGATTGATTTCTAGGGGTTACAGCACATCATTGCCACTCACTGATTGGTTGTTAGAGATTACAACAGATCACTACTGTTCACTGATTGGTTGCTACAGGTTAATGCACATTATTATCACTCACTGAGAAGTGGAGCAATCCCAAATAATTGAGCGGCACATTAATACAAATACTACAGGAGATGATCAGAGACTGAAAATATACTGCAGAAGATGACCAGAGATTGCAGACATGCTACAGGTGACAGTCAGAGACTGCGGACATGCTACAGGTGACAATCAGAGACTGCGGACATGGGCATAGACACCGCTAGTGGATTCTTTGTCCAGCTCCCCGATCGCATGGGAGAGGTCGGAGAAGCACCGGAGGGACGTCCCCTCCCGTCGCCTGTAAAAGCAATCAAGCAGCTAAACAACCGCTATGATGGCTTTTACATTGCAGGGAATCCCTGGCTGAAAAAAAAAAAAGAAGATATCTGGATGAGGCCTGAAGCTGCACCCACCATCCCGATATCTCCACTTCAAATCTCCGGACGTCATATGACATCAACCCCGGACAAAACTCTCAAGCCCCTCCCCCATCATAGGTGGTGGTTGGCATTTTTTTTACTCCCCATAAACAAGTCTACAACATTGTTGCTCAGTGGCCTACTAAACATCCCCCCCCCCCCCCACACACACACACACACAAACACACACACACACACCTTGAATCTCCCTCCCCACAGCAGCCTGAAGAATTTAAAGAGGAGCTCCAGGCTCTTTAGGAAAAAATGAAAAGTCAGCAGCTATAAATATCTTGACCCAGAGGGAATGCGCTGTCTCTCTGCCCGGGGTTCTAGGCTCTTGATTGGATAGATTGATAGCAGCACAGCCATTGACTCCCGCTGTTGTCAATCAAGATCGCCCGCAAGTTAACCTCCCAGGAGAGCACTTCTCCTAGGGCGTTATCTGATGTGGGGAGGAGCCGCGAGAGCCACCGGGGGACCCCAGGAGATGAGGTTTGGGGCCACTCTGTGCAAAACGAGCTGCACAGTGGAGGTAAGTATGATATGTTTGTTATTTAAAAAAAAAAAAAACAATCCTTTACAATCACTTTAACCACTTGCCGATCGCTGCACGCTGATATACGTTGGCACAATGGCAGCGGCGGGCAAATGGGCACACCTGTACATCCCCTTTAAATTGCGGGGCTAGCGTGCACACGCGTCATTAGGAGCGGTGATCTCTGTCATGTGAGCTGAAGCCCATCCCCCCCACAGTTAGAATCACTCCCTGGGACACACTTAACCCCTTCATCGCCCCCTAATGAATAACCCCTTCCCTGCCATAGTAATCTGCATTTATATAGCACTGATTGCTGTATAAATGACAATGGTCCCAAAATAGTGTCAAAAGTGTCCGATGTGTCCGCCATAATGTCGCAGGCCTGCTAAAAATCGCAGATCGCCACCATTACTATTAAAAAAATAATAATAAAAATGCCATAAATGTAGCCCCTATTTTCGCTATAACTTTTGCACCAACCAATCAATATACGCTTATTGAGATTTTTTTTTTTTTTTTTTACCAAAAATATGTAGAAGAATACATATCGACCTAAACTGAGGAAAAAATGTGGTTTTTTTACATATTTTTGGAGATATTTATTATAGTAAAAAATGTTGCGTTTTTTTCAAAATTGTCGTTCTTTTTTTGTTCATAGCGCAAAAAAAAAAAAAAAAACGCAGAGGTGATCAAATATCACCAAAAGAAAGCTCTATTTGTGGGGGAAAAAAAAATGTCAATTTTGTTTGGCTACAATGTCGCACGGCCGTGCAATTGTCAGCTAAAGTGACGCAGTGCCGAATCGCAAAAAAAAATGCTCTGGTCAGGAAGGGGGTAAAATCTTCCGGGGCTGAAGCGGTTAAGCCATAAGAAATGCCTCTACAACCCCCGGTACATCACCCAGAGTGGTGGCCTAAAATTTATTTATTTTTGGCTGATCATTAGCTTAATGCTTTAATAAACATTTTATCACCCCCCACAGCACTTCACTTCTAATTGTTTTTTAAAGAGTTATGAGTTTGATATTGAGCTGAGCTCAGGTGTGTTTCCCACGCCGGCGGTATCATCCGTCAGTGATTATTATTATTTTTATCAGGTGGACCCCCGTGAATAGAAATCTGCTTCATGTTCAATATAAAAAAAAAAAAAAAAAAACGACATGGCAGACATATTTGTATTCCTTTTGTCATCATTTCTTAGCTGATAAAGCGTCTGTGCAGCAAAAAGGGGGAGGGTAAAAAAAAAAAAAAATGACCCCGTGTATAACGTAAAGCGGGGAAGAAAAAAGTTATCTACGTGGTTCCAACTAAAGGGTAACTCTTCTTCAAAATAGCAAATAAAGCTAAAAATAATCTAGTGTATACAATTGCTACAAGAGTCATATTGTAATGAAATGTTATTAACTCTTCCGCTGCCAGGACCTGACAGCAGGGGGAGGGGGCGGGTACACATACAATCTGGTGGCTGCAATCTTCGGGATTGTGTGTGAAACTGAAAGGCAGACTCCTACCTGTCAGGTGGAAGCATTCTGGTGGCTGAGCTGCCACTCTATTGCTGATGCACCCCCCCCCCCCTTACCAGCATCCCCTCCCCCCTTGCGTGCACGCTCTCCATGTTTTCCGGATTTCGCTTGCCCATCTGCAGGCCCCAGACCAACATGGCGGGTGCTGTACGGTGATCACATTTCCAAACTGCCATTCAGGGACATTTGCCCCCCCCCCCCCCCCAAAAACAACAAAAAAAACAACAGCGTTGATACTTCTTTTTTTTGCCAAATTTTGGAAAAACAAAAGCAAACAGTGGTCACCAGTTTAGACAGGTGATATGCAATGTGCGCCTGCTTTAACTAAGTCAGTTAGTGACATCGGCATACTTTTTACATCGCAGGGGTCCCCTTAGTCTGCCTGTAAAGTGATGCATCTGTAGCATGTATAGAACATACTACAGCCAAAATGACATTTCTAAAGGAAAAAAACAAACAAATCAAATCCCGTTTAAATTGACTCACAGTTGCAAATAAAGAAAAAGATGTCCTAGGGTATCACCCCCCCCCCCCCAGTCCATACCGGATCCGAAGGGGAATCCCACGTCAAAATAAAAAATAAAAACGATAGCCCCCCCCCCAGTACACACCAGACTCGAAGGGGAACCTCTTGCCGAAAAAAAAGAAGGGAATCCATAGCAGACTCTTATCCGAGCAAGCAGCCTGGCAGGTCAGGAAAGGGGGGGGCGCAAGAGAGCGCCCCCCCTCCTCCTGAACCATACCAGGCCACATGCCCTCAACATGGAGGGGGGGTGTTTTGGGGCAGAGGGTGCTCTGCCCTCCCACCTTAAAGCACCTTGTCCCCATGTTGATGAGGACAAGGGTCTCTTCCCCACAACCCTGGGCAGTGGTTGTGGGGGTGTGAGGGTGGGGAGCCTATCAGATCCTGACCCCTCCTTATGTGAATGAGCATTTGGTACATTCACCAAGAAAGTGTCAAAGTAATAAAAACACAATGTTCCCCAATGTAAAACCATCATTCATCCCGCCACCTGCCGCACCGCTGACCAGAACCCCCCCGCGAAAAAAAAACAGCCCCCTGCCGGCAGACTTTTACAACCACAGGCCAGGGTTGTAGGGATGAGGCCCTTGCCCTCAACATTGTCCAAAGCACCCAGGCTCTTGTCCAAAGCACCCATCCCCCCATGTTTAGGGCATGTGGCCTAGTATGGTTCGGGGGAGCACTTGCTTGCCCCCCCTTCTCTGACCTGCCAGGCTGCATGTTCAGATAAGGGTCTGGTATGGGGGGGGGGGCACGGCATTTTTTTTACCTGCAATTTTTGTTTCTAATTATTTAGCTATTAGCAAGGAAGCCCTTTGACTCACCCATTGTTAAGGATAGCGTGGCGCAGCCCCGCTCCTTTACAACTAGCTTTTATTGAGCCGTGATGGGGCAAAACTTTGCCCAATCAGGGCACAGATGCACCCTGCAGGGTGGCAGTGTCAGTTTCATTCCAGCGAAATTGTATTGTCCCGGAATGAAGGTACCCAGGACCCAGGACAGACCTGAAAAATGCGGGACTGTCCCGGGCAATCCGGGACAAGTGGTCACCCTGGCTGGGGAGCAGGAGAAGAGCGGACACACATCCGCTCTCCTCCGCTTCTTTCTCTCACCTGGAAAACAAAGTGTATGACGTCACTTCCGGGTCATCCTCTCGGTGTCCCTGGCTAGCATAGCTGGGAGGGGATGTATTGCAGTGCGATCTGCATTGCAATACATTCTGTGGAGATCAGAGATGATATCAGGGTCTTTTAGAACTCGTCACCTAAAAAAAAAATCACATGCAAGGAATGCAAACATCCCTTGTGATAGAAATAAAGCATGTCAGGTCATCTTTATGAAGAGATCTGGGGTCTAAAAGACCCCAAATCTCTCCTCTACCCTTAAAAGCAAAAGATGCTTCAGGAAAATAAAATAAAAAAAATCGTGTTTACATGGCCCGAGAACCGGAAGTGACATCATGACCTTGCTCCGGTCCTCCATGGGCATCGAGCTAACTGGTTGCCATCTTGCCATCGCTTATCTCTATGGGAAAACCCTGCCGATGTCGGATGGTTCCTGGACTCAGCGACTGGTAACATTAGCCCAGGAAATTGCAGGGAGTGGGCATCTCTCCAGCCGCTTCTAAAACTGATCCCACCCAGCCAGCCAGTCCGGCCCCCACCCTGCCATCTATCCCTCCAAACCCCCTCCAAACCCTCCTCCCACTCCCCCCGTCGCTCAATCGATCGCCGCCAAACATCCAAACATTCCCCCCCATCAATAGCCACTTCACTCGCCTGTTGCAGGCCATCCCCGCACTTAACTTCATTCCCGCTTGTCTCTTCCTGAGTCCCGGCCCCCGAGTCCCTGCGGTCTCCTCCCAGCCAATCAGGAGTCCTGGAATCCAGCCAAAGGGTTATTAGGACTCCTGGCCAATCGGGACTCAGGACCCCCTTCCTGATTGGCCGGGAGAAAAAACAGGAAAACATTAGCGAATATTCATTTTCTAATGTCACACAACTGGCTAGGTGGGACCCCCACCCTTCTTTGATCACCTCCAATGGCCTTGGAGGACCGGAGCAACATCATGACATCACTTCCAGTCCAGGCTGAAAGTACATCATTTTTTTTTTTTTTTCAAAAAAAGAAAAAAGATCAAAATGTTTTTTTTTTTCCCCCTATCTTTTGCTTTTAAAGGTAAATGAGAGATCTGGGGTCTTTTTGATCCCAGATCTCTCAAGAAAGAGGACCTGTCATGCATATTTCTATTAAAGCAATATTTACATTCCTTGCATTAGGAATAAAAGAAAAAAAAAAAAGGACAATGTAAAAAATAAATAAATAAAAAGTAAAAAAAATAATCGAAAACGACCCATAACTCTGTGCTCGCACGTAGTAAACAGTGTTCACACCACACATGTAAGAAATCGCTGCAAACATTAAAGCAAGAGCAATAATTCTAGCGCTAGACCTCATCGGTAACTCCAAACTGGTAACCTGTCAAGGCTTTTAAAGCGTCGCCATGATCATGCAAAATTTTAAAGCATGACATGTTAGGTATCTATTTACTTGGCATAACATCATCTTTCACATTTTACAAAAAAATGCACCTATATATTGTGTTTTTTGTTTTTTTTATTCATTAACCACTTCCCGACCAGCGCACGACGATGTACAGAATGGCACGGGCAGGCATATTGGCGTACAGGTACGTCCAATATTCAATGCCGCCCTGCCATCGGGAGCGAGCCGCGCTGGTTGGGACCCCCGTGAGTCCGGTCGCGGGACCCGCGGACTCGATCGCCGCGGGCATCCCTGCGATCGTCTCACGGAGCGGCCGAATGGAGGAAATGCTGTGTAAACAACATTTCTCCATTCTGCCTAGCAACTAGTGACGCTGATCTCTGCGCCATGTGATTGGAGCAGAGATCAGTGTTCACTAAATGAAAGCCCAACCCCCCCACAGTTAGTAACACACCCCTAGGAACACTTAACCCCTACATTGCCACCCACTGGTTAACCCTTTCACTGCCAGTGTCATTTACACAGGAATCACTGCATTTATATAGCAGTGATTACTGTATAAATGACAATGGTCCCAAAAATGTGTCAAAAATGTTCGATGGGTCCCCCACAATGTCGCAGTCACAATAAAAATCACTGATCGCCGCCATTACTAGTAAAAAAAAAAAAAAAATTATTAATAAAAATGCTATAAAACTATCCCTATTTTGTAAATGCTATAACTTTTGCGCAAACCAATCAATAATCGCTTATTGCGATTTTTTTTACCAAAAATATGTAGAAGAATACGTATCGGCCTAAACTGAGGGAAAAAAATGTTTTTTTATATATTTTTGGGGGATATTTATTATAACAAAAAGTAAAAAATAATGCGTTTTTTTCAAAATTGTCGCTCTATTTTTGGTTATAGCGCAAAAAATAAAAACCGCAGGGGTGTTAAAATACCACCAAAAGAAATCTCTATTTGTAGGAAAAAAAGGACGTTAATTTTGTTTGGGAGCCACGTCGCACGGCCGCGCAATTGTCAGTTAAAGCGACGCAGTGCCGAATCGCAAAAAGTGGTCTGGTCTTTGACCAGCAAAATGGTCCGGTCTGCAAGTGGTTAAAGTGTATTTTTTGGGGGTTTGCAAAACCACTGCGCAAATGCCATGTGACATAAAACATGTAATTCATCACAGCTCACTTACTATTGTGATCTGTGATTGGCTACAGCTAACCACATGGTACAGCGTGCTGTGATTGGCCCAGGTACCATGTGATAGCTGTGGGCCAATCACAGCATCACAATAGGAAGCAAAAAAGTTATGATGGAAAGGCATTCATAAATGTTTTGTTTACATTGTAATCATGTGATCATAATGAACAATCACATGATACCCTGGCTTCTCACAGAGACCGTGGGATCACGCCACTGTGCGTCCCAGGGGGGTGCGCATGCGCACTGTGACATACCAGTTAGGGTTGCCACCTTTTCTTCAAGTCAAACCCGAACACTTTTGCGGCGCACAGCAATTTTTTTTATAGTATAAACTAAACAGTTATTTTGTTACTAAATAACATTTCTAATCATATGAAGTTAATAACAAGAGTCCCCCTTTACATCAGAGTCCACAGAGTTCCCTTTTACATCTGAACTCTCAGAGTTCCCTTTCACTGTGAGGGGGGACTCTGCAGACTCTGATGTAAGGGAGAACTCTGGGGACTCTAACATAAGGGATGCTCTGGGAATACTGAGGGTGTACACTGAGAACTCTGATGTACGGAGAAGATTCTGATGTAAGGGGAAACACTGTGGCATCTGGTATAAAGGGGAACTCTGATATAAGGGGTGCTCTGAGAACCCTGCTTTGCCTTAGTTTACTTACTCAGAGGCAAGACAGAGAAGGGGAAGACTTCAGTCACAGATGGATGGATGGTGAGCTCACTCACCCCTTGGCAGTCAACACCTCTCATCCAGATCTGAGGCTGCTGGACTTCACATTTCCAGCCACTTTCTTTTTCTGAGGCACAGTGCCAGGGATTGGAGTGTGGGCAGACAAAGAGAGGTGGGGGGAAGAGGAAGAGGTCTCCTCTGCCCTCTGTATGTGTTGGGGGGGGGGGGGGGGGTTGTTAGTGTTGGCTTTGGGAAGTGTGAAAGGATGTAAGAGACCCTCTCAGCTGAGACAACTGCAGTCAGTAACCCTAGCCATAGTCCAGTCTAAATAATAATGTGTCCGGGTTTCAGACAGTCCAAAACCTGGACACATGATTCCAAACCCGAACTGTCCGGGTGAATCCTGGACAGGTGGCAACCCTAATACCAGTACACCATCAGCTGCTGCCCGCTTGTAGTAAGAGTTCTGTAAATGGGTCGGCAAGTGGTTAACCAATCATTTTGTTTATTCATTCTTTGTGGTCCTTTGTGGTAACTCGGGGGCGTGGCATTGGTGTGTCCTTTGCCTGATATTCTTTGACATATTTCCTTGGGTGGTACGGCAGTTCTTACATTGCACAGTCATAGTCCTTGCTGCTTCGTAACAGCATCGTTCCCAATAGCCGATAACGCTGATAACATTTACCGAAGCCGGCAGCTGGCGTATGCAAGGTCACCTGGCTGCCTCGGAACCCCGGCAATTAGAACATTTTCAACATCTGAACGGCAGCACGAATGTTGCTGTCTTTTCCTTTTTGCAGGTGAGAGGAGGCCGCATTAGTTATTCTCCCAAATGGAACTCTGTGTCACCTACAAGGTGACAACTTTCTGCAAGCCTCCATAAAGACAATGTGCCACAATCCCTTTGAATCACCACGTCCTACGAGACGCTTGCTCTACACCGAGCCTTCTTTTCAGGCGTAATTACGGGGGCCGGGGCTATGCATGTTACCTTTGTCTCCAGCAGTTCCAACACTTGTCAGGACGGATTCGCACCACAGACGGGAGCGATGAGCCGCCTGCTAAAAACGGAAAACGTTTGTTGGTGAATCATACGTGGCCTGAGTTATTGAGCACTGGCCCAAATAATGTGACAAGACGGTGATAATAGAAAGACCGATGAACCGTGCGACGAAGACAACTTCATAAGAAGAGGCTATGGCAGAACAATATTCTTCTAGTGCGGGGGAGGGGAGGGGTCCTTTCGATGGATTCTTTGCATATTTTTTATAAAACGTCTTTATCAACCCTCACATAGGTGTAATTGTGGTTTAAAAGCTTCTGAACCAGGACCACCACTTCACTTCCCACCAAGACTGCTTCACTTCCCACCAAGATCGCTTCACTTCCCACCAAGACTGCTTCACTTCCCAACAAGACTGCTTCACTTCCCACCAAGACCGCTTCACTTCCCCTTAAGACCGCTTCACTTCTCACCAAGACCGCTTCACTTCCCACCAAGACTGCTTCACTTCCCACCAAGACTGCTTCACTTCCCACCAAGATCGCTTCACTTCCCACCAAGACTGCTTCACTTCCCACCAAGACTGCTTCACGTCCCACCAAGATCGCTTCACTTCCCACCAAGACCGCTTCACTTCCCACCAAGACCGCTTCACTTCTCACCAAGATCGCTTCACTTCCCACCAAGACCGCTTCACTTCCCACCAAGATCGCTTCACTTCCCACCAAGACCGCTTCACTTCCCACCAAGACCGCTTCACTTCCCACCAAGACTGCTTCACTTCCCACCAAGATCGCTTCACTTCCCACCAAGACCGCTTCACTTCCCACCAAGACCGCTTCACTTCCCACCAAGATCACTTCACTTCTCACCAAGACCGCTTCACTTCCCACCAACACGGCTTCACTTCCCACCAAGACCGCTTCACTTCCCACCAAGATCGCTTCACTTCTCACCAAGACCGCTTCACTTCCCACCAAGACCGCTTCACTTCCCACCAAGATCGCTTCACTTCCCACCAAGATCGCTTCACTTCTCACCAAGACCGCTTCACTTCCCACCGAGACCGCTTCACTTCCCACCGAGATCGCTTCACTTCCCACCAAGATCGCTTCACTTCCCACCGAGACCGCTTCACTTCCCACCGAGATCGCTTCACTTCCCACCGAGATCGCTTCACTTCTCACCAAGACCGCTTCACTTCCCACCGAGATCGCTTCACTTCCCACCAAGACCTCTTCACTTCCCACCAAGACCGCTTCACTTCTCACCAAGACCGCTTCACTTCCCACCAAGATCGCTTCACTTCCCACCAAGACCGCTTCACTTCCCACCAAGACCACTTCACTTCCCACCAAGATCGCTTCACCTCCCACCAAGATCGCTTCACTTCCCACCAAGATCGCTTCACTTCTCACCAAGACCGTTTCACTTCCCACCAAGACCGCTTCACTTCCCACCAAGATCGCTTCACCTCCCACCAAGACCGCTTCACTTCCCACCAAGATCGCTTCACTTCCCACCAAGATCGCTTCACCTCCCACCAAGACTGCTTCACTTCCCACCAAGACTGCTTCACTTCTCACCAAGACCGCTTCACTTCTCACCAAGACCGCTTCACTTCTCATCAAGACCGCTTCACTTCCCACCAAGATCGCTTCACTTCCCACCAAGACCGCTTCACTTCCCACCAAGATCGCTTCACTTCTCACCAAGACCGCTTCACTTCCCACCAAGACTGCTTCACTTCCCACCAAGATCGCTTCACCTCCCACCAAGATCGCTTCACTTCCCACCAAGATCGCTTCACTTCTCACCAAGACCGCTTCACTTCCCACCAAGACTGCTTCACTTCCCACCAAGATCGCTTCACCTCCCACCAAGATCGCTTCACTTCCCACCAAGATCGCTTCACTTCTCACCAAGACCGCTTCACTTCCCACCAAGATCGCTTCACTTCCCACCAAGACTGCTTCACTTCCCACCAAGACTGCTTCACTTCCCACCAAGATCGCTTCACTTCTCACCAAGACCGCTTCACTTCTCACCAAGACCGCTTCACTTCTCACCAAGACCGCTTCACTTCCCACCAAGACTGCTTCACTTCCCACCAAGACTGCTTCACTTCCCACCAAGACTGCTTCACTTCCCACCAAGATCGCTTCACTTCTCACCAAGACCGCTTCACTTCCCACCAAGATCGCTTCACTTCTCACCAAGACCGCTTCACTTCTCACCAAGACCGCTTCACTTCCCACCAAGACTGCTTCACTTCCCACCAAGACCGCTTCACTTCCCACCAAGATCGCTTCACTTCCCACCAAGACTGCTTCACTTCCCACCAAGATCACTTCACTTCCCACCAAGACCGCTTCACTTCCCACCAAGACTGCTTCACTTCCCACCAAGATCGCTTAACTTCCCACCAAGACTGCTTCACTTCCCACCAAGACTGCTTCACTTCCCACCAAGATCGCTTCACTTCTCACCAAGACCGCTTCACTTCTCACCAAGACCGCTTCACTTCTCACCAAGACCGCTTCACTTCCCACCAAGACTGCTTCACTTCCCACCAAGACTGCTTCACTTCCCACCAAGACTGCTTCACTTCCCACCAAGATCGCTTCACTTCTCACCAAGACCGCTTCACTTCCCACCAAGATCGCTTCACTTCTCACCAAGACCGCTTCACTTCTCACCAAGACCGCTTCACTTCCCACCAAGACTGCTTCACTTCCCACCAAGACCTTTTCACTTCCCACCAAGATCGCTTCACTTCCCACCAAGACTGCTTCACTTCCCACCAAGATCACTTCACTTCCCACCAAGACCGCTTCACTTCCCACCAAGACTGCTTCACTTCCCACCAAGATCGCTTCACTTCCCACCAAGACCGCTTCACTTCCCACCAAGATCGCTTCACTTCCCACCAAGATCGCTTCACTTCCCACCAAGACCGCTTCACTTCCCACCAAGACCGCTTCACTTCCCACCAAGATCGCTTCACTTCTCACCAAGACCGCTTCACTTCCCACCAAGATCGCTTCACTTCCCACCAAGACCGCTTCACTTCCCACCAAGACTGCTTCACTTCCCACCAAGATCGCTTCACTTCCCACCAAGATCGCTTCACTTCCCACCAAGACCGCTTCACTTCCCACCAAGACCGCTTCACCTCCCACCAAGACCGCTTCACTTCCCACCAAGACCGCTTCACCTCCCACCAAGATCGCTTCACTTCCCACCAAGATCGCTTCACTTCCCACCAAGATCGCTTCACTTCCCACCAAGACCGCTTCACCTCCCACCAAGACCGCTTCACTTCCCACCAAGACCGCTTCACCTCCCACCAAGATCGCTTCACTTCCCACCAAGACCGCTTCACTTCCCACCAAGATCGCTTCACTTCTCACCAAGATCGCTTCACTTCCCACCAAGACCGCTTCACTTCCCACCGAGATCGCTTCACTTCCCACCAAGATCGCTTCACTTCTCACCAAGATCGCTTCACTTCCCACCAAGATCGCTTCACTTCCCACCAAGACCGCTTCACTTCCCACCGAGATCGCTTCACCTCTCACCAAGATCACTTCACTTCCCACCAAGACCGCTTCACTTCCCACCAAGAACACTATCTATATGGAGCTTGCCGCCCAGTAATATCATAAGATGTTCCATATACACTCACCTGCTAGTACTGGGTTGGACCCCTTTTGCCTTCAGAACTGCCTTCATTCTTTGTGATTTAGATTCAACAAGGTGTTGGAAGTGTTCCTCAGAGATTTTGCTCCATAGTGACATGGTGGCATCACGCAGTTTTTTGTAGATATTATCGGCTACACATCCAGGATGCCAATCTCCCATTCCACCACATCCCAAAGGTGCTCTATTGGATGAGATGTGGTGAGTCTGGAGGCCATTGGAGTACAGTGACCTCATTGTCCAGTGATGAGATGTTTGGAGCTTTGTCCTGTTGGAAGAAGCCATCAGAAGATGGGGACACTGTAGTCATAAACGGATGGACATGGTCAGCAACAATAATCAGGTAGGCTGTGATGATTAAACAATGCTCAGTTGGTACTAAGGGGCCAAAAGTATGCCAATAAAATATACCCCAAACCATTACACTACCACCACCAACCTGAACCGGTGATACAAGGCAGGATGGATCCATGTGCCAAATTCTGACCCCACCATCTGAATGTTGCTGTTGAAATCCAGACTCATCACACCAGACAACGTTTTTCCAATCTTCTATTGTCCAATTTTGGTGATCCTGTGCCAATTGTAGCCTCAGTTTCCTGTTCTTAGCTGACAGGAGTGGCACCCAGTGCTGCTGTAGACCATCTGCTTCAAGGTTAGATGCGTTGTGCGTTCAGAGATGGTATTCTGCATACCTTGGATGCAGTGTTGGTCATCTTACTTTAAAAAAGTAATTAGTTACGCTACAAATTACTACTCCCAAAAAGTAATTGCGTTAGTAACTCGGTTACTGCATTGGAAAAGTAATTAGTTACTCAGCAAAGTAACTGTGACTTTTTTTTAATATTCTATAGACGGGAATAGCGAAGGAAGTGAATGTCGCCGCCTCCATCAGTGAGATTGACACCTTGTGAGCCCCGTCGCCTAGTAAGAAATTAAAGGGGGACCCAGGGGCGGACTGACAACTCATGGGGCCCCCGGGCAATAGGAGATTATGGGCCCCCCAGGCAATCACAGATTATGGGGCCACACAGTATATACACACAGTATATACACACAGTATATACACACAGTATGCAATCACACAGTATACACAGACATGTTTCTATTGGCTGATAAGGTACTGGAGAGTTGGGGCAGCTATAATCTCAGGATTTTTAGACCAAAAGGATGACAGTAAGGGACATTTCAGAGACAAAACAATTTTTTTTACATACTGTTCCTGGTTTTACTGAGGCTGGCAACCCTGATGGGGCCCCCTAGTGACCCGGGGCCCTCGGGCAGTGCCCGAGTAGCCAAATGGTCAGTCCGCCCCTGGGGGGACCCCTACGCCAAAAAAACGACGTGGGGGTCCCCCCAAAGTCCATAGCAGACCCTTATCCGAGCACATAGCCCGGCCGGTCAGGAAAGGGGGTGGGGATGAGCGAGCCCCCCCCTCCTGAACCGTACCAGGCCACGTGCCCTCAACATGAGGGGGTGCTTTGTGGAAGGGGGGCCCTGCGGCCCCCCCACCCCAAAGCCCCTTGTCCCCATGTTGATGAAGACAAGGGCAATAGAAATAAGTTGGTCCACACTATCCCAGAGACACATTACTGTTAAAGGTACCTCATCCCCTAATAATTCTATAAATATTGTATCCAAGAATAGGAAAAAGGGGGGGGCAGGGGATTTTTTTACGGTACACTATATAAAGCCCCTTGTCCCCATGTTGATGAAGACAAGGGCCTCTTCCCGACAACCCTGGCCGTTGGTTGTCGGGGTCTGCGGGTGGGGGGGCTTATCAGAATCCAGGAGGCCCTTTTAATAAGAGATCCCCCAGATTCCGGTCCCCTACCCTATGTGAATGAGTATGGGGTACGATGTACCCCTACCCATTAACCTGGGGAAAAAGTGTTAATAAAAAAAACACCACAGGTTTTTAAAGTACTTTATTAGACAGCTCCGGGGGCCTTCTTCCGACTTCGGGGGTCTTCTGCTATCTTCTGCTCTTTTACCACTAGCTCTTTTACTAGCGGAGGAGCCCGGCTTTCTCCTTCGTCGCCGCCGCCGTCCGGGCTGCGTGCTCGGATAAGAGTCTGCTATGGACTTTGGGGGGACCCCCACGCCATTTTTTTCGGCATAGGGGTTCCCCTTTAAATCCATACCAGGCGATGGGGCTCGCGAGGTGTCAATCTCGCTGATGGAGGCGGCGACATTCACTTCCTTCGCTAGTCCTGTCTACCTGGTTCTGGGCGGCAGATGTAATTGCGGTAACGCCGCACAAGTAATGGGAACGGCGTTACCTTGAGGAGAAGAGTAATCAGTTTGATTTCTCATTACCCTCTAAAGTAACTGCGTTAAGTAACTCTGTTTATTTTAACCACTTGCAGACCGGACCAATTTGCTGGTCAAAGACCAGACCACTTTTTGCGATTCGGCACTGCGTCGCTTTAACTGACAATTGCGCAGTCGTGCGACGTGGCTCCCAAACAAAATTAACGTCCTTTTTTTCCCACAAATAGAGCTTTCTTTTGGTGGTATTTGATCACCCCTGCGGTTTTTATTTTTTGCGCTATAAACAAAAATAGAGCGATAATTTTGAAAAAAACGCATTATTTTTTACTTTTTGTAATAATAAATATCCCCCAAAAATATATAAAAAAACATTTTTTTCCCTCAGTTTAGGCCGATACGTATTCTTCTACATATTTTTGGTAAAAAAAATCGCAATAAGCGATTATTGATTGGTTTGCGCAAAAGTTATAGCGTTTACAAAATAGGGATAGTTTTATAGCATTTTTATTAATAATTTTTTATTATTTTTTTTTTACTAGTAATGGCGGCGATCTGCGATTTTTATTGTGACTGCGACATTGTCGGGGACCCATCGGACATTTTTGACACATTTTTGGGACCATTGTCATTTATACAGTAATCACTGCTATATAAATGCAGTGATTCCTGTGTAAATGACACTGGCAGTGAAGGGGTTAACCAGTGGGTGGCAGTGTAGGGGTTAAGTGTTCCTAGGGGTGTGTTACTAACTGTGGGGGGGTTGGGCTTTCATTTAGTGTACACTGATCTCTGCTCCTATCACATGGAGCAGAGATCAGCGTCACTAGTTGCTAGGCAGAATGGAAAAATGTTGTTTATACAGCATTTCCTCCATTCGGCCGCTCCGTGAGACGATCGCGGGGATGCCCGCGGCGATCGAGTCCGCAGGTCCCGCGACCGGACTCACGGGGGTCCCGACCAGCGCGGGAGCGCGCCGCCGGCGGCCCGCTCCCGATGGCACGGCGGCAACGAATATTGGACGTACATGTACGCCAATATGCCTGCCCGTGCCATGCTGTCGACGTACATCGTCGTGCGCTGGTCGGGAAGTGGTTAACTGAGTTACTTACATCACTGCTTGGATGTAACAAGGGGTTATTTGAGTTACTGTTGCTTTTCTATCTTCTGGAACCAGGCTGCCCATTCTCCTCTGATTTCTGACATCAACAAGGCATTTTCCGCCACACAGCTGCCACTCACTGGATATTTTCTCTTTTTGCCACCATTCTCTGTAAATCCCAAGAGATGCTTGTGTGTAAAAATTCCAGAAATACTCAGACCAGCCCATCTCCCACCAACAACCATGGCCCCGTTCAAAGTCCCCTTTCTTCCCCATTCTGATGCTCAGTTTGTGCTTCAGCAAGTCATCTTCACTACGTCTAGATGCTTAAATGCATTGAGCTTCTGCCATGTGATTGGCTCATCAGCAATTTGTGTTACCAAGCAATTGTATAGGTGTAACTAATAAAGTGGCCAGTGAGTATATGTTTGTACATTGTATTTTATCCTGACCACGAACGCTGTAGATCTGAATTGCTTTTTGTTTACAATAGCATTGACATGGAATTCCACTCCTTTAAAAAGCGATCCGTGCTGAGACTACATTTGACAGGCAATAAGGAGGCAATATGTCTCCTTCTCACCACCTGTTTTAACCCCCTAAATGCAGCGCCAGTTGAAAAACAGCCCCATTCACCTAAACGGGTCATGTTCAGTGGGCAGAAGAGCCTGCCAAATGTGACACAGGGTATAATTCCTGGGAGGTTATAAAATGTGCCTCAACCACATGGTTTTACCATCCCCCAACCTCACATGTTAGTGTGCCTTTAGCCTGGGGTGCCCGAGACTGAAAAAAATGTAAAGGGACACCTTGACCAAAAAAAAGGTTGAAAAAGATTGGCATTCAGAGCTGAGGTAAAGAACAAAGAACCAAAACAATCAAGTGGCTCCTTCAGGGGAAGCTCTACACGTGGAAAACTCCCTATGCCTGCAGAGCAGTGGCGGCCCGCCCATAGGGGGCGCCCGGGCGCCGCCCCCCTCCCCCTAGGTGTAAAAAAATAATAATAATGTCACATGGGTTGGTCACATGGGTTGATGTCACATGGATGTGACATCAACCCATGTGACCAACCCATGTGACATCAACCCATGCCCATGCCCCATTGTGCCTATATAAGTGGCAGCGCGGCCCTGGCATTGCGGCCGGAGAGCTTGTCGAGTCAACATCTCCTGGAGGAGAAGAAGAAGAAGAAGAACGGGCGGCGGCTGTAAAAGAGCTATAAGAAGGCGCGGTGGCCCGGCAGAAGAACCGAAGAGGGGGACAAGACCCCCGAAGTCGGAAGAAGAGGCCGGCGGCGAGGAAGAAAGCCGGGCTCCTCCGCTAGCAAAAGAGCTACAAGAAGATAGCGGAGGAGTCCGGCGAGAAGACCCCCGAAGACGGAAGACCCCCGGAGCTGTGCAATAAAATATTTTAACCCTGTGTTGTGTTTTTTTGGGGGAATTTTTTTTTCACAGGTGAATGGGTAGGGGTACATTGTACCCCATACTCATTCACATAGGGTGGGGGGCCGGTATCCGGGGGCCCCCCTATTAAAGGGGGCTCCCAGATTCCGATAAGCCCCCCGCCCGCAGACCCCGACAACCAACGGCCAGGGTTGTCGGGAAGAGGCCCTTGTCCTCATCAACATGGGGACAAGGTGCTTTGGGGTGGGGGGGCCGCCCGCCCCCCCTCCCCCAAGGCACCCCCTCATGTTGAGGGCACGCGGCCTGGTACGGCTCAGGAGGGGGGGGTCGCCCGCTCGTCCCCACCCCCTTTCCTGGCCGGCCGGGTAGCGTGCTCGGATAAGGGTCTGGTGTGGATCTGGGGGGACCCCCACGCCGTTTTTTCGGCATTGGGGTTCCCCTTGGAATCCATACCAGACCTAAGGGCCTGGTATGCTCTCGGAGGGGGGAACCCACGCCAAATTTTTTTTCCGATTACATAACGGTCGTGGTTTATGAGAAGTGGGAGGGGCCATAATGATGGGCGGGGTCATGATGGGCAGGGTCTGGCGCCCCCCCCATCCAAAAACTTCACCAGCCGCCACTGCTGCAGAGATATGTCAAAGGGCTCTGACAGGACCCAAGGGCCAGGCAGAGCCCTTTGGCACATCTGTGCACATGGCAGAAATACGAAAATGGCGGTCTCATGAGGTGGGGATGAATCCAAACCAGGGCTGGACTGGGACAAAAATTTGGCCCTGGACTTCATCCAGACCAGCCCACTTAAATTTTGCAAACAAGCACAAAAACAGTATATAAAACTATACGTAATTGTGCAAAAAAACATAAGTAGAATAACATAAGGAGTCCTCACTAACCTCTTTTATTATTTCACTTATTCTCCTCTGTATTTTTCTCATCTTTCTCACATCACTGCGTGAAGTGCAAGCCGTGCAGCCATTACTTTGTCACTGAAGCCGGCCCACTGAGCCATCGGCCCACCGGGAAACTCCCTGTAGTCCCAATGGCCAGTACATGCCTGATCCAAACGTAAGAAGACTGAAGTTGTTTCTCAACCAATACCTGTAGGGTGCGTACATTACACTCAGCTCAGGTTGAGGATGCCTAGTGCAGGAGAGTCCGCCTACTTGGGGTTGATAGAAAAGGTTCCTCTGGGTGCATGCACCTGGCAACCTGGGCCTCCAGGTTTGATGGGCCCACATGTTTGGCAGTAACCCCTGTAGACTAGACCTCCAACCTCTGGGAACTAAGAGGCCAAGGGCCATGTTTAACCACTTCAATACAGTGCCCTTACACCCCCTTCCCGTCCAGACCAATTTTCAGCTTTCAGCGCTCTCACAGTTTGAATGACAATTACTCAGTCCTGCAACACTGTACCCATATGAAACTTGCGTCATTTTTTCCACACAAATAGAGCTTTCTTTTGGTGGTATTTAATCACTAGTTTTTTTTTTTGTGCTATAAATAAAAAAACGTAAATTTTGCGACAAAAATGACGTTTTCTTTGTTTCTGTCATAAAATTTTGCTAATTAGTAATTTTTCTTCATAAATTTTGCCCAAAATTTATACTGCTACCTATCTTTGGTAAAAAAAATAACCCAAATTAGTGTATATTATTTGGTCTTTGTGAAAGTTATAGAGTCTACAAACTATGGTGCCAATTGCTGAAAATTGATCACATCTGATCAGGCCTTCAGTACATCAGGTGTACCTCATTTCTTGAGACACCAACAAGTCAGGAAAGTACAAATACCCCCCAAATGACCCCTTTTTAGAAAGTAGACATTCCAAGGTATTAAGTAAGTAGCATGGTGAGGTTTTTTTTTCTTAAGTTGTCATTTTTTCCCACAAGTCTTTATTTTTATTTTTTTTACAAAATGGTCACATTATCAGGTTATTTCTCACACACAGCATATGCATACAACAAATTACACCCCAAAATACATTCTGCTACTCTTCCCGAGTACGGCGATACCACATGTGTGAGACTTTTACACAGCCTGACCACATACAGAGGACCAACATTGAAGTAGCACCTTCAGGCAAGCTAGGAGCATAAATGACACATCTCATTTCACAGCCCCCTATTACACTTTTGAAGGCCCTGGAGCATCAGGACAATGGAATTGCCCACAAAATTACCCCATTTTGGAAATCAAACACCTCAACGTATAATCTACGAGGCAGAATGAGTCTTTTGAACGGTTCATTTTTTTCCAGAAGTTTGTGGAATATGTGGAAAAAAATGAAAACATTATTTTTTACACAAAGTTGACCATTTATAAGATATTTCTGTCACATAGCATGTATATAGCAAAAATTACACCCCAAAACACATTCTGCTACTCTTCCCGAGTATGGCGATACCACATGTGTGAGACTTTTACACAGTCTGGCCACATACAGAGGACCAACGTTGAAGTAGTACCTTCAGGCGTTCTACGAGCATAAATTACACATCTCATTTCATTCCTACCTATCACACTTTTGAAGGTCCTTGAGCACCAGGACAGTGGAATTACCCACAAAATGACCCCATTTTGGAAAGCAAACACACCAACGTATATTCTATGAGGCATGGGCTGCAAATAGGTACTCGGGTACTCTGATAGGCTGCAGATAGTTACTCGGATACTCTGATGAGCTGGTGACAGGTACTCGGTTACTCTGATGGCCTGGTGAGAGGTACTCAAGTACTCTGATGGCCTGGTGACAGGTACTTAGGTACTCTGATGGCCTGGTGACAGGTACTTGGGTACTCTGATGGCCTGGTGACTAGTATTCGGGTACTCTGAAGGGCGGTGACAGGTACTCAGGTACTCATATGGACTGTGACAGGTACTCAGGTACTCTTATGGACTGTGACAGGTACTCGGGTACTCAGATAAACTGTGACAGGTACTCAGGTACACATATGGACTGTAACAGATACTCAGGTACTCATATGGATTGTGACAGGTACTCAGGTACTCAGATGGACTGACAGGTACTCGGGTACTCAGATGAACTGTGACAGGTACTCGGGTACTCAGATCGACTGGGACAGGTACTCTGATAGACTGTGACAGGTACTCGGGTACTCTGATGAACTGTGACAGGTACTTGGGTACTCTGATGGACTGTGACAGGTACTCGGGTACTCATATGGACCGTGACAGGTACTCAGGTACTCGGGTACTCAGATGGACTGTGACAGGTGCTTGGGTACTCATATGGACTGTGACAGGTACTCAGGTACTCGGGTACTCTGATGGCCTGGTGACTGGTATTTGGGTACTCTGAAGGGCGGTGACAGGTACTTGGGTACTCTGATGGACTGTGATAGCTACTCAGGTACTCGGGTACTCATATGGACTGTGACAGGTACTCGGGTACTCATATGGACTGTGACCGGTACTCGGGTACTCTGATGATGGGTGGTGACAGTACCTCTTTGCCCCCCCAAATAATCAGTGTGATTGGTGTGTACTGTAAGCGGTAACGAGATGTTACCGCAATCTCCTTCTCACACACAATCGGTGTGTGAGGAGAACCCGGTAACATCTCGTTACCGTGGTTTGTTGACATTTATTGATCGCCTGTGAATGGATCACAGCCGATAATGTGGGTAAACAGCCGGCCAATGGCTGTTTACCAGCGTCGGTGATGAGCAGTGTTCCCCGGAACACGCCGCCACTGATGTGCGCTCGCATGCGCCGTGCACAGTGGGGGTGGAACCATCTGTGATCGGCCGATCACATGATAAACAGCCATACCCAATGGCTGTTCACCCCCCCCTCGGTGGCGAGTGGTGTCTCCGTGACATGCTGTCACCAAAGGAACAGGGATGCACGCAAACGATCACACGCATTCCCTGTTTAAATGGGAGGACGTCATATGACACCCTCCCGCAATGAGAGCCACGCCACCTGGCCGTCATTTGACAGCCGGTGGTCGGCAAGCAGTTAATATTAATTGGACCCTGGGCAAACATTTTCTTGGACTTTACCCCCAATGCAATTTTGCTCTCCATCTGCTCCGAGACATACAGAAAATAGCAGCTAGACTCAAAATTGTTTTACTGCAGCAGATCAGGCAACAATTGGTTGCCAGAGGTTACAGAATATCATTACCGCTCACTGACTGCTTGCTAGCCGCTACAGCACACATTACCGCTCACTGATTAGTTGCTAGAGGTTACAGTACATCATTTCTGTTCACTGCTTGATTGCTAGAGGTTACAGCACATCATTTCTGGTCACTGCTTGGTTGCTATAGGTCACTGCACATCATTACCACTCAATGATTGGTTGCTAAAGGTTACTGCGCATTATTACCGCTCACCCATTAGTTGCTGGGCCTGGAAGAGGGAGGAGGTGACATTGGCAGAGCTGGGGAGGGAGGAGTGACAGTGCTGGGGGGTTGATGGGATGAGTGGCAGTGCTGGGGAGATGAGATCATTGGCGGTACTGGGGGAGGATGAAATCAGAGGCAGTGCTAGGGGGGAGGAGGGTGTGATCAGTGGCAGTTCTGGGGGTTGGTGGATCAGTGGCAGGGATTGTAGGGGATTGGGTTCAGTGACAGTGCTGGGTGTAGATGATATCAGTCATCAGTGGCACTCACTTGTTGACCCACCTCCCCCTTTTTATCTCCTAGGCTCCCTATATGTGTCTGCAGTGACACCTATCCAGAGATCATGATATGGGGTTTTGTCACACAGTGGAGACCTATTCCAGCTCCTCACCCTTCACGAGTGATGACCCCCCCCCCCCCCAATGGCCATGGCTAATCTGCCTGTAGCTGTGAACTCAATGGGAGGGTAGAGGCTGGGTGAGCGGCTCTGTGTGGCAGTGACTTCAGTGTACTAGGTTCAGGCAGTCAGCCCCCCACAGTGGGGGAACACCAGGACCTGACTTGCAACCCTGGTAGTTCAACCACTGGTGCAAGCTCAAGAAGCAGCTACTTTGGGCCCCACAACTATGACTGGGCCCCTTTTGCCCAAAAAGACGGCCCTGATGAGGCCTCCTTTATAAGTGTGTAAAGGAAAGGATCCAGAATTGGCCTGTGTGGAACGTAAAAAAGTAGTCAACTGGAAGGATGGTGATTGGGCTCTCGGACCCATCATCGTTAGGGATGAGCTCAGGCGTGTTCGCATGGAACACGTACTGAGCCCGCCAGGAAGTCGGCGCAGCGCTGCACTAATCACAGGCAGTGAGATATTTAGGGTTGCCACCTTTTCTTCAAGTCAAACCCGAACACTTTAGCTGCATTTTTTTTTATAGTATAAACTATACATATATTTTGCTATTAAATAATATTTCTAATCATATGAAGTTAAGAACAAGAGTCACCCTTTACATCTGAACTTGCAGAGTTCCCTTTCACTGTAAGGTGGGACTCTGCAGACTCTGATGTAAGGGAGAACTCTGGGGACTCTGACCTAAGGGATGCTCTTGGAACCCATATTTAAGGGGGATACTGAGTACTCTGATGTACAGAGAAGACTCTAATGTAAGGGGAAATACTGTGGCCTCTGGTGTAAAGGGGAACTCTGATGTAAGGGGTGCTCTGAGAACCCTGATTCACCTTAGTGTACTCAGAGGTAGGAAAGAGAAGGGGGAGAGTTCAGTCACAGACAGGGATGGATGGTGAGCTCACTCACCCCTTGGCAGTCAGCACCTCTCATCCAGATGTAGCTGAGACTGCTGGATTTCACATTTCCGGCCCCAACTTACTTTCCTATTCTAAGGCCCATCCCTGGCGATTGGAGTGTGGGCAGACACAGAGGGGTAAGGGTGGGAGGGAAGAGGAGCAGATCGAGCCCTCTCTTGTCTCCTGTCTGTGTGTGTGTTTGGGGGGGGGGGGGGGTGTTAGTGCTGGCTTTGGGCAGTGTGAAAGAGAGTGTAACAGACACTCTCAGCTTAGACAACTGCAGCCAGCAACTCTGCTGGAAAGCCATAGTCCAGTCTAAATAATGTGTCCGGGTTTCAGGTGGTCTGAAACCCGGACGCATGATTGCAAACCCGAACTGTCCGGGTGCATCCTGGACAGATGGCAACCTTAGAGACATTGCCCCGATATGCGGCTGCAGAGATCGGGCAATGTCTCACTGCCTGTGATTAGCGCAGCACTGCGCCGAATTCCTAGCGGGCTCAGCGCGCGTTCCATGCGAACACGCCTGAGCTCATCCCTAGTCATCGCTGAAAACCTAGACTGTAGATCTCCACCTGGGAACTGGCTTAACAACCCACAGTAAGGGGGCGCTACAAACAGTCATTCGCTTTGCATTAATAAAGCTTTCCAAATGCTTTGCAAAACCAAAGCCTGTACTTTCCATCAGCAGCAATCATTCGCTCTAGTACTCGTTCAGAAGTCACATCGCGTTTGTGTCAATTTGAGGAACTTTGTGTTGAGTTCGATTTTTTTTTCCTGCAGTACTTGGCAGGTGTTAGTTTCATGCAAAGCTTGCCAAACGCCTCAATTCAAGTCAACAGGAGCACACTGCCAACGCGCTCTAAACGCTCCGAAGGCATTTGGCACTTATTTTTGTCTGCGTGGAGGCTATTTCTGTTTTACAAAAAATAAATGAATAAAATATATAGATAGATAAATTAAAAAAAGGTGTTCCTAAAGCTTTACAAAATGATGTCTAACTAGGGTTGCCACTTCATCCCTTTAAGGCTGGGCTCACATTGCAGCAATGCGGGAACGCCGCGAATCCGCTGCGGGTTCCCGCATCGCATACCTCCCGGCGGCAGTTCACACTGCCCTATGCGAACTGCTGGGAGTGTCAGTGAAACGTTAATGAATAAAATAAAGAGTCCTGCGCAAATCGTGCCACTGAAAAAATGAATGATGAATATAAAAATATAAAAAAATAAAAACAGTCAATAAAAAATCAAAAAATAAACACACCGATGAGTGAAGGTATAAAGTGGAAAACAAGAGAAAGAACGGGACCAAATGTTCCAAAATATATAAATCCAGGCTCTCAGAACTCTCACCTCAAGATGAAATATTCAGACAAATGAAAATAACCTCAAAAACTTCTCCTTTGCTTCTTTGTATACAATAACCAAGGAATTGCAGATAAAGCATGTAGTATACACTTCTGCCACTAGAGGGCCATTTCCAGCTCTTGAATGTAATACTGCAGCTATGGACTTGTATTTCCGTGGTGTGGAACTTGAAAAGAACACAGAGGAGAGGGGGAAAGGGGGAGAGAGAGGGGACTCCAATCGTGTAGTGGTTTCAATAAATGAACAAATTTATTAAGCGATAAAAATGGACTCTCACATTTAAAAGAAAAAAATTCAAACAGATAGAGTAAGATGGAGATCTGGCGTCTTCTGCCAGTCTTACGCTACTTCCGGTTTGTCCTACGGCCACTCCCTACGCGTTACGTCATACCACGTGATCCCCATGAAGAAGTCACGTGGTATGACGTAACGCGTAGGGAGTGGCCGTAGGACAAACCGGATCCCGTGCGAGTTTGCGGCGGGTGCGATGCGAATTCAGCCATACTATCTGTATGGCTGAACTCGCATCGCACAGAGATCGGATGTGATTTTCACTGCAGTACGGTGCGAATCACATCCGGTTCTCGTAGCCGCAGCGGTGTAAACCCAGCCTAAACCTCAACACATATTGATTACACAGGTTCTGTGGCTGATTAAGGTAGTAATTAAACTCACTTGGTGCCTTATCTGCAGTAAACTAGCCTCAGAACCTGGGTAATTCATATGTGTGCGGGTTTAAATGGATGAGGTGTCAACTCTATGTCTAAGCCCACGTACACACGGTCAGAGATTTTGGCAACCAAATCCGTCGGATTTTGTCTGTAGGATTTCGTCCGACGGATTGTGTCCGAAACTGTTGCATACACACGGTCGGGCCAAGTTGGCGAAAAATCCGATCTTTCAGAACGTGATGACGTCATTTCGTTACGATGGGACTACATTCAGGCTAGTAGCCAATAGCTTTGATGTAGGAATTTGATCTGAGCATGCGTGGCACTTGGTCCGATCAAAATTCTCTACACATGATCGGATTAGGTCCGTCCGGCCCAGTTGGTCGGGAAATATTTCCAACATGTTGGAAAATTGGGTCGGACGGAGATTCGGACAGAATCAGTCCGATGCATACCACACACAGTCGAATTATCCGACGACACGGTCCGATAGGACACATTCCGACAGATTCTCCGTGTACAAGGGCTTAGACCTCTGCGATGTGTTTAACCACTTGCCGACCGCCGCACGACGATGTACGTCCTATTTTTGAAGAGGGATATCTCGGTAACGGCAGCGGTCGGCTGTACGATAACGGTGGTCTCCGCGGCGGATTCGCCGCGAGATCACCGCTATCGGCGGCGAGAGAGGTGCCACCCCCCCTCCCGCCGCCCTCCCGCACCTTCCGCCGCTTACCGGAGCCGTCGGTAGCGGCGGAGGCGATCGGGTCCTTTCATCTGCTGGGCATAGAGACAAGTGAGGCTAAGATGGCCCCCACTCGTCTCTATACCATAGGAGGGCGGAAGCGACGTCAAAACGTCACTTCCGCCCATACCTCTTAAAAGGTATATATTTTTTTTAAATGTCAGATTTTATTTTTTTTATTTTTTATTTATTTATTTATTTTTTGTTGCATTTTAGCCCAAATATGAGATCTGAGGACTTTTTGACCCCCCAAATCTCATATTTAAGAGGACCTGTCATGCTTTTTTCTATTACAAGGGATGTTTACATTCCTTGTAATAGGAATAAAAGTAATCCATTTTTTTTTTTTAAACAGTGTAAAAATAAATAAAATCAATTAAAATAAATAAGATAAAAACACCCCGTCACGACGAGCTTGCACACAGAAGCGAGCGCATACGTGAGTAGCGCCCGCATATGGAAACGGTGGTCAAACCACACATGTGAGGTATCGCCGCGATCGGTAGAGCGAGAGCAATAATTCTAGCCCTAGACCTCCTCTGTAACGCAAAAAATGCAACCTGTATTTTTTAAATGTCACTTATGGAGATTTTTGAGGCTAAAAGTTTGATGCCATTCCACGAGCGGGCGCAATTTTGAAGCGTGACATGTTGGGTATTAATTTACTCGGCTTACCATTATCTTTCACAATATAAAAAAAATTGGGCTAATTTTACTGTTGTCTTATTTTTTTATTCAAAAAAGTGAATTTTTTCCAAAAAAAGTGCGCTTGTAAGACCGCTACGCAAATACGGTGTGAAAAAAAGTATTTCAATGACCGCCATTTTATTCTCTAGGGTGTTAGAAAAAAAAACAATATAAAATGTTTGGGGGTTCTAAGTAATTTTCTAGCAAAAAAAAACTGTTTTAAACATGAAAACACCAAGTCTGAAAAAGAGGCCTGGTCCTTAAGTGTTTAATATGCAACTGAAATGGCAATAATGATGGAGGTGTTTCAGTTGAGATTGAAATGACTTTACTCTTAACGCCTCTTCCTCGGCTTGCGCTGTCCTTTTATTTCCAGACCCTCTTCTTCTTCCATCAATCGCCGTGCGCTTTTTCGCAAAGGCCTCGGGCCAATGTCAGACCACTCCCCACCCATGCGTTTCACCATTTTTGGACACAAAACTTACCCCCCCCCCCCTCCCTTCTTGCTGTGCAGTTTAATTCTGGAATTATTTGTCCTTTAACCACTTCAATACCGGACACTTTCACCCCCTTCCTGCCCATTCCAATTTTCAGCTTTCAGCGCTTTCACACCTTTAAATGACAATTGCACGGCCACGCAACACCGTACTCATATGAAGTCTTTATATTTTTTTTCACACAAATAGAGCTTTCTTTTTCTGGTATTTAATCACCACTGGGTTTTTATTATTTTGCTAAACAAATGAAAAAAAGACAGAAAATAAAAGTTTCTGTTACAAAAATTTGGCAAATAAGTATTTTTTTCTTCTTCACTGACATGCACTGATGAGGCTGCACTAATATGCACTGATGAGTTGGCACTGATGGGGCAGCACTTCTGGCTTTGAATTTTGAAAAAGAAAATGTTTTTCTTTGTTTCTGTTATAAAATTTGGCAAATAAGTAGTTTTCCTTCTTCACTGATGTGCACTGATGAGACTGCACTGATAGGCTGTTCGTTCGTTTGCGCACCTTGGCTTTCCAGGATGGTTCCTGAGGGGTTATTTACTAAAGGAAAATCCACTTTTCACTGCAAGTGCACTTGTAAGTGCAGTCGCTGTAGATTCGAGGGGGACATGCAAGGTAAATAAAAAACAGCATTTTAGCCTGCACATGATTGAATGAAAATAATCAGCAGAGCCTCCCCTCATTTCAGATCTACCCCTCAGATCCACAGTGACTGTACTTCCAAGCACACTTTTTATGTAGTACTTTTATGTTTCATAGGCTGCACTGATGGGCACTGGTAAGCTGTACTGATCTGCACTGATGAGCACTAATGAAGCTGCGCTGATAATCAGTGTAAAGAATGTACTAACGGTTTCCCGTCAGCCTTGTCAGTTATCGGCTCTCCTTTCCTCACACAGACACAATGGTATGAAGTCAAGTTGGAACAGGAAGGGGCCATCCCCAAACTGTTCCCACAGAGTTGGGAGCAGGAAATTGTCCAAAATGTCTTGGTATGCTGATGTCTTAAGAGTTCCATTCACTGGAACTAAGGGGCCAAACCCAACCCCTGAAAAACAACCTCATACCCCGTAACCCCCCCCCTCCACCAAATGATTTGGACCAGTGCACAAAGCAAGTTCCACAAAGACATGGATGAGCAAGTTTCGGGTGGAGGTACTTGAGTGGCCTGCACAGAGTCCTGACCTCAACCCGATAGAACACCTTTGAGATGAATTTGAGCGGAGACTGTGAGCCAGGCCTTCTCATCCAAAATCAGTGTCTGACCTCACAAATGCGCTTCTGGAAAAATGATCAAACATTCCCATAGACACACTCCTAAACCTTGTGGACGGCCTTCCCAGAAGAGTTGGAACTGTTATAGCTGCTAAGGGTCGGCCAACTCAATAGTGAACCCTACGGACTAAGACTGGGATGTCATTAAAGTTCACGTGCGTGTAAAGGCAGGCGTCCCAATACTTTTGGCAGTATAGTGTATATCTAAATCAGGTCCAGTATAGATTTGCGTATAGGTCACATTTTCTGTTTTCCTATCACCCGAAAGTGGATTTGTCTCAGATAAGCCAGTTGTTTTGGTGGCAGATCCCTCAGCTCTTGTTTGATGGAAGCTCTGTCACACTGTAGCGGATGTCCTCAGAGGCCTCAGCTCCCCTCCATTCTCTGTCGTGTCCATTTAACAAGTTGCTGTCAAGTGTTTGTCAGCTGAAGCATGCAGGGTGACATTTATCAGCGCTCCCGGAAACGCCTCCCTGGGACAAAGCATGGACGGCTTTCTTTGTCATGAGTATGATGACTTGAAGTGTGCTGTCATCTTTCACGGCTCCGCTTCCTTAGAACCTGGCTGATTTTACACTTACCGCACCTCTGGCAGGGAGGAGGACTCCGCTTGGCCTTTTCCCGTGGCAGAATCGAGTGGTCATCTAGGCACCATAGGTGAGAAGAGGGACTCTGGGCACACAGAGATCCAGAAACAACGTGTAACATTTGAAGAGGAGCTAGAGGACATTCTGTCTGTTTCCTTTATTACAATCATAAGCATTCTCGCTTCTTCTGCAAAGTCTGCCAGCATATCCGATAACAGATGCATAATCAATTAAAGCTCCTCTATTCTTTTAAATAGTCTATAAAAAAAAAAAAGAAGAAAGGCCAGGCCAGGCTACTCTACTATCTCATCTCCTCTATAACGGTTTCCTCAGTCTTTTTGGTTGAATGGTGGCCACTGGCCAGTCATGTTCAACCTGGAAGATTGAGGATATACTGCAGGGTCTCCAAACTTGGGCCAGTTTACTGTCCTTTGGGCTTCAGGGGGGCCGGACTTTGGTCAGTGTGAGTAGAAATAGTCCCGGCATTAGTGGGAGTAAAAACATTATTTATATATATATATATATACAGGGGCGGACTGACCATTGGGCCACTCGGGCACTGCCCGAGGGCCCCGTGCCACTAGGGGGCCCCATCAGGGTTGCCAGCCTCATTAAAACCAGGGAAAGTATGTAAAAATCTGTTTTTTTTTTACATTTGTATCTAAAATGTCCCTTACCAACATCCTTTTGGTCTAAAAATCCTTAGATTATAGCTACCCCACCTCTCCAGTACCTTCTCAGCCAATAGAAACATGTCTGTGCATACTGTGTGATTGTATACTGTGTGTGTGTGTTTGTGTATACTGTGTGGGCCCATAATGTCTGATTGCCTGGGGGCCCCATAATCTTATTGCCCGGGGGCCCCATGAGTTGTCAGTCCACCCCTGTGTGTATATATATATATATATATATATATATATATATATAATTGGTCCTAGTAGGGGGAGCAGTGCCTCATAGATGGTGTCAGTGGGAGGAATAGTGCCCCACCATTGGTCTTCGTAGGAGCAACAGTGCCCCATCGATGGTGTCAGTGAGAGGAATAGTGCCCCAACATTGGCCTTAGTAGGAGGAACAGTGCTCCATTGATGGTGTCAGTGGGAGGAATAGTGCCCCAACATTGGTCTTCGTAGGAGCAACAGTGCCCCATCGATGGTGTCAGTGGGAGGAATAGTGCCCCAATATTGGCCTTAGTAGGAGGAACAGTGTTCCATTGATGGTGTCAGTGGGAGAAATAGTGCCCCAACATTGGGCTTCGTAGGAGCAACAGTGCCCCATCGATGGTGTCAGTGGGAGGAATAGTGCCCCAATATTGGCCTTAGTAGGAGGAACAGTGTTCCATTGATGGTGTCAGTGGGAGAAATAGTGCCCCAACATTGGGCTTCGTAGGAGCAACAGTGCCCCATCGATGGTGTCAGTGGGAGGAATAGTGCCCCAACATTGGCCTTAGTAGGAGGAACAGTGTTCCATTGATGGTGTTAGTGGGAGGAATAGTGCCCCAACATTGGCCTTAGTAGGAGGAACAGTGCTCCATTGATGGTGTCAGTGGGAGGAATAGTGCCCCAACATTGGCCTTAGTAGGAGGAATTGTGCCCCATCAATGGTGTCAGTGGGAGGAATGGTGCCTCATCATTATTGTCAGTTGGAGGAATAGTATCCTGAGGGCCGGATAGAAGCAAGCAAAGTGCCACCAGGCCCCAGTTTGGAGACCACTGATATACTGTGACTGCAGGGCATTACGAGCTATTACTATGGGGCCTTAATACACAGTACATTCTCTGCATCACTGAGGATCACCCATGGCTGGTGTGAAAGTTTGAGGTCCTGCCACCGTGGAAATGTAGGAGAAAAGGACACAGGATTTGCATTGAGGCCTAATGCGAATTTCCAGACTATCAATTCTGAGTGGAGAAAGCTGTGTTTTTGGTTTTCTCCGGTAGTCCCCATTTTGGGCCTGAAGCTTGAAGTGTCTTGTTTGGGATGGAACCTTCAGATCTGTGTCTGGATTTTACTAGATGCCTGCAGCCTATGTGAGTGCACAGGTGTGCAGTATTCTTATATAATCAAGCTAGAGAATACCTACAGTTTGAGGACATTCCCATATTGGAGATGGGAGGTCTCAACCAGGGCTCAGAGGAGCCACAGCCAACAGTCAGGAGACAGAAGGTCTCACCCAGGGGTCAGATGAGCTCCAGCCAGGAGTCAGGAGACAGAAGGTCTTACCCAAGGGTTAGAGTTACCCCTGCCAGTAGTGGAAGACAGAAGGTCTCACCCAGGGGTCAGAGGAGCCCCAGCCATGAGTTGGGAGACAGAAGGTCTCACCCAGGGGTCAGAGGAGCCCCAGCCATGAGTTGGGAGACAGAAGCTCTCACCCAGGGGTCAGAGGAGCCCCAGCCATGAGTTGGGAGACAGAAGCTCTCACCCAGGGGTCAGAGGAGCCCCAGCCATGAGTTGAAAGACAGAATGTATCACCTAGGAGCCAGAGGTACCCCTACCAGTAGTGCAAGACAGAAGGTCCCAACCAGGGGTCAGAGGTGCCCCAAGCCAGGAGTCATGGGGCAGAAGGTCCCAACCAGAGGTCAGAGGAGCCCCAGCCAGCAGGCAGGAGACAGAAGGTCTCACCAAGGGATCAGAGGAGCTCCAGCCAGGAGACAGGAGACAGAAGGTCTTACCCAGGGGTTAGAGGTACCCCTGCCAGTAGTGGAAGACAGAAGGTCTCACCCAGGGGTCAGAGGAGCCCCAGCCATGAGTTGGGAGACAGAAGCTCTCACCCAGGGGTCAGAGGAGCCCCAGCCATGAGTTGGGAGACAGAAGCTCTCACCCAGGGGTCAGAGGAGCCCCAGCCATGAGTTGAAAGACAGAATGTCTCACCTAGGAGCCAGAGGTACCCCTACCAGTAGTGGAAGACAGAAGGTCCAACCAGGGGTCAGAGGAGCCCCAGCCAGCAGGCAGGAGACAGGAGGTCTCTTCCCAGGAGTCAGGCGGGCTCCTATCGGGGTGTCAGGAGAACCCCTATCCAGAGGCTAAGTGACAAAAAATGTATAATTTAATTATTCTGCACTCACCAAACCTAATGATGTGATCAATATTGTATAAAATATAATATTATGAGTGAAAAATATATGTGTATATGTATGCTGCTATCTCCAAGAATTAAATACTCAATTCAACATATATAGATAGAAAAAAAAACGAAAACACATTATTAAATAATCATTAAAAAAACACATAACATCTGTGTGAATTGGTCCATGTGAATCGATTATTATTGTGTTAAAAAGTCCCAAAAAACACAAAAACACAAAAAAATGTTTAGGAAATAAAGTGAAAATGAAGGCAACTTCTAATTATTGTGTTAAAAAGTCCCAAATCACAAAATAAACTTGAAATGAAGTAACAATGAAGGCAACGTCTGGTGCAGCACCTGAAGATCTGCAATGAAAACTGGTCAGTCTGAAAGCCTGTGGCTGTGTTACTGCACCATGAAGTTCCTTTTCTTTTAAATCTTTTATACCTACTGAATGAGCATCAGGCAGAGTGACTGGAAGGTGAAAATTTTACTAAAAAGGCTTATTGTCCGTGACGGAGGAGAGTGGCTAGTGTTTAGAGTGGACACTGCTGATTACTGTGTATATCAGGCGAACTTGATCCCCATAATTTGGGGTCCATTGAGTCTGGTAAGAGGTGATCTGGCTCTTCGCTTACTTCTCTGTTTGGATATAAAGTACTGACCAGTTGCCGTTACAGATTTCTAGGTGCTGCACCAGAAGTTGACTTAATTTCAAGTTTATTTTGTGATTTGGGACTTTTTAACGCAATAATAATCAATTTGCATGGACTGATTCACTCACATGTTATGTGTTTTTGTATGAGAAGAGTACCCTGTGCATCACCGATATCAGAAGATATCTGGAAGAGGAAACTAAAACATTTTACATTTCAGAGCTTACTCGGGTGGATGGCTTTACTGCCCCACCCGCATGGCACTGCTTGGGTCTGGCGACTGGATGCGTACACTCCAGCACTATCACATGAGCAGGCCACATGCTGCCCCATACCCTGAAGATTAATTTTAGGGAATGAGGGTGCCAAAAAAACTGGGAGGTAGTGAGGGTGACAAAGGAAGATGGTGAGGGCTTCAATGGTGAAGAGAGGTGGCGAGAGTTTCAATGGAACAGGGAGGTGGCAAGGGCTCCAAAGGAACAAGAAAATGGTGAAAGCTCCAATAGAATGGAGAAGTGATGCAGGCTCCAATGGAGTAGAGAGGTGGCAAGGGTTCCAGTGGAACAGGGACATGTTGAGACCTTCAAAGGAAAAGAGAGGAGGTGGGGGCCCCAATGCAGCTCCAAATTAACTAAAAGGTGTTGAGGTATTCAGTAGAATGAGGAAGTTTGTCAGAAAGATCCTTCTCACAGGCATCCGAGCGGCGTAAGTTGCAGAAGATCTTCTGTGCAGTTTGAAGAGCGTTACCGCGATCGGCGGTGCGCGCGTGAGCGTGCACGTGCGCGCGCGGCCGTTTGACGCAATTGGCGCCAATAGCGCTATTTAAAGTGGATCCTTGCTTCACTGCCTTGCTGCCTGATCAACAGCATTCCCGTGTACCCTGGTATCCTGTATCTGAACCTGAACCTGCATCCGTATCCTGATCCGTATTGAACCCGGCTTGTTCCCAACTCTGCTGTTTGCTGCCTGCCCCCGACTTTGGCTTTGTACCCGACTACTCTTCTGGATTCTGTTTCTGTACCTGATCTGCTCGCCTGTGCCTGACCTGGACTGTTACACCATCTGTTATCTGTCAGTTGCCTGTTTACCGCTGCTGTACTACAGAACACCTCCCAGTCTACCACCATACCCGGCTGTTACTCCCTCTGCGCTTGTTGCCTTCTACCTCTTGCTGCGGACTACTGGACTCTTCCCACTTCCCGCTGTATTCAGTTTGCACCAGCATTCACTGCCGGACTACAGAACTCCTCCCGTTGTTCGTTGTACCCTGCGACCACTTGTATTCCGTTGCCGGACTACAGGAATCCTTCTGCTGTCTGCTGAACCTTCCATTGCCTACATTCCGCTGCTGGACTACAGGACACCTCCACTATCATCGGTCTGCTGCTCTTTACTCCAACTGTCCAGTCAGGCACTTGTGCCCCTCTGTGCTCCTGAGCCCCTGTCATCACTACCAGGGTCTCCCGAGTCAGAGGTCTACGAGAAGCCGCTCCCTGCATTCCGGGCTCTGCCTTAAGGTACGTGACAAAGTGTCTGTAAGTGAAGGTTGTAGACACTTCCTTATTGCACTGGAACCCTCACTACCTTTTAGTTGATTCCAGTGGATATGGGAGTTGACAAAGGCTCCAATGGAACAGGAAGGTGGCGAGGGTTCCAATGGAACCAAGATGTGATGAGGATTCCAATAGAGCAGAAAGGTGGGGAGTATTCCAATAGAACAGGAAGGTGGTGCAGGCTTCAATTTAACAGGAAAGTGGTGAGGACTCCAATTGAAGAGGGTGGTTAGGGCTACAATAGAACAGGAAAGGGGCATGGGCTCTAGTGGGACCTGCGAGGAGGCAACGTCTCAAATGGGTCAGAGAGGTGATTGAATGGAACAGGGAGGTGGTGAGGGCTCAAATTGAAAAGGGAGGCTGGGAAAGCTAATGGAACCTGGAGGTGGCGAGGGCTCCAATGGAACAAAGAGGTAGTTCCAATAGAGCAGAGAGGTGTTGAGGCTTCCAATGGGGCAGAGAGATGATGAGGGTTCCAATGAAACAGGGAGGTAGTGGGGGGCCTAATGGAACAGGAAGGTGATTAGGGTTCTAATAAAACAGGGAGTGGGTGAGGACTCTAATGGAACAGGGAGGTGGTGAGGGCTCCAATGGAGCAAAAAGGTGACGAGGGTTCCAATGGAGCAAAGAGGTGGCTAGCAGGGGCGTAACTATAGGGGGTGCAGCAGTTGCGACCGCAACCGGGCCCTGTGATGCAGGGGGCCCATGCAGCCCCCTCTACATATGGCCGACAGCAGCATAGGCAGCTAGGGGTACCAGTGCACCATGCACACGGGTGGCTAGAGGTGGAGGGTGACTAGCAGAGCTCCATGCTCGACTATCGCACTGGCTGCTCTTTAGTTGTGCATTTCCCACATGACCTGTGTCCTCAGCCGGCTCCTCAGAGTACCCCTCTCCTGCTCCATGCATTGCCGCTCAGTCCGATGTCTGTTCTCCCCAGCCAGAGTCTGATAAATACTGATACCAGTGGTGGAACTACAGGGCTCACAAAGGTCATACCTGTGACCATGCCCTCGAGTTCCACCGCCGGACTCGGAGGGAAGGGCCCTGGCTGGGGTTCAGGGGGGCCCTTCATGGTTTCTTGCATCGGGGCCCTGAAGGTTCTAGTTACGCCACTGGTGGCTAGGGTTCCAATGGAACAGGAAGGTGTCAAGGGTTCCAGTGGAACAGTGAGGGGGTGAGGGCTCTAATGGAGGAGTGAGGTAGTGAGGGATCTATTGGAGCAGAGTGATGGTGAGGGCTGTAATGGAACAGGGTGGTGGTGAGGGCTCCAATGGAACAGGGAGGTGGCACTGGTTTCAATGGTACAGAGAGGTGGTGAGGGTTCCAGTGGAACAGGGAGGTGTTGAAGGTTCCAATGGAACAGGGAGGTGTCAAGAGTTCCAATCGAACAGGGAGGTGTTGAGGGTTCAAATGGAACAGGGAGGTGTCAAGGGTTCCAGTGGAACAGGCAGGGGGTGATGGCTCTAATGGAGCAGAGAGGTGGTGATGGCTCTAATGGAACAGAGAGGTGGTGAGGGTTCTAATGGAACAGGGTGGTGGTGAGGGCTCCAATGGAACAGGGAGGTGGCACTGGTTTCAATGGAGCAGAGAGGTGGCAAGGGTTTCAGTGGAACAGGGAGATGTTGAAGGTTCCAGTGGAACAGGAAGGTGTTGAGGTTTCCAATGGAACAGGGAGGTGTCGAGAGTTCCAATGGAACAGGGAAGTGTTGAGGGTTCCAGTGGAACAGGGAGGTGGTAATGGCTCTAATGGAACAGGGAGGTGGCGAGGGTTCCAATGGAGCAGAGAGGTGGCAAGGGCTCCAATGGAACAAGGAGGTAGTGGGGTCTCTAATGGAACAGAGAGGTGGCAATAGTTCCAATGGAACAGAGAAGTGATGAAGGTTCCAATGGAAAAGGGAGGCGTTGAGGGTTCCAATGGGACAGGGAGGTGACAATAGTTCCAATGGAATCAATGTACATTAATGTTTTCAGGGTGAATTGCTCTGCAAATTTATTATAAATACATCCCTATAGTATATATACCTCAGACCCAGAAGAGGGATATTTGAGGAATAATGAGGGACAGTCCCACCAAATCAAGGACAGTTGGCAGGTATGTATAATAAATTAAAGTGGTAATAAACCCGAAGGCGAATATTTATTATATTACAGCTTACCAATTCTTAGATGTGATGGCTGCATTCGTTTTTTTGTTTAGGTTTTCTTTCTTTTATTTTCACCAAGTGATCTGGCCAGTAAGTCTGTTGTTTTGCAACAGAACATGCTATCCTGCAGATGTAGCAGTTAGAGGGTTCAGAGAAACCATTTACCACTGACAGGGGTGCTTACAATGGTCAGCTTGTATTCATTAGTGTAAAATCTTTATCCCAAAAGGATCAAATCTGGAGTAACTATTTAATACGTGTGAGCTGGAGTTTGGCTTCAATTTGTCAGTGTATCTAAATCTGCTAGTCAATCTAATACTCCCCTCCCCCCACAGCCTGCCAATACTGCTGTCCAGAGGTGTCTCTGTTGCTCCTTCATCCAGAGTGGAGGCACCTTAATGCAGGAGGTGTGTTACTGGCTGGATCACCAGGTGAAAACAGAGTTTTGGTTTTGGGTTTAATACCGCTTTAATTGAATCCATCCAATAAAACATTTTCTGAATTAAATATTTTCAAACTAACAATTGCACAAACAGGCAGATCGGGGAAAACTGGCAATGTGTGGAGAAAGCAGACAGCGGGGGTTGGGGATGAGCGAAGTCCTCCGCGTCTCATCGGGAAGGAGCACACATGTGTATTCTTCTGCCCAATCAGCAATCACTCAGCGCAAAGAACATAAACAAAATCAACTGTGTGACCCCCCGGGGGGCGAATATTAAAAGAACAGCATTTCTGTTATGAGGCTGAGGGTTTATTTTCAGGGACGTGCCCTAAAACATGACAGAGGCCATCACATGTAATTAGGATGATCGCCGCTCCCAGTCACAATTGCCTTTTTCAAATCCCTCGTCTAGTTACAGACTCTTTAACACTTTGACAAATACCATGAACTGGGCTGCAGGCTCCCCGCGCACTCTGCTCAGGTGCAGCGATGCCACGTATGCCAGGCAAGGAGGGAGTGCAGCTCCGCCCCCTGGAATACCCGCCGCCAGGTACAGATTTGGGGGAAGCCCATGTAGGCTGGTGCATGGGGCAGCTCATTCCCCCGGGGCTCATTACTGGTGTATTCGTTTATTGCATTATGTCTGAAAGAGCAAAGAGATGACAAAGCGGAACTTCAGATGGAACACTTGGATTGGATATTGGGAGCAAGAGTGGGAACCTCTAATACCTCTCTGTATCTATCTATCTGCCTGTCTGTCTCTCTATCCTTTGGTCTCTCTCCCAATCCATCTATTCATTTTATCTCTGTCTCTCTCTATCTATCTGTCTCTCTCCATGTCTCTCTCTATCTGTCTCTGTCTATGTCTCTCTCTATGTCTCTCTCTATCTATCGGTCTCTCTCTATTTCTCTCTCTCTATGTCTCTCTCTAGCTATCTATCTCTATCTGTCTCTCTCTCTATGTCTCTCTCTATCTATCTGTCTCTCTCTATGTCTCTCTCTCTATCTGTCTCTCTCTATGTCTCTTTCTAGCTATCTATCTCTATCTGCCTCTCTCTCTGTCTCTCTCTATCTGTCTCTGTCTATGTCTCTATCTATCTGTCTCTCTCTATGTCTCTCTCGCTCTCTTTCTCTCTTGCTCTGTATCTCTCTCTCTCTCTCTCTCTATGTCTCTCTCTCTATCTATCTCTCTCTGTCTCTCTCTCTCTCTATGTCTCTATCTGTCTCTATCTATCTGTCTCTCTCTTTGTCTCTGTTTCTCTCTATGTCTCTCTCTATATATCCATCTCTCTCTATGTCTCTCTCTAGCTATCTGTCTCTCTATGTCTCTCTCTATGTCTTTCTCTATATGTTTCTCTCTATGTCTCTCTCTCTATCATGTCTCTCTCTCTGTCTCTCTCTCTCTATCATGTCTCTCTCTCTCTATGTCTCTCTCTATCATCTCTCTCTCTTTATGTCTCTATCTATCATGTCTCTCTCTATCATGTCTCTCTCTCTCTCTATGTGTCTCTCTATCATGCCCCTCTCTCTCTCTCTCTCTCTCTCTCTCTCTCTCTCTGTCTCTCTCTATCATGTCTCTCTCTATGTCTCTCTCTCTATCATGTCTCTCTCTCTGTCTCTCTCTCTCTATCATGTCTCTCTCTCTCTATGTCTCTCTCTATCATCTCTCTCTCTTTATGTCTCTATCTATCATGTCTCTCTCTATCATGTCTCTCTCTCTCTCTATGTGTCTCTCTATCATGCCCCTCTCTCTCTCTCTCTCTCTCTCTCTCTCTCTCTCTCTCTCTCTCTGTCTCTCTCTATCATGTCTCTCTCTATGTTTCTCTCTCTATCATGTCTCTCTCTCTGTCTCTCTCTCTCTATCATGTCTCTCTCTCTCTATGTCTCTCTCTATCATCTCTCTCTCTTTATGTCTCTATCTATCATGTCTCTCTCTATCATGTCTCTCTCTCTCTCTATGTGTCTCTCTATCATGCCCCTCTCTCTCTCTCTCTCTCTCTCTCTCTCTCTCTATGTCTCTCTCTATCATGTCTCTCTCTATGTCTCTCTCTATCATGTCTCTCTCTCTCTATGTCTCTCTCTATCATCTCTCTCTCTATCTGTCTCTCTCTCTGTCTATCTCGTGACTCTCTCTCTTCCACTGCTCAGTTGCAAGGAGGGATGTTTTTTTTAAGATCCAGGCTCGATTGCTGAAGGGAGAGGGAACGGTGTCTCCTAGCCGAGGGCTCTGCCCTGAATCTGGCAAAGGAGGAGGAGTGCAGGAGGCAGAGCAGAGAATGGAGAGGGTGAGGTTAACAGAGCCCCGGCTGGGGCTGTGGTGCGCCACTTGCAGTGTGCTGGGTACAGGTTCGAGCAGGGCCGGCCGCTGGCACTAGAATAAGCATCTCTTGGGGATTGAGCCCCTGGCTTTGGCGCCCCTCTCCTGGCGTTCTCAGGTGGCCCCCATGGCTGCCTTATGCTAGCGCTGGCCCTATCTCCATGTTGATGGGGACAAGGGTCTCATCCCCACAACCTTGGCCAATGGTTGTGGGGGTCTGGGGGGCTTATCATAAACTGGATGCCCCCTTTAACAAGGGGGCCCCCAGATCCTGACCCCTCCTATGTGACCCTACTGATTTACCAAAAAAGTGTCAAAATGAAATGAAAACACACAGTTTTTGATAATTCCTTTATTAAAAAAACAATGTCCCCTGATGTGGATCCATCATCAGTCACGATGTCTGCTGCACCACCGGACCGGAAAAAAATCTCTGCTCCCGATAAATGCTTCCGCGGTCTGCCTGCTCCGCTGCGTGACAGGTCTTAAATAGTTAAGGGGCGGGGCCATGCAGCAACGTCCCCTGATCCCTTGTGGGTCAGTGACATCACAAGGGGCGCTGCCACCAGGCGCATCGCTGGGTGACCCTTACCTATTTAGGAACTGTCACACAGCGGAGCAGGCAGACCATGGAAGCTTTATGTTCAATCTTTTCTCAGGTCCAGAAATGCGGCGGTCGTCGTGATTGACCATGGATCTACACCGGGTGACATTACTTTTTTTATTTTTTAATAAAGAGATTGTCAAAAACTGCCTTAGGTCTTATTTACTTCAATGCTACGCACACACACGATCGGAACTCTCGTCGGAAAAGCCTTGGATGGTTGGCAATTCATTTTTACATCATCGTAGCTGTCACCATCCAAGGTGAATTTCCAATATTCCAAAAGGCCAGTTTTGCCAGCTTCTTAGGAATTGTACTAGAGAATCAGATTACCGGTACATCTCTGAAGGGTCCCTTTTAAAACAAAAAAATATTGAAAAAACATTTCCACCTAAAATTATTGACGAAGCTTTTCAATTTGGTCTGATCCTGAATCATCTAGAGACACAGACCAGTCTACGGGACAACCAGCCAGGGTTGTGACTCAATTTCACACTCAACTCAAAGCAATGGAACGTTTACTGGATAAACATCGGGCTATTTTACTCCATATCCACACTCCACAGTTAAAATATATTATCACACCAAAACCAAAATTTACGTAAGAAACATTAACAATCTGGTAGCACCCAGCAAATACAAATCCCAACAAGGATTGCCAAGTGTATTTCCATGTCTCATCCCCTTGGTTGGGATGTATCAGTGTCACAAAAAATTATGCTTGACGTGCAAACATGTCACTCATGGTCAAAAAGGGTTTACAAATAAAAGTAAAACCTACCAGATTGGAAGTTTCTTTAACTGTTCTACAGAGTTTGTAGTTTACTGCTTGAGCTGCCCATGTGGCTTACACTACGTGGGTAGAACTATACGCACTTTGAAGAAGACTGGTGTCCTCCCCATCACAGACTGGTCCCCCCATTACAGACTGACCCCCTCCCTATCACAGACTGGTCCCCCCTCATCACAGACTGGCTCCCTTCCTATCACAGACTGGTCCCCCATCACAGACCCCCCATCCTCATAACAGCACAGCACTTCCCTCTCCCCACAGAGCCCTACCTTATTAACACAAGATTATGGGATACCTCCATTTACTATGCGCTAGTCCTATTTCTAACGTATTAATGAATGTATTTGGAAATTAATGGTATAAGTTATCCCTATTAAATTGTATTACTACTGGATAAAATCTATCTCACTAATTGCTCCTATTTCTAGCATAGTCCTTAAAACCTTTATTCATTTTATATCCAGATTTCATTCTTCAACACTAACCAATCAAACAATAACGACCACTGTTAACCATTATTGATGAAGCAGTTCAGGTCAAAGTCCACATTGATACCCTTGGGTGTTAGGACCTTGGTCTCATATACTCAGAATGACTCCCGCTGACTGAGGGTTCTTATATAGTTGTCTCCTCTCCAATGACGGTTGACCTTTTCCACCCCCCCCCCCCACAAAATTGTAAACCTTTGGGGTGCCTGCCATGTACCTCCCTAAAATGTTTGGACAGACCGTACTCTTTCATTGCCTTTCTAATATTGTTTATGTGCTCTCGTATCCTTACCAGGAGTGGCTTCGAAGTACGACTCACATACTGGAGATCGCAAGGGCATTCCAACACATAAACAACCCCCTCTGTAGTGCATGTGCCAACATTTTTGATCTTATGTGTTCTCCCTGTGGCTATGGCGATGAATTCCTTCCGCTTCTTAATATTATTACCTTTTGTGGTTCTACACGCCAAACACCTACCACATGAGTGAAAATCAGTTAGAAAGTGGAAACAAAAAGCAAAAAAGAGAGAAAAAGCCAAACATAAAAAACACCACATCCCAATTGAGCAATTTAAATCAAGAAACGGGTCTTTGAGGTCACAAGCGCTCAGGAAATTTTAGGTGTTTGATTAGGTAATTAGGACACATTTGCGACAAAAGCATCACCATTTCTTGATTCAGTTAGAAAGTGTGTCAGAGTTCCTACTCCCCTAACAGGGGGATCCAGTACACATGCGCCCCCTCCCCCCAAGGATCCTATCTCTTAACAAAATCTCCCAATGCTTTTTAATGACTATCTATCTATCTATCTATCTATCTATCTATCTATCTATCTATCTATCTATCTATCTATCTATCTACAGTGGGGAGAAAAAGTATTTGATACATTGACAATTTTGCAGGTTTTCCTACTTAGAAAGCATGTAGAGGTCTGTAATTTTTTTTTATCATAGGTACTCTTCAACTGTGAGAGATGGAATCTAAATCAAAAATCCCGAAAATCGCATTGTATGATTTTTAAGTAATTCATTTGCATTTTATTGCATGACATAGGTATTTGATACATCAGAAAAAGCAGCATTTAATATTTGGTAGAGAAATCTTTATTTGCAATTACAGAGATCAAAGGTTTCCTGTAGTTCTTGACCATATTTGCACACACTGCAGCAGGGATTTTGGCCCACTCCTCCATACAGACCTTCTCCAGATCCTTCAAGTTTCAGGGCTGTCGCTGGGCAATATAGACTTTCAGCTCCCTACAAAGATTTTCTATTGGGTTCTGGTCTGGAGACTGGCTAGACCACTCCAGGACCTTGAAATGCTTCTTATGGAGCCACTCCTTAGTTGCCCTGGCTGTGTGTTTCAGGTCGTTGTCATGCTGGAAGACCCAGCCACAACCCATCTTCAATGCTCTTACTGAGGTAAGAAGGTGTTGGCCAAGATCTTGCGATACATGGCCCCATCCATCCTTACCTAAATACAGTGCAGCCTGTAGCCTTTGCAGAAAAGCAGCCCCAAAGAATGTTTCCACCTCCATGCTTCACGGTTGGGATGGTGTTCTTGGGCTTGTACTCATCCTTCTTCCTCCAAACATGGCGAGTGGAGTTTCGACCAAAAAGCTATATTTTTGTCTCATCAGACCACATGACCTTCTCCCATTCCTCCGCTGGATCATCCAGATGGTCATTGGAAAACTTCAGATGGGCCTGGACATGGTTGGCTTGAGCAGGGGGACTTTGCTTGCGCTGCAGGATTTTAATTCATGACGGCATAGTGTGTTACTAATGATTTTCTTTGAGACTGTGGTCCCAGCTCTCTTCAGGTCATTGACCAGGTCTTACCATGTAGTTCTGGGCTTATCCCTCACCTTCCTCATTATCATTGATGCCCCACAAGGTGAGATCTTGCATGGAGCCCCAGACTGAGGGAGACTGACTTTCATCTTGAACTTCTTCCATTTTCTAATAATTGCGCCAACAGTTGTTACCTTCTCACCAAGCTGCTTGCCTATTGTCCTGTAGCCCATCCCAGCCTTGTGCAGGTCCACAATTTTATTCCAGATGTCCTTACACAGCTCTCTGGTCTATCTATCTATTCTATCTGTATTGATAAGTCTACTATATTAATGATCTATCTATCTAGTTATCCATTTATCTATCTATCTTTATTGATCATTCTATTATATACTGTATTGATGTTCTATCTATCTATCTTGATCAGGCTACTATATTATCTCTCGCTCTCGCTATCTATTTATCTATCTATCTATGTTTATTGATCATTCTACTATATACTGTATTGATGATCTATCTATGGTCTTCTCTATAAGTCATGAAGCAGGAGGTGGGGCAGTGGCACAGCGCCAGTGAATTGCAGATTCTGATAAGTTGGGTTACCCTTCTTATATATTGCACTGACAGAGGACAGCAGGAGGATCACAAGGGAACCTCAATAAGTACGATTCTTCAGACAGGTAAAGCAGCCTCTGCAGCCTCTCCAGGGGTTACAGATGTGCATTAGCTGTCAGCCTGTTATTGTCCTTTAACAGAAAGTAGCAGTTGAGAACCATTATTTTTTTTCCCTTCCCTCTATATCTATATCTATATATATATATATATTGTACATCTCTCTGTACACACACATTACACTGATGTCCCCGTCTCTCGGAAAGTCCTCCGGGTCACCCCTCAGGCTTCTCTCTGCGCCTTGGAGAAAAGGGAACTGAAATAGAACATTGTTGCTGCAGGTAGGAACTATTTTTGCTACCTCTCCAGTGTCAGGCTGCCAGGCACACGCTCGCTGCCGGATTTGGATTCGGCTCGGTCTAAATTATGTCAAAGCTGTGCACACGAGCATTCACAGACCTCCTAATGACAAAAGCAATTCTTGAAAGTCTAGATAGATTGTAGCAGAGTGGCGAATGAATGTGAAAAGCATTCGCTGTCTGACTGGATAAACTTCTCCGGGGGGGGGGGGGGGGGGGCTGGAAAACCCCGGAGTGCAACGCCATCCTGGCAAATAATGGGATGCCAAAGGCTGGCGCTGGATGTTCCCAGGAAAAGTCTTTAAAAGCTGTTTTCAGAGTTTTTATTCCAGCATTTTGTTTCTAAAGCACACAAATATGCACCTAACATCGCCAAGGTGATATTGACATGAAATTTTCCCTACATGTCGGTAACAACCCATGCGACCCAACCATACAAAGACACCAAAACAAATAAGTTCAGAAATTAAGTTCTGGGTAATAAAATGGAAGGACATAGGGGAAAAAGTATTGAACCCGCTAACTGAAATGTATTTAATACTTGGTACAAAATCCTTTGTTGGCAATGACTAGGGATGAGCTTCAAGTTCGATTCGAACCCATGTTCGACTCGAACATCCCCTGTCTGGGTGTTCATCGAATTGCGAACATTTTTTCAAGTGGCACGTCACGGCCCATAATTCACTGCGGCATCACAGTGCATTGCTGGCTGATGATTGGCCAAGCATGCACTATGACCTGCATGCTTGGCCAATCACAGCGCCGTCTGTACAGAGAGCCGTAATTGGTCAAAGTCAGGGTGGCTTTGGCCAATTATGGCTCAGGGTGTTTAGTACATGCCCCACACTGGCCTTGTGTAGTGTGTTGCGGCGGCGGAGAGATAGAGAGAGACAGAGAGGCAGTGTCATTTGATTTAAGTTAGATAGAATAGGCAGGTGAGTCAGTTAGCTGCAGTTACAGTGTATGGAGGATATATATGCATCCTAGGTGTTGTATGTATGTATGTATGTATATATATATATATATATATATATATATATATATATATATATATATATACTATATTCAGTTTAGCTAGATCTGTTCCTGTTGTTCTCTACCTAATATACTGACAGGCAGGCCGGTGATTGAGGTAGTTGCAGTATTTACAGTTAGTGTACTGTGTCCTTTGCACAGTGTGCACTAAAGCTACCTGAAGACAATTGCTGGTGTTCTGATCCTATTAATACCACAGGCAGGCAGCTGCAGTATTTACAGTTAGTGCACTGTGTCCTCTGCACAGTGTGCACCTAAAGCTACCTGAAGACAATTGCTGGTGTTCTCATACTAATAATACTACAGGCAGTTCATTCTGCTAGCTGCAGTATAATCAGTATATATATATACATCCCAGCTTGTGCAGCTACATCTCACTGCAGGCCATTAGTATGTCTGGAAGGCCAACAAGGAAAGGCAGACAGTCACAAGCCAATAAAAGAGGGCAGGCAGGCTCTGTGTCTAGAGGCAACAGTGCTGGTCGTGGACACAATGCATCCTCATAAACACGTGGCCATGGGACATGCTTGTCCTTTTTTTCGGTAGCTGGTCGTGTTAAGCCACAACATGCCGAAGACTTGGTAGAGTGGATGACCAACCTGTCCTCATCCTCCTCATCCTCTCTCACCCAGGGTCAGGGTACTTTGTCTGGAAAAAAGCAGCTGCCAGCGCGGCCTCTTCCCTCGGTTCAATGGCATCAGTCACTCCTTCCCTAGCCCCACCATGTCCTCCTGAGGAGTCCCCCGAACTGTTTGACCACAGTGTTGGGTACATGCTCCAGGAGGATGCCCATCGTTTTGAAGGCTAAGTCAGTAACGTGAGCCCAGAGAGAGGGGGTGCCCAAGAAGGACAGCAATCTGGCAGTCATGTTCCCCCAGCTGCAGCATACTGCCAGGTTTGCTCCAGTGATGAGGAGGGAGAGGATGATGAGGTCACTGACTCCACGTGGGTGCCTCATAGGAGAGAGGAGGAGGAGGAGGCACATATCCAACAAGGCCAGGGGCAAGCTTAAAGGCAGCACACCGACTGCATCACACTGCAGAGCTCCACATGTGCAGGGCGCTGCTGTTTCTGCGAGTTATTCCAAAAGTTCTTTTTTGAGACAAGTGCATCAGATTCCACTGCTTCTATTTGCAACATATGTCTCAAGCGTATCTCACGTGGCCAAAACATCACCCACTTGGGCATCACATGCTTGAACAGACATATGTCGACCTGCCATGCAGTTCGTTGGCAAGTGTACCTAAAAGACCCATATCAAAGAACAAACCAGACCTCTCCTTGCTCCTCATCAGCTGGGATTTCCAACCCCACTATACCTTCAGTCCTCTCTGAAACCTGCACTGAGAGGAATGAAGGTGTACACCAACGTCAGATTGTACCAGCCAAATTTCCCTGCCCCAGCTGCTGCACCGCTGAAAGAAGTTCGCTCCCAGCCATCCACATGCCCAGCAGTTGAATGCTAGCTTGGTTAAATTGCTAGCACTTCAACTGCTGCCTTTTCAGCTGGTAGACTCTGCCCCCTTCTGTGAGTTTGTGGAATGTGCGGTTCCCAACCACCACTTTTTCTCACAGAAGGCAATACCGGCTCTCTAACGGCATGTGGAAGGCAATGTCTTGGCCTCGCTAGACAGGGCAGTCAGCGGTAAGGTGCATATTACCACTGACTCATGGTCCAGCAGGCATGGACAGGGACATTACTTATCTTTCACAGTGCATTGGGTGACTCTGCTGGCAGCTGGGAAGAATGCAGGACAGGGTTCAGTATTGTTGGAGCTTGTTCCGCCACCACGCCTCCAAAATGCTAGTGGTGATTCTGCCACAGCTCTCTCCTCCTCCCCCTCCTCTTCTTCTTCCTCTATGGTCTCTTTCTCTGCAGATTTCTCCTCTGAACCAGCAGTGCTCCGTAGGCGTTCAAGGGGCCACCCAAGTACACAGGCAAAAAGATGCCATGCAGTGCTTGAGCTGGTGTGCTTGGGGGACAGGAGCCACACTGGGGCAGAGATTCTGTCAGCTCTGCAGGGGCAGGCTCAGAGGTGGTTGACACCATGCCAGCTTAAGCCAGGAATGGTGGTTTGCAACAATGGCACCAACCTCCTCTCCTCCCTCTGACAGGGACACTTTACCCATGTTCCCTGTATGGCTCACGTACTTAACTTGGTGGTGCAGTGGTTATTGGGCGGGTACCTGGGCTTACAGGTTGTCCTATGGCAGGCCAGGAAAGTCTGCGTGCATTTCTGCCGGTCATATAATGCCAGTGCTTGCCTGGCTGATCTCCAAAAGGAATTAACCTGCTCAAGAACCGCCTAAATTGTGACTTGCCCAACAGGTGGAATGCAACGTTGGCCATGCTGCAGCAGCTGCACGGGCAGCAGAGGGCCATCAATGAGTACCTGTGTGACTATGGCACCAGAACAGGGTCAGGGGAGCTTGGTTTTTTCCCCACGCCAGTGGGCTATGATCAGGGATGCATGCACTGTCCTGTCACCATTTGAGGAGTCCACGAGGATGGTGAGCAGTGACAGTGCATGCATAAGTGACACTGTCCCTGTTGTCCACCTCTTGGAGCACACACTGCATGGAATAATGGACCGGGCACTTGAGGCAGAACAGAGGGAGGAAGAGGAGGCTCCCTCCCAAGGCCCCCTTTATCCAGACAGTGTTCCTGCTGGCCCACAGATCACACAGGAAGAGGAGGAGGAGGAGGATTGTGTCAACATGGATGTGGAGCCTAGCACTCAGCATCAGCAGCAGTCTTCAAGGGATCATTTACAGTCCCAAGAAACCCATGGACTTGTACATGGCTGGGAGGAGTTGGCTGCCGATCATGTCATGACCCAGAGGACTCTGGACCGAATGCCTCAGCAAACATACTCTGTATGGCCTCCCTGATCCTGCAAAGCCTGTGAAAGGATCCTTGTATTCGCGGTATCAAGGAGAGGGATCATTACTGGCTGGCAACCCTCCTTGATCCACGTTACAAGGGTAAAATTGCGGACCTTATCTTGCCGTCGCAGAGGGAGCAAGGATGAAACATCTCCGGGAGGCCTTGCAGAAAGGTCTGTGCAATGCGTTCCCAGAGCCTGGGAGGTTACAAATTCCTGGTCCTGGACAATGTATTGTTGAGGCTTCGGTCAAACACAGAAGGAGCAGTGGAGAAGGTGGTCGTCTGACCGATTCGTTCAGACAATTTTTTGGTCCGTAGTCCCAAGGTATGATCGGTTCCAGCAACCATAGCCAGTGTCTGATTTACATGCAGGAATACCTAGGAGCAAGATCAGACTTGGACACCTTTCTCACAGAAAATCCTCTGGGTTACTTGGTCTTGAGGATGGATCACTGGCCAGAGCTTGCAAAGTATGCACATTCGGTGCTGCTGGAGAATTTGTAACCGATCACAGGGTGTGCCTGTCCACCAACTCAGTTGATCGACTGACCTTCATAAAAATGAATCAGCCTTGGACAGCCACCAGTTACCAAGCACCTGATGCTGATGTAACCAGATTTTTTTTTTAAATGTCAGATCCCTTCAAGACTGCCTATGCTGATGCTGAGTGAATATCCTGTTATGCTGAGTGACTATCCTCTCCCTCCTCAATGATCAGGCTGATCATTGACTGATTGGCTGATCAATGATCAGGCAACAGCACCAGTGCCTAAGGCCCAATTTTTCCTAAGCACGAGAAACATGTGCCACTTCACGGGCATACTATAGACATCTCCCAGGTACGATATTTAAAGGAATATTTCACTTTTTTTTCACTTTAAGCATCATTAAAATCACTGCTCCTGAAAAAATGGAAGTTTTTAAAACTTTTTTTGCATTGATACATGTCCCCTGGGGCAGGACTCGAGCTCCCAAACCCTTTTTAGGACAATAACGTGCATATTAGCCTTTAAAATGAGCACTTTTGATTCTGAACGTTTCGAGTCCCATTGACTTTAACGGGGTTCTAAAGTTTGCGCAAACTTTTGGTCCATTCGCAGGTTCTGCTGCGAACTGAACCAAGGGGTGTTCGGCTCATCCCTAGTAATGACAGCTTCAAGATGCCTCCTGTATGGAGAATCTAATCGCATGCATTGCTCAGGTTTGATTTTGGCCCATTCTTCCACACAAACAGTCTTCAAATCTTGAAGGTTCCGAGGGCCTCTTCTATCAACTCTGATCTTTAGTTCTTTCCATAGATTTTCTATTGGATTCAAGTCAGGTGATTGGCGGGGCCATTCTAGCAGCTTTATTTTCTTTCTTTGAAACCAATGGAGAGTTTCCTTGGCTTTGCGTTTGGGATCATGTTCTTGCTGAACTGTCCTCCCTTGTTTCATCTCCATCATCCTGGTAGATGGCAGATTTTTATCAAGAATGTCTTGGTACATTTTTTTCATTCATCCGTCCTTCAATGATGTTTGCCAGTACTCAATACTAAAAAAACGGCCCCGCCCAGACCATGAAGTTCCCACCTCCAAACCTCACTGTTGGTATAGGGGGTGTTTTTGGGGTGATGTGCCATGTGACCTCCAAACATAGTGTGTATCATGGCATCCAAAGAGATCAGTTTTGACCAGACTATATTCCCCTGGTATTTCACAGGCTTGTCTAAATGTTGTGCAGCAAACTTTAAACAAGCTCCAACATGCTTTTTATTCAGCAATGGAGTCTTATGTGGTGAGAGCGCATACAGGCCATGGCGAGTGAGTGCATTACTTATCAGGGCCGGTGTTACCACTAGGCAAATTACACAGCCGCCTAGGGTGCCCTGCTGCCTAGGGGCGCCCAGTCACTGGTGTTCCTACTCTCTTCTCTCTAGAACAAGTAACTAAATCTCAGCATCAGCAGGCAGCCGCCGCTCTGTTTGCACATAGTGTCAGAGGCACGGTGGCGACAGAGGACGGTGTCTGTGTCCCGACTCCCGAATGAATGGAAGCAAGCAAACATTCATTGATGGGCACTAGTAGGCTACATTGATGGACCACGGGTGAGGCTGCATTTGATGGGCGCTTAATTAAAAAGGTGGGGTATACATGGGCAGGACAAAGGGGGTGGAGTCAGGGGTGGAGGCAAGGGGGTACAGCAAAATTATGTTTTCGCCTAGGATGTCAAAAATCCTTGAACCAGCCCTGTTACTTATTGTGTACCTGCTAATTCCAGGCCTTTCCGGATCTCTCCACAAGTGGTCCTTGGTTCTTGGACAACTCTTCTGATAATTCTTTTCACTCCTCTGTCAGAAATCTTGTGAGGAGCACCTGGTCGTGGCCGGTTTATGGTGAAATTATGTTCTTTCTACTTCTGGATTATGGCCCCAGCAGTGCTCACTGGAACATTCAGTTTAGAAATCCTTCTGTAACCAGTGCCATCGGTATGTTTTGCAGCAATAAGGTTGTGAAGGTCTTGAGAGAGCTCTTTGCTTTTACCCATCATGATATGTTTCTTGTGTGATACCTTGGTAATGAGACACCTTTTGATAGGTCATCGGTTGAGACTGAACCAACTGAAATTAATTTGCACTGAAAAGGGGCAGGATTGCTTTCTAATTACTTATAGATTTCAGTTGGTGTCTTGGCTTTTCCATGCCTTTTTGCACCTCCCGTTATATGTGTGTTCAATGCTTTTACCCAGTGTCATTCCATTTTATTACACAGAACTTCATTTCTGAACGTATTTAACCACTTCCCGACCAGCGCATGACGATGTACGTCGACAGAATGGCACGGGCAGGCATATTGGCGTACAGGTACGTCCAATATTCGATGCCGCCCTGCCATCGGGAGCGCGCCGCCAGCGGCGCGCTCCCGCACTGGTCGGGACCCCCGTGAGTCCGGTCGCGGGACGCGCGGACTCGATCGCCGCGGGTATCCCCGCGATCGTCTCACGGAGCGGCCGAATGGAGGAAATGCTGTATAAACAACATTTCTCCATTCTGCCTAGCAACTAGTGACGCTGATCTCTGCTCCATGTGATTGGAGCAGAGATCAGTGTACACTAAATGAAAGCCCAACCCCCCCACAGTTAGTAACACACCCCTAGGAACACTTAACCCCTACACTGCCACCCACTGGTTAACCCCTTCACTGCCAGTGTCATTTACACAGGAATCACTGCATTTATATAGCAGTGATTGCTGTATAAATGACAATGGTCCCAAAAATGTGTCAAAAATGTCCGATGGGTCCCCCACAATGTCGCAGTCACAATAAAAATCACAGATCGCCGCCATTACTAGTAAAAAAAATAATAATAAAAAATTATTAATAAAAATGCTATAAAACTATCCCTATTTTGTAAACGCTATAACTTTTGCGCAAACCAATCAATAATCGCTTATTGCGATTTTTTTTACCAAAAATATGTAGAAGAATACGTATCGGCCTAAACTGAGGGAAAATTTTTTTTTATATATATTTTTGGGGGATATTTATTATAACAAAAAGTAAAAAATAATGCGTTTTTTTCAAAATTGTCGCTCTATTTTTGTTTATAGCGCAAAAAATAAAAATCGCAGGGGTGATCAAATACCACCAAAAGAAAGCTCTATTTGTGGGGAAAAAAGGACGTCAATTTTGTTTGGGAACCACGTCGCACGACCGCGCAATTGTCAGTTAAAGCGACGCAGTGCCGAATCGCAAAAAGTGGTCTGGTCTTTGACCAGCAAAATGGTCCGGTCTGCAAGTGGTTAAACTTTCTTTTCACAGTGGCATCCGATCACGTTCATGGGCAGGTGAGATCTATGGCGATGTTTGCTCTCGGCGCTTGCAGCAAATAAAAAAATAAATAAAAAAGGATTTTCTTCTCAGCGGCTGCCAGTTAACAGCCCCTTATTGAGCTGATGGGATTTGACTTTGGTGGATGTACCTAAGTCTTCCTTGCTCTGCCGGTCTCGGGAGTAACGCAGCAGAAAGAACCAGAACATAGGTATGAAATCCCACCGTATGACCTCTGATGTTCTGCTTTTTAATGGCTTTGAGAGTGAAGCGGTTGCGCTGTGTTGATGTAAGTGAGGTAGGTTGAGGTAGGTCACACAGGCCTCCAGATGAAGTTACATCGAGATCCTAAGAAGCATCGCCAAGCTGAGTGGAATTCTGATTAGTGAGCCGCATCTTACTGACGCTACCGGCTCACTCCAAATATATGACCTCACTCATGCTTTATGCAATTTATGGAATGTTTTAATACATTAACCTGGACAAAAATGGTTCCCTGAGTTTGCGTGACTCATGTCAATCCACCCCCCCCCCCCCCCTCCATGGTTCTCATTTAACCGCTTCAGCTTTACCCACTTTACCCCCTTCCTGACCAAAGCACTTTTTTGCTATTCGGCACTGTGTCATTTTAACTGACAATTGCGCGGTCGTGCGACGTTGCACCCAAACAAAATTGACGTCCTTTTTTTCCCTACAAATAGAGCTTTCTTTTGGTGGTATTTGATCACCTCTGCGTTTTTTTATTTTTTGCGCTATAAACAAAAAAAGAGCGACCATTTTGAAAAAAACTCATTATCTTTTACTTTTTGCTATAATTATCCCCCAAAAAATATATATAAAAAAAAATTTCTTTCTCAATTTAGGCCGATACGTATTCTTCTACATATCTTTGGTAAAAAAAAAAAAAATCGCAATAAGCGTATATTTATTGGTTCGCGCAAAAGTTACAATGTCTACAAAATAGGGCATAGATTTATGGCATTTTTATTATTATTTTTGTATTAGTAATGGCGGCAATCTGCGATTTTTATCATGACTGCGACATTATGGCGGACACATCGGACACTTTTGACATATTGATATTTTAGAACCGTTGTCATTTATACAGTGATCAGTGCTATAAAAATGCACTGATTACTTGGTAAATGACACTAGCAGGGAAGGGGTTAACCTCTAGAGGGGGTTAAAGTGGTTGTAAATCTTAATCTAGGCTTACCTGTAGGTCCAAGAAATATCTCCTAAACCTATACGGTTTAGGAGATATTTGCCCGAAGACAGGCACCGCTGTCTACGGCGCATGCGCCGTAGAGAGTGGCGCGCAGGCGCACTGAGCGCAGCATTTCCAACAACGGAGCTGCCGCGCGTGTCGGCTCCCGTGCGCATGCGCGGGAGTGACGTCATCGCGGCTCCGCCGAATGACAGCGGCAGAGCTGCGAGACCCCACCGAAAAGATGGATGCGCCGGACTACAGGGGACAGCAGTGACATCGCTGGCTCCTGTGTCAGGTAAGTGACACATAATGGGCTACTATGTGATGCGATGCGATGCATAGTAGTCCATTATGCTTTGCCATTGCAGGGAATGAAAGAGGAAGTAAACCCATCAGGGTTTACTTCCTCTTTAAGTGTGTCCTAGGGAGTGATTCTAACTGTGGGGGGATGGGCTACTACTCACATGACAGTGATCACTGCCCCCGATGACAGGGAGCAGTGATCTCTGTCATGTCACAAGGTAGAACGGGGAAATGCCTTGTTTACATAGGCATCTCCCCGTTCTGCGGCTCAGTGACACTATCACAGGGCCCACAATAGACATCCAGTCTGTAGGATCCGTGGGCACGGGCCCACAATGCTGTGATTTAAAGTGGACGTACCTGTACGCCCATTTGCCCAGCTGTGCTATTGTGCGGACGTATATGGTCGTGCGCTGGTCGGCATGTGGTTAAAGTGGATCTTTCAGTCTTTTTTTTTTATTTTATTTTTTTTTGCAAAAAAGCTTTAACTTTTAAAAAGTCATCCTTGATCACGGGTCCCGTCACATTGACTCGGCTGAAATGATGCCATCAGTCTGCTGCAGGCAGAAGGAAGCATTTCCACAGTCTCCTGTCCCCCAGTGATCAGACTGCAACGTAACTTTGTAGCTAGACACATGCAGAGCAGAACTTTTTTTTTTTGTTTCAAATAGATTTGTTATGTTACTAATTTTGGAATTTATTTAGTTTTGTTATATTCATACATTTTTTAACAAATTCAAAATATTCGGAATGATTGAAATTCGGATCTGTCAAAAAAAATGATCGGCCGATTCAAATTCTGTGTGAAGAATAACCATACCTCCCAACATTTTGAGATGGGAATGAGGGGCACCTACTAGCAAATGTATGTAGGCATAGGACACACCAGGGGCGTAACTATAGGGGGTGCAGCAGTCGCGACCGCAACCGGGCCCTGTGATGCAGGGGGCCCATGCAGCCCCCTCTACATATGGCTGGCAGCAGCATAGGCAGCTAGGGGTACCAGTGCACCATGCACACGGATGGCTGGAGGTGGAAGGTGACTAACAGAGCTCCATGCTTGACTATCGCACTGGCTGCTCTTTAGTTGTGCATTCCTCGCATGACCTGTGTCCTCAGCCGGTTCCTCAGAGTACCCCTCTCCTGCTCCATGCATTGCCGCTCAGTCCGATGTCTGCTCTCCCCAGCCAGAGTCCCACCCCCCCGAGTCCAGCCCACACTATGAGAGCCGGCTCCCCAGAGGACACTGCAGGCTTGTCTGCCAGCCCCCCTCCTCCCCCATCATACACAGATTTCTGGGAGATATGCTGATCGCCCGTCCAGCACACTGGATGGAGCCCAGGCCAACATGGATGAGTGCACGGCCTGCAGCTTGGTCATGGTGAGTGAGAGGACCCCATCCCCCACACACCATTACATACCCGCTCCATCCCCCCCTGGGGACAGGGACCCCTTCTCACGTGGGGACAGGGACCCCCACCTCCCCTGGGGACAGGGACCCCTTCTCACCTGGGGGCAGTAACTTAATCTGTCCTGGAGAAAAGGACCTCATCTCTTCTGGGGACGGGGACCCCATCCTGCCTAGGGACAGTCCCCCAATGGGGCACCTAAAAAAAAAAAATAATAAAATACTGATACCAGTGGTGGAACTACAGGGCCCACAAAGGTCATACCTGTGACCACGCCCTGGAGTTCCACCGCCGGACTCGGAGGGAAGGGCCCTGGCTGGGGTTCAGGGGGGCCCTTCATGGTTTCTTGCATCGGGGCCCTGAAGGTTCTAGTTACGCCACTGGGACACACCCCCTTGCCACGCCCCCTTAAAGGAGAATTAACCAAAAATAAGGTTAAAGAGGGATTCCACCAAAAAAAAAAAATATTAAAAGCCAGCAGCTATAAATACTACAGCTGCTGACTTTTAATAAATGGACACTCACCTGTCCCGGGTTCCAGCGATGCCGGCAGCCGAGGCCGATCGATCGCTCGGCCCTCGGCTGCTGTCGCCACCATTCTAGGTGAGGGAATCAGGAAGTGAAACAAATCGGCTTCACTTCCCGGTTCCCTACTGCGCATGCGCGAGTCGCGCCGCGCAATAGGAAATCTCCGCGCTGTCACTGGGACCCGTGTGTGTCCCAGCAGACAGCGCGGCAGGGCAGGAAGTGGCGTAGACTCCCGTGGGAGTCTATGCCCGGAAGTGGGTGAAAATACCTGTCTTTGACAGGCATCTCCACCCCCTCCCCCCTGAAAGGTGTCAATTGTGACACCGGAGGGGGGGGGGGATCCGATCAGCGGAGGTTCCACTTTAGGGTGGAATCCCGCTTTAATTAAATCCACAACTGCTTTTTTTTACCACTACTTTTCCTTTATATTGGCTTTTAAAATGTACCAATGCAGCAATTTAGAAATTGGATGAAAGTTTTATCACTGGGAAACACTTTTTGAAAGACAAACTATACAGATCAGACCAAAATTCCTCTACTCGTGAATGTTTCCTTGTTGTAACATATAGGCTGAAGAAAGTCTTACTTTCAGTTGAAGAGTGACAGATGAATCCCTCTGACTCCCGAGAGGTCCGCTGCGACGGCTCGTCCGTGTTACGGTGTCAGCGAGAACGCAGTCTACCTGTTCCCAAGGCCGGCATCCTGAACGTCCTCTTCTCCAGCGATGCCATTTTCCTTGACATTTGCTGTAAAGAAAGTACAGAGGAGGTGTCAGGGTGGCAGGAAGATTCCTCCAGTCCTTGCGGTCATGTATGTATGTTTTATGATATACGTCTAAGGCAGACTTAAAAGCGTAAAAAGCTAAATAAATGAAGGAAAAAAAAAAAAAAACAGCGAAAGCCGAAAAACCAACAATGCCACCTTGAGGAAAGTTATTCCCTCCACTGCAAATAATAATGGCAAAACAAGTGATGAGAATTTCTTGTTTATAAATGTGCAAAATATATTATCAAAATGCAGAGATATACTAAATCCAAAAAGTTATATATATTTTGTATAAACAGGAGACAGAGGAGACAAAAATAAAAAATAAACCAGAATTAAACCTTTATTGAATTGTATTTTTTTATTTTTATTTTTATTTTTTTTGGTGTTCAATCTATTTTTATTGAGAAACATTTTTTATTAATACACAGAACTACAATACAAAAATTATACACAGTCAGGGGCAGACTGACAACTGATGGGCCCCCCTGGGCAATAGAAGATCATGGGGCCCCCTGCATCCCAAGCCACATCTGCACAGGGGGACATGGGGGGAGCACACAGGGAGACACTGGGGGGAGCAGAGCACACAGGGGGACACTGTGGTGGGGAGCACACAGGGGGACACTGTGGGGGGGAGCACACAGGGGGACACTGTGGGGGGGAGCACACAGGGGGACACTGTGGGGGGGAGCACACAGGGGGACACTGTGGGGGGGGAGCACACAGGGGGACACTGTGGGGGGGAGCACACAGGGGGACACTGTGGGGGGGAGCACACAGGGGGACACTGTGGGAGGGAGCACACAGGTGGACACTGTGGGGGGGAGCACACAGGGGCGAGCATGTGGGGGGGGAGAATAAACAGGGGGGACAGTGTGGGGGGAGAATATACAGGGGGGACAGTGTGGGGGGAGAATATACAGGGGGGACAGTGTGGGGGGGAGAATATACAGGGGGACAGTGTGGGGGGGAGTATACAATGGGGAAGGTGTGGGGGGGGGGAGAGTATACAGGGGGGAATGTGTGGGGGGGGAGAGTATACAGGGGGGAAGGTGTGGCGGGGAAGTATACAGGGGGGCCGGTGTGGGGGGAAGTATACAGGGGGGCCGGTGTGGGGGGGAGAGTATACAGGGGGGAAGGTGTGGGGGGAGAGTATACGGGGGGCGGTGAGGGGGGAGAGTATACGGGGGGCGGTGAGGGGGGAGAGTATACCGTGGGGACAGTGTGGGGGGGGACAGTGTGGGAGGGAGAGTATACAGGAGGGATAGTGTGGGGGGGAGAGTATACAGGGGGGAAGGTGTGGGGGGGAGAGTATACAGGGGGGGCGGTGAGGGGGGAGAGTATACGGGGGACAGTGTGGGGGGGGGGACAGTGTGGGAGGGAGAGTATACAGGAGGGATAGTGTGGGGGGGAGAGTATACAGGGGGGAAGGTGTGGGGGGAGAGTATACAGGGGGGGCGGTGAGGGGAGAGAGTATACGGGGGGGACAGTGTGGGGGGGGACAGTGTGGGACAGAGAGTATACAGGAGGGATAGTGTGGGGGGAGAGTTTTACAGGGGGGACAGTGTGGGGGGGAGAGAATACAGGGGGGACAGTGTGGGGAGGGGGGAGAGCCCACTGAAGTGTGGCCCGGGCCCCATTCATCTGCACTACCCCTCCCTCCGATGGCGACCCTCCAGTAAAAAAGAATTTCACTCATCCGATGCCTGTAATAATACCGCTAACGGCGCTCGCTGCTCTCCGCCGGCCCCGTGCAAGCTTTTCACTGTATCACCTAGGAGTCTAGGATGGATGAGAGGAGAGGAGAGGCCGGCGCCGAGCAACACGCCGTTAGCGGTATTATTACAGGCATCGGGTGAGTGAAGCACGTTGCTCCCCGCCGGCCCCACCTCTCCTCTCGTCCGTCCTAGAATCCTAGGGGATACAGCGCAAGGCTTGCACGGGGTCGGCGGGGAGCAGCGCGCCATTAGCGGTATTATTACAGCTTTAAGGGGCCTCTCGTTGGGCCGGGCACGGGCCCCTAATGGGTCCGGGCCCTCGGGCGGCGACCGAATCACCGATGGGTCAGTCCTCCCCTGTACACAGTATACATACAACTCCGAAAACCCCCCCCCCCCCCCCCCCCAAAAAAAACAATTTTCAAATCTCTAATAAACACTACAATATTACGGTGTATATAAAATATTTGACATAAAAAAACGATGCGTACATTGACGGCGCTATATAAGTACATTAAATAAATAATTAATAATAATAAAAACACCCTGTAGGAACCATTACATCTATATAATAGAAGTTAATTCTAATACTAATAGAGTAGGATGGACAATAAAAAAATGAGCCAATTAGATCCCAACTTTTTAATACTAGTTTAGTTTTATGGTTTTAAAAAGCCCCTGTTGGGTATTTTGCTGTCTATGTCACCGCAGGGGAGAGTCAGCCTCTCTCTCGGTCCTGGTCATAGGCATGTGCAAGGGGGTGTGCCGTGTGTGCCTGGGCACACCCCTATTACCCCCCGTGCGCCAGGCCCACTAATAAGTAGACGGTGCAGTTACAAATTAGTTTTTTTTAACAAATTTAGACAAATTAGTTAATTCGGAAATATTCGAATTAACGAAAACCCATCTGACTAATTTTTCAAAATATTCGTAAATTCGTGAATATTCAAAATTTGTAAATGCGAAAATTTGGAAATTCTGAAAATTTGAAAATTCGCAAATCTGAAATTATATCTAATAATAACTTAACTATTAATAACTATTAAATTATAGGGATTGGAATTTCCTTTCAAATTTGGCTGTTAGCGAATGTAACAAATACAAATACGAATTTATCCGAAGTTACGAATTATCTGAAATAATGAATGCCGTATCTAAACCAATGGAAGGTAACAAATTATTAATTATAAATAACAATAATAATTAATAACTTTTTATTATTATTTATTATTAATTTGTTCCGTTCCATTTGTTTAGATACAGCATTCTTTATTTCGGATAAATTCGTATTCATTACATTCACTGACACAGCTAAATTTGAAAGTAAATTCCAATACCTATAATTTAATAGTTTGTTTTTATTAGGTAGTTAGTTATTCTTTAAAATTTTCGGATTTTCTTTCTTATTTTTGGATTTTCGAATTTACTAATTTTTCAATTTACGAAATTGCAATCATAACGAATGACCCGAACAACAAAAAAACCCCCAAAAAACGAACAGAAAGAAAACAAATTTTTTCGGCAGTGCACATGTCTACTAATAAGGCAGTACAGCCAGCCCTCCTGTACCAGTCCCAGGTCCTATCGCTTCAAAAAGGGGGGCCCGGGCACTTGCTGAGCAGGAGGACCAGCTGTACTGCCTTATTGCAGACACCGATCCTCTTGTTCCTTTCCCTATTGTCAGGGCTGGGCTCAGCCCTTCCTTCTCAAAGCTGGCTCCTCAGCTGCCGGCTAATTGCCAGCTCCTTTCTCTCCACAGTGACTCACCTGTTGATGATATCCTGCTCATCAGTCCCGCCTACTTAAGCCGTCCAGTCCAGAGGATCTCTGCCTTCGCCTTGGTCACATCTCTAGAGACGCTCTCCTGTCTTCCTGTTAAAGACTTGCTTGGCTGACATTTCTTCTGACTCCAGATCCTGCTTGCTTTTCTACTACGCTGTTCTCTGGCTCCCTAACGTTTTGGCTTGTCTGACTATCTGTTTCGGTTCCTGAACTCTGTTTTGACTACGATTACTCTGTTTACCTTTTTTTATTATTATTAAACAAGTGTGATTTAATTGTACTTCTGTCTCAGTCTGATTCATGGTTTTTGACACCTGCAGCGCTACCAGCTTCTCCTCATCTTCCTCCCTTCAGCTGTACTGCAGGGGGATCAGCGGGAAAGGGCTGGTGACAATAATTTACTGGCCCCTTCCTTTTCTGAATGAACACAGTTAGTGATCGGTACTGATCGCTCTTGTGACCATTCATCACTGAAGTATAGTAAACAATAGTGTTTACTATTCTTCAGAATATAAATTAATAGGAAGCCTGTAAGTGCCTCCTATTCATTCATCTGTGCAGCTGATTTTCAGTCTTAAATGTGAAACATTAAGGGTCTGTTTAGGCCCCCCAATGCCCCCCCCCCCCAACAGGGCACCTAAAAATTGAAAAACAAATAACTAACAATTAAAAGAATTAAAAAACAAAAAAAACGTTAAAAAAAAAAAAAAATCTAAAAAAATATTGCTTTGCTCTCTATAATTTCTGGCTTGGCATAGCATCACAGCATGTGACATGTGCATACCCCTAACCACTGCCTCTGTTGCTCAATGGCTGTGCTTTGGGGTGCACCCCCTAATACAATAGGCTGCACACACCAATGGTCCTGGTAACCCCTGTTGCCTTGACAGCAGGGCCGGGGACAAGGGGTGGGCAGGAGGGACAGCTGCCCTGGGCACAGCGGAGCAAGAGGACAGAAAAGGGACACTGGTCAGTAAACACATTCCTTGACATGCATTAACAGTGGGGGAGGGGCATAGTTCCGCATCCTTTTGCCTTGGGCACCTCACCCGTCCAATCCCGGGACGTGTGACGTATGTCAAAGTAGGCTGCAATGGTGGATACAGTCAGGCTGCATTGGTGGACTCAGGCAGGCTGCGTTGGTGGACACGGGCAGGCTGCAATGGTGGAAACTGGCAGGCTGCAATGGTGGACACAGGCAGGCTGCATTGGTGGACACAGGCAGGCTTCATTGGTGGACATGGGCAGGCTGCAATGGTGGACACAGGTAGGCTGCATTGGTGGACACGGGCAGGCTGCATTGGTGGATATGGGTTGGCTGCATTGGTAGACATGGGCAGGCTGCATTGGTGGACACTAGCAGGCTGCATTGGTGGACATGAGCAAGCTGCATTGGTGGACATGGGCAAGATGCATTGGTGGACATAGGTAGGCTGCAATGATGGCCATGGATACAACCTTGTCAATATTTATTTTTAGAACTTAATTCTGCATAAAACATTTAAGTGTCATTTCATGAAATAATTTATGAGGGTGTGCTTAGGGGTGGAATTAGGGGCGGGCAGGTTAGGGTTGGGTGGGGAACTGGTGGCAAGTAACCCTTGAGACCTGGCTAGGAGCCCTGAATGCTCCTTTTGCCCTCTAGCACCATCCCTTCCGGTCCAGTCTACACTCCGCCGAAATTCCTGGCTTCCTGATTCCTGGTTTCTTCATCCTGGCTAGCAGAATTCCTAGAATTGAGAAATCCGCCCACCCATCCACATAAGATCTGTACCGGGATGTGCTTATGGGAGGCGTCTTATATTTGCTACCTTTGTGAGTTGTTTATTGACTTTTTATCATTAAATTATTTCTAATGCTGCATTTAGGCACTCTCTGGTGTTCCATTTGTGCCCCTCCCCCTGTCTGGCCAGTGACCTGAGAAGCAGCAGACGGATAAACTCATCTATCTATCCCTTTGCTATCTTCTCCTATCAGCATGCTATTTGCATTTCAGCTCACATAATTGGCTCCATATATGGTATCTATTTACTTGAGGCAACCTCATTATTTATATAAAAAAAAAAATTGGATACTATATTATGTTTATAAACACTAAAATGTATTTCAATTATTTTATTTTTTTATGAAATTATGCCCTTGATAAACCATTGCATTAATAATGTGCAATATAAAACCCCAAGCGGCCTGGTATGGTTCGGGGAGGGGGGGGGCACTTGCTCGTCGCCCCCCCCTTTCCTGGCCTGCCATGGCTGCTTCCTCGGATAAGGGCCTAGTATTGATTTTGGGGGGACCGCACACTGTTTATTTTTTACATTTTGCCATGGAGTTCCCCTTAATATCCATACCAGACCAAAGGGCCTGGTATGGACTGGGGGCGGGAACCCACCCTGATTTTTTTCATATATTTTTAGCTATATTACCGGGAGCTGGCAATACATCCATACAGCCATGAGCAATTTTAAATGACATTTTTTTCCTTTAGAAATGTCATTTTGCTGCGGCACAGTAAAACACATGAGAAACAGTGCCTTGCGAAAGTATTCGGCCCCCTTGAACTTTTCAACCTTTTGCCACATTTCAGGCTTCAAACATAAAGATATCAAATTTTTATTTTTTTGTGAAGAATCACCAACAAGTGGGACACAATTGTGAAGTGGAACGAAATCTATTGGATTTTTGAAACTTTTTTAACTAATAAAAAAATGAAAAGTGGGGAGTGCAAAATGATTCGGCCCCCTTGCGTTAATACTTTGTAGAGCCACCTTTTGCTGCGATTACAGCTGCAAGTCGCTTGGGGTGTCTCTATCAGTTTTGCACATCGAGAGACTGAAATTCTTGCCCATTCTTCCTTGCAAAACAGCTGGAGCTCAGTGAGGTTGGATGGAGAGCGTTTGTGAACAGCAGTTTTCAGCTCTTTCCACAGATTCTCCATTGGATTCAGGTCTGGACTTTGACTTGGCCATTCTAACACCTGGATACGTTTATTTGTGAACCATTCCTTTGTAGATTTTGCTGTATGTTTGGGATCATTGTCTTGTTGGAAGATAAATCTCCGTCCCAGTTTCAGGTCTTTTGCAGACTCCAACAGGTTTTCATCCAGAATGGTCCTGTATTTGGCTGCATCCATCTTCCCCTCAATTTTAACCATCTTCCCTGTCCCTGCTGAAGAAAAGCAGGCCCAAACCATGATGCTGCCACCACCATGTGTGACAGTGGGGATGGTGTGTTGAGGGTGATGAGCTGTGTTGCTTTTACGCCAAACATATCATTTTGCATTGTGGGCAAAAAGTTTGATTTTGGTTTCATCTGACCAGAGCACCTTCTTCCACATGTTTGGTGTGTCTCCCAGGTGGCTTGTGGCAAACTTTAGATGAGACTTTTTATGGATATCTTTGAGAAATGGCTTTCTTCTTGCCACTCTTCCATAAAGGGCAGATTTGTGCAGTGTACGACTGATTGTTGTCCTATGGACAGACTCTCCCACCTCAGCTGTAGTTCTCTGCAGTTCATCCAGAGTGATCATGGGCCTCTTGGCTGCATCTCTGATCAGTCTTCTCCTTGTCTGAGCTGAAAGTTTAGAGGGACGGCCGGGTCTTGGTAGATTTGCAGTGGTCTGATACTCCTTCCATTTCAAAATGATCGCTTGCACAGTGCTCTTTGGGATGTTTAAAGCTTGGGAAATCTTTTTTGTATCCAAATCCGGCTTTAAACTTCTCCACAACAGTATTACGGACCTGCCTGGTGTGTTCCTTGGTCTTCATGATGCTCTCTGCGCTTTCAACAGAACCCTGAGACTATCACAGAGCAGGTGCATTTATACAGAGACTTGATTACACACAGGTGGATTCTATTTATCACCATCAGTCATTTAGGACAACATTGGATCATTCAGAGATCCTCGCTGAACTTCTGGAGTCAGTTTGCTGCACTGAAAGTAAAGGGGCCGAAATAATTTTGCACGCACCACTTTTCAGTTTTTTATTTACTAAAAAAGTTTAAATTATCCAATAGATTTCGTTCCACTTCACAATTGTGTCCCACTTGTTGGTGATTCTTCACAAAAAATTAAAATTTTATATCTTTATGTTTGAAGCCTGAAATGTGGCAAAAGGTTGAAAAGTTCAAGGGGGCCGAATACTTTCGCAAGGCACTGTATGTGCCACTTTACAGGCAGACTAAGGGGACCCCCCCCCCCCCCCCGCCACGATATTTAAAGGAATATATTATTTTTATTGTTTCACGTTAAGCATTAAAAAAATCACTGCTCCTGTTTTGAAAACTTTTTTTGCATTGATCCATGTCCCCTGGGGCAGGACCCGGGTCCTCAAACACTTTTTATAGCAATAACTTGCATATAAGCCTTTAAAATTAATACTTTTGATTTTTCACATTCGTTTGCCATAGACTTTAACGGTGTTCAGTTGCTCCCACAAAATGTTGGTCTGTTCACATGTTCTGGTGTGAACCGAACTGGGGGGGGGGGGGGGGGGTGTTCGGCTCATCCCTATATTTCAACAACATTGTGTATATAATATGTCAGTTTAATTGCCTAAAATTAAATTATGATTTTTTTTTTTTGGACTGGGTAAATTGGAAGTCTGATTTCTAGTTTGGAAAGTTGTATCTTTAGTCTTTTGTTCTTTGCAGTGCGCTAATGTTCCTTAATGGCAGCGGTCTTCTTATCCATACCCAGCACATAGGCCACTATGGTCAACGCTCTGCTTTGGGAACATTGTTCAGAGAGAGGAAAAGATTTTCTCCCACGTCAATCCCCGGACCGATGATTGAGCCTCTCCCTCTAAACCCCCCCCAACGTTGACAAATCTCTCTCGACAGCCCCTCTCAGAAGAGCTCGACAGATCCCCGGGAAGACAAAGCGATGATTTCCAGCCTCCCGGAGGTCTGGAAGTCGTGTTGTCCTCGGGTGTCTCTCCCGAGGCTGACCAGGCGATGGTCATATTCATTAGAGCAATTTGTTGTAAGTAATGAGTTCGGAGGGATTGTGACACCCCTGGAGAAGTCAGCAGTGTGAAGTCTTCTGGGGCCGGGGCCCATCAAGCCAAATGATGTGGACTTTTAACCTCACACCATTTCCCAATCTCTGCTTAAACTTTCAGTTAGATCTCAACTTTTCGTTTAATTTATAAAAAATTTTAACAGTGGGAAAAACCTGCTAATCCTATTGTTCTCAGCTGAAATCCGGCTCATAGACTGGACACATCTTACTCAGCTGTTGTTTGTTGCTGCGTATTATTGATTTTAAGTTGTTTAGCTTTTTATTATTTATTTAGGTTTCTTTTTTTTTCTTTTTTCTTTTTTTTTTGTCCACATCAGTAGAACGTGTGATTCATTTCTGCTTGTGGTTTATTTTGATTGTTAAAAGTGATAAAGGAAGATAATTCTATGTTTTACTAATGATTACATGACAATATTAAGTGCTTATATGCTAATGTTAGGTTATTTAAATGATTACAGGTTTGTGTGCTATAATTACTTTGCAGAAAAATGTTTTTGAAGTCAATTGTTGTCTCCTGGGAATGTCTCGCTGTGTAATGTAGACTGGAAGTTAGGCTGTCCATACACGATTCGTTTTTCTTCAATCAGCCCCCAGGACATTGCATTCTGACAGTGACTTCCACTACTGCCAGAATATATTGATCAGTGGCTGCAGCCTTTCTTGTGGGGGATGGGGGTGGTGGCGAGAGTAGGGGGAGACACAGAAAAAAAAGGTAAGGGCATGTTTTCAACCTCCACCCATGAGCTGTGGTTCAAATAATATCACATCCAACAAGTCTGTTCTCCTGGATTAATCCATACATTATATGATCTGTAAAGTCCTCCAAGCAAAAGACATGAGAAGCTGACACCATGGTTCTAATGATTCCTTGCTCTCAGGGACGTTCACTAACAAGATCTTCCCCTACAAGTTTTACCCCTATGAAATTTTCCCCATAGAAAGTCTTCCCCTTACAAAATATCCTCCAATAAGGTCTCCCCCTACAATATGTTCCCCTACAGGGTCTCATTCTATAAGATCCCCCCTACAAGGTCTTCTCCTTCAAGATCTCTCCCTACTAGGTGCCCCCCTACGAGATGTCCCCCAACCAAGTCTTTCCCCACAAGATATCATCCTACAAGGTCTCCCTCTACAAGATCTCCCCCCACAGGGACTCCCCCTACAAGATGTTCCCCCTTACAGATTATATCCCTATAGGATCTGCCCCCTACAAGGACTCCTATACAACATCTCCCCCTACAAGGTGTCCTCCTATAAGATATCCCCCAACAATATCGCCTCCTACAAGAGCTCCCCCTACAAGGTCTTCCCTTACAAGATATCCTCCTACAAGGTCTCCCTCTACAAGATCTCCCCCCACAAGGTCTCCCTCTACAAGATCTCCCCCCCCCCACAGGGTCTCTACAATATGTTACCCTACAGGGTCTCTCTCAATAAGATGCCCCCTACAAGGTCTCCCTCCTCAAGATCTCCAACTACTAGGCATCCCCCTATGAGATGCCCCTCAACAAGGTATTCCCCTACAAGATATCCTTCTACAAGATCTCTACCCACAGGTTCTCCCCCTACAGGCACTATCCCTATAATATCTACCCCCTACAAGGTCTCCTGTACAAAATCTCCCCCTACAAAGTGTCCTCCTACAAGATATCCCCCAACAATGTCTTCCCCCACAAGATCTCCCCTACAAGGTGTTCCCTTACAAGATGCCCCCTGCAGAGTCTCTCCGTACAAGATCCCCCCCTACAATGTCTCCTTCTACAATATGTGCCCCTACAAGGTCTCCCCCTACAAGACTTCCCCCAAAAAGATGTCCCCCTATGAGATATCCCCCTACAAGATCTTCTCTTACAAGATCTCCCCCTAAAAGGTCTTCCTCTACAAGATATCCTCTTACAAGGTTTCCCCCTACAACACCCCCTCTACAAGGTCTTCCCCTACAGAATATCTGCATACAAGGTCTCACCCTACAATATCTACTTGAGAATGTCTCATGCTCTTATTGTACATTAAAATATGTTATTCATATAAAAATTGCAGTTTTTTGGTTTTCTAAGGAACTCCTTAACCACTTTCAGACCGGACCATTTTGCTGGTCAAAGGCCAGACCACTTTTTGCGATTCGGCACTGCGTCACTTTAACTGACAATTGCGCGGTCGTGCGACGTGGCTCCCAAACAAAATTGACGTCTTTTTTTTCTCACAAATAGAGCTTTCTTTTGGTGGTATTTGATCACCCCTGCGTTTTTTTTTTTTTTTGCGTTATAAACAAAAATAGAGCGACAATTTTAAAAAAACGCATTATTTTTTACTTTTTGTTATAATAAATATCCCCCAAAAATATATAAAAAACCATTTTTTTCCCTCAGTTTAGGCCGATACGTATTCTTCTACATATTTTTGGTAAAAAAAATCGCAATAAGCGATTATTGATTGGTTTGCGCAAAAGTTATAGCGTTTACAAAATAGGGATAGTTTTATAGCATTTTTATTAATAATTTTTTATTATTATTTTTTTACTAGTAATGGCGGCGATCAGCGATTTTTATTGTGACTGCGACATTGTGGGGGACCCATCGGACATTTTTGACACATTTTTGGGACCATTGTCATTTATACAGTAATCGCTGCTATATAAATGCAGTGATTCCTGTGTAAATGACACTGGCAGTGAAGGGGTTAACCAGTGGGTGGCAGTGTAGGGGTTAAGTGTTCCTAGGGGGTGTGTTACTAACTGTGGGGGGGGTTGGGCTTTCATTTAGTGAACACTGATCTCTGCTCCAATCACATGGAGCAGAGATCAGCGTCACTAGTTGCTAGGCAGAATGGAGAAATGCTGTTTACACGGCATTTCCTCCATTCAGCCGTCCCGTGAGACGATCGCGGGTATGCCCGCAGCGATCGAGTCCGCGGGTCCCGCGACCGGACTCACGGGGGTCCCGACCAGCGCGGCGCGCTCCCGATGGCAGGGCGGCATTGAAGATTGGACGTACGTGTACGCCAATATGCCTGCCCGTGCCATTCTGTCGACGTACATTGTCGTGCGCTGGTCGGGAAGTGGTTAAAATCCCATACTGTTATGCAGCGTACACATGATCTGATTTTCCGAAACAAAAGGTGGATGTGTGCTTGTTGGCGGAAAGTCTGACCGTGTGTGCATGCTCTATCGAACATTTGTTGTCGGACTTTCCGCCAACAAATATTGGCTAGCAGGTTCTCACATTTTTCGCCAACAAATGTTTGTTGTCTGAATTTCCGATCGTGTGTACACAAGTTCGTCAGACAAAAATCAAAGCATGCTCAGAATCAAGTACGAGCCGGAAGCACTCGGTCTTATAAAACAAGCGTTAATAATGGAGATATCACATATGTCTTGTATGACACTACGTTCGTAATTGTTGGCCAACATTTGTGTGACCGTGTGTTTGCAAGACAAGTTGGAGCCAACATCCTTAGAACAAAAATCCATGGTTTTTGTTGTCGGAAAGTCTGATCGTGTGTATGGGGCATAATTCTGTAGTTATATTGTATTAGGTTATTGACAATGTAACAGGAAGAGCTGGAACACACAGAACTGGGCAGGAACTCCTAAAACTCCCAGTTGGATAGGAGCAGAGTGGTGAATCATGGGCAGGAGATCCCAATGATGGAGTACCCAAGACATAGCAGAAGCCCTCTTAACTCCACTTGTTGAAGTTGGACTGATCCTTAAACATGATTAAAGTTTGAAATTAGCTGCAATGTAATGAGTGTCTCCCCCCCCCCCCCCCCCCCCTCAGATGTAACAAAGATTATTGTGGGATCTTCTCCTCCCGCGTGCTTCATCACTGACACTGAATGAGCTGCTTAAGCATCTTCGTCTTCCGTGTACAGCCAGTAATAACAGCTGTAAACTTATAATTGCTCCATAAAAGACCCTTCAATTACACAGACAATAACCGCGGCTTAACCGTTCATCCCAGCTCCGCTTTATCGCCGAAGGGGCAATCAAAATGACCTTACATGATGGAAACACTGCGAATCGTTCATCAAGGGAGTGGAAGCTGCAACAGAACTCTCCTCGCTGCTGACAGCACCTGCAATCCAGACGCCATGTAACCTTCATCCCTGGTCCACGCAGATTGTATTCTTTCATCTCTGGGAGCAAATCGGGGGGGGGGGGGGGAATCAGGACAACCTTCATTGGCTCTTAAAGACACCCCAACTGGAAACTGTATGTGGTCAATGCTGGCAACAATAGTATTCTGTATATTATTATTATTATTATTACCATACCTCCCAACATTTTGAGATGGGAATGAGGGACACCTACTTGCAAACGTATGTAGGCATAGGACACACCCCCTGACACACCCCCTTAAAGGAGAATTAACCTCCCTGGTGGTATGATTCGTTCTGGTTTTAGGTGCTAAAAGCGGTACAATTATTTTGCATGGAAATTTGGCGTTTTATATTGTAGTCCTGTAATTCTTAAGCCGCGTACACACGGGCGGACTGTCTGGCCAACTTAGTCCGTCGAAACACATTTCAGCGGACAGTCCGCTCGTGTGTGGGCTTCAGCGGACTTTTTCAGCGTACAGTCTGGCGGACTAAGTATTTCGGCATTTCCGTAATATTGTCCGTCATACTTTGGTTTCAGCGGACAATCGGCTCGTGAGTAGGCTAGTTCGACAGACTAAGTATGGCGCATGCTCAGAAAGGATTTACACGGCGGAAGGGTGCTTTGCTGTGTATTGGACTTCCTATTTCTAGTCCCGTCGTACGTGCTGTACACGTCATCGCGCAAGCTTTCGACGGACTGTTTGTTCATCGTGTGTGGTCAAGTCCGTTCATTCGAAAGTAGGACGGACTGTCCGTCGGATTGTCTGACGGACTAAGTTGACCATACAATCCGCCCGTGTGTACGCGGCTTTAGGAATAACTCTCTTAAAGCGGTCCTGCACTCATAATAATACATTTGCCCATTCTGTTGCCTCTAGACCGTACATTTGATAATGCCACATGTTTTTTTTTTTTTTATTAATCTACCTTTTGTAATTCGTAGTTTTTTATTTTCCTCCCCTGCGCGCGATGGGCGGTCTCTTGCGGGGATCAGCATCACTTCCTGCTGAAGCCCGCACTGTCTCCTGGGATCTCGTCCAAGTAATCCCAGGAGACATTGCGGCTAATGCACCCGAAATCTCGCGAGATTTCGGCTAATACAGGGGTGCATTAGCCGCAATGTCTCCTGGGATTACTTGGACGAGATCCCAGGAGACAGTGCGGGCTTCAGCAGGAAGTGATGCTGATCCCCGCAAGAGACCGCCCATCGCCGCAGGGGAGGAAAATAAAAAACTACGAATTACAAAAGGTAGATTAATAAAAAAAAAAAAAACATGTGGCATTATCAAATGTACGGTCTAGAGGCAACAGAATGGGCAAATGTATTATTATGAGTGCAGAACCGCTTTAAATCTGTTCAAACCAGAGTCTAGCAGACATCCCGGGTATGATAAAGTTTATAATATAATAAATAATAATAAAAATGATTCAATAATGTAATCAAATCCTAAAACACTGAAAAAAGGACACTTTCTGGGTGCTATGGACGATCTCCAAATTCCAGGCAGAAAAAAAAACAGTATTTATAATATAAAAGTGCATGCAGGGCACTGGACAGACCACTAGGGACAAACGGGATGTGCAATTTTTTTTATACAGTACAACGTCCAACATCAGTGCCTGACCTCACAAATGCTCTCCTGGAAGAATGGTCAAACATTTCTATAGACCGGTGTTTCTCAAACTGTGTTCCGTGGGAGAATTGCAGGTGTGCCATAGGATCATTCATGTTGTTCACCATGCCCGGTGGTGGCCGCGCCAGCGCCACACTGTGAGAAATTGGATTGGTTGATGTTCACCGCCACCAGATCCCCACCAATCCAGATCGCGAATACGATTATGCTGCAGCCTGGCTGCCAGCAGTGTGCCAGGACAGGTGCCGTGCCAGGCACTTCCAGCCAATGGGGTGCTGAGCAACATGACATCATTCCCTCCTCCAGTTCCACCCACAACAGAGCAGAGGAGCCCGCAGTCCCTGGCTGCCCCACACGGTGTGGAAAAGAGAAGGTAAGATGAGAGAAGAGATGAGGACAGACAGACCAGTGTGTGATTATATAGTAAATATAAGCAGCAGTCTTGTGTGATCCCCAATATTATATTGGGGAATCACATAAGTCTAGTGTTTTTTGTATATATTATATTTACTGCTGACCACAAAAGTTGTTAAATCTTTTCAGGTTGTGCCGTGAACATTTTTAGATCTTTTTGACGCGCCGCAAGACAAAAAAGTTTGAGAAACGTTCCCATAGGCCAGTGATGGAGAACCTTGGCACCCCAGATGTTTTGGAACTACATTTCCCATGATGTTCATGCACTCTGCAGTGTAGTGGAGCATCATGGGAAATGTAGTTCCAAAATATCTGGGGTGCCAAGGTTCACCATCACTGCCATAGACACCCTCCTAAACCTTGTGGACGGCCTACCCAGAAGAGGTGAAGCTGTTATAGCTGCAAAGGGTGGGGCCAACTCAATATTGAACCCTACCGACTAAGACTGGGATACCATTAACCACTTTAGCCCCAGAAGGATTTGCCCTCTTTATGACCAGGCCATTTTTTTTACGATACAGCACTGCATCACTTTAACTGACAATTGCGAGGTCGTGCGACATTGTACCCAAACAAAATTTGCGTCCTTCTTTTTCCCACAAATAGAGCTTTCTTTTTGTGGTATTTGATGACCTCTGCGTTTTTTTTTTTTTTTTTTGGGCTATAAACAAAAAAAGGACTCAACATACAGGGATATGGGAGAGCATTATAGACACTGGTACATGCACCCACACAGCTTGAACTGGATAGACTATTGTCTTTTTTCAGACTTACCTACTATGTAAATATGTATGACAATTTTGAAAAAATAAAAACAATATTTTTTACTTTTTGCTATAATAAAAAACCAAAAAATAAATAAAAAATGTCTTCATCACTTTAGGTCAATGTGTATTATTCTACATATTTTTGTTAAAAAAAAAAACCGCAATAAGCATATGTTGATTGGTTTGCGCAAAATTTGTAGCGTGTACAAAATAGAGGATAGAGTTGAAGCTGTTATAGTGGCAAATGGTGGGCTAACGCAATATTGAACCCTACGGACTAAGACTGGGATGCCATTAAAGTTCCTGTGTAAAGGCAAACGTCCCAATACTTTTGGTAATATAGCACTATCAGTTCATGCTACACTTACATTCATCGTATACATACGATTCATTCACATTAGTCTCTGTCCCTGAGGAGCTTACAATCTAAGGTCCTTGTCTCAGATACTAGGGCCATTTAGAGAGGAGTATAGATGAGCCAAACTGTCCTGGGGTAGGTTTGAGCTCTGTACAGATGCTGAACCCGTACCTCATTTAAATAATTGGGGCTGAATCTCCCAAATCATAAATGCTGATTTTCTGGGCTAATAGGCAGTGATGTATCCTCTGTGTGTGCAATGAGTGCAGTACACAGGGGCCCCAAGGGATGTGGGGCCCACTAAGCCCTCACAAGAGTAAGTGATGCAGGGTTCAGGAGAAAGTGAAAAAGAAAAGAGAAGAAAGGGCGCACCAACCTTGTGCATTATCCTTTGGATATGTATTTATTAAAAACGTAAAAAGAAAACTACTCACAAACAGTTATATAAATTCTTGCAATATGAATAGTCGTCAAGTATCAGCATCTAGTCACAGATGAGCGGAAATCTCCAGAGGTCACAGAGGAGCTCACATTACTCACTGCCAGCTGACGCGTTTTGAAGGGACCATCCCTTCTTCCTCAGAGCTCAGCGATGGGTACTCCATCAGCAGTTCCCCTGCTGAGGGAGTTCAGGGGTCAGGAGAAAGTGATGCAGAGTTCAAGGGTCGGGAGTGAGTGACGCAGAGTTAAGGGGTCAGGGGTAAGTGATTTAGAGTTCAGGGGTCACGGTAAGTCATGCAGAGTTCAGGGGTCAGAAGTAAGTGATGCAGAGTTAAGGGGTCAGGAGTAAGTGAGGCAGAGTTCAGGGGGGTCAGGAGTAAGTGATGCCGAGTTATGGGGTCAGGAATAAGTGATGCAGAGTTAAGGGGTCAGGAGTAAGCAATGAAGAGTTCAGAGGTCGGGGTAAGTCATGTAGAGTTCAGGGGTCAGGAGTAAGTGATGAATAGTTAAGGGGTCAGGAGTAAGTGATGTAGAGTTCAGGGGTCAGGAGTAAGTGATGCAGAGTTAAAGGGTCAGGTGTAAGTGATGTAGAGTTCAGGGGTCAGGAGCAAGTGATGCAGAGTTAAGGGTTCAGGAGTAGTGATGGACGAACTTCCGACGGGACGTTTCGCGAACGCGAAACGCGAACGGGCACAAACGTTCGCGAAAACGACCGTTCGCCGCGGGCTCCATTGACTTCAATGGGAGGCGAATTTCGCAAACCTTTAGGTCGAATTTGCGGCCACGGGGTAATTATTAGGGGGTAGCACGTAGTCCCACCACCTGGACAATAGCATAATACATGTATGAGGTGAATTTGGGATCGATAACTACAAGCATTTTTTTTTTATTTGGGAAATTGTTCTGACAATTCAGGACTATGGAGCTAATGAAGGCAATGGAGGAGAGGGAAGGTCAGGGACCAGGGTAGGCAAACAAGAGGGTGCAGGAGATACAGAGCACTGACAGCAGCACCGTAATACAGAGCACTGACATCAGCACCGTGACATACAGCGCTGACAGCAGCTCCGTGACATACAGCGCTGACAGCAGCTCCGTGACATACAGCGCTGACAGCAGCTCCGTGACATACAGCGCTGACAGCAGCTCCGTGACATACAGCGCTGACAGCAGCTCCGTGACATACAGCGCTGACAGCAGCACCGTGACATACAGCGCTGACAGCAGCTCCGTGACATACAGCGCTGACAGCAGCTCCGTGACATACAGCGCTGACAGCAGCTCCGTGACATACAGCACTGACAGCAGCTCCGTGACATACAGCGCTGACAGCAGCTCCGTGACATACAGCGCTGACAGCAGCACCGTGACATACAGCGCTGACAGCAGCTCCGTGACATACAGCGCTGACAGCAGCTCCGTGACATACAGCGCTGACAGCAGCTCCGTGACATACAGCACTGACAGCAGCTCCGTGACATACAGCGCTGACAGCAGCTCCGTGACATACAGCGCTGACAGCAGCACCGTGACATACAGCGCTGACAGCAGCTCCGTGACATACAGCGCTGACAGCAGCACCGTGACATACAGCGCTGACAGCAGCTCCGTGACATACAGCGCTGACAGCAGCTCCGTGACATACAGCGCTGACAGCAGCACCGTGACATACAGCGCTGACAGCAGCTCCGTGACATACAGCGCTGACAGCAGCTCCGTGACATACAGCGCTGACAGCAGCTCCGTGACATACAGCGCTGACAGCAGCTCCGTGACATACAGCGCTGACAGCAGCTCCGTGACATACAGCGCTGACAGCAGCTCCGTGACATACAGCGCTGACAGCAGCTCCGTGACATACAGCGCTGACAGCAGCACCGTAAGCAGCCCCAGGAGGAAGTCAGCACAGCACAGGGATGGTGTGATCCCCTCATAATAAGAACCCCCAGGAGGAAGTCAGCACAGCACAGGGATGGTGGGAGCCCCTCATAATAAGAACACCCAGGAGGAAGTCAGCACAGCACAGGGATGGTGGGAACCCCTCATAATAAGCAGCCCCAGTAGAAATATGACACCGCTCAACCTCTTCAAAGAGGAGGGTAGGGGCATATAGTACGGTGTGCTTTTTTGGGTCAGGGAAGTGAGCCAAATGAATTAAGAAGGTCTGTGTGCTTGATTCCAAAAATTGTTTATAGACATATACATGGTCTACTGATCACATGTGTTGAATTCCTCCGAGATCCATGCCTCATTCATTTTTAGAAATGTGAGGTAGTTAACACTGTGGTGAGCTAGGCGAGTACGCTTATCGGTCACAATCCCCCCTGCTGCGCTGAACGTCCTTTCGGACAGGACACTGGATGAGGGGCAAGCCAACAGTTCGATTGCAAATTGGGCAAGCTCTGGCCAGAGGTCAAGCCTGCCCACCCAGTAGTCTAGGGGTTCATCACTCCTCAGAGCGTCCACATCGGCCGTTAACCCAATGTAGTCGGACACCTGACGGTCTAGGCGTTCCCTGATGCTGGATCCGGATGACACCTGTCGATGGGTCGGCTGAAAGAATGACCTCATATCCGAAGTCACCAACACATCTTCAAACCGGCCTCTTCTTGCAGGCGCTGTTGGATTGGTACCCGCAAATCCTTCTCTGGGAGTGGGAATTGCTACTCTGCCAGCGCACGCAAAAGCAGAATGCAGCATTTCTCGAAGCAAGGCCTGGAAGTGCTGCATTCTGACAGCCCTCTGCGACGGCGGTAACATTTCCGCCATTTTGTGTTTGTACCGGGGGTCTAAGTACGTTGCCACCCAGTACTGGTCCTTGACCCTCATGCTTTTTATACGGGGGTCCCTATTAAAACACTGGAGCATGAAGGCCCCCATTTGCACTAAAGTGGAAGCGGTGTGGTGGCCTGGCTCCTGCTCATCATCCAGGATAATGTCGTCCTCTTCATTCTCCTCTCCCCATCCTCGCACAACAGGGATCCCAGAAAGGTTTAAAGCATGCTCTTCTTGCTCCTGCTCATCCGCCCCGGCACCATCCTCCTCTGACTCCTCATCAGACTCCTGTTGTTGACTTGTCTCAGATAGAGTAGCCCCCCCTGGGAATTCATCCAGCATTGCGACTTCCTCATCTTCCCGCTCCTGCTCCTCCACAGCCTGATCAATGACACGACGCAATGCACGCTCCAGAAAGAAGGCATAAGGTACCATGTCACTGATGGCGCCATGGCTGCGACTGACCAGTTTGGTGATCTCCTCAAATGGCCGCAGAAGTCTGCATGTGTCGCACATGAGCAGCCACTGGCGCGGTGAAAAAAAACCCAGCTCCCCAGAACCGTTTCTTTCGCAGAGTTCATACAGGTAGACGTTAACTGCACGTTTCTGCTGGAGCAGCCTATCAAGCATATAGAAGGTTGAGTTCCATCGCGTCGGGCAATCGCAAATAAGACGTCTGACCGGCAGATGGTGTCGCCGCTGAATGTCAGCAAGGCGAGCCATGGCCGTGTAAGATCTTCTGAAATGGGCCGAGATTTTCCTTGCCTGCCGCAAGATGTCCTGGACCCCAGGGTATTTGACAAGGAATCGCTGCACGACCAAGTTTAAGACGTGTGCCATGCACGGCACGTGCGTGATTTTGCCCTGTTTCAATGCGCTAAGCAGATTGGCACCGTTGTCACACACCACTTTACCAACTGTCAAATTGAGCGGTGTTAGCCACTCATCTGCCTGTGAACGCAAAGCTGAAAGGAGTGCCGGGCCAGTGTGGCTCTTTGCTTCCAGGCACAACAGACGCAGCACGGCATGGCAACGTCTCACCTGGCATGTGGAATAGGTTCTGGGGAGCTTGGGCGGTGCAGTGGAAGAGACGCTAGCAGCGGAAAAGGAGGAGGCAGCTGAGGAGGAGAGGGAGGAGGATGGAGTAGGAGGAGGAGAAGAAGAGTCAGGCCTGCATGCAATCCGTGGCGGTAAAACCAAATCTACACGGGTGCCACGGGTTACATGCTTGACGGCCGTCAGAAGGTTCACCCAGTGGGCAGTAAAACTGATATACCTTCCCTGCCCGTGTTTGCTAGACCACGTGTCTGTGGTCAGATGTATCTTGGCACCGACACTGTGTGCCAGAGATACATTCACTTGCCGCTGAACATGGCCATATAGCTCTGGGATGCCCTTCTCTGAGAAATACTTCCTTCCTGGGACCTTCCATTGTGGTGTTCCAATGGCCACAAATTTGCGAAAGGCCTCCGAGTCCACCAGTTTATATGGCAGTAGTTGGCGGGCTATGAGTTCTGACAAGCCAGCCGCCAACCGTTGGGCAAGAGGGTTATCCGGCGTCATCATTTTTTTACGCTCAAACATTAGGCCCACGGAAGCCTGCCTTTTTGCAGAAAAATGTGAGCTTGGCGTGATGGAAGGTGGAGTGGAGGACAATTGTGAGGAGAGAGGAGAAGGAGAAGTAGAAGACGAGGCTGGACGGTGAGAGCCTGCAGTGTGGCTTTGTGTGTTCCGTTGCTCCCACTGGGCTCGGTGATGGCTGCTCATGTGCCTTCTTAAGGCGGTCGTCCCTAGGTGAGTATTGGGCTTACCGCGACTAACGCGTTGACTGCAAAGATTGCAGATGGCAACGCTATTGTCAGCAGCGGACACGTTAAAAAAAGCCCACACTGCGGAGCCATGTGCCGGTGTCCTGGGAGCGCCAGATGTGACCGTACATGGTCGATGACTCGCTCCTGATACATTTGCAGTCTGCTTTGTCCCTGCTGTGCAATGTAAGTCATTGCTGCTTCTCCTCCCTATCTGCTGGTCCATATCTCCCTCTGAACTCCCCTCCTCTTCCTCTCTTGTGGGCACCCACGTGACATCACTAGACACGTCATCATCAACGTCACCTTCCCCACCGCTATAAGTAGAGTAGGCAGCAACACCGGGGACCAACCTCCTCCTTGGGCTGATCTGGGTACTGGCGTCAGACTGCTGAGTAGCGCTTGTTGCTACCTCCTCTTCCTGATCCAATACCAAGAGTGGCTGCGCATCAGAAATGTCCTCTTGATATGGATCGGAAAATAATTCCAGTGACTCAAGCGGAAGGTATGTGGTGGTGGTGGTGGTGGTCGTGTTGTTGGTGGTAGTGTCTTTGGGGGTGCACATAGCAGAGAGTGAAGAAGAGGGTGCAGATCGAGAGGATGAGGAGGGTGCAGAAGAATAAGGCTGAGTGAGCCACTCAACCAAGTCTGGTGCGTCCTTTAAAGTAATTGAACGCACCTTCTGCAACTTCCCACTTTGGCTCAAGGCTGTTGCTCCTGCCCTACCCCTACCACCCCTGCGGAAGGGCCTGCCTCTTCCTCTGCCTGTCATTTTTTAAATCACCCTGTGACAAAACTCTTAGTCCCTATACCGCTGAAGGACTGCTGCAGTATAGGGCAGCGGTCAGCAGTAGTGCACGTCAACCCTATGTATTGTGGACCGATAGCGGTCCTTACAGAACAGCAGACTGTACTGCACTCAGGCCTATGTACCGTAGCACCCTATACCAAGTTACCAGTCCTTATAAAAACTTTTGTGGACCAAGCAGGTTGTGTGTTAGTGATTAGCAGACTGTACGTCAGTCCCTATACCAATGAAGGACTGCTGCAGTATAGGGCAGCGGTCAGCAGTAGTGCACGGCAACCCTATGTATTGTGGACCGATAGCGGTCCTTACAGAACAGCAGACTGTACTGCACTCAGGCCTATGTACCGTAGCACCCTATACCAAGTTACCAGTCCTTATAAAAACTTTTGTGGACCAAGCAGGTTGTGTGTTAGTGTTTAGCAGACTGTGCGTCAGTCCCTATACCGCTGAAGGACTGCTGCAGTATAGGGCAGCGGTCAGCAGTAGTGCACGGCAACCCTATGTATTGTGGACCGATAGCGGTCCTTACAGAACAGCAGACTGTACTGCACTCAGGCCTATGTACCGTAGCACCCTATACCAAGTTACCAGTCCTTATAAGAACTTTTGTGGACCAAGCAGGTTGTGTGTTAGTGTTTAGCAGACTGTGCGTCAGTCCCTATACCGCTGAAGGACTGCTGCAGTATAGGGCAGCGGTCAGCAGTAGTGCACGGCAACCCTATGTATTGTGGACCGATAGCGGTCCTTACAGAACAGCAGACTGTACTGCACTCAGGCCTATGTACCGTAGCACCCTATACCAAGTTACCAGTCCTTATAAGAACTTTTGTGGACCAAGCAGGTTGTGTGTTAGTGATTAGCAGACTGTACGTCAGTCCCTATACCAATGAAGGACTGCTGCAGTATAGGGCAGCGGTCAGCAGTAGTGCACGGCAACCCTATGTATTGTGGACCGATAGCGGTCCTTACAGAACAGCAGACTGTACTGCACTCAGGCCTATGTACCGTAGCACCCTATACCAAGTTACCAGTCCTTATAAAAACTTTTGTGGACCAAGCAGGTTGTGTGTTAGTGATTAGCAGACTGTACGTCAGTCCCTATACCAATGAAGGACTGCTGCAGTATAGGGCAGCGGTCAGCAGTAGTGCACGGCAACCCTATGTATTGTGGACCGATAGCGGTCCTTACAGAACAGCAGACTGTAACGCACTCAGGCCTATGTACCGTAGCACCCTATACCAAGTTACCAGTCCTTATAAGAACTTTTGTGGACCAAGCAGGTTGTGTGTTAGTGATTAGCAGACTGTACGTCAGTCCCTATACCAATGAAGGACTGCTGCAGTATAGGGCAGCGGTCAGCAGTAGTGCACGGCAACCCTATGTATTGTGGACCGATAGCGGTCCTTACAGAACAGCAGACTGTAACGCACTCAGGCCTATGTACCGTAGCACCCTATACCAAGTTACCAGTCCTTATAAGAACTTTTGTGGACCAAGCAGGTTGTGTGTTAGTGATTAGCAGACTGTACGTCAGTCCCTATACCAATGAAGGACTGCTGCAGTATAGGGCAGCGGTCAGCAGTAGTGCACGGCAACCCTATGTATTGTGGACCGATAGCGGTCCTTACAGAACAGCAGACTGTACTGCACTCAGGCCTATGTACCGTAGCACCCTATACCAAGTTACCAGTCCTTATAAGAACTTTTGTGGACCAAGCAGGTTGTGTGTTAGTGTTTAGCAGACTGTGCGTCAGTCCCTATACCGCTGAAGGACTGCTGCAGTATAGGGCAGCGGTCAGCAGTAGTGCACGGCAACCCTATGTATTGTGGACCGATAGCGGTCCTTACAGAACAGCAGACTGTACTGCACTCAGGCCTATGTACCGTAGCACCCTATACCAAGTTACCAGTCCTTATAAGAACTTTTGTGGACCAAGCAGGTTGTGTGTTAGTGATTAGCAGACTGTACGTCAGTCCCTATACCAATGAAGGACTGCTGCAGTATAGGGCAGCGGTCAGCAGTAGTGCACGGCAACCCTATGTATTGTGGACCGATAGCGGTCCTTACAGAACAGCAGACTGTAACGCACTCAGGCCTATGTACCGTAGCACCCTATACCAAGTTACCAGTCCTTATAAGAACTTTTGTGGACCAAGCAGGTTGTGTGTTAGTGATTAGCAGACTGTACGTCAGTCCCTATACCAATGAAGGACTGCTGCAGTATAGGGCAGCGGTCAGCAGTAGTGCACGGCAACCCTATGTATTGTGGACCGATAGCGGTCCTTACAGAACAGCAGACTGTAACGCACTCAGGCCTATGTACCGTAGCACCCTATACCAAGTTACCAGTCCTTATAAGAACTTTTGTGGACCAAGCAGGTTGTGTGTTAGTGATTAGCAGACTGTACGTCAGTCCCTATACCAATGAAGGACTGCTGCAGTATAGGGCAGCGGTCAGCAGTAGTGCACGGCAACCCTATGTATTGTGGACCGATAGCGGTCCTTACAGAACAGCAGACTGTAACGCACTCAGGCCTATGTACCGTAGCACCCTATACCAAGTTACCAGTCCTTATAAGAACTTTTGTGGACCAAGCAGGTTGTGTGTTAGTGATTAGCAGACTGTACGTCAGTCCCTATACCAATGAAGGACTGCTGCAGTATAGGGCAGCGGTCAGCAGTAGTGCACGGCAACCCTATGTATTGTGGACCGATAGCGGTCCTTACAGAACAGCAGACTGTACTGCACTCAGGCCTATGTACCGTAGCACCCTATACCAAGTTACCAGTCCTTATAAGAACTTTTGTGGACCAAGCAGGTTGTGTGTTAGTGTTTAGCAGACTGTGCGTCAGTCCCTATACCGCTGAAGGACTGCTGCAGTATAGGGCAGCGGTCAGCAGTAGTGCACGGCAACCCTATGTATTGTGGACCGATAGCGGTCCTTACAGAACAGCAGACTGTACTGCACTCAGGCCTATGTACCGTAGCACCCTATACCAAGTTACCAGTCCTTATAAGAACTTTTGTGGACCAAGCAGGTTGTGTGTTAGTGTTTAGCAGACTGTGCGTCAGTCCCTATACCGCTGAAGGACTGCTGCAGTATAGGGCAGCGGTCAGCAGTAGTGCACGGCAACCCTATGTATTGTGGACCGATAGCGGTCCTTACAGAACAGCAGACTGTACTGCACTCAGGCCTATGTACCGTAGCACCCTATACCAAGTTACCAGTCCTTATAAGAACTTTTGTGGACCAAGCAGGTTGTGTGTTAGTGATTAGCAGACTGTACGTCAGTCCCTATACCAATGAAGGACTGCTGCAGTATAGGGCAGCGGTCAGCAGTAGTGCACGGCAACCCTATGTATTGTGGACCGATAGCGGTCCTTACAGAACAGCAGACTGTAACGCACTCAGGCCTATGTACCGTAGCACCCTATACCAAGTTACCAGTCCTTATAAGAACTTTTGTGGACCAAGCAGGTTGTGTGTTAGTGATTAGCAGACTGTACGTCAGTCCCTATACCAATGAAGGACTGCTGCAGTATAGGGCAGCGGTCAGCAGTAGTGCACGGCAACCCTATGTATTGTGGACCGATAGCGGTCCTTACAGAACAGCAGACTGTAACGCACTCAGGCCTATGTACCGTAGCACCCTATACCAAGTTACCAGTCCTTATAAGAACTTTTGTGGACCAAGCAGGTTGTGTGTTAGTGATTAGCAGACTGTACGTCAGTCCCTATACCAATGAAGGACTGCTGCAGTATAGGGCAGCGGTCAGCAGTAGTGCACGGCAACCCTATGTATTGTGGACCGATAGCGGTCCTTACAGAACAGCAGACTGTACTGCACTCAGGCCTATGTACCGTAGCACCCTATACCAAGTTACCAGTCCTTATAAGAACTTTTGTGGACCAAGCAGGTTGTGTGTTAGTGTTTAGCAGACTGTGCGTCAGTCCCTATACCGCTGAAGGACTGCTGCAGTATAGGGCAGCGGTCAGCAGTAGTGCACGTCAACCCTATGTATTGTGGACCGATAGCGGTCCTTACAGAACAGCAGACTGTACTGCACTCAGGCCTATGTACCGTAGCACCCTATACCAAGTTACCAGTCCTTATAAGAACTTTTGTGGACCAAGCAGGTTGTGTGTTAGTGATTAGCAGACTGTACGTCAGTCCCTATACCAATGAAGGACTGCTGCAGTATAGGGCAGCGGTCAGCAGTAGTGCACGGCAACCCTATGTATTGTGGACCGATAGCGGTCCTTACAGAACAGCAGACTGTACCGCACCCAAGCCTATGTACCGTAGCACCCTAGGCAGACCAAGTTACCAGTCCTGATAAAGAGCTTTGTGGAACAAGTGAGTTGTGAATGATTAGCAGACTGCAGCAGAAGGGCAGCAGTCAAGTATAATATTCTTTCTATATTTGGAAGAAAGAATATTATACGTGTACAAGCCTATTACCGTACCACTGATACCAGTCCTGAAAAGAACCTTTGTGGAACTAATAGTAACAGCAAGTCTTTAAAATTATCCTCACTGCCTGACAACACTGCTTCCTGCCTGTCCCTATACAAATTGGCAAAAAAGAGTAGGCTGGAACGATTAGCTGGAACAGCTCTTTTGTGGACCTGATAGTAACAGCTAATGATGATGATGATGATGATGATGAAGAAAGACTAATCTGGCTGAGCTGTCCCTAAAATAGCAGCATACAGCGCTCTGTCCCTTTATCTAAACTGACAAAAGAAACTCAGGCTGCTGACCTAACACCTATACCAGTCCTGAAAAGAACTTTTGTGTACCAAATAGCTAGCGTTTTCTCTGTCCCTACTCCACACAGGATCCTTTCCCTACAGTGACAGAAGAAAGAATGTAAAATGGCCACCGGATCGGGTGTATTTATAGGTTAGGGGGAATGTCCAAGTGTCCATGAGCTGTCATGTCTCAATTGGTTGTCCTGTAACACATGATAAACGTGTCACGAAAGGTTAAAGTTCTTGTATACATTAAACACGTAAGTCCGCCGGGGCGAACGACGGAAAAAGGCGTTCGAACCCGCGGACGGCGAAAGTCGGAAATTCGCCGCGAAACGACCGCCGGGCGAACCGTTCGGCCATCACTATTCAGGAGTAAGTGATGTAGAGTTCAGGGGTCAGGAGTAAGTGATGCAGAGTTAAGGGGTCAGGTGTAAGTGATGTAGAGTTCAGGGGTCAGGACCAAGTGATGCAGAGTTAAGGGGTCAGGAGTAAGTGATGTAGAGTTCAGGGGTCAGTGGTAAGTGAACTTGCAGTAGACCCCCCCCCCCCCCCAGACTTGCACAGCTGGGACATTGATGAGAGTAGTAGAATCTTCAGCTGGACAGCCAGGAAGGGGTAGCAGCTCTTCTGGCTGGGAACCTCTCCTCCTGGGGAAGAACACTGTTCTACCAGGCTCCAGACTATTTATACACTCTCCCAGCCACCATCTGGGCTCCTTCTCCAAGGGATTGGCTGGAGCTGCATAAATATTCAGATTGCCCTTTTGACTCTCCCACCCACCATGTTCTGGAAACCTCCAGAAGAAAGGGGGATGCAATCAAACCTGCAGCATGACGGGAACCCAGAGCAGACCAAAGCAATCACATGCTGCTCTGCTGATTACAAGGGAGCCACACAAACTAAAATGTGCCTAACCAAAACTTAGCATGTGGGTGGGAAGTGGCTGCAAAGCAGCTATGAGAGATCCACACTGAGATGCAACAAGAGATGAAAGAAAATGGTAATATTATTATTAATGTTACTTTAAAAAGTTGTCAGTTGTTAATAATACGCAGCACTTTAGAAAACTAAATGTCATTCAGTTTGGCTTTACAGCAACTTTAGAGAAATAATGGTAATTGAGTGACTCAGTATAAGAATTGTTTTGCATAATTTATCTTTATATAAGCACCAAACCCCATTAGTATGTGCCCGCCTCGCTGTCTTCTAAGTAGTGGGACTTATTTATAGACTGCGCTGGGCGATTTTCCAAGCTTCTTTTTTTTCTGTTTATTCAATGCACTAAATAAGCAAACACAGCGAGTGGTCAGGAGCGAGCGCGGTCATATACAGGATTGTGTCTTTAAGCATCTTTCACCTATTACAGCGTACCACCACTTTAAATATTTAAACCACCGAAAGATTTTTTTTTTCCAATCAATACTATTGATCCGGCCAGACGCGGTAGTGCGCCGATCGATACGTCAGTTGATCAGCGCTCCCTCATGTGGCTTACTGGACTTATTCCCAGGCTGTGGCACAACGGCACGGAATCCGGTTACCGACAGCTGCCATGAAAACTGGGGCGATCGTTATTATTCGTATTTACGAGGGAAAGGCCAAAATGTTCAATTAAATTTGTCACCTTTGGTTCCCATTTTAAAATGAACCTGCCACACACCCAGGCAATTCAAAGTGAACATGTCATGGAAAAAGTGTCAATGTTTTTTTTTTTTAAATGGGGTGTGTCCACGCCTCCTCCTAACACCAGAACCTCATTAGTTACATAGTAGGCAAGGTTGACTAAAGACAACAGTCCATCCAGTTCAGCCTGTGCTGGTGTGTGTGGATGATTATTTCCTATATCCCTGCAGTGGCGGCTGGTGCTCAAAATTTTTGGGGGCGCAAACAAACTGAAAAAAAAAAAAAAACATAAATTGCAGCCTCACTCTACCAACAATCGCAGCCACTGTGCCCATCAAACGCAGCCACTGTGCCCATCAAATGCAGCCACTGTGCCATAAAATGCTGCCATTGTGCCTATCAAACGCATCCACTGTGCCATCAAACACATCCACTGTACCATCAAACACAGCCACTGTGCCCTCAAATGCAGCCACTGTGCCCCACAAAATGCAGCCACTGTGCCCATCAATTTCTGCCACTGTGCCATCAAATGCAGCCAGCCATTGTGCCCCATAAAATGCAGCCACTGTGCCCATCAATTGCCACCACTGTGCCATCAAACGCAGCCACTGTGCCATCAAACGCAGCCGCTGTGCCCATCAAACGCAGCCGCTGTGCCCATCAAACACAGCCACTGTGCCCATCAAACACAGCCACTGTGCCCATCAAACACAGCCACTGTGCCCTCAAATGCAGCCACTGTGCCCCATAAAATGCAGCCACTGTGCCCATCAAACACAGACACTGTGTCCATCAATTTCTGCCACTGTGCAATCAAATGCACCCATTGTGCTTCATAAAATGCAGCCACTGTGCCCATCAATTGCCACCACTGTGCCATCAAACGCAGCCACTGTGCCATCAAATGCATCCACTCTGCCCATCAAATGCAGCCACTGTGCCCATCAAACGCAGCCACTGTGCCCATCAAACGCAGCCACTGTGCCCATCAAACGCAGCCACTGTGCCCATCAATTTCTGCCACTGTGCCATAAAATGCAGCCATTGTGCCCATCAAACGCATCCACTGTGCCATCAAACGCATCCACTGTACCATCAAACGCAGCCACTGTGCTCATCAAACACAGCCACTGTGCCCTCAAATGCAGCCACCGTGCCTCACAAAATGCAGCCACTGTGCCCATCAATTTCTGCCACTGTGCCATCAAATGCAGCCAGCCATTGTGCCCCATAAAATGCAGCCACTGTGCCCATCAATTGCCACCACTATGCCATCAAACGCAGCCACTGTGCCATCAAACGTAGCCACTGTGCCATCAAACGCAGCCACTGTGCCATCAAACGCAGCCACTGTGCCCATCAAATACAGCCACTGTGTCCATCAAACACAGCCACTGTGCCCTCAAATGCAGCCACTGTGCCCATCAATTTCTGCCACTGTGCCCAATAAAATGCAGCCACTGTGTCCATCAAATGAAGCCACTGAGCCAACAAAAGCAGCCACTGTGCCCATCAATTTCGGCCACTGTGCCATCAAACGCAGCCACTTTGCCATCAAATGCAGCCACTGTGCCCCATAAAATGCAGCCACTGTGCCCATCAATTGCCACCACTGTGCCATCAAACGCAGCCACTGTGCCCATCAATTGCTCCCACTGTGCCCATCCATTGCTCCCACTGTGCCCCATAAAACGCAGTCAGTGGGCCATATCAAATGCTGCCAGTATGCCCCCCGCCTGCCCGCCGTCTGCACTTACCCTGTCTCAGTGGGACAGCTCCTTGACGTCTTCTTCCATCCTCTGCTATGATTGGACGCCTGGCATCCAATCACAGCGCCTGTCACTTTAGCCAAACAGGTGACGGGTAACAGATTCGAGCACCTGAATGGCAGAGAGGTGGTTTAGTATTAGGAAAGCGAATGTTCATTCGCATTTCTAACCAAGCTGAGTAACCTGTGAGCGCCCAGCATGGTGCTCACAGGTCACCTTTTTTTGATGCCTATTAGAGCCTATGGCTCTAATCAGGTGCTTCAAAACCACCCCCGCAGCTGTAATTCAGGTGCCCTATATCCCAATAGGGGGTGGCAGTGTCGGCCATAGATAGATTCATGCAATGCATAAATCTATCTATTGGTGCTAGAGGGGGGTGGCAGGAGAGAGGGTGCCGCGCCCCTGCGCCCTTAATGCACGGGTTGCCACTGTATCCCTGTATATTGTGTTCGCTAAGATGCACATTCAAGAGTCTTTTAAAACTATCCATACTTCCTGCCAACACCACCAATTGTTGAAGAGAGTTCCACATCCTTACCGCCCTGACCGTGAAAAACCCCCTTCGCAGCTTAAAGCGGAGTTCCACCCATTTAAAAAGTCTGCAGCTACAAAAAGTGTCCCATGGTCCAGCGATGTGTCCAACCGAAGCCTTGCTCCTCTCCCTCTCTACTGCGCTGGCATTGCAAGTGCAGACGGGCATGCACTGCGCATGCGCGAGCTGCACTGCTCGTTGTGAACGGCCAGGCAATCTTCTAGAACCTGTGATGTGTCCCAGAAGATTGCAGGGAGGGAGGGGCGGGATCCGCCTGGAAGAAAATCACCTGGCTTTTAGGAAAAAACTCAAGACCTTCCTCTTTTAGCAGATGATCAAAGCTCGCCACAGCGCCTAGAGGCGATTCAGTTCGCATTGTGAGCTATACAAGTATTTCGTTCGTTCGTTCGATGAACTTCCACTCGGTGCCGTGGTAACAGGAGAGGAAGTGGGAGCTGGGTACCTGTGAAAACTAGGTACCCGCTTTCCCCTCCCTTCCCCCTAAAAAAAAAATAACATGCCAAATACGGCATGTCAGGGGGTCACAAGTACTTAAAGCGGGAGTCCGCCGGGACTCCGCGTTTTTTTTTTTTTTTTAAAGCCAGCAGCTACAAATACTGCAGCTGCTGACTTTTAAAATAGTGACACTTACCTGTCCAGCGCGCCCGCGATGTCGGCACCCGAAGCCGATCTCTAGATCGTCTGTAAGGTGCTGCCGCCGCCATCTTGGGTATGGGAATCAGGAAATGGAGCCTTTCGGCTTCATTTTCCGGTTCCGTACTGCGCATGCGCGAATCGCGCTGCGCAATAAGGACGGTCCCCGCTGCCTCTGGGATCTGTGTGTTTCCCAGCAGGCAGCGGGGCACTTGCGGAAAGGGGCGGGCACTTGAGGAAAGGAGCGTAATCTACGCCCCTTTCCGCAGAGAGCTATCCCGGAAGTGGGTGCAGAATACCTGTACTGTACAGGTATCTGCACCCCCCTCCCCCCTGAAAGGTGCCAATTGTGGCGCCGGAGGGGGGGAGGGTTCCGATGAGCGGAGGTCCACTTTAGCGTGGACCTCCGCTTTAAAGCGGAAGTTCCATTTTTTGGGTGAAGGGTCAGAATCTTCCCAGGCAGAGAACGGAGCATCTTATTCACCCGGAATGGGCTGCACTGTCTATAGGTCAGAGGAATTTGACTTCCATTTCAGAAGCAACCTTACTGTATACAGAGCAAGCGACATCCAGAGACTGGCGAGATTGCTGAGCTCTTCGTCCCCCCACTGGATGACCACACACCAACCCCGAGGAGGGCGATATTAGGATCTTCGGTGGAAAAAATTGGAATATCGAAGTCAGATTCAGACTTTGTATCCAGAAAAATGTCCCAAAATAAATTGAAGAATTCTGTATTTAACGTTCAGTCCGTGAGACCAGAACCCAACCAGAGGAATGGCATCTACAAAACTTCCACCATACCAGTGAAGGGCATCAGGAAGAACTGAAGAGAGTTTCCAATTCGGGAAGTCCATCTCATCAAGCAGAGTTCTGCTTTAAGCTCTCAGAGGAGAAAGGAAAGGTGAAATGTTCTGCAGACTTTCTGTGAGAGAAGCGAGCTGTGCCTGCGGGACGACCATCACAAAAAAGAGGAATTCAAACTCACAGAGCTTGGAAATCTGAGTGAGAAAAGTTCAATTTTCAAACTTTCTTTTATTTACAGATAATTCTTCTCTATGAGCGGAAAAATGTTCTACAGATTCCACAAATCCAGAGGCTCGGTTGAGGGGCTCAACACTCCTTTTCATCAAGAAAAAAAAATTTCCTCAGGTCATCAGTCATTATTTCCCTGACGAAGGAGTGTGGAGCCTCTGAAACGTGTTGGCTTTTCCTCTAAATGCATTCTTTAGGGGACCCCCACCTCTACCAAGGGGAACCCCTCTAATATAGTGCTGTCTTTAAAATCCAGATCCAAAAACCTCATCCCTCCTGTATAACATTCAGTGTCATGAGTGATGTCTGAGTGATGTTTGAAATTACCGTACTCCCGGCATGTCCCCAGACTACCCCCTCTATCGTACTCCCGGCATGTCCCCAGACTACCCCCTCTATCGTACTCCTGGCATATCCCCAGACTTCTCCCTCTGCCGTACTCCCGGCATGTCCCCAGACTACCCCCTCTACTATACTCCCGGGATGTCCCTAGACTACCCCCTCTACCATACTCCCGGCATGTCCCCAGACTACCCCCTCTATCGTACTCCCAGCATGTCCCCAGACTACCCCCTCTATCGTACTCCCGGCATGTCCCCAGACTACCCCCTCTATCGTACTCCCGGCATGTCCCCACACTACCCCCTCTATCGTACTCCCTGCATGTTCCCAGACTACCCCCTCTACCTTACTCCCGGCATGTCCCCAGACTACCCCCTCTATCGTACTCCCGGCATGTCCCCAGACTACCCCCTCTACCATACTCCCGGCATGTCCCCAGACTACCCCCTCTACCATACTCCCGGCATGTCCCCAGACTACCCCCTCTACCATACTCCCAGCATGTCCCCAGACTACCCCTTCTATTGTACTCCCGGCATGTCCCCAGACTACCCCCTCTATCGTACTCCCAGCATGTCCCCAGACTACCCCCTCTATCGTACTCCCGGCATGTCCCCAGACTACCCCCTCTATCATACTCCCGACATGTTCCCAGACTACCCCCTCTACCATACTCCCGGCATGTCCCCAGACTACCCCCTCTATCGTACTCCCGACATGTTCCCAGACTACCCCCTCTACCATACTCCCGGCATGTCCCCAGACTACCCCCTCTACCTTACTCCCGGCATGTCCCCAGACTACCCCCTCTACCATACTCCCGGCATGTCCCCAGACTACCCCCTCTACCATACTCCCGGCATGTCCCCAGACTACCCCTTCTATTGTACTCCCGGCATGTTCCCAGACTACCCCCTCTACCTTACTCCCGGCATGTCCCCAGACTACCCCCTCTATCGTACTCCCGGCATGTCCCCAGACTACCCCCTCTACCATACTCCCGGCATGTCCCCAGACTACCCCTTCTATTGTACTCCCGGCATGTTCCCAGACTACCCCCTCTACCTTACTCCCGGCATGTCCCCAGACTACCCCCTCTATCGTACTCCCGGCATGTCCCCAGACTACCCCCTCTACCATACTCCCGGCATGTCCCCAGACTACCCCCTCTACCATACTCCCGGCATGTCCCCAGACTACCCCTTCTATTGTACTCCCGGCATGTTCCCAGACTACCCCCTCTACCTTACTCCCGGCATGTCCCCAGACTACCCCCTCTATCGTACTCCCGGCATGTCCCCAGACTACCCCCTCTACCTTACTCCCGGCATGTCCCCAGACTTTAAGGTAAACCAATTCTCTTCCAGTCTCATCGTGTGGCCCCATGTCCTCTTACACTCCCCAGGACTGAAAAGTTTCATACTTATGCTGGAATCCCCTTTGAGATATTTGTAAATCATTTTAATATCGCCTCTCAAGTGTCTCTTCCCCATTGAGAATAGATTTAGTGCTTGTAGTCATTCCCCATAATTGAGATCCTCCAGTCCCCATATTAATTTAGTTGGCCTTCTCTGGATTCCCTCCAGCTCCAACACATCCTTTCTTAGGATTGGTGACCACAACTGGACGGAATACTCCAGATGCCGCTGAACCAGAGTTTTATAAAGTGGCAGAATAATCCTTTTATCTCTGGAGTAAATTCCCTTTTATGCATGCTAATATTCTGCCTGCTTTGCTTGCTGCAGCTTGGCATTGCATGATATTGCTCAGTCTGTCTTCTACTAGGACCCCCAGATCTTTCTCCATCCTGGTGTACATGGCTGATGTGCGTGGCTGCAATATCCGCTGGCCACCCATGATCACTTCACAGAGAGCCAGAATGGGGAACAAACAGATCCCTGTTCTGTCAGGGGAGTACAGTGTGATTGTCTGTTCCTTGTGATCAGGAACAGTGATCTCTCTCCTCCTCCAGTCAGTCCTCTCCCCCCACATTTATAAACATCTTCCAGGGAACACATTTAACCCCTTGATCGCCCCCTAGTGTTAACCCCTTTCCTGCCAGTGTTATTTATACAGTAATTAATGCATTTTTTATAGCTCTGATCGCTGTAGAAATGTCACTGGTCCCAAAAATGTGTCAAAAGTGTCAGATCTGTCCACCGCAATGTCACAGATCCCCTAAAAATCTCTGATTGCCACCATTATTAGTAAAAAAAAAAAAATAATAATAAAAATGGCATAAAACTATCCCCTATTTTGTAGACGCAAGAACTTTTGTGCAAACCAATCAATATACGCTTATTGCGATTTTTTTTTACCAAAAATATGTAGAAGAACACATATCAGCCTAAAAGGATTAAGAAATCTTTTTTTTACTTTTTTTTTTATATACATATATATATTTATTATAGCAAAAAGTAAAAAATATATTTTTTTTTTTCAAAATTGTTGCCCTTTTTTTGTTTATAGTGCAAAAAAATATAAAAATAAAAAAAATAAAAACGCAAATACCACCAAAAGAAAGCTCTATTTGTGGGGGAAAGAAAGGACATCAATTTTGTTAAGTGCCAGCGAAATCGATGCAGTGCCGTATCGCAAAAAATGGCCTGGTCATTAAGGGGGTAAATCCTTCTGGGGGCTGAAGTGGTTAAAGGATACGTTCACTTTGTTTTTTTATGTTTTTAAATCCAGCTTCGATATGTAGCAATATACCATTAATGTACCTCTGCTGCTGCAAAAAAAAAAAAAAAAGGATTACAAAAAATAAACTGTGCTATAAAAAAATTCTCCCGCCCACAGTATATATACACGTCATTGTTTTGAACTTAAATACTGTTGTTATGGCAGCAGCTAGCTGCCATAACCCCAGTATCATTTTTTTTCTATGGGTAATTCAAAGTCTGATAAAAATGATCCTCATGGTATACCGAAGTATAATTACAAGCACTTCATGTCAAAGCCTTTTATTGACAATGACATGAAATTTATGCAAAGAGTCAATATTTGCAGCGTTGACCTTTCCATTTTAAGACCTCTGCAACTCCTATGAAAAAAACTAAGAAATTTCCAAGCTCAACTTACCGACCAGCCTGCGACCAACCAAATTGACCTGTCCAATAGTATGCGTTGGCTTTCTGAGCAACACAACTGGAGAGAGTGTTGGGAGAACGTCAGAGGAAGAACAGAGGGAGAAGACAGTGGAAGAAGACAGCAGAGAGAGGAGAACCGGCAGAGGGATAAGACAGCAGAGAGAGGAGAACCGGCAGAGAGAGAGAAGACAGTGGAGAGAGGAGAACTTGCAGAGGGAGAAGACATCAACAGAGAGAGAAGACAGTGGAGAGGGGAGAACCAGCAGAGAGAGAATTCAGCAGAGAGAGGAGAACCAGCAGAGGGAGAGAAGACAGTGGAGAGAGGAGAACTTGCAGAGGGAGAAGACATCAACAGAGAGAGAAGACAGTGGAGAGAGGAGAACTTGCAGAGGGAGAATACATCAACAGAGAGAGAAGACAGTGGAGAGAGGAGAACTTGCAGAGGGAGAAGACATCAACAGAGAGAGAAGACAGTGGAGAGAGGAGAACTTGCAGAGGGAGAAGACATCAACAGAGAGAGAAGACAGTGGAGAGAGGAGAACCAGCAGAGGGAGAAGACATCAATAGAGGCGGAAGACAGAGGAGAGAGGAGAACCAGCAGAGAGAGAAGACAGTGGAGAGAGGAGAACTGGCAACAGAAGAAGACATCAACAGAGGGAGAAGACAGCAGAGAGGGGAGAACCAGCAGAGGGAGAAGACAGCAGAGAGAGGAGACATCAACAGAGGGAGAAGACAGTGGAGAGGGGAGAACCAGCAGAGAGAGAAGACAGTGGAGAGAGGAGAACTAGCAGAGGGAGAAGACATCAACAGAGGGAGAAGACAGTGGAGAGGGGTGAACCAGCAGAGAGAGAAGACAGCAGAGAGAGAAGAACCGGCAGAGGGAGAAGACAGTGAAGAGAGAAGAACCGGCAGATAGATAAGACATCAAAAGAGGGAGAAGACAGTAGAGAAGGGAGAACCGGGAGAGAGATAAGACAGCAGAGAGAGGAGAATCGGCAGAGGGAGAAGACAGTGGAGCGAGAAGAACCGGCAGAGAGAGAAGACATCAACAGAGGGAGAAGACAGTGGAGAAGGGAGAACCAGCAGAGAGAGAAGACAGTGGAGAGAGGAGAACCGGTAGAGGAAGAAGACATCAACAGAGGGAGAAGACAGTGGAGAGGAGAGAACCAGCAAAGAGAGAAGACAGCAGAGAGAGGAGAACCGGCAGAGGGAGAAGACAGCTGATAGAGAAGACATTAACAGAGGGAGAACACAGGGGAGAGGGGAGAACCAGCAGAGAGAAAAGACAGCAGAGAGAGGAGAACCGGCAGAGGGAGAAGACAGCAGAGAGAAGAGCCAGCAGAGAGAAGAACCGGCAGAGAGAGAAGACAGGGGAGAGGGGAGAACCAGCAGAGAGAGAAGACCGTGGAGAGAAGAACTGGCAGAGAGACGAACTGGCAGAGAGAGAATACAGCAGAGAGAAGAACCGGCAGAGAGAGAAGACAGCGGAGAGGGGAGAACCAGCAGAGAGAGAAGACAGTGGAGAGAAGAAGTGGCAGAGAGAGAAGACACCAACAGAGGGAGAAGACAGCGAAGAGGGGAGAACCAGCAGAGAGAGAAGACAGTGGAGAGAGGAGAGCTGGCAGCGGGAGAGGAAATCAACAGAGGGAGAAGACAGTGGAGAGGGGAGAACCAGCAGAGAGAGAAGTCAGTGGAGAGAGGAGAGCTGGCAGCGGGAGAGGAAATCAACAGAGGGAGAAGACAGCGAAGAGGGGAGAACCAGCAGAGAGAGAAGACAGTGGAGAGAAGAACCGGCAGAGAGAGAAGACACCAACAGAAGGAGAAGACAGCGAAGAGGGGAGAACCAGCAGAGAGAGAAGTCAGTGGAGAGAGGAGAGCTGGCAGCGGGAGAGGAAATCAACAGAGGGAGAAGACAGTGGAGAGGGGAGAACCAGCAGAGAGAGAAGTCAGTGGAGAGAGGAGAACTGGCAGTGGAAGAAGACATCAGCAGAAGGAGAAGAAAGAAGAAGAGAAGCCAGAGCTGCTTTAACAAATTACTTTGTCAAAAACCTGTGTACTGTTTTTATTTTTGACACTTTTTTGGGGTGAGTGGGTACAATGTGCACCTGGCTCATTCACATAGGGAGGGGGCCCCCTTGTCAAAGCGGGCTTCCAGATTCCAATAAGCCCCCCACCGGCAGACTCCGACAACCACCGGCCAGGGTTTTCGGGAAGAGACCTTTGTCCTCATCAACATGGGGATAAGGTGCGCCCCCCCCCCGCCCCAAACCACCCACTCCCCCATGTTGAGGGCATGTGGCCTGGTATGATCCAGGAGGGAGGGGGGGCTCCCTCATCCTCCCCCTCCACCTTTTCTGGCCTGCCGGGCTGCGTGCTAGGTTAAGGGTCTGGTATGCTCTTGGGGGGGAACCCCATGCCAGTTTTTTTTCTGCAAGTCATCATCATGATCTGACTTGTGGTGCGACTTCTATTCAAATCAACAGGTTCTCACAAGGAACCATTCATTTTAAGTAGAGGTAGAAAAACGCTGCTAAAAGCTTGTGTGGCTAAACACGCGATAACGTCAGCTACTAAAAGCACGTTTTACAGCCGCTTTTTCTTGCCGTTGGTAGTGGCTTTGCAGCTTGTTTTTTTTCTAACGCCACGTGTGCCTGAGGCCCTACTGCTGGCATAAAACAGGGCTGATAGTAGCGCTCACCTTTTCTTCTCCGGACAAGGTTTTTTCCGGATGCCCCAAAAAAATCGGAAAGGGGTATCATCAGAAAAAATGACTTTCCCCCAGTCCTCAGCAATCCAATCCTTGTACCTTTTGCAGAATATCAGTCTGTCCCCAATGTTTTTCCTGGAGAGAAGTGGCTTCTTTGCTGCCCTTCTTGATACCAGACCGTCCTCCAAAAGTCTTCTCCTCGCTGTGTGTGCCGAATCTGCCGATGTCCTCACACCTGCCTGCTGCCATTCAAAATCAACAATGCAACCATCAGGCCCTCCCCTCACGCCAGGGTACTCGGTGTAACCCTAGACTCTGACTTGTAATTTCAGCCCCAAGTCCAATCGTTGTCAAAAGTTTGTAGATTTCACCTCCGTAACATCTCCAAAATTCGCCCCTTTTTAACAATTAAAACTACCAAGATCCTCATTCACTCCCTTGTTATCTCTCGCCTTGACTATTGCAACTCCCTTCTCATTGGCCTGCCTCTCCATAGGCTATCTCCTCTTCAGTCTATCATGAATGCTGCTGCCAGACTTATCCACCTTACCAACCGCTCAGTGTCTGCCAACCCTCTCCTCCAATCCCTACACTGGCTCCCAATCAGTGTCTGCCAACCCTCTCCTCCAATCCCTACACTGGCTCCCAATCAGTGTCTGCCAACCCTCTCCTCCAATCCCTACACTGGCTCCCAATCAGTGTCTGCCAACCCTCTCCTCCAATCCCTACACTGGCTCCCAATCAGTGTCTGCCAACCCTCTCCTCCAATCCCTACACTGGCTCCCAATCAGTGTCTGCCAACCCTCTCCTCCAATCCCTACACTGGCTCCCAATCACCCAGCGAATTAAATTCAAAATACTAACCACCACATACAAAGCCATTCACAACTCTGCCCCGAGCTACATCACCAATCTTGTCTCCAAATATCGCCCAAATCGTCCCCTCCGTTCTTCTCAAGACCTCCTACTCTCAAGCTCTCTCGTCTCCTCCTCCCACACTTGTCTCCAGGATTTCTCCAGAGCCTCTCCAATCCTCTGGAACTCGTTACCTCCACCGGTCCGGCTATCCCCTACTCTTGCTACCTTCAGACGATCCCTGAAAACTCATCTATTCAGGGAAGCCTATCACATCTCAAACTAATCTCCTACCACTTCCATCAACTCATTCCCAACAGTTATAACCTTCTGTACCACCTGCCCCACCCTATTAGATTGTAAAGTGGAGGGCCACCCTGAAAACAAAAAAAATATTAAAAATTACAAAAAAATATAAAAAAAAAAAAAAATGAAAAAAAATTTTTTTTTTTACTTACCAGAAATGCCTGTTGCTAGGCACTTTCTCCTAATCTTCCTCTTCCTCCTCCGCGGAGATCTTCTGTCTTCTGTCTTCGTCGCGGCGTCTTCTGGGTAATGAGTCGCGCTGTGTTCTGGGAACTGTGTGTTCCAGAACACAGCGCGTCCCATTCAGAAAGCGCTGCGGGAGTCGCGCATGCGCAGTAGCTGCGGGACTCGCGCATGCGCAGTAGGAAACGGGCAGTGAAGCCGTAAGGCTCCACTGCCTGTTTCCCTTACAAGGAATGGCAGCACCGGGACCCGAGAGCCGAGGGACGGGTCGGCCTCGGGCGGCCGACATCGCCGGCACCCTGGACAGGTGAGTTTGTTGATTAAGTCAGCAGCTGCAGTGTTTGCAGCTGCTGACTTTTTTTTTTTTTTTGTATAACCGGCCCTCCTCTTAAGCTCTTCTGAGCAGGGTCCTCTTAATCCTCTTGTATTTAATTGTATTGTAACTGTATTGTCTCCCTTTTATATTGTAAAGCGCTGCGTAAATTGCTGGCGCTATATAAATCCTGAATAATAATAATAATAATTCCCTAGCAAGCTCTGCACTGGTGGTGCCACCGATCCCGCAGCTGAATCAACTGTAGGAGACGGTCCCGGTGTTTGCTGGACTTTCTTGGGCGCCCTGAAGTCTTCACACATGCAGTGGAAATGTTTTTTTTTTTTTTTTTTATGGGATGAAGTTAATTTTCATGGCAAAGAGGGACTTTGCAACTAATTGCAATTCATCTGATCACGCTTCGTAACATTCTGGTGTTTATGCAAATCGCCATCATAGAAACTGAGGCAGCCGACTTTGTGAAAATGTATATTTGTGTCATTCTCAAAACTTTTGGCCACGGCTGTATACGGAACCTCAGCTGGCTCTGGATCCTTTATCATCTCCAGAACCTCATTGATGCCTCAATCACCTAAAGAGGAAACATCCCCCTGCAGATATCAGTAAGATATACCTTTAGGATTTTGAAAGTGGATATTAACAATATTGATCGAGTCAATTCCTGAATTTTTTCAATGAAAACTCAATCCTGTAAAAAAAAATGTATAAAAAAATTGGTGAAGTAAAAACTGTTCTAAGGTATGGAAAAAAAAAAAACGTAGAACTCTAGTGCCCTCTGCTGTTCTGTTTGAGTTATTGGTTTGAAGTTCAAAGCGGTATTAAAGCCAAAACCAAAAATGTAATATAACTTAACAATATTTAAGATATTGAGGCATGTGAGTAAAAGCCATGCTTGATGTGTGCCATGATGTCACTGCACAGGTGTGTACCCGGACCCGCTGCCGGATCTGAGGCCGAGCTCAGCAGTTCACAAATCAGATCTCTCCAAATGGTAACAAGTGCATTTTTCATGGGCACGGGATTGTTCGAGCGATTTCTGTTGAGTGCCAGTGGGCACACATTGATCATACAGTATACACACAGACACACACACAGTATACAGACACAGTATACACACAGACACACACACAGTATACACATAGACACACACACAGTATACACATAGACACACACACAGACACACACACAGTATACACACAGACACACACACAGTATACACATAGACACACACACAGTATACACACAGACACACACACAGTATACACACAGACACACACACACAGTATACACATAGACACACACACAGACACACACACAGTATACACATAGACACACACACAGTATACACACAGACACACACACAGACACACACACAGTATACACACACAGAGTATACACACAGTATACAGACACAGACACACACATAGTATACACACACAGTGTGTACACACAGACACACACACAGTATACAAATACGGACACACACACAGTATACAGACACACACACACAGTATACACACAGTATACACACAGACACATAGTATGCGCACAGTATACACACCAACACATGCACAGTATACAGACACACACATTATACAGACACCGTATACACACAGACAGTATACACACTGACACATGCACAGTATACAGACACACACATTATACAGACACCGTATACACACAGACAGTATACACACTGACACATGCACAGTATACAGACACACACATTATACAGACACCGTATACACACAGACAGTATACACACTGACACATGCACAGTATACAGACACACACACACACAGTATACAGACACCGTATGCACACACACAGTATACACACAGACACAAGCACAGTATACAGACACTGTATACACACACACACACAGTATACACACCGACACATGCACAGTATACAGACACACACACACACACAATATACACAAAGACACAGTATACACACACACAGTATACACACACACAGTATACACACAGACTACATACACACACACATTAAGCACATACATGCACACACAGTATACACACAGACACACCCACAGTATACACACAGACACACACACAGTATACGCACAGACTATACACACACACACAGACACACACACACACACACATTAAGCATATACCTACACACACAGTATACACACACTAGTACTTTTAATCTAGAAATCAGTCTAACACACTGCTGCTGCCCCATCTCCTGACATGCTGGGACTTGTAGTGCCCCAGCAGCTCACAGACAGATTGGATGGTAATACAGGAGAGGCGGGTGATATTTCTGTGTAGTGGTGGGCAGGTAATCAGTAGGGAGATGTAGCAGAGATTGGGGGAGAAGTGCAGAACATCCTTCCCCAGGAGCAGTGCACTTCTCACACACAGAACAACAATCTAACAGCCTCAGAGACAGGAGCTCTGCTGGAGGAGACACTGCCTCCCCCTTCTGGCCACCAGAGAAAGTACTGATAAAACTACATTTCACTCAGCCAAGTTAGTAATCTTACCTTGTATCAGCCTGAAATCCATCCCACACTGCAGGCTGTGTCCGGCCTGCCTCTCCTCTCCTCCAGATGTCGGCATCTCCTGCTCTGTATTCAAAGAAGCCGCGTGGGGGAAGGGGGCATGTACACTCTGTTCCCATTGGCTGAGGAGGTAGAGGAGGGGCGGAGCAGCTATAGCCTCCAAAATTTTACATCAAAATGATGTCGCTGTCTGACATTTCAGGGACAGATGTAACAATACACAGATTTTTACAATCTGTCCCTGGTTTTACTGAGGTTGGCAACCCTGACGGGGCGCCTTAGCGGCATGGGGCCCTCGGTCAGTGTCCGAGTGCCCGAATGGTTAGTCTGCCCCTGACTGTGCAATTTGTTTTGTTCTGAATTTGTTTTTTAATGAATTTTGACAAATCCATTCATTCAGAAATATCCGAATTAACGAAAGCCCATTTAAAAAAAAATTCAGAATATTCAGAAATCTAAATATTCGAAAATTCAACAGTTTGAAATTTTGGAAATTCAAAATTTGAAAATCCAAACATCTGAAAATTCGGAAATTTGGAAATCCAAAAATAAGAATGAGAAGCCGAAAATTCAAAAGAACGAAAATCCAAAAATCTGAAATAATAACTTAACTATTACTAAACTATCAAAATATAGGTATCGGGTGCTCTCTTTGGCAGCACATATATTAAAATTGGAACGATACAGAGATTAATAGCATGGCCCCTGTGCAAGGATGACACGCAAATTTGTGAAGCGTTCCATATATATATATATATTTTTTTTTTTGAACATCACTTCTTTTCATATATTACTTAGACTAACTCTAGACATTATCTAACAATGAAAACAGTGCAATAACCTCCAAAAGAGGTATGGGGAACATCGCTCACCTCCTGAGTGCAGCATGTTCCTGGGAGTGGTGTTCATAGTTACATAGTTAGTAAGGTTGAATAAAGACACCAGTCCATCCTGAGTGAGTGTCTACAATTGTCCCTATCCCTGTACATTGCACACTCACATCGGTCCCTACCCTCAAGGAGCCCACAATCCAAGGTCCCCATTCATATACTAGGGACAATTTTGGAGAGAATCCAATTAACCTGCCTGCATGTCTTTGTAGTGTGGGAGGAAACCAGGCAGGTAGCGTCGTGGTTGGGATTTGAACCAGCAACCCTTCTTACTGCTAGATGAGAGTGCTAACCACTACACCACTGTGCTGAGGTGACACTGATAGGCACCGATAGGTGGCAGTGATGGTCACTGATGGGTGGCGGTGATGGGCACTGATTGGTTACACTGATAGGCAGCACTTCTAGGTGGCACTGATTGGCACCTATGGTGGGCATTGATAGGTGGCACTTGTGGGCATTGATAGGTGGCACTTGCGGGCTTTGATAGGTGGCACTTGCGGGCATTGATAGGTGGCACTTGCAGTCTTTGATAGGTGGCACTTGCGGCATTGATAGGTGGCACTTGCAGGCTTTGATAGGTGGCACTTGTGGGCATTGATAGGTGGCACTTGCGGGCTTTGATAGGTGGCACTTGCGGGCATTGATAGGTGGCACTTGCAGTCTTTGATACGTGGCACTTGCGGGCATTGATAGGTGGCACTTGCAGGCTTTGATAGGTGGCACTTGTGGGCATTGATAGGTGGCACTTGCGGGCTTTGATAGGTGAAACTTGTGGGCACTGTGGGCACCGTCAGGTGGCAAAGATGAGGCATAATTACCTCTTCCTCTTTGTGACCGATGTCCCTTTCAGATGAGGCGGTGATCGGCGTTTTTTTTTTTCTCCTCCGCTGTCAGCGTGTATAGAATTCCTCCAGGTTCCCATATTACATTTTACCAAAAATTACAGATTGAAAAGAAACTGGCATTTCTAATAACATTCGATTACAATATGACTTGTGTCACAATTATATATACACTATATACATTTTTTATTTGCTATTCCCCCCCCCCCCCCACAAAAATGGAGGTACCCTTTAACCACTTGCCGTCAATTTTGTTTGGGTGCAACGCCTGCACGACCGCGCAATTGTCAGTTAAAGCGACGACGCAGGGCCAAATCGCAAAAAGTGCTCTGGTCAGGAAGGGGGTAAAATCTTCCGGGGCTGAAGCGGTTAAGGGGGGGGGGGGGAATCTTTCCAGTCTGTAAGTGGTTAGGGAAGAAATCATCTTAATTAACTGAATTTTTACTTTTACACCACAAGAGGGCAGCAAGTCCCATACAATGAGCAGAGATCCAAGCATATCATTTTTGTAAGCAGTCCGCTTGGATCGGGCCGGTGTCCGGTGTTCCCCTGAGAGGGGGCAAGGACTGATCTCCGCCTGACATAAGTAGGATTATTGAATTGTAAGGTACCAAAAGGAGAGACTAAGTAACTTTTTCTTTATTATATTTCTGAACATAGAAACAATTCATTATAAATAATGTGACTGTATGGATGCCAGCCAATCAAAAACACTTAAATTGCTTGAAAGATCCTTTATTACAATATGTATCATTCATTAACCACTTAAGGACCAGGCCTCTTTTTCAGACTTGGTGTTTTCATGTTTAAAACAGTTTTTTTTTGCTAGAAAATTACTTAGAACCCCCAAACATTTTATATTGTTTTTTTTTCTAACACCCTAGAGAATAAAATGGCGGTCATTGAAATACTTTTTTTTACACCGTATTTGCGCAGCGGTCTTACAAGCGCACTTTTTTTTTTAAAAAATGCACTTTTTTGAATAAAGACAACAGTAAAATTAGCCCAATTTTTTTTTATATTGTGAAAGATAACGGTACGCCGAGTAAATTGATACCCAACATGTCACGCTTCAAAATTGCGCCCGCTCGTGGAATGGCGTCAAACTTTTAGCCTCAAAAATCTCCATAAGCGACATTTAAAAAATTCTACAGGTTGCATTTTTTGCGTTACAGAGGAGGTCTAGGGCTAGAATTATTGCTCTCGCTCTACCGATCGCGGCAATACCTCACATGTGTGGTTTGACCACCGTTTTCATATGCGGGCGCTACTCACGTATGCGCCCGCTTCTGTGCGCAAGCTCGTCGTGACGGGGTGTTTTTAAAAATTTTTTTTTTTTTTCTTATTTATTTTAATTGATTTTATTTATTTTTACACTGTTTTTTTAAAAAAAAATGGATCACTTTTATTCCTATTACAAGGAATGTAAACATCCCTTGTAATAGAAAAAAGCATGACAGGTCCTCTTAAATATGAGATCCGGGGGGTCAAAAAGTTCTCAGATCTCATATTTGAGCTAAAATGCAAAAAAAAAAAAAAGAAAAAAAAAAAAAGAAAATCTGACATTTAAAAAAAATATATACCTTTAAGAGGTATGGGCGGAAGTGACGTTTTGACGTCGCTTCCGCCCTCCTATGGTATAGAGACGAGTGGGGGCCATCTTAGCCTCACTTGTCTCTATGCCCAGCAGACGGAAGGACCCGATCGCCTCCGCCGCTACCGACGGCTCCGGTAAGCGGCGGAAGGTGCGGGAGGGCGGCGGGAGGGGGGGGGGGTGGCACCTCTCCCGTCGCTGATAGCGGTGATCGCGCGGCGAATCCGCTGCGGAGACCACCGTTATCGTACAGCCGACCGCCGCCTGAAGAGATGGATATCTCGGTTGTGGCAGCAGCTGCTGCCGTTACCGAGATATCCCTCTTCAAAAATAGGACGTACATCGGCGTGCGGCGGTCGGCAAGTGGTTAAAACCAGATGACAATAACCACCATTTCTGACATTTCTCTCATATATGTAAAAATCGGTGTTTTTATTTTTATTTTTTTGCTAGGAAATTACTTCGATTCCCCCAAACATTATATATATATTAGCAGAGACCCTAGGGAATAAAATGGCGATCATTGCAATTGTTTTGTGTTACGCGGTATTTGCACTTTCATTAATAGAAAAAAAAAAAACACACAATATGTAACCCAATTGTTTTGTAAAATATGAAAGGTGATGTTGTTGCCGAGTAAATAGATACCCAACGTGCTGCTTACATCGATCAGTTAGGCGCCCTTCACACTTGGCCTCGCATGACTTGCGCTACAAAACGCGCGATGCGCATTGTGAGTGGCATTTCTTCTAAATGGCACCCAAAACACAGTGCGATTTTTGGCAACGATTGTCACGTGACAAAACACGGCGCTTAAAAAAAAAAAAAAAATCACCTTGAGCTTGTGGAGCGGAGGTTTCTTTTGGGGGGGGGTGACAAATGCGCGTAGAGCAGCCCATTATGCAGGAACCGCATCAAAAAATTGTCCCGCATAAAAACCGCGAGCAGGAACGTTTTTTTTTTTTGTCTGAAGGTGCGATCGTACATCTGTCTTTAGAAAAGGGCGAGGGAGCGTTCTACAGGGAGGGGGGAGGGGGGGGGGCACAGTTGCTACAATTTAAAACAATCAAGAAAGTTTGCATTGATCTCAGGGTCATGGAGGGTTCATCGCCAACACATCGCCATCGGGTTGCCTGCGTTTTTTTTTTAAAGGTCGCTGGGAAAAAAAAAAAAAAGAATTCCTGGGAGAGGCCACAGCGCAGCATTTCCACGCCTGCGAAATCAAACGGAGATCGGGCACATCTGCTGACCCACATTTGCTGATTTCTCGCATGTTTTATACACACCCGCCCACCATTATCTTGAAGAATTCCTCTCCGGCTCGCTGTAAACCCTTACAGCCTGAAATACGACACATACGGAGCTGCACTTGGCTGCCTGTGTCTGTTTGTGGGACGGAGCGATCAAAAAAGTCATCCTGTCTACACCCCAACCAGAGCTGGGGCAAGGTCGTCAGAGGCCAGGTGGGAACATACCAAACCCCCAAGATGTATGAGCAATATGTGTCAGCAAAAATCCCCCCCCCCCCCCCACACACACAAATTTCCCCTCCTAGCACAAATATATCCCCAGTCCCCCCCTCCTAGCACAAATCCTCTTCCCCATCCCCCATTCCAACAAAAATCACCACTCTTAGCACCCCCTCCCCCCAATTTCTCCTCCTAGATCAAATATATCCCAGTCATACCTACTAGCGCAAATCCCTCCCGTCCCCCCAAAACAATATTTGCCCTCTACCATTTTACTTTTATAGCACATGCCCCCCCCCCACCCAAGTCCCCCCTACTAGAACAAATTCTCTTGCCCAATTCCCCATCCCAACACAAATAACCACTCCTAGCACCCCCTCCCCCCCAATTTCCCCTCCTAGAACAATTCTTACCCCCTGCCCCCCCCCCCCCCCCTAAATTTCCCTTGCTAGCACAAATCTATCCCGTTATTCATAATTTTTTTCCCCTCTACCATTTTACTTTTATAGCACAAACCCCCCAAGTCCCCCCCTCCTAGCACAAATCCTCTCCCCCCCATCCCAACACAAATCACCAGTCCTAGCACCGCCCCCCCCCCCCAGAACAATTCTTACCCCCTGCCACCCCCCAAAATTTCTCTTCTAAACCCCCTGCCCTCCCCGAAAAAAAATTGTATGAGCAATATCTGTCAGCAAAAATCCCCCCCCCCCCACACACAAATTTCCCCTCCTTGCACAAATCTATCCACAGTCATCCCTACTAGCACAAATCTCCCCCCCCCAAAAAAAAATATTTTCCCTCTACCATTTTACTTTTGTAGCACAACCCCCTCCCCCCCAAGTCCCCCCTCCTAGCACAAATCCTCGTCCCCCATCCCAACACAAATCACCACTCCTAGCACCCCCACCCCAATTTCCCCTCCTAGAACAGCTCTTACCCCCTGCCGCCCCCCAAATTTACCTTCTCAACCCCCTGTTCCCCCACAGACCTTACATGATACCTCAGTACCCAAGGCACCCTCCCGCCTACCCCTTGTCCCGAGCCTGACCCTAACATGCTACATTCATTTTATCACAATGCTCTGTGACTGGTGACTGCCTCCCAAATGCACTTCTGCGTTGTGACCCTGAGACATGTATATAAATGCAACCGCATTGTAACACTGCGTTGCCGCAATATTTTGCACTTTATTAACCACTTGACCACTGGGCACTTAACCACTTGCTTACTGGGCACTTAAACCCCCCTCAGTCCCAGACCAATTTTCAGCTTTCAGCGCTGATGCACTTTGAATGACAATTGCGCGGTCATACAACACTGTACCCAAATGAAATTTTTATCATTTTTTTCCCACAAATAGAGCTTTCTTTTGGTGGTATTTAATTACAGCTCGGAGTTTTATTTTTTGCTAAACAAACAAAAAAAGATGCAAAAAAAAAAAAAAATCATGTTTAATAGTTTGTTATAAAATTTTGCAAACAGGTCATTTTTCTCCTTCATTGAAGTGCGCTGATGAGGCAGCACTGATAGGCTGCACTGGTGGGCACTGATAGGCTGCACTGGTGGGCACTGATAGGCTGCATTGGTGGGCACTGATAGGCTGCACTGGTGGGCACTGATAGGCATAGTTAAGGCGGCACTAATAGGCACAGATAAGGCGGCACCGATGGGCACAGATAAGGCGGCACTGATGGGCAAAGACGGGCACAGATAAGATGGCATGGATGGGTGGCACAGATGGGTGGCACGGATGGGTGGCACTAAGGGGCACTGATAGGTACCACTGATAGATGGGACTGCTGGGCACTGATAGGTGGCACTGATAGGTGGCTCTGATAGGTGGCACTGCTGGGCACTGATGGGCGGCACTGCTGGGCACGGATTTGTGGCACTGGGGTGCAGCACCTTTGTTTAGGCAGACTGTGGGCACTGCTGGGTGGCACTGCTGGGTGGCACTGTGGGCACTGCTGGGTGGCACTATGGGCACTGCTGGGTGTCACTATGGGCACTGCTGGGTGGCACTGACAGGGGGGACACATTGTTTATTTAGGCAGGCAAAGCAGGGGGCAGGTGGGCACTGGCAGGGGGCAGGTGGGCACTGGCAGGGCTGGCCGTGATCGGCTTTTTTTTTTCTCCTCGCGCTGTCAGCGCGAGGAGGAATAATAGCCGATTACCGGCTCCATTATATCACATGATCAGGTGTCATTGGCTGACAGCTGATCACGTGATAAGGGGTCGGGATCGACCCCTTGCACGGATCGGTGATCAGGCGAGTCTCATGCACGGGACGACGTCTATTGACGTCGTCCCGGAAAAGGAGATCCGCGCTGTAGCCGTCATTTGGCTATAGCGCGGATCTCAAGTGGTTAAACCCCCTTCCTAACCAGACCAATTTTCAGCTTTCAGTGCTCTCACATTTTGAATGACAATTACTCTGTCAGTCAACACTGTACCTATATGAAATTTTTGTCTTTTTTTCCATACAAATAGAGCTGAAAATTGAACACACCTGAAGTACTGACGGCTGATCTCATTTCTTGAGACCCCAACAAGTCAGGAAAGTACAAATACCCCCCAAATGAACCCTTTTTGGAAAGTAGACATTCCAAGGTATTTAGTAAGAGGCATGCTGCATTTTTTGAAGTTGTCATTTTTTCACACAATTCTTTGCAAATCGAGATTTTCTTTTTTTTTTTTTCACAAAATTTTTATATTAGCGGGTTATTTCTCACACACAGCATATGCATAGCACAAATTACACCCCAAAACACATTCTGATACTCCTCCTGAGTATGGCGATACCACATGTGTGAGACTTTTACACAGCGTGGCCACATACAGAGGCCCAACATGCAGGGAGGACCTTCAGGCGTTCTAGGAGCATAAATTACACATATCATTTCTTGACTACCTCTTACATTTTGAAGGCCCTGGAGCACCAGGACAATGGAAACGCCCCAAAAATAACCCCATTTTGGAAAGAAAACAACCCAATGTATAACATATGAGGCATATCGAGTCTTTTGAACATGTCATTTTTTTCTACAAGTTTTTTGAAAATGTGTAAAGAAAATGAAAATGCATTTTTTTTACACAATGTTGTCCATTTACACAATATTTCTAACACATAACATGTGCATACCAAACATTACACCCCAAAATAGATTCTCCTACTCCTTCTGAGTATGGGGATACCACATGTGTGAGACTTTTCCACAGCGTGGCCACATAGAGGATCAAAATGCATGGAGCACTGTCAGGTGTTCTAGGGACATAGGATTCAAATCTAATTTGACTACTTATTACACTTTTGTGAGGCACTGTAGTGGCATGGATTTGGCATGGATAACTGATGTGGCATGGATAACTGATGTGGCAAGGATGAGCATGAATGGGGATGGCTGAGCATGAATGGGGATGGCTGAGCATGGCTGGGTACGGCTGAGTATGGCTGGGTACAGCTGAGTATGGCTGGGTACAGCTGAGTATGGCTGGGTACGGTTGACTGTGGCTGGGTACGGATGACTATGGCTGGGTACGGATGACTATGACTGGGTACGGATGACTATGACTGGGTACGGATGACTATGACTGGGTATGGCTGACTATGGCTGACTATGGCTGACTATGGCTGACTAAGGCTGACTTTGGCTGGGTACGGCTGACTATGGATGGATACGGCTGACTATGGATGGGTATATATGGTATGGCTGGGTATGTCCAATTATGGATGTGGGTGGATGGGATGACTGAGCTTGGATGGATGGATGAGTATTGCTGAGGATGGATGGATGGCTGAGAATGTATGGATAGATGAGTATGCTGAGTATGGATGAGGATGGATGGATGAGTATGCTGATTATGGATGAGCATGCTGAGCATGGATGGCTGAGCATGGATGGATGATTATGCTGAGTATGGATGGGGAGCATGGATGGATGGATGGATGAGTATGCCGAGTATGGATGGGTGAGCATGGATGGATGGATGAGTATGCCGAGAATGGTTGGGTGAGCATGGATGGATGGATGGATGGGTATGCAGAGTATGGATGGGTATGCAGAGTATGCAGAGTATGGATGGGTATGCAGAGTATGCAGAGTATGGGTGGATATGCAGAGTATGGATGGGTGTGGATGGGTTTGCAGAGTATGGATGGGTATGGATGGGTATGCAGAGTATGGATGAGTATGCAGAGTATGGATGGGTATGCAGAGTATGGATGGGTATGGAAGGGTATGCAGAGTATGGATGGGTATGGAAGAGTATGCAGAGTATGGATGGGTATGGAAGAGTATGCAGAGTATGGATGGGTATGGAAGAGTATGCAGAGTATGGATGGGTATGAATGGGTATGCAGAGTATGGATGGGTATGCAGAGTATGCAGAGTATAGATGGGTATGCAGAGTATGAATGGGTATGCAGAGTATGGATGGGTATGCAGCGTATGGATGGGTATGGGTGGCTATACAGAGTATGCAGAGTATGGATGGGTATGCAGAGTATGGATGGGTATGGATGGGTATGCAGAGTATGCAGAGTATGGATGGGTATGCAGAGTATTCAGAGTATGGATAGGTATGGATGGGTAGGCATAGTATGGATGGGTATGCAGAGTATGGATGGGTATGCAGAGTATGGATGGGTATGGATGGGTATGCAGAGTATGGATGGGTATGCAGAGTATGGATGGGTATGGATGGGTATGCAGAGTATGGATGGGTATGCAGAGTATGGATGGGTATGCAGAGTATGGATGGGTGAGAATGAATGGATGGATCTGTCACTGAGCAGTGCTGTGGGCACTACACATACAGCCCACAGCACTGCTGCCACCGGTTCCTCCCTCCCCTCTCTGTTCAGTGTGAGCAGAGAGGGAAGGGAGGAACCGGAAATCACGCCGGTTTGTTTACATGTGATCGCTCCGTCATATGACGGAGCGATCACACGGCAAACGGCCACGATGATACTGTGTATATACAACCAGGGGCGGATGCAGAGTCTAGTCTCGGGAGGGGCACTGCCAGAAAATACAATTTTTTGCAGGCAATCGCCACCGTCGCCTGCCACCAGATGGGGATTGTCACTTGCCACGTCACCTGCCACCAGATGGGGATTGTCACTTGCCACGTCGCCTGTCACCAGATGGGGATTGTCACTTGCCACGTCGCCTGCCACCAGATGGGGATTGTCATTTGCCACGTTGCCTGCCACCAGATGGGAATTGTCACTTGCCACGTCGCCTGCCACCAGATGCGGATTGTCACTTGCCACGTCACCTGCCACATTTTGCGGATTGTCACTTGCCACACATTGCTGGTTGTCACTTGCCTTCCGCCACATGCCGCCTGCCACCAGATGGGGATTGTCACTTGCCACGTCGCCTGCCACCAGATGGGGCTTGTCACTTGCCACGTCGCCTGCCACCAGATGGGGATTGTCACTTGCCACGTCGCCTGCCACCAGATGCGGATTGGCACTTGCCACGTCACCTGCCACATTTTGTGGATTGTCACTTGCCACACATTGCTGGTTGTCACTTGCCTTCCGCCAGATGCAGATTGCCACTTGCCATGCCGCCTGCCACCAGATGTGGACTGTCACTTGCCACGTCACCTGCCACACATTTTAGATTGTCACTTGCCTGCCACCAGATGCAGATTGTCACTTGCCACATCACCTGCCACCAGATGTGGACTGTCACTTGCCACGTCACCTGCCACACATTTCAGATTGTCACTTGCCTGCCACCAGATGCAGATTGTCACTTGCCACATCACCTGCCACCAGATGTGGACTGTCCCTTGCCACGTCACCTGCCACACATTTCAGATTGTCACTTGCCTGCCACCAGATGCAGATTGTCACTTGCCACGTCGCCTGCCACTCATTGCCGATTGCCACTTGCTGCTAAGGTGGGGACTGTCTTTTGCTGTGTCCCAGAGTCAGGCAGCAGAGAGATGATGTAATCTCTCTGCTGCCCGCGGCTGCCTGCACAGTAAAGGGCAGGCGGTGAGAGATGATGGACGGTTTCCACCTACAAAATCTGTTTCCCCTGGCTCTCAGCAGAGATCGGAACTCCGCTCCTCCAGCCCTCTGCACTGCTGCTCCTCCCACTCTCTCCTACTTTTCTTTCTAACACAAATAGTATTGTGTTAAAAAGAAAATGATGGACAATGCAACAACATAACAATCATAATAATAATAATAATACATTTTGTTTATAGGTCGCCTTGAGGAATACCTAAGGTCACCTTACAAAGATAACAACAAAGCAAAAAATAAATAAATAAATAAATGAAATAAAATAAAATACATTACATAATTATTAAATTACAAAAACAAATCTCTGAAGTCTGACGGAGTATGCTAGTTATAAAAGATGATTTTTGAGATGTGATTTGAAGATAGGTAGAAATCAATGTTGTGGATGTCAGGTGGGGGAGGGGGGTGTCGGGGGGGGGGGGGAGCTAAAGGCTCTCAATCCCATAGTTGTCAGGTGGGCAGAAGGAACATTGAGATGAATGGAAGAAGAAGACCTGAGAGTGAGGGAGAGTCTATAGATATGAAGAGTTCAGAAAGGTACAGAGACGGAGTACGGAGGTAAATAACAATCTATCTGTACAACAGCAAACCACAGTCTACAGTGTTTTTTCTCTAAACCAGGGGCCTCCAAACTGTGGCCTGCGGGCTGGATGTGGCCCTTTGCTGGCCCTTGGGGCACTATTCCTCCCACTGACACCGATGATGGGGTACTATTCCTCCCACTAACACCAATTATGGGGCACTATCCCTCCCACTGACACCAATGATGGGGCACTATTCCTCCCACTGATACTAATGATGGGGCACTATTCCTCCCACTGATACCAATGATGGGGCACTATTCCTCCCACTAATACCAATGATGGGGCACTATTCCTCCCACTGACACAGATGATGGGGCACTATTCCTCCCACTGATACCTATGATGGGACACTATTCCTCCCACTGATACCAATGATGGGGCACTATTCCTCCCACTGATACCAATGATGGAGCACTATTCCTCCTACTGACACCAATGATGGGGCACTATTCCCCCCACTGATATCAATGATGGGGCACTATTCCTCCCACTGATACCAATGATGAGGCACTATTCCTCCCACTGATACCAATGATGGGGCACTATTCCTCCCACTGATACCAATGATGGGACACTATTCCCCCCACTGACATTAACGATGGGGCACTATTTCATCCCACTGATACCAATGATGGGGCACTATTTCATCCCACTGACATTAACGAAGGGGCACTATTCCTCCCACTGATACCAATGATGGGACACTATTCCTCCCACTGATACCAATGATGGGGCACTATTCCTCCCACTGATACCAATGATGGGGCACTATTCCTCCCACTGATACCAATGATGGGGCACTATTCCTCCCACTGATACCAATGATGGGACACTATTCCCCCCACTGACATTAACGATGGGGCACTATTCCTCCCACTGATACCAATGATGGGGCACTATTCCTCCCACTGACATTAACGATGGGGCACTATTCCTCCCACTGACACCAATGATGGGACACTATTCCTCCCACTGATACCAATGATGGGGCATTATTCCTCCCACTGATACCAATGATGGGGCACTATTCCTCCCACTGACACCAATGATGGGGCACTATTCCTTCCACTGATACCAATGATGGGGCACTATTCCTCCCACTGACACCAATGATGGGGCACTATTCCTTCCACTGATACCAATGATGGGGCACTATTCCTCCCACTGATACCAATGATGGTTCTAGGGCTAGTATTATTGCTCTCGGTCTATCGATCGCGGCGATACCTCACATGTGTGGTTTGAACACCGTTTTCATATGTGGGTGCTACTCATGTATGCGTTTGCTTCTGAACGGGAGCTCGGCAGGACGGGCATGTTTAAAAAAAAAAAAAATCTTATTTATTTTACCTTTTATTTTTTGAAAAGTCCCTTGTAATAGAAAAAAAAAAGCATGACAGGACCTCTTATATATAAGATCTGGGGGTCAAAAAGACCTCACATCTCATATTTACACTAAAATGCAATAAAAAAAAAAATTGTCAATTAAAAAATGTCCCTTTAAGAGCTATGGGCGGAAGTGACGTTTTGACGTTGCATCCGCCCTGCATTGTTACGGAGATGGGTGAGGTCCATTTTCCCTTCACTCATCTCCATGCCCAGCATGGGTGAAGATCTGATTGTCTCCGCCCTCTCCCACCACTGATAAAAGTGATCTCACGGTGAATCCGCTGCAGAGACCACTTTTATCTGAAAGCCGCTGCTGCCATAACAACGATATTCCTCTTCAAAGTAAGGACGTATATCAATGTGGGGCAGTCTGGAAGTGGTTGAAATTCCCCAAAAAGTGTAAAAGTGTATTTTTTCCCAAATAATGCAAATAGCGTGTGACATAAAAAATGGCAACACCCACCAATTTATTCTCTAGGGCCTCTGCTTTAAAAAAAAAAATATATATATATATATATATATAATATAATTATTTTTTAGCAAAAATGACTGATTGTTACATGTAAAAACAAAATAGCCACAAAGTATGTAAACTGCTAAATGCACCAAACATCTCTACAAGACCTGCAGGCCTCACCCACTGCATTAAACTATAGGAGGGGGCGGAGACAGGACCAGTCACCCTGCATAAGGAGAGAGAGCAGAGCTGTGGGAGGGGCCCAGCAGGCTCCACCCACTACAGAAAAATGACAGGAGGGGGGTGGAGACAGGACCAGTCACCCTGCACAAGGAAAGAGAGCAGAGCTGTGGGAGGGGCCCAGCAGGCTCCACCCACTACAGAAAAATGACAGGAGGGGGGCGGAGACAGGACCAGTCACCCTGCACAAGGAAAGAGAGCAGAGCTGTGGCAGGGGCCCAGCAGGCTCCACCCACTACAGAAAAATGACAGGAGGGGGTGGAGACAGGACCAGTCACCCTGCACAAGGAAAGAGAGCAGAGCTGTGGGAGGGGCCCAGCAGGCTCCACCCACTACAGAAAAATGACAGGAGGGGGGCGGAGACAGGACCAATCTCCCTGCACAAGGAAAGAGTTCAGCAGTGAGCGGTCTTTAGTACAGGAAGTCCCACACTGGATTACTGCACAGATCTGGAAAAAATACACAAAGCTCACGAGAAACAAGAAGACACATGATGAATGGATTTAGACAATATTTTGTTCATTTCTGTGTGTAGCTCTGAGTGTTGGGCCATCTCAGGCGGCGAGTGCCTCTTGTGTTCTCCTCTTGGCCTTGGTGCCCCTGTCAGGCACTGTATTGGCTGGCATGTGGCCCGGTTGCCCCCGGCACAATCTTCTGTGCGCGGTTGGAAACCTCCAGCTGCTCAATCTATTAACATCAGCAAAAACATCAGTGGAGGTCAGATGGATGAGGAAATGTGTGTGACATCTTCCGGCTATAAATAGAGGCGGTGAACGCTCTGTGATGTCATTTAACTCCATAAACACAATGTTACATAATGCCGTGCCAGTGTCACTTCATCACCAGACACAATTACTGCCAGCATCCAGAAATTGGGGGAGCTTGGGATCTCCTCTCCTAAAGGGACACTTGTAAAGCTGGAGTATTCCGTGCAAGTGTTCAAAGTTTAGCAATTTGTTGCCAGAGGGAAAGAAAGGAAAGAAAGAAAGAAAGAAAGAAAGAAAGAAAGAAAGAAAGAAAGAAAGAAAGAAAGAAAGAAAGAAAGAAAGAAAGAAAGAAAGAAATTTACCCAATCTGATGATAATTTACATTATGGGAAAAGGGAAAGGAAATCATCAGATTGGGAAGGTCTGTAACACTAGCATTAGTGTGGCGGAAATCAGGAACACTGTTACTGGCTGCACTGGTCTGGTGACACTGGGACTGGTGTAGTGGTCATCAGGAAAGCTGTTGCTGTCTTCATCTGGTCTGATGACATTGGGAACTATTGTGACAATAATCATTAACACTATTGTAATCATCAGAGTGGGGAGGTCTATCTCTATGTATTTTTCTCCTCACCCTTCTACTCTCCCTCTCTCCTTCCCTCTCCTCTTCTCTCCTCTCCTCTTCTCTCCTCTCCCTCTCTTCTCCTTCCCTCTCCTCTCGTCTCCCTTCTCCCCTCTTCTCCCTTCTCCCCTCTTCTCCCTTCTCCCCTCTTCTCCCTTCTCCTCTTCTCTCTCCTCTGCCTCTCCTTTCTTATCCTCTCCTCTCCCTCTCTTCTCCTTCTCTCCCTTTCCTCTCCCTTTCTTCTCCTTCCCTCTCCTCTCGTCTCCCCTCCTCTCCCTTCTCCTCTTCTCTCTCCTCTCCCTCTTCTTCCTTATCCCCTCCTCTCCCTCTCTTCTCCTTCCCTCTCATCTCTCTTCTCCCCTCCTCTCCCTTCTCCCCTCCTTTCCCTTCTCCTCTTCTCTCTCCTCTCCCTCTCCTTCCCTCTCCTCTTCTCGCCTCTGCTCTCCCTCTCCCTTCTCCTCCCCCTCTCTTCTCCTTGCCTCTCCTTTTGTCTCCCTTCTTCCTTCTCCTCTCCTCTCCTGTCCTGTCCTGTCCTCTCCCTTATCCTCTCCCTCTCTTCTACTTCCATCTCCTCTTCTCTCCCTTCTCCCTCCATCTCCTTTCCCTTTCCCCCTCTTCTCTCCTGTCTCCTCTCTCCTCTCTTCTCCTTCCATCTCCTCCCCTCTCCCTTCTCCTCCCATCTCCTCTGTCTTTCCCTTCTCCTCTCCTCTTCTCTCCTCTCTTCTCCTTCCCTTTCCTTTCCTCTCCCTTCTCCCCTCCCTCTCTTCACCTTCCATCTCCTCTCCTCTCCCTTCTCCTTCCATCTCCTCTTCTTTTCCCTTCTCCTCTTCTCTCCTCTCTTCTCCTTCCCTCTCCTTTCCTCTCCCATCTCCTCTCCTTTCATCTCCTCTCCCTTCTCCTTCCATCTTCTTTCCCCCTTCCTTCTCCTCTCCTCTCTCCTCCCCATGGTTGCCAACCTCCCGCATCATTTTTTACTGACAAAACATGGGCATTTTACTGGCTGAACACATTTTTTACTGGCAACCTGAGAAATGACAGAACTCCTATCGGTAACTAACACAGTGAATATTTGAACACGATATGGAAACACTGACAATACCGATAACAAAGTCATTTGCTTGATTTACATTTAATAAGTCAACACAGCATGAAATTATCAGCCCCTGATATTTACTGGCAATTGTAAAAAAAAATCACAGATTTTTCCAAACTGTCAGTAAATTTACTGGCAGTTGGTAACCCTGCCCCTTCCTCTCTCCTCTCCTTTTGGAGAGGTCATGACATGTCCCACTACAATGGGGGAGATTTACTAAAACTGGTGCACACCAAATATATCAGAATATTTCATGACCTCTCCAAACAGCTAGACTGCAGAGGAGAGGAAAACAGAAGTAGATGGAACGATCTCCCCGATCTGATGATTGTATACATTGTAGCAGACATCTCCGGCCCTCTCCGATGGGGAATGTTGCTCTGACAGCGGATCAGCCTGTCAGTCAGTAGTTTGCAGTGAAATTCTGGGAAAACAATCACATCTTTTACCCAGTTAATTGATTGTTAAGTTGGTTGCCATGGCAGCGCAGTTGTCGAGAAGCGAGTTTGCATCAATTTCTAAGCAATGCAGAAAGAACGGCGATGTTACGTAACTGGTTTACCTGCGCAAACCCCCACACTTTCCACCGAGTTCCTAACCCCCCACAACTGCCTCCTCCTCTTCCCCACAACTCTAATTATCCGCTAATCGTGGAATATTCCACCCATTACCTCCATGTCAGTGCTCAGTGATGTGTGTGTGCTACAGGTGAGCGGGGGATAGATGCACGCCAATACTCTGCAGTCCGAGGGCCCCGCAGGAGGATAAAAAGAGGCTGCAAAAAAAAAAAAGGATAAGAATGATCATTCATGTTTTGTACTTGCCTGGACACCCTTAACACAGTCGTGTAAATACAAATGTAAAACTATAGCTGTGAGGGGTTTTCAAAAGTTGGTAAGAGGAGTCACGAGGCTCTCTGCAATTCAGGTGTTTAAAAGTCTATGGGACACAAACTTGAAAAATCAAAAGTGCTAATTTTAAAGGTTAATATGCAAGTTATTGTCCTAAAAAGTGTTTGGGGACCTGGGTCCTGCCCCAGGGGACATTTATCAATGCAAAAAAAAGTTTTAAAAATGGCAGTTTTTTTTAAGGAGCAGTGATTTTAATAATGCTTAAAGTGAAACAATAAAAGTGAAATATTCCTTTAAATTTCGTACCTGGGGGGTGTCTATAGTATATCTGTAAAGTGGCGCATGTTTCCCATATTTAGAACACTCTGAGAGCAAAATTACATTTCTAAAGGAAATATAAGTCATTTAAAACTACTCACGGCTGTAATGAATTGTCGGTCACGGCAATACAGATAAAAGTGATTGAAAAAAAAACGGCATGGGTTCCCCCCCCCCCACCCCCAGTCCATTACCAAGCCCTTTGGGTCTGGTATGAATATTAAGGGGAACCCTGAACTGAAATTTAAAAAACAATTTCTCGGGGGTCCCCCCAAATTCCATTACCAGGCCCTTCAGGATTTTAAGGGGAGCCCCACGCCAAAATAAAAAAAATGGCATGGGGGTCCCCCAACAATCCATATCAGACCCTTATCCGAGCATGCAACCTGGCATGCCGCAGAAAAAGAGGTGGGGACGAGAGAGCAGCCCCCCCATCCTGAACCGTACAAGGCCACATGCCCTCAACATGGGGAGGGTGCTTTGGGGTAGCCCCCCAAAGCACCTTGTTGTTGTCCCCATGGCGTCAGAGGGGGGGGGCGGGGCCAACTAGGTAATAAACGGGTGGTCCCGTCCCCCTCTGATGCCACGAGGAAGCCATTGGCAAGTCCCCGTGCATCAGAGGGGGGTGAGGTCACCCGGGTACATCACCGTGTGGCCCGGCCCTCAGTTTTAAAAGAACTGTCATTGGCACTGAAGCGTCATACAGCAGGTGCCTCCCATGAAGGCAGATCGGTGACGGCTTTTTTTTTATTTTTCGGTCTGTCGGCAGAGCCATAGAAGATGAATGGACTTTGTGAGACATTTTTATTTAAAACAATTTTTTTTAACACTTTTTTTGTGAAATGGTATGGGTACAATGTACCGTTACCATTTCACACAAGGGGGTGTGGGATCTGGGGGTCCCCTTGTTAAAGGGGGCTTCCAGATTCCGCTAAGGCCCCCACCCGCAGACCCCCACAACCACTGGGCAAGCCCAAAGCACCCTTCCCATGTTGAGGGCATGTGGCCTGGTACAGTTCAGGAGTGGCGCGCTCTCTCGTCCCCCCTCTTTTCCTGCAGTCTACCAGGTTGCGTGCTCAGATAAGGGTCTGGTATGGATTTTTGAGGGAATCCCCACACCATTTTTTTAAAATTTTGGTGCAGGGTTCCCCATAAAATCCAAACCAGACCTGAAGGGCCTAGTATGGAATTCGGAGGAGCTTCCACGCAATTAAAAAAAAAAATTGGTTCAGGGTTCCCCTTAATATTCATACCAGACCCAAAGGGCCTGGCAATGGACTGGGGGGGGGGGATCCCATGCCGTTTTTTGTAATGACTTATCTGTATTGCCGGGACCCGACAATTCCTTATAGCCTCGAGGAGTTTTAAATTACTTTTTTTCCTTTAGAAATTTAATTTTGTGCAGGGACTGTTGTAAACATGGGAAACATGCGCCACTTTACAGGCATACTATAGACACTCCCCAGGTACAAAATTTAAAGGAATATTTCACTTTTATTGTTTCACTTTACGCATTATTAAAATCACTGCTCCCGAAAAAACTGAAGTTTTTAAAACTTTTTTTTGCATTGATACATGTCCCCTGGGGCAGGACTCAGGTTCCCAAACACTTTTTATGACAATACCATGCATATAAGCCATTAAAATTAGCACTTTAGATTTCTCCCATAGACTTTTAAAGGGTGTTCTGTGGCTTTCGAATTTGCCGCGAACGCCTCAAATTGTTTGCTATTCAGCGAACAGGCGAACACCCGTGTTTGAGTCGAACTTACGTTCGACTCGAACATCGGGCTCATGTCTACTAGTGAGACTCACAGGAAAAAAGAGCACCTGACTGTCAGCGACTGATTCAAATGCTACCCAAAAAATGTGTTAGCGTTGGCAGGGATCAGGCCTGACTCTGCGAATGCTGCAGTTATGTGTTTAGTGTTTGTAAGTGACAGTGATCGATTGATACTGCACTTCAGTGAGCTGGGCTGGGCTTGGCTGGGTGGAGGGGCTAAATGCAGGTGCTAGCGGGTATCTGGGCTAATCCCGCTAACGCTGCGTTTTTGGGAACCCTAAACTTTTGGGGACGCTAATATAGTTATGATCTGATCAAAGATATCGATCCGTTTAGATACTATATTACTAAGGGAGGTGTATGGTGCGTGTGTGGGTGTTAGCGCTACTGGCACTAATCTGACGCAGACCCTAACTGATGCTAAAACCTAGCTGATATCACCCATCGGGTGATCAGGGGGTTAAACCTTAATTTAGGTAATATCCGGTGGGTGCCCTGACGCTATAAAAAAAAAAAAAAAAGAACCATCGTCACCCGTGACACTAATACGCCGATCACTGGTGACAGGGGGTGATCAAGGGGTTAAACCTTAATTAGGGGGGTTAGGGGGGTTCTTAGACCTATCTGGGGATATTACTAAATACCCTAACACTGATTATTGTCACAAATGACACCAGTACAGTGATCAAAGAAAAATATGATCGCTACACTGGGTGTCACAGTGACAGCGGGTGAAGGGTTTAACTGGGGGTGCGATCGGGGGGTGATCGAGGGGGGGGGGGTTGAAATATGTGGCTACATGGACTGTGTCAGTGTAGTGTTGGTGCAACTTACTCTGAGATGTCTTCTCTCCTCTCTCTGGAAAGAAAAGGATGACATCACTTCCCCTGCCTGTGTTTACACTTACGCAGGCAAGGGAAGAATTTCTTTCACCAGAACCGATCACCAGGTCTAGGCCAGAAATCATTGGCCTGGGCCTGGTTCTGAAGCGAATCCGATCGTCGCGGGGTAAGTAAAACTGTGGTGGCTGGTCAGGAACTGGTTAAAGCGGGAGTCCGCCGGGAGTTCCGCCGTTTTTTTTTTTTAAAAGCCAGCAGCTACAAATACTGCAGCTGCTGACTTTTAAAATAAGGAAACTTACCCGCCCAGCGCTCCCGCGATGTCGGCACCCGAAGCCGATCTCTCGATTGTCTCTCGGGTGCTGCCGCCGCCATCTTGGGTATGGGAATCAGGAAGTGGAGCCTTTCGGCTTCATTTCCCGGTTCCCTACTGCTCATGCGCGAGTCGCGCTGCGCAATAAGGATGGTCCCGCTGCCTCTGGGATCCGTGTGTTTCCGAGCAGGCAGCGGGGGACTTTCCGCAGATAGCTATGCCGGAAGTGGGTGCAGACAGGGGCGTAAATATAGGGGGTGCAGCAGTCGCGACCGCAACTGGGCCCTGTGCTGCAGGGGGCCTTTGCAGCCCCCTTTACATATGGCCGGCAGCAGCATAGGCAGCTAGGGGCACACGAGTGGCTGGAGGTGGAGGGTGACTAGCAGAGCTCCATGCTCGACTATCACACTGGCTGCTCTTTAATTGTGCATTCCCCACATGACCTGTGTCCTCGGCCGGCTCCTCAGAGTACCCCTCTCCTGCTCCATGCATTGCCGCTTAGTCCGATGTCTGTTCTCCCCAACCAGATGGGGCACCTAAAAATAAAAATTAAATAATAAAAAAAAACTACTGATGCCAGTGGTGGAACTACAGGGCTCACAAAGGTCATACCTGTGACCACGCAATGGAGTTCCACCGCCGGATTCGGAGGGAAGGGCCCTGGCTGGGGTTCAGGGGGGCCCTTCATGGTTTCTTGCATCGGGGCCCTGAAGGTTCTAGTTACGCCACTGGGTGCAGATACCTGTACTGTACAGGTACCTGCACCCCCCTCCCCCCTGAAAGGTGCCAATTGTGGCGCCGGAGGGGGGGAGGATTCCAATGAGCGGAAGGTCCACTCTAGGGTGGACCTCCGCTTTAAGTGTTTAAAAAAAAATGAATAATACATTTTTTTTTTTAAGTGCCTCCGCCCCAAAAAATTGCGTTTGAAAATCTGCTGTGCAAATACCATGTGGCATAAAAAATTGCAAAGCCCGCCAATTTATTCTCTAAGGCTTCTGCTTAAAAAAAAATATATAAAATATATATATATATATATATATATATATATATATATATATATATATATATAAAAATACTGATGTGTTAAATGTGACTACAAAATGTCAGACTGTTAGTGGTTAAACGTGTGTGCAAAAAAAAAAAAAATATACAAAAATTTCTCTGGCAACAAGAGGGTTAAGGAGAATTTACAATTAGGTTGCAAAGTGTATGGTCCCCTTTAGACCTCTTTATAAAGCCTTGTGCAGATTTGTGGGTGCCACCTAGAATGTCCGGAATGATAAGAAGAAGTTGGCTTCCTCTCTGTCTAGCTGCGTTTGCCATGGGTTTCAGCGTTTTTTCCTCAGCAGCAGAGCGGCAGTTTAATCCTGAAGTCATTGCTATTTTTAGAAACATTGGAGGAGGTAGGAAGTCCTGTATTCTTCTCTGGAAAAGGTGGCGACTGTGGCGACATAAATTTTTAGCTCTGTGATTTGGAATTTGTTATTCCTCTCATTCTTCTTATCTCCGATCCCTCTGGCCTCTACGTTGGCATATCACAGAGCCAGAGAATGGACATTACGTTCGTTATTACTTCCCCTCGGCCTCTCCACCGCATGGAACAACATTAAGGTGTGCGATCGCCATGGTGCTGAAGGGTATAATTTAATCACCATAACAAGCACAATGTATTCACGTTGCGCTCCTCCGTTTATTAACTCCAGAGGCTACAGCAATTAGTTTCAATCTTGGCAAGTCTCTCTCTTTCAGACAACTGCACATCCAAAGCTCGATCTTCACCAATTTACCCAATAGATCAGCATTTTCCAACTAATTTACAATTGAGGAATCGGGGGGAGGGACAAAAGAGCAAGACCTGCAACCTATGCAGTCCGCAGCACATAGGGGTGGCTTTCACTTGGCCTTTTCATCTTGGGTACTAAGGGACCTTGTCCCAGAACTAGGAGGAACCCTTGAATTAGGTCTGAGGTCTCAAGGAACTCCTGGTAAAATGAATATATTGACAGCCCTTCACACAATGGGGTCGTCAGTGAGCTGAAATTAACATGTATACTTAGGGGTCTTTAAAAGGCAAATGTGACTTTCACCAAACAGGTAGAGAATCAGTTGCTGCTATTTAGAACATGTGGATCTGGAAGATGTAACACCCAGTTGTATAATTTCTTTTTTTTTACTTCTCTCAGTTCATCACATTTTCAGCACTAAGTCAGTAATAAATGATAATATGATCTAGAAAAGAAATACAGACGGTGAAACATGTGTGGTGGTCTGTGAAGAAGCCCCCTCCATTACATTGGTGGCCAGTGAAGGAAGGCTTCCATACATTGGTGGTCACTGGACGAGGCCCCAATTACATTGGTGATGGTGACCAGTGGAGAGATGCCTCTTGAGATTGGTAAGCAGGGGAGGATGCTTCCATAACATAGGTGGCCAGTGGAGGATGCTCCTGTTACATAGGTGGCCAGTGGAGGATGCTTCCATAACATAGGTGGCCAGTGGAGGATGCTTCCATAACATAGGTGGCCAGTGGAGGATGCTCCTGTTACATAGGTGGCCAGTGGAGGATGCTCCCATAACATAGGTGGCCAGTGGAGGATGCTCCTGTTACAGGGGTGGCCAGTGGAGGATGCTCCCATAACATAGGTGGCCAGTGGAGGATGCTCCTGTTACAGGGGTGGCCAGTGGAGGATGCTCCCATAACATAGGTGGCCAGTGGAGGATTCTCCCGTTACAGGGGTGGTCAGTGGAGGATGCTCCCATTACATAGGTGGCCAGTGGAGGATGCTCCCATTACATAGATGACTAGTGCAGAGATGCCTCTTGCGATAGGTGACAAGTGGAGGATGCTTCCATAACATAGGTGGCCAGTGGAGGATGCTCCTGTTACATAGGTGGCCAGTGGAGGATGCTCCCATAACATAGGTGGCCAGTGGAGGATACTCCTGTTACATAGGTGGCCAGTGGAGGATGCTCCCATAACATAGGTGGCCAGTGGAGGATTCTCCCGTTACAGGGGTGGCCAGTGGAGGATGCTCCCATTATATAGGTGGCCAGTGGAGGATGCTTCCATTACATAGGTGACTAGTGCAGAGATGCCTCTTGCGATAGGTGACAAGTGGAGGATGCTTCCATTACATTGGTGGCCAATGGAGAGATGCCTCTTGAGATTGGTGGCCAGTGGAGCAGGCCTCCTTTACATTGATGTCCATTGGCCAATAAAGGAGGGCCCTGTTACACTGGAGGCCAGTGTAGAGATGCCTCTTGAGATTGGTGCCAGTGGAGACCCCTTTTATATTGATAGCATGTGGAGAGATGCTTCTTAATAATGGTGGCCAGTGTGGAAATGCCAGTTAAGACTGGTGATCAACTCAGGGATTCTCGCTTACATTGGTGGCTGTTGAAGGAAGACCACCTTACATTGGTGGCCAGAGGAGAGATGATTCTTAAGACTGGTGTCCAGTGGAGCTTTGCCGCTTGAGATTGGTGGCCAGTGAAGGTGTGCTCAGTGGAGGCATGTCTCTTGAGTTTGGTAGCCAGTTAAGGAGGTCCCCTTTACATTTATGTTCAATGGAGAGATGCCTCTTGATATTGATGGCCAGTGAAGGAGACCGCTTTACATTGGTGGCCAGTAGGGATGATCCCGATGTTTGAGTCGAACGTAAGTTCGATTCAAACTCCAGGTGTTCACCCATTCGGCGAATACTGAACATTATGGGGCGTTTGTGGCAAATTCGAATGCCGTGGAACGCCCCATAATGCATTGCGATATCGCAGTGCATTGGCGTCCTATGACAGCGTGCTATGCTGAGAGAGCCATAATTGGCCACAGGCAGGGTGCCTTTAGCCAAACATGGCTCAGAGGGTTAAGTCTACCCCCCACACTATGTAAGGCTGTTTACATAGCGGCCATATATAGTGTAATAAATGAGAGCAGCAAAATTAAATTTCTAAAGGAAAAAATGTAATTTAAAACTGATTGCGGCTGTAATGTATTGCCGGACCCCGGCAATATAGATAAAAATCATTTAAAAAATGGCATGGATCCCACCTCAGTCCATAACAGGTCCTTCAGGTCTGGTATGAATATTAAGGGGAACTACATGGCAAAATAAAAAAAATTGTGTGGGGGTCCCCCAAAAATCCATACCAGACCCTTATCCGAGCACACAACCTGGCAGGGTGCAGGAAAAGGGGGGGTGAGAGAGCACCCCCCTCCTGAAACGTACCAGGCTACACGCCCTCAACATGGGGAGGGTGCGTTGGGGTCCCCCCCAAAGCACCTTTCCCCATCAACAAGGGCCTCATCCCCATAACCCTTGCCCAGTGGTTGTCAGGGTGTCTGGGCCGGGGCTTCTCAGAATCTAGAAGCCCCCGTTAACACTGCCCCCTCTTATGTCACATGACATCAGAAGGGGAGGAGTCACTTCGTTACATCCCCGGTGCCCCTGTCCTTGGCTATATTAGAGCTGTGATTGAGAAAAGACATCAGTCCCATCGAGGCAGAGATTTTCCTTTTTTATCTTTTAAGGACCATCGGCGCAGTGATTGACGATGGATTTACATCGCGGGACACTTTTTAAAAAAGAATAACATAAGGAATTGTCAAAAACTGTTTCCTGTCCTTTTTACTTTTCGGACACTTTTTTGGGTGAATGGGTAGGGTACAATGTACGCGATACATATTCACATAGGGGGGGGCAGGATCTGAGGGCCCCCTTGTTAAAGGGAGCTTTCAGATTCTGATAAGCCCCCCCCCCCCCCCCCCCCACAGACCTCCAAAACCACTGGGCAAGGGTTGTGGGGATGAGGCTCTTGTCCCCATGATGGGGACAAGGTGCTTTGGGGGAATGCTCCATAATACACTGTGAGATCGCAGTGCATTGCTGTATGATGATTGGCCAAAGCATGCACCTGACCTGCATGCTTTGGCCAATCCCAGTGCCCTTAGCTAAGAGAGCCATAATTGGCCAAAGGCATTGTGCCTTTGGCCAATCATGGCTCAGGGGGACTAAGTCCACCCCACACACTATATAAGGCATATAAGTCAATATATTTATATACTCTGCATCCAGTGTAGCCTATATCTGCAGTGCATTCCGTGAGGCCCAAAGCCAAAGGAAAGAAGAGAAAATAATGCAGACAGTGTTACACATGACAGCGTGTAAAGGGGAGGCAACAATGGGTTACAATCAGGGAAGTTTGCAAGGAAGGGGAGGGACGGATTGGTAAAAATTATCAGAGTGGGGGGGGCATTGTTTATTTAAGGGGGAGGCGGGGCTTCCAGGCAGCAGGTGCTAGGGCCGAAGGTAGGAAGCAGTTTCCCACCCACCCTCCCTGTTTTTTTGGTTTTTGTTTGTCTGTTTGTTTTCTTTCTTTTCAGGTGCAGTGGGACCAGGTATCATCATAGCAGCTGAGCAGTGGCGGTGTTTTAGCCTTTGATGGTGTCAGAAAACATATGAGATGGAAGCGTTGGGGACTCATTCGTAGTATGTACCCCTCTGGTGTATTCCAGTTAGAATGGTTAGTTGGTTGCACTGCAGGAAGGGGGTTGTCTCCGAGCTGGTGTGGTAAGGCTGGAGGCCTATCATGGAGGAAGGTCCCTCAGTGTAGAGGGGAAATATGTGTTAAGGTTGGGGTGCCGCCACCAACAGACTGAGTGACTGATAGTTGTTGTTTACAGATGTTTATGTGTTAAAGGTTTTGAAATATTAATATTTTGTTAAAAACAAGGCTTCTATGGCCATTTATACTCCAAATTCAGGTGTGGTCCTGTTCATTTAGATAATAGTAAGGGGAATGGAGGAGTATACAGTGGTGTGAAAAAGTGTTTGCCCCCTTCCTCATTTCCTGTTCCTTTGCATGTTTGTCACACTTAAGTGTTTCGGAACATCAAACCAATTTAAACAATAGTCAAGGACAACACAAGTAAACACAAAATTCAATTTGTAAATGAAGGTGTTTATTATTAAAGGTGAAAAAAAATCCAAACCATCATGGCCCTGTGTGAAAAAGTGATTGCCCCCTAAACCTAATAACTGGTTGGGCCACCCTTAGCAGCAACAACTGCAACCAAGCATTTGCGATAACGTGCAATGAGGCTTTTACAGCGTCCTGGAGGAATTTTGGCCCACTCATCTTTGCAGAATTGTCCTAATTCAGTTACATTAGAGGGTTTTCGAGCATGAACGGCCTTTTTAAGGTCATACCACAACATCTCAATAGGATTCAGGTCAGGACTTTGGCTAGGCCACTCCAAAGTCTTCATTTTGTTTTTCTTCAGCCATTCGGTGGTGGACTTGCTGGTGTGTTTAGGATCATTGTCCTGCTGCAGAACCCAAGTTCGTTTCAGCTTGAGTACACAAACAGATGGTCGGACATTCTCCTTCAGGATCTCTTGGTAGACAGCAGAATTCATAGTTCCTTTTATCACGGCAAGTCTTCCAGGTCCTGAAGCAGCAAAACAGCCCCAGACCATCACACTACCACCACCATATTTTACTGTTGGTATAATGTTCTTTTTATGAAATGCAGTGTTCCTTCTACGCCAGATATACTTGGACACACACCTTCCAAAGAGTTCCACTTTTGTCTCATCGCTCCACAGAATGTTGTCCCAAAAGTCTTGGGGATCATCAAGATGTGTTGTGGAGAAATTGAGACGAGCTTTGATGTTCTTTTTGCTCAGCAGTGGTTTTCTCCTTGGAACTCTGCCATGCAGGCCATTTTTGCCCAGTCTTTTCCTGATGGTGGAGGCATGAACGCTGACCTTAACTGAGGCAAGTGAGGCCTGCAGTTCCTTGGACGTTGTTGTGGGGTCTTTTGTGACCTCTTGGATGAGTCGTCGCTGCGCTCTTGGGGTAATTTTGGGCGGCCGGCCACTCCTGGGAAGGTTCACCACTGTTCCATGTCTTCGCCATTTGTGGATAATGGCTCTCACTGTGGTTCGCTGGATTCCCAAAGCTTTGGAAATGGCTTTATAACCCTTTCCAGACTGATAGATCTCAATTACTTTCTTTCTCAATTGTTCCTGAATTTCTTTGGGTCTCGGCATGATGTGTAGCTTTTAAGGATCTTCTGGTGGACCTTACTGTGTCAAGCAGCTCCTACTTAAGTGATGCCTTGATTGTGAACAGGTGTGGCAATAATCAGGCCTGGGTGTGGCTAGAGAAATTGAACTCAGGTGTGGACAACCACAGTTATAGTATGTTTTAACAAGGGGGGCAATCACTTTTTCACACAGGGCCATGATGGTTTGGATTTTTTTTCACCTTTAATAATAAACACCTTAATTTACAAATTGCATTTTGTGTTTACTTGTGTTGTCCTTGACTATTGTTTAAATTGGTTTGATGTTCCGAAACACTTAAGTGTGACAAACATGAAAAGGAACAGGAAATGAGGAAGGGGGCAAACACTTTTTCACACCACTGTAAGTGGTTGGCCAGTATTAAGTAGGTTGGGGACATCTGGGCTACACTGGGGATGTGGTGTACTGTTTCTAAAACACTTTGGTGTATATATATATATATATATATATATATATATATACTTTATGTATATACAGTATCTCACAAAAGCAAGTACACCCCTCACATTTTTGTATTATATGTATTATATATTTTCATGTGACAACACTGAATAAATTACACTTGGCTACAATGTAAAGTAGTGAGTGTACAGCTTGTATAACAGTGTAAATTTCCTGTCCCCTCAAAATAACTCAACACACAGCCATTAATGTCTAAACCACTGGCAACAAAAGTGAGTACACCCCTAAGTAAAAATGTCTAATTAGAGATAAATCTCATACTGGTCAGCGGAAGTACAACATGGCACCTCATGGCAATGAACTGTCTGAGGATCTGAAGAAAAAAGAATTGTTGCTCTACATAAAGATGGCCTAGGTTCTAAAAAGTTTGCCAACACCCAGAAACTGAGCTGCAGCACGGTGGCCAAGATCATACAGCGGTTTAACAGGACAGGTTCCACTCAGAACAGGCCTCGCCATGGTCGATCAAAAAAGCTGAGTGCACGTGCTCAGCGTCATATCCAGAGGTTATCTTTCAGAAATAGACGTGCGAGTATGAGTACTGCCAGCATTGCTGCAGAGGTTGAAGGGGTGGGGGGTCAGTCTGTCTCTGCTCAGACCATATGCCACACACTGCATCAATTTGGTCTGCATGTCAGTCGTCCGAGAAGGAAGCCTCTTCTCAAGATGATGTACAAGAAAGCCCGCAAACAGTTTGCTGAAATCAAGCAGACAAAGGACATGGATTACTGGAACCATGTCCTGTGATCTGATGTGACCAAGATAAACATATTTGGTTCCGATGGTGTCAGGCGTGTGTGGGGGCAACCAGGTGAGGAGGACAAAAACAAGTGTGTCTTGCCTACAGTCAAGCATGGTGGTGGGAGTGTCATGGTCTGTGGCTGCATGAGTGCTGCCGGCACTGGGGAGCTACAGATCATTGAGGGGACCATGAATGCCAACATGTACTGTGACATACTGAAGCAGAGCATGATCCCCTCCCTTCAGAGACTGGGCCGCAGGGCAGTATTCCAACATGATAACTACCCCAAACACACCTCTAAGATGACCACTGCCTTGCTAAAGAAGCTGAGGGTAAAGGTGATGGACTGGCCAAGCATGTCTCCAGACCTAAACCCTATTGAGCATCTGTGGGACATCCTCAAAAGGAAGGTGGAGGAGCGGAAGGTATCTAACATTCACCAGCTCCGTGATGTCATCGAGGAGGAGTGTGGTGGCCACACAAAATATTGACACTTTGGGCCCAATTTGGACATTTTCACTTAGGGGTGTACTCAGTTTTGTTGCCAGCGGTTTAGATATTAATGGCTGTGTGTTGAGTTATTTTGAGGGGACAGCAAATTTACACTGTTATACAAGCTGTACACTCACTACTTTACATTGTAGTAACGTGTAATTTCTTCAGTGTTGTCACATGAAAAGACAGAATAAAATATTTACAAAAATGTGAGGGGTGTACTTACTTTTGTGAGATACTGTGTGTGTGTGTGTGTGTGTGTGTGTGTGTGTGTGTGTGTGTGTGTGTGTGTGTATGTATATATATATATATATATATATATATATATATATATATATACTTATGATACACTAGGTAAAGGGTTCGGTGTGTGTGTATCTTTAATAATTTATATATATATACTGTATATACATATATACTATATATACACTGCAACTGCTGCCTTTTCAACTGGTAGGCTCTGCTCCCTTTTGTGAATTTGTGCAAAGTGCTGTACCTCAGTGGCAGGTTCCAAAACGCCATTTCTTTTCATAGAAAGGCATTCTGGCTCCCTACCGGCATGTGGAAGGCAATGTTTTGGTCTTGTTGGAGAGAGCGGTTAGCAGTAAGGTGCATATTACCACTGAATCATGGTCCAGCAGGCATGGGAAGGGACGTTACCTTTCCTTCATGGCACACTGGGTAACTCTGCTGGCAGCCGGGAAGGATGCAGGACAGGATTCAGTATTGTTGGAGCTTGTTCCACCACCACGCCTCCAAAATGCTAGTGGTGATTCTACCACAGCTCTCTCCTCCACCCCCTCCTCTTCTTCTTCCTCTTTGGCCTCTTCTACAGATTTTTCCTCTGAACTAGCGGTGCTCCATAAGTGTTCAAGGGGCTACACAAGCAGTCAGGCAAAAAGATGCCATGTGGTGCTTGAGTGGGTCTGCTTAGAGGACAGGAACCACACTGGGGCACAGATTCTGTCAGCTCTACAGGGGCAGGCTCAGAGGTGGTTGATGCAATGGCAGCTTCAGCCAGGAATGGTTGTATGCAACAATGGCACCAACCTGCTCTCTGCCCTTTGACAGGGACATTTGATCCATGTTCCATGTTTGACACACGTCCTGAATTTGGTGGTGCAGCGGTTCTTGAGCAGGTACCCTGGCTTACAGGATCTCCTGAGGCAGTCCAGAAAAGTATGTGGCCATTTCTGCTGGTCATACAATGCCAGTGCTCGGCTGGCTGACATTCAAAGGAAATGCAACCAGCCCACCAACGTCTCATCTGGGACGTGCCCACCAGGTGGAACTCAACGTTGGCAATGCAGCAGTGGATGCACACACAGCAGAGGGCCATCAATGATTACCTGTGTGAGTATGGCACCAGCACAGGGTCAGGGGAGCTTGGCTTCTTTTTGCCATGCCAGTGGCTACTGATCAAGAATGCATGTGCTGTCCTGTCACCATTTGAGAAGGCCACAAGGATGGTGAGCAGCGACAATGCATGCATCAGTGACACTGTCCCTCTAGTCTTCTTGTTGGAGCACACACTTTGTGGAATAATGCACAGGGCACTTGAGGCAGAACAACGGAAGGAAGAGTAGGACTTTATTACCTCTCAAGGCTCCCTTTATCCAAATAGAATTCCTGCGGGCGCGCCAAACACACAAGAAGAAGAGGAGGAGGAGCAGGATTATGTCAGCATGAATGTAGAGAATAACACTCGGCAGCAGTCTTTAAGGGATGGATTTTAGTCCCCAGTAACCCAAGGAGTTGTACGTGGCTGGGAGGAGGTAGTTATAGATCATGTGATCGTTAGTGACCCAGAGGACCCAGAATCGAATGCCTCTGCAAACTTACGCTGCATGGCCTCCCTGATTCTGCAAAGCCTGCAAAATGACCCTAGGATTTGTGGTATCAAAGAGAGGGATCATTACTGGCTGCCAACACTTGATCCACGTTACAAGGGTAAGATTGCAGAACTCATCCTGCCTTCGCAGAGGGAGCAGAGGATGAAACATCTTCAGGAGGCCTTGAAGAAAGGTTTGTGCAATGCATTTCCAGACCTTGAGAGGTTACAATTTCCTGCTCCTGGACAACGTGTTGCTGAGGCTTTTTTCAGTCACATGAAGAGCGGTGGAGAAGGTGGCCAGCTGACTGATGCCTTTAAACAGTTTTTCAGTCCTCAGCGCCAAGGTCTGATCGGTTCAAGCAACCATCGCCAGAATCTGCATTACATGGTGCAAGAATATCTAGGTGCAAGAGCAGACTTGGAAACCTTTCTAACAGAGCATCCACTGGGTTATTGGGTCTTGAGGTTGGACCACTGACCAGAACTTGCTCAATATGCTATTGAGCTACTGGCCAGTCCTGCATCCAGAGTGCTTTCTGAAGCACATTCAGTGCTGTTGGGGGGTTTGTAATGGATCATAGAGTGCACATGTTCACAGACTCCGTTGATAGGCTCACATTCATAAAAATCAATCAATCAAACAATTTTTGATATAGTATTTCACAGCAGGGCCCGTCCCTGCGCTCACCAAGAGTAATTTTGAGGGCTTACAATGTTCTGGTACCACCAATACGTAAGGCCCAATTTTCTGCAAAGTAGATAGGGAAGGCCGTATGATATATACTGCTTTTCAGAGTATATAGTGCCTGGGCAGTCCCTATGCATTTTTTTTTTCAATGATTTTCATCTATGTTGCCAAAACCCGACAATACATTACAGCCGCGAGTAGTTTTAAATGACATTTTTTCCTTTAGAAATGTCATTTTGCTGTGGTATTGTTCTAAACAAGGAAAAATGTGCTACTTTACAGGCATACTAAGGACACCCCCCAGGCATGATATTTAAAGGAATATTTCATTATTCTTATTCTTATTGTTTCACTTTAAGCATTATTAAAATCACTGCTCCCAAAAAATTGTCATTTTTAAAACTTTTTTTTGCATTGATACATGTCCCCTGGGGCAGGACCTGGGTCCCCACCACTTTTTATGGAAATACCATGCATATAAGCCTTTAAAATTAGCAATTTTGATTTTTCACGTTCGTGACCCATAGACTTTAATGGTGTTCGCATGTACAAACAAATTTTTTGCCTGTTTGCATGTACTGCTGTGTTCGACTTATCCCTAGGTTCCTTCACACTGATGGTCAGTGGAAAAGTCATCCATTAAACTGGTGGTCAGTCTAATTCTTACTTACATTGAATGCCTCCTTAGAATGATGGTCAGTGGAGAAGGGCCACCTTACACTGGTGGATAGCGGAAGAGATCCCTCCTTAGACTGTAATCGGTGAGAGCAAGATCCCTTTGTACTGGTGGTCAGTCAAAAAATGCCCAATGCATTCCATAGTTCCATAGTTAGTAAGGTTGAATAAAGACACCAGTCCATCCAGTTCAACCTGAGCGAGTGTCTACAATTGTCCCTATTCCTGTACATTGCACACTCTCATCGGTCCCTACCCTCAAGGAGCCCACAATCCAAGGTCCCCATTCATATACTAGAGCCAATTTTGGACAGAAGCCAATTAACCTACCTGCATGTCTTTGGATTGTGGGAGGAAACCAGAGTGCCTGGAGGAAACCCACGCAGGCACAGGGAGAACATGCAAACTCCAGGCAGGTAGTGTCCTGGTTGGGATTTGAACCAGCAACTCTTCTTACTGCTAGGTGAGAGTGCTAACCACTACACCACTGTGCCGCCCATTGACCACCAATCTCAATAGATATCTCTACACTGGCCACTAGTGTAAGCAGGCCCTCCTCCAGTGGCCACCAATTTTGAGAGGCTCCACTTGCCAGAAATGTAAAGGGGGCATCCTCCATAAGAGAGGGGGGCTCCACTGGTCTCACACCACTGCCTCTGCCATGCCACAACTATGCGGGCAAACTGTGATGCACTGACATCTCTACAGATAAATGCAAATGCATGTTCACTGTACACATACTGTAGGTAACGTATTGATAACAGCATGGTGTATGTACTGTGGAGTTAGGAGGGGTATTTGCTGCAGCATATGGGCATGTTCCCTGGGGCGCTACTAAAAATAGATGTTGCAGCATATGGAAACCCTCACTATGCCATTGATGGATATAGATATCATAGATCATGGACATCTGTCTTCAATGAGGTACTGTATTGATGAAAATAGGCAGTGTGGTATGTAGCACTACCCACGCAGGCGCTGCTGATAACTGGCTCCCCTTTTCCTGCACGGCCAAGCAACACTAATTTTCCACTTGCACCCAGAGGTCAGTCCCTTGGCTTTGTGTTTGTTGTTTTATTAGAGGAAACAAATTTGATGGAATAGAGGAATTTAGGGGATGCCCAACTCCACAAAAACAGACAACTTCCTTCCTGGATACACTCAGTCTACCACTTGACCCAGCTTTTTCTGATACATTTTGATTACAAGTTTAACCACCTCAATACCAGGCACTTACACCCCATTCCTGCCCAAGCCAATTTTCAGCTTTCATACCTGGTGGTCCAGGGTGGTGCAAATCTCTGGTGGTTCTGGCATCATCCTTGTGGTCCTGGGTGGGCATCCGAGGGGGGCTGCACTGATAAACAAGAACCTCCCCCATCAGGTGAGCAGCCGATCGTCTCTTCCCTACTCGCATCTGTCAGAGGCAAGTGAGGAAAAGCCGATCAATGACTCTTCCTGTTTACATTGTGATCAGCTGTGATTGGACAAAAAAGAAGAGGCCAGAGAGCAGGCATAGAACCGGAAAGCTTGAAGAAGTCAGAAGCGACCCCCAAAGTCGCAAGAAGACCTCCAGAGATGCCTAATAAACTACTTTAAAATCATGTGTAGTGTGTTTTTTTATTGACACTTTTCCCCCCAGATGAATGGATTGGGGGTACGATGTACCCCATACTCATTCACATAGGGTGGGGGGCCGGGATCTGGGAGCCCCCTTATTAAAGGGGGCCCCCAGACCCTGATAACCAACGCCCAGGGTTGTCGCGAAGAGGCCCTTGTCCTCATCAACATGGAGATAAGGTGCTTTGGGGTTGGAGGCCTGCAGGGTGCCCCCCTTCACCAAAGCACCCACCCCCTATATTGAGGGCATGCAGCCTGGTACGGTTCAGGGGGGGGGGCACTTGCTCATCCCCACCCCCTTTCCTGACTGGCTGCGTGCTCGGATAAGGGTCTGGTATGGACTTTGGGGGGACCCCCATGCCGTTTTTTCTGCGCAGGGGTTTCCCCTTAAAACCCATACCAGTCGACGGGGCTCGCAAGGTGTCAATCTCGCCAATGGTAAGCTGCGAGATTGACTTCCCATTCTAGTTCCGTTGTACCTGGAGTCACGTTCAAAATGAACGGACTTTAGTCCGTGTGGGGAAGTCCGTTCGTTCTGAAAGTTCATCGGAACTCCGCCGAAAGTCCATCGGGAAGTCCGTCAGGTCATGTGTTCATGGCATTACAGGAGAGAATTTCCCTTCCTAGGGGTAGATTTCCTCTCACTGCCTGTTGTCTCCCTCCGTTTCTAAGTAGGAGTCGTTTATAAGTCGGATGTTTGAAAACAGGCAGGGACCAACTGTATATACTATACAGCCTGCCCTATACACTCTGTGGAAAATTGGGCCTTAGGTGTTGGTGGTACCAGAGCACTGTAAACCCTCACAGTTACTCTTGGTGGGCGCTTGAAGCGGCTCTGCTGTGAAATATTATCAAGAATTGTAATTACGTGCCCCTGTTAAACATGAGCATAAAAATTGGGCCTTAGGCGGTGGTGGTGGTGGTGGTGGTGGTGGTGGCACAACACTGTAAACCCTCACAGTTACTCTTGGTGGGCGCTGGAAACGGCTCTGCTGTGAAATATTATCAAGAATTGTAATTACGCGCCCCTGTTAAACATGAGCAAAAAATTGGACCTTAGGCGGTGGTGGTGGTGGTAGTGGCACAACACTGTAAAGCCTCACAGATCTTTTTTTTTTGAGCACAGAAACAGGCCCTGCTGTGAAATATTAGATCAAAATGTTTAATTATATGCTCCTGTTAAACAGGGGCATAAAACGTGAACCTTAGGCAGTGGTGGTAGTGGTGATGGCACAACATTGTAAAACCTCACAGATACTTTTGCTGAGTGCAGGAACAGGCCCTGCTGTGAAATATTAGATCAAAATTTATAATTGGGCCTTAGGCAGTGGTGGTGGTGCCCTGAAACTAAAATATTCCTAGAAGCTATCATCATGAAGATTGAGGAGGAATAGGATAGTCACTCAGCATAATAGGATAGTCACTCAGCATATGCAGTCTTCAAGGGATTCCACATCCATGGAAAAATCAATTGGTTACATTAGCATCTGGTGCTTGGTAGCTGGTGATCCAAGACTGATTCATTTTTATGAATGTGAGCCGATCAACAGAGTCTGTGGACAGACGCACTCTGTGAAGTTTACAAAGCCTCCAGCAGCACTGAATGTGCGTTCAGACACAACACTGGATGCAGGACAGGCCATTAGCTCAATTGCATATTGAGCAAGCTATTGCCAGTGGTCCATCCTCAAGACCCAGTAACCCAGTGGATGTTCTGGTGGAAAAGTCTCAAAGTCTGATCTTGCCCCTAGATATTCCTGCACCATGTAATTCAGACACTGGCGCTGAGGACTGAAGAATTGTCTGAAAGCATCGGTCAGCCGGCCACCTTCTCTACCGCTCTTTCTGTGATGAACGAAGCCTCAGTAACACGTTGTTCAGCACCAGGAAATTGTAATCTCCCAGGCTCTGGAAACTCATTGCACAAACCTTTCTTCAAGGCCTCCCAAAGATGTTTCCTCCTCTGCTCCTTCTGCGAAGGCTGGATATGTTCTGCAACCTTACCCCTGTAATGTGGATCAAGAAGGATTTCCAGCCAGTAATAATCACTCTCCTTGATACCACATTTCCTAGGGTGTTTTAGCAGGCTTTGCAGGATCAGGGAGGCCATGCAGCATAAGTTTGCAGAGACATTCGATCCTGAGTCCTCTGGGTCACTAAGGATCACATGATCCTCAACCACCTCCTCCCAGCCACGTACAACTCCATGGGTTTCTGGGGACTGCAAACGATCCCTGGAAGACTGCTGCTGATGCTGAGTGTTATACTCCCCCTCCATGCTGACACAATCCTCCTCCTCCTCCTTTTCTTCTTCCTGTGTGATCGGTGGACCTGCAGGAATACAAGTATCTGGATAAAGGAGGCCTTGAGAGGTAAAGAATTCCTCCTCTTCCTCCCGCTGTTCGGCCTCAAGTGCCCTGTCCATTATTCTACAAAGCGTGTTCTCCAACAGGAAGACAAGAGGGACAGTATCACTGATACATGCACTGTCATTGCTCACCATCCTCGTGGCCTCCTCAAATGGTGACAGGACAGTGCATGCATTCTTGATCAGTAGCCACTGGCGTGGTGAAAAAAAATCAAGCTCCCCTGACCCTGTCCTGGTGCCAGACTCACACAGGTACTCATTGATGGCCCTCTGCTGCATCTGCAGCCGCTGCAGCATTTCCAACATTGAGTCCCACCTGGTGGGCATGTCACAAATGAGACGGTTCTTGGGCAGGTTGCATTCTCTGAAGGTCAGCCAGTCGAGCACTGGCATTATATGACCGGCGGAAATGACCACAGACTTTCCTGGCCTCAGGAGATCCTGTAAGCCAGGGTACCTGCACAAAAAATGCTGCACCACCAAATTCAGGACGTGAGCCAAACAGGGAACATGGGTCAAGTGTCCCTGTCAGAGGGTGGAGAGGTGGTTGGTGCCATTGTCGCATACAACCATTCTTGGCTGAAACTGGAGTGGTGTCAACCATCTCTGAGCCTGCCCCTGCAGAGCTGACAGAATCTCTGTCCCAGTGTGGCTCCTGTTCCCTAAGCAGACCAACTCAAACACTGACTGCCCCTATGGAGCACCGCTGGTTCAGAGGAGAAATCTGCAGAGGAAGAGGCCATAGAGGAAGAAAAGGAGGGGGAGGAGGAGAGAGCTGTGGCAGAATCACCACTAGCATTTTGGAGGCGTGGTGGTGGAACAAGCTCCAACAATACTGAACTCTGTCCTGCATCCTTCCCAGCTGCCAGCAGAGTTACCCAATGCGCTGTGAAAGAAAGGTAATGCCCCTGTCCATGCCCGCTGGACCATGAGTCAGCAGTAATATGCACCTTAATGCTGACCGCCCTGTACAGCGAGGCCGAGACATTGCCTTCCACATGCTGGTAGAGAGCCGGAATGACCTTCCATGAAAAGAAATGGCGTTTGGGAACCTGCCACTGAGGTACAGCACATTTCACAAATTCACGAAAGGGGGCAGAGTCTATCAGCTGAAAAAGCAGCAGTTGCATTGCTAGAAATTTGGCCAAGCTAGCATTCAGACGCTGAGCGTGTGGATGACTGGGACTAAATTTCTTTTTACGGTTTAGCAACTGGGGTAGGGAAATTTGCCTGCTAAAATCTGATGTAAACTAACTGTAAATCCAAAATGGTAAGCCCGACAAACACAGACGTGCGGTGGGACAGGGGGAATCCCTGGGCGTGCCGATGTACTCACTCTGTTCTCCTTGTTATCACTGCTCTCAGGCAAGAATCCTGTTCAAACCGTGATGCTGAATGGATCTTCCTAAGCCAGCCTGGGCCCAGCCTGAAGGTAAAGACCCTTCAGACCTAGGGCACCCCTCCATCTTCCACCCAACTCCTCTGATAGCATGGCTCTCCTATATTGAAAGGCTGACCTGGCCACCCTGCCAGGCCCTCTGCCTGTGGATTGGCCAGATTCCCTCAAGTATGCAGATCAAGACCTGATGTGTTCTGCCCACTAACTTCCAAAAGCTTCTCCAAGCCTCTAGACCAGTGGTCAGCAACCTTTTTCCACTTAAGGGCCATATTCAATGTATGTGAGTGTGTGGAGGGCTGTGGAGGACCTGAAGATAATAATAATCCTAACATAGTAATAATAACAGTACAGGTTTACCTCACTTTAACCACTTCCCGACCAGCGCACGACGATGTACGTCGACAGCATGGCACGGGCAGGCATATTGGCGTACATGTACGTCCAATATTCGTTGCCGCCCTGCCATCGGGAGCGCGCCGGCGGCGGCGCGCTCCCGCGCTGGTCGGGATCCCCGTGAGTCCGGTCGCGGGACCCGCGGACTCGATCGCCGCGGGCATCCCCGCGATCGTCTCACGGAGCGGCCGAATGGAGGAAATACTGTATAAACAACATTTTCCCATTCTGCCTAGCAACTAGTGACGCTGATCTCTGCTCCATGTGATTGGAGCAGAGATCAGTGTACACTAAATGAAAGCCCAACCCCCCCACAGTTAGTAACACACCCCTAGGAACACTTAACCCCTACACTGCCACCCACTGGTTAACCCTTTCACTGCCAGTGTCATTTATACAGGAATCACTGCATTTATATAGCAGTGATTACTGTATAAATGACAATGGTCCCAACAATGTGTCAAAAATGTCCGATGGGTCCCCGACAATGTCGCAGTCACAATAAAAATCGCAGATCGCCGCCATTACTAGTAAAAAAAAAAATAATAAAAAATTATTAATAAAAATGCTATAAAACTATCCCTATTTTGTAAACGCTATAACTTTTGCGCAAACCAATCAATAATCGCTTATTGCGATTTTTTTTACCAAAAATATGTAGAAGAATATGTATCGGCCTAAATTGAGGGAAAAAAATGTTTTTTTATATATTTTTGGGGGATATTTATTATAACAAAAAGTAAAAAATAATGAGTTTTTTTCAAAATTGTCGCTCTATTTTTGGTTATAGCGCAAAAAATAAAAACCGCAGGGGTGATCAAATACCACCAAAAGAAAGCTCTATTTGTGGGAAAAAAAGGACGTCAATTTTGTTTGGGAGCCACGTCGCACGACCGCGCAATTGTCAGTTAAAGCGACGCAGTGCCGAATCGCAAAAAGTGGTCTGGTCTTTGACCAGCAAATTGGTCCGGTCTGAAAGTGGTTAAGGTGCTTCACCAATACAAAGCCACTTCACACTGAGGGAGCATGTGGCTGGAGATTAAGATTTTACTGCCCCCCCTCCCCCATCATGGCACCCAATATAAATAAATATAAATAAATAAATAAATAAATATATATATATATATATATATATATATATATATATATATATATATATACAGTGGTGTGAAAAAGTGTTTGCCCCCTTCCTCATTTCCTGTTCCTTTGCATGTTTGTCACACTTAAGTGTTTCGGAACATCAAACCAATTTAAACAATAGTCAAGGACAACACAAGTAAACACAAAATGCAATTTGTAAATGAAGGTGTTTATTATTAAAGGTGAAAAAAAATCCAAACCATCATGGCCCTGTGTGAAAAAGTTATTGCCCCCCTTGTTAAAACATACTATAACTGTGGTTGTCCACACCTGAGTTCAATTTCTATAGCCACACCCAGGCCTGATTATTGCCACACCTGTTCACAATCAAGGCATCACTTAAATAGGAGCTGCTTGACACAGTAAGGTTCACCAGAAGATCCTTAAAAGCTACACATCATGCCGAGACCCAAAGAAATTCAGGAACAATTGAGAAAGAAAGTAATTGAGATCTATCAGTCTGGAAAGGGTTATAAAGCCATTTCCAAAGCTTTGGGAATCCAGCGAACCACAGTGAGAGCCATTATCCACAAATGGCGAAGACATGGAACAGTGGTGAACCTTCCCAGGAGTGGCCGGCCGCCCAAAATTACCCCAAGAGCGCAGCGACGACTCATCCAAGAGGTCACAAAAGACCCCACAACAACGTCCAAGGAACTGCAGGCCTCACTTGCCTCAGTTAAGGTCAGCGTTCATGCCTCCACCATCAGGAAAAGACTGGGCAAAAATGGCCTGCATGGCAGAGTTCCAAGGAGAAAACCACTGCTGAGTAAAAAGAACATCAAAGCTCGTCTCAATTTCTCCACAACACATCTTGATGATCCCCAAGACTTTTGGGACAACATTCTGTGGAGCGATGAGACAAAAGTGGAACTCTTTGGAAGGTGTGTGTCCAAGTATATCTGGCGTAGAAGGAACACTGCATTTCATAAAAAGAACATTATACCAACAGTAAAATATGGTGGTGGTAGTGTGATGGTCTGGGGCTGTTTTGCTGCTTCAGGACCTGGAAGACTTGCCGTGATAAAAGGAACTATGAATTCTGCTGTCTACCAAGAGATCCTGAAGGAGAATGTCCGACCATCTGTTTGTGTACTCAAGCTGAAACGAACTTGGGTTCTGCAGCAGGACAATGATCCTAAACACATCAGCAAGTCCACCACCGAATGGCTGAAGAAAAACAAAATGAAGACTTTGGAGTGGCCTAGCCAAAGTCCTGACCTGAATCCTATTGAGATGTTGTGGTATGACCTTAAAAAGGCCGTTCATGCTCGAAAACCCTCTAATGTAACTGAATTAGGACAATTCTGCAAAGATGAGTGGGCCAAAATTCCTCCAGGACGCTGTAAAAGCCTCATTGCACGTTATCGCAAACGCTTGTTTGCAGTTGTTGCTGCTAAGGGTGGCCCAACCAGTTATTAGGTTTAGGGGGCAATCACTTTTTCACACAGGGCCATGATGGTTTGGATTTTTTTTCACCTTTAATAATAAACACCTTCATTTACAAATTGCATTTTGTGTTTACTTGTGTTGTCCTTGACTATTGTTTAAATTGGTTTGATGTTCCGAAACACTTAAGTGTGACAAACATGCAAAGGAACAGGAAATGAGGAAGGGGGCAAACACTTTTTCACACCACTGTATATATATATATATATATATATATATATATATATATATATACACACACACACACACACTCCGACGAATGGCAGCGGCGGAGCTGCGAGACGCGACTCCCGTGCGCATGCGCGGGAGTGACGTCATCGCGGCTTCGCCGTTGTCATTCGTCGGAGCTGCGAGACGCCACCAGCAAGATGGATGCGGCGGACTACAGGGGACAGCGGCAACTTCGCTGGCTCCTGTGTCAGGTAAGTGACACATAATGAGCTACTATGCGATGCAATGCGATGCGATGCATAGTAGTCCATTATGCTTTACCTTTGCAGGGAAAAAAAGAGGAAGTAAACCCATCAGGGTTTACTTCCTCTTTAATGCCTAAACTGCTGGCAACAAAAGTCAGAAAGTCAGTGCACCACTAAGTGAAAATGTCCAAATTGGGTACAATTATCAATTTTTCCTCCCCGGTGTCATGTGACTAGTTAGTGTTACAAGGTCTCAGGTGTGAATGGGGAGCAGGTGTGTTAAATTTGGTGTTATGCCTCTCACTATCTTATACTGGTCACTGGAAATTCAATATCGCACCTTAACCACTTCAATACCGGGCACTTATACACCTTACTGCCCAGACCAATTTTCAGCTTTCATCGCTGTCGCACTTTTAATGACAATTGCGCGGTCATGCAACACTGTACCCAAACTAAATTTTTATAATTTTGTTCCCAGAAATAGAGCTTTCTTGCCTGTCAATCAACGATGACCATTGTGGGTACTGATTGGCATCTATTGTGGGCACCGATTGGCATCCCTGGTAGTCTAGGGTGGCATACCTGGTAGTGACTAGTGGTGGCATCGCTGGTGGTCCAGTGTGGGCATCCTTGGGGCAGCTGCGCTGATAATCAGTCAGCACAGACCTCCCCCCGTCAGAGCAGCAACCGACAGACGTGAGTGAGGAAAAGCCAATCAACGGCTCTTCCTGTTTACATCGTGAGCAGCCATGATTGGAAATGGCTGATCACGTGGTAAAGAGTCTCTATCAGAGGTACGTGACAGCTGTCCCTTGGCTGCAGCGCAGTGTACCGGCGTTTTTTTGTGTGGATTAACTTAGTTTTCCCACAGAGTTTTATTATGTCCTGCAGTTTTGAGGCACTTTCAGAAAATACACCAAAAGTGCAGGACATAATAGAATTCTATGGAAAAGCGCAGGAAGATGGCGGGTACACCGTGCTACACCCGCGCTGTGGCTAAAGTGCAGCGGGAGCAGTGTGAACGTGCTCCTGCTCTAAATATTGATGTCAGTGGACAGGGGCGGACTGACCATTCAGCAACTCGGGCACTGCCCGAGGGCCCCATGCCACTAGGGGGCCCCATCAGGGTTGCCAGCCTCAGTAAAACCAGGGACAGTTTGTAAAAATCCTCTCCAGTACCTTCTCAGCCAATAGAAACATGTCTGTGTATACTATGTGATTGTATACTGTGTGTGTGTGTGTTTTTGTATACTATGTGGCCCCATAATCTCTTATTGCCTGGGGGCCCCATAATCTCCTATTGCCCGAGGGCCCCATGAGTTGTCAGTCCGCCCCTGTCAGTGGATCTACATGATCTAGGAAAGGTCCCAGTTGCCTATACGTCGTTTCAAACACCCCTTTTTGCAGATGCTCAGGCATTTTGTTTTCAGATTGTGAAATCACACGACTATCCTCCGAGGCACGACGCACCGCCGAGTTACTTCTTATATAAACCCAATTCCTGCCCACTCGCCCCTGACAGGCGCTGCTGCGGGAGCTCCAGGTATGCATTCTAAACTTAAATACTCAATACTCTTTAAATGCTTTTATACACGTCTTTAACAAGCCGCCAAGTGCAGCTCAGCCCCCATTTCCTCCAACAAAATGTAACGGAAGCAGCAGGAGAATAATTACCTGGAACAAAGTCGTTTACAAAATTGCTTTTCTGTGGGGGGGGGGGCAAATCTTTTTTCCTCCCAACAATTTGCACTATTGTTCCAGAAAGTTTCAGGTACAAATAGCCTGTTTGTTTGCTAAGTTACCATTCTGTCCCCATCCAGAGGTCCCAGTCAGTCTGACATGAACACTAATTTAGGAAGCCACATGCTGATCGGTCACTAGTTGCATCCTGCCATTTGCTACCCACTGTTTTGCCTTTTTTTAGGTTACTTTGCGGTAAAGCAAGGAAGCAAAAGCCCCTTTAGTATATTAATGTGCTTTACTGAACAAGAATGCTGTACAGATTTACAATTGTAAATATATACACACAACCAATATTTTCCCATGGGACTTTAAATGAAGCGTAATACAAAAGTCATAAAATAACAATTTATTGTGCAAAGATTTGACACATAAATGTACAAAGTACACATAAAAAATGTTTGGCATAGCAAGTCAACGGGTTATACATAACAATATAAAATGAACCTGCTTTATATAACCAATATGATTGCAATCTGGAAGAGGAATGCATCTTGTAAGTCAACGCGTTTCATGAATACTTTCACTTCCTCAGGAGCAGAGGCCTCCAACAACAGAACGCTATACTAAAAAACAGATACGTAAATTGTATTAAAGAGGAAGTAAACCCTGATGGGTTTACTTCCTCTTTCATTCCCTGCAAAGGCAAAGCATAATGGACTACTATGCATCGCATCGCATCGCATAGTAGCCCATTATGTGTCACTTACCTGACACAGGAGCCAGCGATGTCACTGCTGTCCCCTGTAGTCCGGCGAATCCATCTTTTCGGTGGGGTCTCGCCGCTCCACCGCTGTCATTCGGCGGAGCCGCATGATGTCACTCCCGCGCATGCGCACGGGAGCCGACACGCGCGGCAGCTCCGTTGTTGGAAATGCTGTGCTCAGTGCTCCTGAGCACCGCTGTCTACGGCGCATGCGCTGTAGATAGCGGTGCCTGTCTTCGGGCAAATATCTCCTAAACCGTATAGGTTTAGGAGATATTTCTTGGACCTACAGGTAAGCCTTAATCTAGGCTTACCTGTAGGTCAAAGTGGTTTGTAAGGGTTTACAACCACTTTAAATCGTATTAACAAGAACCCGACCAGCCCCCGTCGTTATACTGCGGCAGGTTGGCTGTCCTGGGCAAATCGCCGTAGCTGTACGTTGACCCTTTTAGCAGGCAATGCATGTGGCCAGCGGGTTGCAATGTCTGCCGGTGACATGCGATCGCAGGTTTGAGAGCCAGAACGGGGATGTGTGTGTGTAAAAATGTATAAATGTCAATGGTTCCAAAAATGTGTCAAAAGTGTCCGATCTGTCCACTGCAATGACGCAATCCCACTAAAAATCGCAGATCACCGCCATTACTAGTAAAAAAATAATAATAATAAAAATGCCATAAATCTATCCCCTATTTTGTGAACGCTATAGCTTTTGCACAAACCAATCAATATATGCTTAGAGGCTTAGGTACACCACCAGGTGAGGTTCCTTGCATCATTCCTGGGTTGTTATCATGGAGCCCCTCTTTCAGCTTATGCTGCTGGCCTTTTATTTAGAAAGTTTGAGTAGCCACTCCCACATGGGCTTGTACCTTTTTAGCTCTTCCTTTCTACATTAGTTTCTATGAGAGAAGTATCTCAAACTCTAGATGGCACTGTAGCATCATATGTGCCGTAGGTTAAATATACCAAATGGTTAAAGTGGTTGTAAACCCTTACAAACCACTTTGACCTACAGGTAAGCCTAGATTAAGACTTACCTGTAGGTCCAAGAAATATCTCCTAAACCTATATGGTTTAGGGGATATTTTCCCGACAGCATTCTCAATGACGGAGCTGCCGTGCGTGTCGGCTCACGTGCGCATGCGCGGGAGTGACGTCATCGCGGCTTCGCCGAATGACAGGGGCGGAGCTGCGAGACCCCATCAAGAAGATGGATGCGGCGGACTACAGGGGACAGCGGCGACTTCGCTGGCTCCTGTGTCAGGTAAGTGACACATAATGGACTACTATGCGATGCGATGCGATGCATAGTAGTCCATTATGCTTTGCCTTTGCAGGGAATGAAAGAGGAAGTAAACTCATGAGGGTTTACTTCCTCTTTAAGCTTTTGTTGACATTTTTTTGACGTAGCCTGGTTGCAGTGTTTGACCCCCAACTCCTCCAAAACAATGGGAGCAGCTAAGATGTGTACAAGGCCCATAAAATCATTTCCATTTGCCCAATATGCAACAATAGTATCAATTTCTCATTGTATTAGAGCAGTGTTTCTCAACTCCAGTCCTCAAGGCACCCCATGTTTTTAGGATTTCCCTCAGATGAAACAGCTGTGGTAATTACTAAGGCAGTGAAACTGATCAAATCACCTGTGCAAAATAATGGAAAGCCTGAAAGCATGACCTGTTGGTGCGCCTTGAGGACTGGAGTCGAGAAACACTGTATTAGAGGTCAGCATACGCAATGTCATTTGTTTGAAATCTGTTCACAAGAAAACGGATGTTTACTGCTAAAGCCACTTCTGCACCTGAGGACGCACACACTGTGTGAAACGCATTGAGGCACAGCAGCTTACCATTGACGGCACTTCAGGGGGCTTCTGGACCACAATGTTTCCTGTTACTGGAATGCAAGAATATTGGTATAGAGCATCGCTGGATGTACTAGGTGCCGGTCTAAGGGCTCAAAATCATGTGAGTTTCCTTTTATTTTACCTTTGGTAGAGTTTTTATTCTAATAAATACAGTATGTTGCACATGTATGTTCTGTGATTCCCTGACATCATTCTGGGGAACTTAGTGAAAGTGGTGAAAAATTGCTTTGGTACTTCTGGAGCCATTGGAGGAAATTTAAAGTGATATACACTCACCGGCCACCTGTTCAATTGCTTGGTAACACAAATTGCTAATCAGCCAATCACATGGCAGAAACTCGATGCATTTAGGCATATAGACACAGTGAAGACGACTTGCTGAAGTTCAAGCCAAGCATTAGCATGGGGAAGAAAGGGTATTTAAAGCACTTTGAACATGGCATGGTTGTTGGTGCCAGACAGGCTGGTCTGAGAATTTCTGGGATTTTCACACACAACCATCTCTCGGGTTTACAGACAATGGAGGGAGAAGGAGAAAATATCCAGTAAATGGATGTTGTGTGCAGGAAAATGCTGTGTTGGGGTCAGAGGAGAATGGGCAGGTTCCAGATGATATAAAGGCAACAGGTAACTCAAATAACCACACGCTACATCCAAGGTGTGCAAAATACCATCTCTAAATGCACAACACATGGGCTACAGTAGCAGAAGACCACCCCAGGTGCCACTTCTGTCAGCTAAGAACAGTAAACTGAGGCTACAATTGGCACAGGATCATCAAATTTGGACAATAGAAGATTGGAAAAACATTGCCTGGTCTGATGGGTCTGGATTTCAGCTGCAACATTCAGATGGTGGGGTCAGAATTTGGTGCATGGATCCATCCTGCCTTGTATCACCGGTTCAGGCTGCTGGTGTAATGGTGTGGGGGATATTTTCTTGGCACACTTTGGACCCCTTAGTAACAATTGAGCATGGTTTATCCCCTTCCCGCCGAGCGTACGCAGATCTGCGTACTCGGCTTCCGGGAGGTATACGGGGATGATGCCCGCACCTGCAGGCATCATCCAGGTACCGTTTTTTACAGCGGACGATTGGATATCCAGCCATAACAACCGAAGCCGCTCGGCTGTTATGCCGGAGGAGCGGGAGGGGACGTCCCCCCTCCCGCCCCCTCCCCCCGCTGTTACCGGTGCTCCCGCTCGATCTGGAGCACCGATTCGCGATCCGATGCCTCCGGCTGCTGGGGAGGAACTGGAATGACGCCGTAATCTGCGTCATTCCAGTCTCCTAATAGTAAACCCAGAAGCGACGTCATGACGTCACTTCCCATTTACTCGGCTGCCAATGGCGCCGGTTTAAAAAAAATATACAGTACTCAGAATCGCCGTTTTCGGCAATCTGAATACATTGAAGTGCAAAGGAGGGGGTGGGGGGGTCTTTTAGACCCCCCATCCCTCCATAAAGAGTACCTGTCACCACCTATTACTGTCACAAGGGATGTTTACATTCCTTGTGGCAGCAATAAAAGTGATCAAATTTTTATTTATTTTTTTAAAACAATTTTCATATTTCAAATTTCATTTTAAAATAACAAAAAAAAAAAATAAATAATTTAAAGCGCCCGCCGTCCCCATGAGCTCACGAAGCAAAGAAAAACGGAAGTTGCGTCCGCATATGTAAACGGTGTTCAAATCACACATGTGAGGTATCGCCACGATCGTTAGAGCGAGAGCAATAATTCTAGCACTAGAACTCCTCTGTAACTCTAACCTGGTAACCTTAAAATAAATTTAAAGCATCGCCTATTGAGATTTTTAGGTACCTTTACTTTGTCGTCATTCCACGAGTGCGTGCGATTATAAAGTGTGACATGTTTGGTATCTATTTACTCCGCGTAACATCATATTTCACATTATGCAAAAAAAATTGGGCTAATTTTACTGTTTCGTTTTTTTTAAAATTCATGAAAGTGTCCCTTTTGCCAAAAAGTTGCGTTTAAAACACCGCTGCGCAAATACCGTGTGACATAAAATATTGCAACAATCACCGTTTTATTCTCTGGATTCTCTGCCAAAAAATATATATATATATAATGTTTGGGGGTTCCAAGTAATTTTCTAGAAAAAAATATGGATTTTAACTTGTAAACACCAAATTCCAAAAATAGGCTTAGTCATAAAAAAGGGTTATACACCATGGCCTACCTGAGTATTGTTGCTGACCATGCCCATCCCTTTATGACTACAGTGTCCCCATCTCCTGATGGCTTCTTCCAGCAGGGTAATGCACCATGTCACAAAGCTCCAATCATCTCACCACTGGACAATGAGGTCACTGCACTCCAATGGCCTCCACACTCACCACATCTCATCCAATAGAGTGCCTTTGGGATGTGGTGGAATGGGAGATTGGCATCATGGATGTGCAGCCAACAAATCTGCAGCAACTGCATGATGCCATCATGTCACTATGGACCAAGATTTCTGAGGAACGTTTCCAACACCTTGTTGTATCTCTGCCACAAAGAATGAAGGCAAAAGGGGGTCCAGCCCCCTACTAGCAAGGTGTACCTAATAAGGTGGTTGGTGACTGCACTTTAACCTCTTACCAACCATGTAAGGCATATGTGCAGCAGCAAAGAGAGTGGCCTTTAATGCCCACATGCCCCACATATACCCCCATGTATATCTGAGGTTTCTGTGATGAGAGCATGCTCTCTGTGCCCTCCCAGCACAGTGACCTGAATTGTCATAGACTTTAGTCTCTAGTTGTCAGGATCACCTGCTGGTGGCACTGTGTGGCTCCCAGAGTGGAAAGGCAAAAGGGGGTCCAACCCGGTTCTAGCAAGGTATACCTAATAAAGTGGCTGGTGAGTGTACATCTCTACAATACCATGACTCTCTGGTGAGTGTACATCTCTACAGTACCATGACTCTCTGGTGAGTGTACATCTCTACAATACCATGACTCTCTGGTGAGTGTACATCTCTACAATACCATGACTCTCTGGTGAGTGTACATCTCTACAATACCATGACTCTCTGGTGAGTGTACATCTCTACAATACCATGACTCTCTGGTGAGTGTACATCTCTACAATACCATGACTCTCTGGTGAGTGTACATCTCTACAATACCATGACTCTCTGGTGAGTGTACATCTCTACAATACCATGACTCTCTGGTGAGTGTACATCTCTACAATACCATGACTCTCTGGTGAGTGTACATCTCTACAATACCATGACTCTCTGGTGAGTGTACATCTCTACAATACCATGACTCTCTGGTGAGTGTACATCTCTACAGTACCATGACTCTCTGGTGAGTGTACATCTCTACAATACCATGACTCTCTGGTGAGTGTACATCTCTACAGTACCATGACTCTCTGGTGAGTGTACATCTCTACAATACAATGACTCTCTGGTGAGTGTACATCTCTACAATACAATGACTCTCTGGTGAGTGTACATCTCTACAGTACCATGACTCTCTGGTGAGTGTACATCTCTACAATACCATGACTCTTTGGTGAGTGTACATCTCTACAGTACCATGACTCTCTGGTGAGTGTACATCTCTACAATACCATGACTCTTTGGTGAGTGTACATCTCTACAATACCATGACTCTCTGGTGAGTGTACATCTCTACAATACCATGACTCTCTGGTGAGTGTACATCTCTACAGTACCATGACTCTCTGGTGAGTGTACATCTCTACAATACAATGACTCTCTGGTGAGTGTACATCTCTACAATACAATGACTCTCTGGTGAGTGTACATCTCTACAGTACCATGACTCTCTGGTGAGTGTACATCTCTACAATACCATGACTCTTTGGTGAGTGTACATCTCTACAGTACCATGACTCTCTGGTGAGTGTACATCTCTACAATACCATGACTCTTTGGTGAGTGTACATCTCTACAATACCATGACTCTCTGGTGAGTGTACATCTCTACAATACCATGACTCTCTGGTGAGTGTACATCTCTACAGTACCATGACTCTCTGGTGAGTGTACATCTCTACAATATCATGACTCTCTGGTGAGTGTACATCTCTACAATATCATGACTCTCTGGTGAGTGTACATCTCTACAATACCATGACTCTCTGGTGAGTGTACATCTCTACAGTACCATGACTCTCTGGTGAGTGTACATCTCTACAATACCATGACTCTCTGGTGAGTGTACCTCTCTACAATACCATGACTCTCTGGTGAGTGTGTTATCTATAAGGTGAAGGGAAGAGTACATTGAGTTTGTGGATTTTTGGCATGAAGAGCACTTTTGACGACCATTAGGAAAATCTACAGACACTTTATCATAAAGGTTGTGGATTGATTTATAATTTATATTTTTTTGTATGGTCGCTGTAGTTGTTTTGAGCACATTATGATACATATCGTATTATGATTTAGCACAACCGTAGCTCTGCTTCTTTTATTAGTGTAATGGAGGAGTGCATTGCCTTGGTGTGTTGGGGTGCCATTCAAAATTCTATGAAAGTTGTGGTTCCATTCAAAATAAAAGGCTCTGCAACACAGCAATGCATGTTAGATGCGTTCCCATGATTTGTGCGGGTCATACATGTGCTGGGACAAGGTCATCTAGAGCCCAGGGCGAACATGCCAAATTGTACGCCCCTAAGATGTATGAGCATTATGTGTCAGCAAAAATCCCTCACCCCCAAACAATCAAGCACTAATCTGCATACTTACCCCCTAAACGTGTATCCCCCTTCCTCCAAGTACAAATCCACCCCCCTACTGAATGTCCCTCCTTCCCAGCACAAAATCTTACCTCCCCCATGCCCCCAACACAAAACCCCAAAAAATGTTCTCTCTTCTAGCACAAATCCCCTACCCCTCAAATATTCTCTCCAATCACAACCCCCCCCCCACACACACACACGCACAAATCTCCTCTCCCTCAGAAAAATTCACCCTCCTAGCACAAATCCCCTACCCCTCAAACATCTTCTCCAATCACAAGTCCTCTCCCCCCCCACACGCACAAATCCCCTCTCCCCCAGAAAAATTCTCCCTCCTAGCACAAATCCCCTACCCCTCAAATATCCTCTCCAATTACAAATCCCCCTCACCCAAAAATCTCCTCTCCCCCAGAAAAATTCTCCCTCCTAGCACAAATCCTCTAGCCCTCAAATATCCTTTCTAAGCACAAATCCTCTCCCCCTACTCCAAATCACCCACCCCCAGCACAAATTCCCTCCCCCCAATTCCCCATACTAACACAAATCCCTCCCCCAAAAGTTCTCCTTTTACCACAAATACTCCCTAACAGCACAAACCCCCCCCTAAAATCACCTCCTACCACAACCCCACCCCCCCCCCCCACCATAACACCTTTTCTAAGCCCCCTTTCACAGTGGGGCAGTTTTCAGGCACTTTAGAGCTGGAAATACCCTCTGCTATGTGTCTGAAAACCACCTCCTATTCATTCCAGTGTGACTTTTCACACTCGGCTTTAGCGCTAATGGCCGGTGCTTTCAGTGTGAAAACAGTCTAACACAGACCTCCCAAATTCCCCCTCCTCGCACAAGTCCTGTACCCCCCTTCCAACATACAACCCCCTCCAAATCCCCACCCCTATCATACCTCCCCAAATTTCCCCTCCTAGAACTATCCTTACCCCCTGACACCCTCCCCCAAAATTCCTCCTCCCAACACAAATCCCTTCCCTCAATCTCTTTTTGGTGCCCCTCTACCTCACATGATACCACAGTCCCCAGGGCAGCCACCCCTCCTGCCCACCCCTTGTCCCTCTGCGCTGCCCACAATGAAGTGTAAATTGACAATAAAGGAAGCCTGTGGTAAGAGAAATATGTAGGTTGCCTTTTCAATTAAATGTTCTTAATTAAAGCAAAAATCTTGTTATGGCATGCCATTGAAGTAAAAAAAATAAAAATAATAATATTAAAGAAAAAAAGAAGAAAAAAAATCAGAAAGAAGAGTATACTAGGGAATATGAAGTATATTCAACGTATCGTTTCTTTGAAATAAGCAAAGCAGCGGCCAGATTAGAAATCACACCATATATATATATATATATATATATATATATATATATATATATATATATATATATATATATATATATATATAAAATTCTTCCGGCAGCGTCTAAGCCCCAACGTGACTCTCAAGTGGAATTGCAATTGACGGTCACCAACTTTTCAATACAGACCACATCTGCCTGAAACTTCCCTGTCAGTACTGCTGCTCATTCATTCCGTCCCTGAGGAGCATTGGTTGCCATAGGAACACAGTTAACTATCACATCACTTTATAAATGAATCTCAATCCAGGGCTTGCCGCACATTTTATTCCGTCGTCGAGCTTGGAATCTGTGTCAGGGGTCTCCAACTGCAAGACGAGAGAGAGAGAGAGAGAGAGAGAGGAAAAAAAAACAAAAACAATTAAAAAGATGAGCTAATCCCTCACAAACAGCTTCCCTTTCCTCAGATTGGAGGGCTCAGCCTTCGCAGCACCGCCTAGGAGACAAGCCGGGCAAGAAAGGGTTAACGGTGGATGGCACCGCTCTGCCACTTAAACGAAAAGCTTACCCCGACCCTGCCCGAAAAACACAGAAGCAGAGAACGCTCTTGTCTGGTCAACGGTGGCCAAGGGGAAGCAGACGCCAAGGAGATGTCATGAAAAAGCAGCTTGGATTAATTGGGTCCCCTTACCGGAACGCTCTCCGGAGCCCGCGCCTTCAAGCCCCCTGGAAGATGAACACAGCTGATCAGATTCTATAGACGGCTTACGGTCCACCGCTACCACATACCATGGATCTTTCCTTTATGGCCGCTCAGGTAAGATACATTGATTAAGTATCCTGGTTTTTACCTCTGATACAATTGTTGAGTATCCTTTTTGCAACTGTTGATATTTTATTAAGAATCTTTGTTTTTGCCTCTGATACATCTATTAAGTATCCTTGTACTTAAGTATCTTTTTACTTAATATATTTATTATGTATCCCTGTACCCAATCTTTGCCCGAGTTACATTTATTAAGTATCCTTTTTACCTGTGATATATTTATTATGTATTTCTGTATCTAATCCAGTCAAGTCTCCTTGTACTTAAGTATCCTTTTACTGCATATATTTATTATGTAGCTTTGTACTTTGCTATCCTTGTACTTAATCCTTGCCCGAGATACATTTATCAGGTATCCTTTTTACCTGTGATATACATTAGGTACTCCTGGTTTTACCTCTCATATATTTATTAAGTATTCTTTTACTTTATATATTTATCAAGTATCCTTGTACTTAATCCTTGCCTATGATACATTTTTTTTAAGCATCCTTTGTATTGTGATAGATTTTTTAAGTATGCTTTCTATTGTGATATATGTTTTAAGTATCCTTTGTATTGGGATACATGTTTAAGTATCTTTTGTATTGGCATACATTTTTAAGCATCGTTTGTATTGTGATATATGTTTTAAGTATCCTTTGTATTGGGATACATTTTTAAGTATCTTTTGTATTGTGATTCATTTTTAAAGTATCTTTTGTATTGTGATACATTTTTAAAGTATCCTTTGTATTGGGATACATTTTTAAAGTATCCTTTGTATTGGGATACATTTTTAAGTATCTTTTGTATTGTGATACATTTTTTAAGTATCCTTAGTATTGTGATACATTTTTAAGTATCTTTTGTATTGTGATTAATTTTTAAAGTATTTTTTGTATTGTGATACATTTTTAAAGTATCCTTTGTATTGTGATATATTTTTTAAGTATACTTTGTATTGCAATAAATTTTTTAAGTATCCTTTTTACCTGTGATATACATTAGGTACTCCTGTTTTTACCTCTCATATATTTATCAAGTATCCTTGTACTTAATCCTTGCCTATGATACATTTTATAAGTATCCTTTGTATTGTGATACATTTTTAAGTATCCTTTACTTATACTTTATATAGTTATCAAATATACTTGTGCTTAATCCTTTCCTATGATACATTTTCTTTAAGTGTCCTTTGTAATATGATACATTTATTAGTATCCTTTGTATTGTAATACCTTTTTTAGTATCTTTGTTCATAACCTGTAGCTCAACTGTATTTTTATTGGCAATACCATTTCCTCAGTAAGAATAAAGAGGCGGCTGATTTGCTGGATGGTTTTGTTTAGCCTTCCTCTGGATCAACAGTTTTTAGAACTCTCTTTGACAACACGATGAACCTGGTGGCCCCGGGTCAATTACTTTTTTTGCCTTCTCATTTATATTACTGATTACTTTTTCAATTAGAACTGACTTAAATTAGCATTGTTATTATACAGGATTTATATAGCATCAACAATTTGCACAGCACTTTACAAAATGGGAGATAGTACAGTTCCAATACACGAATGGAAAGAGATGAAGACCATTTGAATGGCAGGAATGTTTATTATGTAGCTTTGTACTTAAGTATCCTTGTACCTAATCCTTGCCCAAGATACATTCATTAAGTATTCTTTTTACCTGTGGTATACATTAGGTACTTACTGGTTTTACCTCTCATACATTTATTAAGTATCCCTGTACTTTGTATATTTATAAAACATCCCTGTGCTTAATCCTTGCCTATGATATATATTTTTAAAGTATCCTTTGTATTGTGATACATTTATTAGTCAGCTCAACTGTATTTTTATTGGAAATACCATTTCCCCACTAAGGATAAAGAGGAGGCTGACTTGCTGGATGGTTTTGTTTAGCCTTCTTCTGGATCAACAGTTTTTAGAACTCTCTTTGACAACATGATGAACCCGGTGGCACTGGCTTGTTTTTTTTTTTTTTTTTTTTTTTTTTTTTTGCATTTTCATTTATATTACTGATTACTTTTATAACAAGAACTGCTTTAAATTATTACTGTTATTATACAGGATCAGGGGCGAACTGACAACTCATGGGGCCCCCGGGCAATAGGAGATTATAGGGGCCCCCAGGCAATCAGAGATTATGGGGCCACACAGTATACACAAACGCACACACACAGTATACAATCACACAGTATACACAGATATGTTTCTATTGGCTGAGAAGGTACTGGAGAGGTGGGGCAGCTATAATCTTGGGATTTTTAGACCAAAAGAATGTCGGTAAGGGACATTTCAGACACAGATGTAAAAAAAAAACATACATTTTTACATACTGTCCCTGGTTTTACTGAGGCTGGCAACCCTGATGGGGGACCCTAGTGGCATGGGGCCCTCCGCCCAATGGTCAGTCCACCCCTGTACAGGATTTATATAGCGCCAACAGTTCGCGCGCCACTTTACAAAATTGGAGACAGTACAGTTCCAATAAAATTCAAAAAGAAAAGACTGGAAAGAGATGCAGACTATTCGAATGGCAGGAAAGTTAAACTGACTACATATATAATAAACTTATACAAAAAATCTGCCTGCTTGTAAATGTCCAAAACCAAAATTTTATAGTAGGACTTTATTGGTACAGGTGGGACAGACACTTAATTTGACAAAGGTTTATACAAAATTTAACATAATACATTTTGTATAAAGCATGGGTCTTCAAACTATGGCCCTCCAGTTGTTCAGGAACTACAATTCCCATCATGCCTAGTCATGTCTGTGAATGTCTCATGGGATGTGTAGTTTTGCAACAGCTGGAGGGCCGTAGTTTGAGGATCCCTGATATAAAGCTTTCGCAAATGAAGTGTCTGTCCCTTTGCATGAGATAGAAAACCAACATGATGGATTATTGCGGTACCAGAGAGGGATTTTATACACAAGTTAATAAAGAATACATTTATTATAACAAAATTTACACATAGAAAAAAACATGATAAAAACATCCAATTATTTGTAAGGTTCAATACAATAGTTACAAAAGATGGTTGACGCATTTCACTTAATAGCTTCTTCATAACCGATTACAACAGGACCTCATATTAGGGAAACACAAGATAGCTTCACCTACTCCACCTAAAAAAGGATATGCCCATATCGATTCTCCTTTTTGAGGGAGGAGAAGGTGAAGCTATCTTGTGTTCTTAATATGAGGTTCTGTTGTTGCAAATCACTGAGTAATCGGTTCTGAAGAAGCTATTAAGTGAAACGCGTCAACCATCTCTGTGATATCTTTTGTAACTATTGTATTGAAACTTACAAATAATTGGGTGTTTTTATCATGGATGTTTTCTATGTGTAATTTTTTTGACAATAAATGTATTCTTTATTAACTTGTGTATAAAATCCATCTCTGGTACTGCAATAATCCATCATGTTGGTTCTCTATCTATGCAAAGTTGAATAAGGATGAGGTACCCCAATAGCCTTAATGTTCTTTTCTCTACAAGTGTCTGTCCCATCTGTATCAGTAAAGTCCTACTATAAAATGTAGCTTTTGGTTGTTGGTACATATATAACAAAAAAATAAAAAAAATAAAAATCTACTTAAAAAAAAGCGGTTAAATTATGTTAAGTTCTCCGAGTTAACTGGCATATTTGTATTTGTAATATTTAATCAATATCTATTAACATTTATATTTTAATATTTCAAGAATAATTAAAATAATTTATTATAATAATAATAACAACTTATTATTATTATTAAAATAATAAATATATATTTTATTATATAGGGTTTATATAGCTCCAACAGTTGGATATATATATATATATATATATATATATATATATATATACTCAAACTGGAGGCCCTCCAGCTGTTGCAGAACTACAATTCCCATGAGGCATTGCAAGGCTGACCATTACAAGCATGACTCCCATAGGCAGGGGCATGATGGGACTTGTATTTCCTCAACAGCTGGAGAGCCGCCAGTTTGAGACCCCTGAAACCCTTCCATTGAGTAATGACTGCCAGCAATTTGGGCTCTCTGAAATCAAATCAAGTATTTCCAGCCCACACCAGAGGCCACAACCGCCCACACAACCCTTACTAGATGATAACAACATAAATTATGCAAAAATGGGTATGAAAAGAAAATTGTAAGAAGATGAAATGGCACGCCATTACTATTTTATAAAATACTTTACAGCTGTAAGTGGAATCTGTTGGAGAGAAAAGTGAGCTTTGACACACAGCTATGCACTGATTAGATGATGTTTCCATTGAGATTCACTGATGTCCAGATTAATGTATGAGAAGGATTCGGAATTCAGAATAAGTGCGGCCATGTTGAATTATTATCTGCAGCAATTGGGTGCAGAGAAGTCCCCGGAGCTTAGGACTCCTCGCAGGTTCTTCCTATGGTGTCTGAGCAAATACACCCAAGTGCTTCTATATATTTAGAACTCATGGTTCTCCTGCACCACAAGTCCCAGCATGCGCTCCCTGTGAGATGTTAGTGGTCAAGTGCATCTGCAAAAATCAGAGCCGGGATAAGGTCATCTAGAGCCCAGGGTGAATGTGCCAAACTGTGTCCCCCCCCCCCCCCCCAAGATGTATGAGCATTGTATGTCAGCTAAATTCCCCCCCCAAATTTTTTTTAACACTAATCTGCATACAAATACCCCCAATAAACAAATACCCCCAATAAACAAATACCCCCAATCATCCCTACTAGCATAAATAGCCCCCTCAAAAAAAATTCCACTCCTAGCGCAATTCCCCCCCCCCTCTATCGTGTCACCTCTTCTAGAACAACCCCCCCCCCCCAAATCCTTCCTCCTAGCACAGATCACATTCTCCAATCCCCCCTCCCAACACAAATCCCCCAAACACCCCTTCTAGCACCTCCTCAATTTCCCTGCCTAGTACAAATACTCCCCAATCATCCCTACTAGCACAACCCTCCCCCAACAATAAGAAAAAATCTCCTTCTAGATAAAAATCCGCTCCCCCCACCATATCACCTCTTCTAACACAAACCCCCTAAATCCCCCATCCTAGCACAAATGGAATTCTCCCACCCCCTCCCAACACAAATCCCCCTAATCACCAATATAAGATCTACCTCTCCTTGTAGGTCTTCTTTTCAGGGTAGGGCTTATTTTTGGGGAAACAGGGTAGGGCTTATTTGGGGGTAGGGCTTATATTGCAGCCAACACCGACAATCACGCTAGGTCTTATTTTCGGGGTAACAGGATAAGATGGGGAAGTGGTAACTACAGTGTCATACATTCAGATTTTCTTTGTATTGTCTTCTTCTTGCATAGTAGACCATATCCTTAAAATGTATCCCTAGGCAGAACTTCTTTTTATAGCTTTGGGTGGAGCAGGGAAGGGTTAGACCACCTTTCTCAATCTTTTACCCTGGAGCAACCCTTAAAAATAATTTTAAGGCTAAGGGAACCATGCTGAAAATGATTATATCTGTGGGTGAAAGACACATTGGTTGGACCAGTGATTGCAGAAAATCTTTAGGAAAATAACGAATATGGTGAGTGTAGAGCATCAGGCTCCCGCAGCTGATCACTTATCAACACTATCCTGTGCTATACCCTGAAAACTTATAATAATAAAGGGAAAGGATGGTAAAATAAACTAACAGAAAATAAATATAGGAGATTAAAATTGTAGTATTCTCTATACAGTAGTGGTTAGTGGGGAAATGTCCCCTTACACATGGATTCCAGTGTTTTTTTTAAGCACATGATTAGAGCCTGAGGCTCTAATTGGCTTCAAAAAGGGTAGACTCGGGGTGCAGTGAGCCCACTTAGTTTGTGACAATAGGGCATTAATATTCACTATCATCTTCCTGTTTCTCCTCCTGGCCAATCAGAAAGCAGGAGAAGTGTGATTGGCCGAGGGGAGAAGCAATCGTATTGGCCCGGGCAGGGGGGAGGATGTACAGGAAGATCCAGGACTCACCCAGAGCGCTCTCTCAGTGCCATGCATCGGCACCGATTGAAAGCCCGACCACGTGAGTACCCCTACGGGGGGGGGGGTTCAGGTGGTTTGGTTTGTTTGCCATGACTCCCCCCCCCACACCCCCACCACTCACTGCCTCTGACATGGCAATAAGTAGAAGAAGAGTCCCTTACTTTGGTAGTGAGTGGAGATGTTCCCCTTAATTGGGGATCAGTGGAAAGTGCTCCCTTACATTGGTGGCCATTGCTGATGTTATCCTTAATTGGGGATCAGTGGAAAAGTGCCCTCTTATAATAGTGGCCATTGCAGATGTTCCCTTTAATTAGGGATCAGTGTAAAAGTGCCCCCTTACATTGGTGGCCGTTGCAGATGTTCCCCTTAATTGGGGATCAGTGGGAAAGTGTCCCTTTAAATTGGTGGCCAAAAAAAAATTTTTTCTTTTGACTTGGGGGGCAGTGGAAAATTGCCCCCCTTTTACAATATTGGCCAGTGCACATATTTTTCTTTAGTTGCGAATCGGTGGAAAAGTGCCCCCTTTCATTGGTGGTAAGTGGAGATGTTCCACTTTAAATAGGATTAGTGGGAAAAAAAAAAACATTACATGATTGTCAATGTATTTATTCTGCTTTAATCAGGGATTAGTAGAAGAGTGCCATTGGTGGTCAGTGCAGATGTTCCTCTCAATAGGGATCAGTGGAAAGTGCCCCTTTAAACTGGTGGCCAATGGAAATTCTCTTTTAATTAGGAGCCAGTGGAAAATTGCCCCATTACACTGATGGTCAGTGCGGATCTTTTCCTTTAATTGGGAATAAATGGAAAAGGGAAACGTTAATGATTAGTTGAGATGTTCGCCTTTATTTGAGATTAGTGGAAAAGTGCCCTTTTACATGGTCGTCAATGGAGATGTTCCCCTTTAATCAGGGATTAGTAGAAGGGTGTCCCTTTACATTGATAGTCAGTGCAGATGTTCCTCTCAATTCAGGATCAGTGAAAAAGTGCCCCTTTACATTGGTGGTGAATAGAGATATTGTCCTTTAAAGACGACACCTCCAAGACCACCACTGCCTTGCTAAAGAAGCTGAGGGCAAAGGTGATGGACTGACCAAGCATGTCTCCAGACCTAAACCCTATTGATCATCTGTGGGGCATCCTCAAACAGAAGGTGGAGGAGGGCAAGGTCTCCAACATCCACCAGCTCCGTGATGTCGTCATGGAGGAGTGTCCACTCCAGTGATAATCTGTGAAGCTCTGGTGAACTCCATGCCCAAGAGTATCTATTTACTAATACTAGCAGCATAAGAATGAAAAATAATCAGTGTTGATTGGGGGAGTGAAGTTCCACTTATAACTAAAAGAAAACCTTTTTTTTTTTTGTGTTGGATGGAGTGGAACGGGATTATAACCCCTGTCAGTATTTATTGCTGTCTGTGTCCCCGTTAGGGAGAGTCTCCCTCTCTATCTGTCCTGTTTACCATTATCACTGAAGGTGAAAGTAAAAGAAAATCCTAAATTTTGGGTTGTCCCCAGAATTATAATAGATGGGAAATCTTCCAATTGGGACACTAGCTCTGGTGACCTGGGGGGCCCCCAATAGGCTTGTGCAATTCGTTTCGTAACGAATCGAAATTCGGCCGAATTTTTCATCTTTCGGACATTCGGATGCATCCGAATGTCTGAATAAAAAAATCACAAATTACAACGAATACGAAAGAAATATAACGAATGAATTCGAAATTATTTCAACCGCATTCGAAAATATTTTGTGACCCGACTTTAGGGCCATGTATCTCGGGGTCACTTGGTGCTAGAAACTCCAAATCTTGATATGTTGTAGTGCTAGTGCTATTGTGTTTGCATGCCAAATTTGGGGTTTCTAGCTATAAGTGACCCCGAGATATGTGGCCCCAAAATCGGGTCGCAAAATGTTATTAGTTATTAGAGCAGAGAATGACATTTTGCGACCCGATTTTGGGGCCACATATCTCGGGGTCACTTATAGCTAGAAACCCCAAATTTGGTATGCAAACACAATATTACTAGCACTACAACATATCCAAATTTGGAGTGTCTAGCACCAATTGACCACGAGATACATGGCCCTAAAGTCGGGTCACAAAAATATTTTCGAATGCGGTTGAAATAATGTCGAATCATGTTGAAATCATTTCGAATCCAGTAGAAATATTTTCGAATTTGGTTGAAATATTTTCGAATGTGGCCGATTTTTCGAATTTGGTAGAAAACTAAACGAAATCCGAAAACGAATTTAAGGAAGTTAACGAATATAATTAAACGAAATTAATGAATTAACGAATTAAAACGAAACAAAACTAAACAAATTTTTTCCTTTTGCACATGTCTAGCCCCCAAGGAATTACCTTAATTTGCAGAGATTCCCTCTCACTTCCTGTTCGGCTATAGGACAGTGTGGGAAAATCTCTGCAATGGGAAAAAAAATCTGCCAGGGGTTATAACCCTCCCTTACACTAAAAAGTTTTTTCCAATAGTTCTACTTACCAGTTACCAACCATAGGCTATCATATAACATCATTGGTCGGTAGTGGTTATATGGGTATTAACATTTTCAGCCCTTAATCCAGCCTCTTGATCACTTTTCCAGTCGGCGGAATGTGGTTCTACTCCTCCCCCGGCCGCCATTTCTCACAGAGCGTGCTCTGACCGGCGGCAACGGGTGCACAGAACAGAGGAAGGGGAACTGACTTAGTTCCTTCCTTTCTGTAAATTCCCGAAACCCGAAGACGATGAGATTTCATCACTTCCGGTTACGCCTCCCTGTTTACCTGCCTGCTAGCTGACTGATCTGTGTCTGATCAGCTGCATTGGAGGACACAGGAAAGATTTGGGGGTCTTATAGACCCCAGATCTCTCCAAGAAGAGGACTTGTCACGGCCCATGATGTCACAAGGGATATTGTTCATAGCAATAAAGTTAGTACAAAAAAAAATAAAAAAAATAAAGAAACAATGTAAAAAATTGTTTAAGATCAAACATAATAAAAATGTATACGTACATGGTGATCGCACCACAAATGTGAGGAATGTCAGAGCAAAAAAGTCTTTAAAACGTCGCCTATGGAGATTTTTAAGTACCATAGTTTGGCACCATTCCATGGACATACACTATTATAAAGCATGACATGTTTGGTATCTACTTACTTAGCATAGCATGATCTTTTTACATTTTATGAAAATTTGGATATTATATTGTGATTGTGTGCAATAAAATTCATGAAAGTGTATTTTTTCTCAAAACATTGCGTATGAAAAACCGCTGCGCAAATACTATGTGACATAAAAAATTGCAAAGCTCATCATTTTATTCTATAGGGCTTCTGCTAAAAAATATATACAGTATATATAATGTTTGGGGATTCTAAGTCATTTTCTAGCAAGATCCACATCCCCAGTCTGGTTTTCAATTGCCTTAGTGTAGCCACGCAGATCTGACCATCCCTGCTGCCCATCCCTGACATTAGTCTTGATCGGGAGCAGAAGCCATGCAACCAATCATGTGACTACTGTGACAGCCAATCACAGTGGTCATGTAATTGGGAAGTCAGTCCCCCCCTAGACACATAGACCCATTCAAAGCAAACGCCAGGCCTGGACGGGAAGGGGTTAAAGCAAATCTAAACCCAGGACCAAACATTTAAGATTACCAGCCCTTGGCCTGGATTCATTATTTTTATGTTGTGTTATTTTTGTGCATTTTTTTAGGTATGTTTAAATTGGTTGTAAAGGTAAAAAAAAGTCACCTTAATGCATTCTATGCATTAGGGTGAAATAATATCTGACAATGCAAGCCCCCCAGCCCCCCCGTTTTACTTACCTGACTCCTCGAAAGTCCCGTGCTCGCCCCGACATCCTTTTTCGCCGCTCAGCCTGGCCGTTGATTGGTTACAGTGGATGGATTGAAAGCAGAGCAGCCATTGGCTTGCGCTGCTATAAATCACATCCAATGACATGGCATGCTGGGGGGGCGGAGCCGAGTGATACAGTGAGCAGCTATGGCCGCCTGCTGTATCACGGGAGCGCGCCCGCAAGCACTCCTCACCATGCGAGGGAGCCCTTGTGGGGGGAGTGGAGACAGCCGCAGAGGGACCCCAGAAGACGAGGCTCGGGGCTACTCTGTGCAAATCGAGCTGCACAGTGGAGGTAAGTATAACATATTTGTTATTTTAAAAAAAAATACCTTTACAACCCCTTTAAGCTTGAGCATTTTTTAAATTAGCATATGGAAAGCTAGTTATTAGGGGAAGGAGGAGGGTATTTTTGTAGCCACTCTGATTGAAGTCTATTGGGGCCACGCACATTGTTGTGGGGCCCAAAGATAAATGCAGGTCTATCACAAAGTAATATAGGGGAGGGCCCTCTAAGTAACAGAAAAGAAAGTTGCACGTTGCAGATCTGATGTTCTTCGCTAGCTAGTTTGAGCTCATTAACTGTAATCCGTTTGGGTTTTGATGAAGCAGTAAGTTCCTAGGGAGGAAGATCTAAAGGTGTCTGAAAACAATGTTCATGCAATGCAATAAAGTGTTCTTGGGGTAAAGATGTCTGTACACAGTGTCTCTGTAATAATGGCAATGGATAGATAAAGGTGGAGCTATTTGCCCTCTCACCAACGACCAGATCGCTCTGATGTCTTCAGGACAGGAACTCGTGTAGCGACACTTGTGCAGCTGCGTCATACTTGTCAACTATCCTGGTTTAAATTCCCTTGTCCCTTAAAGTTCTAGTCCCATGCTGTGTCCCAATATCTCAGTGTGAAGTGCTGCTACTAATGCTGCCCAGCTCTGCTCTATTGTGTACAGATGACTAACCTGCAGACCCTGTATTTACATGTAAATAACCGGTATTGATATGTAAATATTGTCTGCATTCATATGTAAATATAGGCAGCATTCATATGTATATCATGCTCCCCTGAGGTCATATCCACCATCATCTATACTGAATGCTGCCCACTGGGGGGTAAAGGGGCATGCTTGAAAGTCCTGCCTGCAACTGTGGTAATTTACCCCGAAATCAGCCTGTTCTGCAACGGTAAGAAAATTGGCGAGGGGAGGGTAGAGTGGGGTGTAAAGAGGTAGGCATAGAGTGAATTACAGTTGGGGTGCACAGGTGAGCAAAGAGGGGATGTATGGAGGTAAGGAAGGTAGGTTTAAAGATGAGCAGAGGAGGCAGGTAGAGTTAAAGGGGTGGAGGGTTGGAGTGTAAAGGATGGGGGAGGTTTGGGGTGCAGAGGTTAGCAGGGGTTTTAGGATGCAAAGGCGGACAGGGTGGAAAAATTCTAGGTTGCGTGTAGGGCAGCCCAATTATTTCAACGGGCTGCTCTATGCACTAGAAATGCAGGAGGAAAGTCCCTAACGCTTTTTCAAAATCACAAGGTTGTACAGCACATGTAAGCAGATGCGTGAGGGTGTCATTAACAATTAATGGCACTGCTGTGCATCTGCTAAAGGGCAGCATGTTTCTGCTGTGTCAGGAAAACGACTTTGCTTGCATTCCCGAAACACACAAATGTGAACGCAGGCTAAATGTCTCCGTTACATTGGTGGTCAGTGTAAATCTTCTCATTACATTGGGGCTTGGTGTAGAATCCTTTCATTTACACTAGTGGCCAGTGTGAAGGTGCCCCTTATGTAAGTGGTCAGTGTAAATCCCTCTTTACATTGGTGGTTACTGTGAATGCTTCTGTAGCACAGCCCCCTAGAGGAATGCTGAGAATTACCTGCTCATCTGCACGGCCATGACCTGTTAAACCTTCCATCCCACCTGACACTCTGGGTTCGGAAATCCTTGTAGCACGGTGTGGTAATGATCACCCAACTCAGTATAATTAGGTTCTGAATCACTTTACTTGAACCAATAAAAGAAAGTTATTTTAGAGAGGGAGGTGATAATCTGCTGAGTCAAGACAACAGCGCCAACTCAGCAAACAGCCGTTCCTGAAAGCACAAGACAATGTTAAGCAACAACACTATTATATGTACAGATATATACACTCCCTTATGAAGGCTTCAGTTAACTACTAATGCTGCCACACAGAGATAGATGTGATCTGGCCAGTCTAAGCTATACTAAGAGATAAAAGCAGGTCTATCACAAAGTAATATAGGGGAGGGCCCTCTAAGTAACAGAAAAGAAAGTTGCACGTTGCAGATCTGATGTTCTTCGCTAGCTAGTTGGAGCTCATTAACTGTAGTCCGTTTGGGTTTTGATGAAGCAGTAAGTTCCTAGGGAGGAAGATCTAAAGGTGTCTAAAAACAATGTTCATGCAATGCAATAAAGTGTTCTTGGGGTAAAGATGTCTGTACACAGTGTCTCTGTAATAATGGCAATGGATAGATAAAGGTGGAGCTATTTGCCCTCTCACCAACGACCAGATCGCTCTGATGTCTTCAGGACAGGAACTCGTGTAGCGACACTTGTGCAGCGCATCCACTGTCTCGGTCTTTTCCGAAGTGAAGCTTGGCACACACACCGACAAGCAGGTGATCCAACTAGTGTTGATGACAGGATGTCGGACAAGGGGTAACAGAGCTAGGCCCTTTAGGCCTCGGGTTGGAAATAAGACTTCGCGTGGTAGGCTGCAACTTCTCTCCCTGTTACATGGAAAGGTCCGTCTTGTGTCAGGCCCAGGAGATAGAGAGCTCCACTCGCGCTTTCAGCTCTCTTTATAGACACTCCTGGCAATCTTCATGTTGCAGCAAGGATCCCTGGGATGTGTAGTCTTAGGGTACATGGGTGAAAAGCAACTATCCGAGGGAAAACTATACGCTCCATAATTAATTCACAAATATGAGGTCACTGTTTACGCTGATTACCAAAGGGACAAGCAATGTTTAAAAACACTGAAAGGTTTTCTGCTGTTAGTCCATATCGCTACACTCTATTACATTAGTGGTCAGTGTAAATCCCTTTTACATTGGGATTCATTGTAAATCTTCTCATTACATTGGGGCTTGGTGTACAATCCTTACCTTGGTGGTTTCTGTGAATGCTTCTATTACATTAGTGGTCAGTGTAAACCCCTATTACATTGGTGGCCAGTGTTGAAAATCCTCTTTATATTGGTAGTCGGTAAAAAAAATCAGCATTGCCATTGATCACACCCTCCCCTCCCCCCAGCACTGCCGCTGCTACCAGGAGTTCTAGGGTCCCTAGGAGTTTTCTGTCTATTGATGGGTCCCCTCACCACCCCAGTCCATGGTGTGCAGGCAGATGGAGAGCGAAATTGCATGGGGAGGGCAAAAAAATGTTTTCCCAGGGTCCAATCAATATTAAAGACAGCCCTGGTCACACATTCATCAAAAGAAGCCCCTGTGTGATCTCTGGTTGCTGAATGATAGCACATCGCTCAGGTGTTAATAGGCACATACCATTGATTATTTCAATACAATTGCAAGTGAACATGTTGTCTCTGAAGTTAATGTGATGGAAGCAAAAAAAGGGCAAGCAGAAGGATTTGAGGGACAAATTGTAATGACTAGACAACTGGGTCAGAACAACTCCAAAACTGCAGCTCTTGTAGGATATTCCTGGTCTGCAGTCGTCAAGACCAACCAAAATTGGTCCAAGGAAGGAGAACCTGCCAAATGGAGACAAGGTGATGGGTGACCAAGGCTCATTGATGGAGGTGGGAAGGGAAGACTCATTGATGGAGGTATACAGTTTGTAATAAAATATCATATTTTTACAATTCTTACTACCTCTTTGACTTTAATCTACCAGTGCCACTACAGTCCCACCCCCTGAGGGATTTCTTCATTTCCATTGATGGAGGTGTGGAGGTAAGGCTCGTTGATGGAGCTGGGGGGCCTCATTGATGGAAGTGGGGAGGGAAGGCTTGTTGATGGAGGTGGGGAGGAAGGCTCACAATGGAGGTGGGGAGGAAGGCTCACGATGGAGGTGGGGAGGAAGGCTCACGATGGAGGTGGGGAGGAAGGATCATGATGGAGGTGGGAGGGAAAGGCCCATTGATGGAGGTGGGGGAGACTCATTGATGGAAGTGGGGAAGGAGGGCTCACTGATGGAGGTGGGGAGGGAAGGCTCATTGATGGAGATCGGCGAAGGGAAGGCTCTTTGTTGGAGGTGGGGGGGAAGGCTCATTGATGGAGATGGGGAGGGAACACTCATTGATGAAGGAGGGGAGGGAAGGCTTGTTAATGGAGGTGGGGAGGAAGGCTCATGATGGAGGTGGGGAGGAATGATCATGACAGAGGTGGGGAGGGGAAGGTTAATTAATGGAGGTGTGGGGGAGACTCATTGATGGAAGTGGGGAGGGAAGGCTCACTGGTGGAGGTTGGGAGGGAAGGCTCACTGATGGAGGTGGGGAGGTAAGGTTCATTTATGGAGATGGGCGAAGGGAAGGCTCATTGATAGAGGTGGGCGAAGGGAAGGCTCATTGATGGAGGTGGGGGGGAGGTTCATTGATGGAGGTGGGGAGGGAAGACTCATTGATGGCGGTGGGGAGGGAAGGTATTTTTTGTTATATTACTTTACTACTTGACTGCTTGGCATTATTGCTTTGAAGAGCTGAGGTCTTGGTGGGTTTCATGACCACTGGGGACACTATCTACATGGAGTTTGTATGTATGTGTGCAGTTATTCTCTGTCTTTTCACAACCAGTAGTAGGTAATTAGCTTTATATTAAATTGGTTTCTTCTGAATTGACTGCCCTGCCATGGCCAACACTAAGCCCATAATTGAGAGGGCCAGGAGCCCAGCCATACATAGTTGCCTGAAATGCTCAGCAGTGGGGACTAGTTTCCACTCAATGTGTGACATGATTGGCCACTAGAGGCCACTGTACTTCATTATCCATTTCCAGCCATCTTGCCAAGACACAACTGTTCCCATAGCCTTTGGGCATGGCATAGAGTATCTCTACTTGGCATGTTAACCTATGAGCGCAGAGCAGCCATCCATTACATCCAAGGTCAAAACAAAATCTTGGGGCTACGTATGCATCGTATTTTAATGCAAAATCAAAGTTTTCAGATGCTTTGACTTGCTTCTGAGTTGCTACAATGTACCTTTGTATTGCTCAATGGAAGGCTTAGTTGGTTTCTAATTTACATTGACTTGTTTTTGATAATAAAATCAGCTCAATGCAAGCACATACTGTACAAGTGAGTAGTCCGGCAAGAGCAGATGCTGGAGAGTTAAACCAGCTGACAGTCTCTTCTTTTTCTATTGGGACTTTATGGTGAAATCCCGGCGCTAAGCTCTCAGGTCTGCACACCTGCTGTACCCATTAAGAGGGGTTCCCACCATCCCTGTGCTGAGTGCCCAGGTCTGTACACCTGCTGTGCCCATCATGAGGGATTCCCTGTGCTCAGTGCCCGGGTCTGTACATCCATTATGAGGGTTTCCCACCATCCCTGTGCTGAGTTTCCAGGTCAGTACATCTTCTGTACCTGTTAAAAGAGGTCTCCACCATCCCTATGCTGAGTTATTGGATCTATATACCTGCATTAATATAAACAAAAAATGCAACACTACCAGGATATATCACCTAAGAAATATCTATTAGGGAAAATATCTCCACCAAATGGTGATCACAATAAGCTGGGGTGCTTTGTTCTATGCCTTGATGATCTTTCTTTAATTAGAGGGTCATATGTAGCTGGTAAGCATGTATTTCTTCCATAAGAGGTGATGGTTTCACAAACAGATGCTTTCAAACATTGGGGATGGCTATTCACTACTTTTATATGACCATTTAGGCACTTAACCGGTTCCCGACCAGCGCACGCCGATGTACGTCGACAGAATGGCACAGGCAGGCATATTGGCGTACAGATACGTCCAATCTTCAATGCCGCCCTGGCGGCGCGCTCCCGCACTGGTCGGGACCCCCGTGAGTCCGGTCGGGGGACCCGCGGACTCGATTGCCGCGGGCATACCCGCGATCGTCTCACGGGACGGCTGAATGGAGGAAATGCCATGTAAACAGCATTTCTCCATTCTGCCTAGCAACTAGTGACGCTGATCTCTGCTCCATGTGATTGGAGCAGAGATCAGTGTTCACTAAATGAAAGCCCAACCCCCCCCCCCCACAGTTAGTAACACACCCCTAGGAACACTTAACCCCTACACTGCCACCCACTGGTTAACCCCTTCACTGCCAGTGTCATTTACACAGGAATCACTGCATTTGTATAGCAGTGATTACTGTATAAATGACAATGGTCCCAAAAATGTGTCAAAAATGTCTGATGTGTCCCCCACAATGTCACAGTGACAATAAAAATCGCTGATCGCCGCCATTACTAGTAAAAAAAAATAATCAAAAATTATTAATAAAAATGCTATAAAACTATCCCTATTTTGTAAATGCTATAACTTTTGCGCAAACCAATCAATAATCGCTTATTACGATTTTTTTTACCAAAAATATGTAGAAGAATACGTATCGGCCTAAACTGAGGGAAAAAAATGTTTTTTTATATATTTTTGGGGGATATTTATTATAACAAAAAGTAAAAAATAATGCGTTTTTTCCAAAATTGTCGCTCTATTTTTGTTTATAGCGCAAAAAATAAAAACCGCAGGGGTGATCAAATACCACCAAAAGAAAGCTCTATTTGTGGGAAAAAAAGGACATCAATTTTGTTTGGGAGCCACATCGCACGACTGCGCAATTGTCAGTTAAAGCGACGCAGTGCCGAATCGCAAAAAGTGGTCTGGTCTTTGACCAGCAAAATGGTCCTGTCTGTAAGTGGTTAAAGAGGAACTGCGCACATAATTTGTAATAAAAACATATTTGCCATTCTGGAGCTTCCCTCCAACCACTTGGCATATTATATTATATACTCTGATTCTGTACTTGCTAAATATGCTGTAGAAATCTCCCTCCACTGAGTCTGGCTGCAGCCATCTTAACTGTGGGCAGCTAAAACTGCTTCCCTTCCTGGATTTACACAGAGGTAAACCTCCAGCTCTGTAGCCCTGCAGCTCTTATTGGCCCTCTTATGACTCCCTCCCTTATCCTCCCTCTCTTCCTGGCAAACTCTCAGGAGAGTGAGTGAGAGAGCTGTGCACAATGTCATACGCCTAGGCTGATGACCAGACAAGAAACAGGAAGTGGGCTGTATAAGGGATTTACCGGCAGAAAAAAAAAAATATGTTTTACTATCCAACGTTAAAACAACAACAAGGGCAGAAGATTTAAATCTTAAGAAGATGTACATTTGCTGTCCCCTCAAAATAACTCAACACACAGCTATAAATGGCTAAACCGCTGGCAACAAAAGTGAGTACACCCCTAAGTGAAAATGTCCAAATTGGGTCCAATTAGCCATTTTCCCTCCCTGGTGTCATGTGACTCTTCTAAAGGCTGTCATCCCAGAAGGAAGCCTCTTCTAAAAATGATGCACAAGAAAGCCTGCAAACAGTTTACTGAAGACAAGTAGACTAAGGACATGGCTTACTGGAACCATGTCTTGTGGTCTGATGAGACCAAGATAAGTTTATTTGGTTCAGATGGTGACAAGCGTGTGTGGGGGCAACCAGGTGAAGAGTACAAAGACAAGGTCTCAGGCGTGGATGGGGAGCAGGTGTGTTAAATTTGGTGTTATTGCTCTCACTCTCACATACTGGTCACTGGAAGTTCAACATGGCACCTCGTGGCAAAGAACTCTCTGAGGATCTGAAAAACAGAATTGTTGCTCTCCATAAACATGGCATAGGCTATAAGAAGTTTGCCAAGACCCTGAAACTGAGCTGCAGCACAGTGGCCAAAACCATACAGGGGTTTAACAAGACAGGTTCCACTAAGAACAGGCGTCGCCATGGTCGACCAAAGAAGTTGAGTGCACGTGCTCAGCATCATATCCAGAGGTTGTCTTGGGGAAATAGACGTATGAGTGCTGTCAGGATTGCTGCAGAGGTTGAAGGGGTGGGGGGTTCTCAGACCATAAGCCGCACACTGCATCAAATTGGTCTGCATGGCTGTCATCCCAGAAGGAAGCCTCTTCTAAAAAAGATGCACAAGAAAGTCTGCAAACAGTTTACTGAAGACAAGCAGACTAAGGAGATGGATTACTGGAACCACGTCCTGTGGTCTGATGAGACCAAGATAAACTTATTTGGTTCAGATGGTGACAAGCGTGTGTGGGGGCAACCAGGAGAGGAGGACAAAGACAAGTGTGTCTTGCTATAGTCAAGCATGGTGGTGGGAGTGTCACGGTTTGGGGCTGCGTGAGTGCTGCCGGCACTGGGGGGCTACAGATCATTGAGGGGACCATGAATGCCAACATGTACTGTGACATACTGAAGCAGAGCATGATCCCCTCCCTTCAGAGACCGGGCCGCAGGGCAGTATTGCAACACGATAACGACCCCAAAATCACCTCCAAGACCACCACTGCCTTGCTAAAGAAGCTGAGGGTAAAGGTGATGGACTGGCCAAGCATGTCTCCAGACCTAAACCCTATTGAGCATCTGTGGGGCATCCCCAAACGGAAGGTGGAGGAGCGCAAGGTCTCTAACATCCACCAGCTCCATGATGTCATTATGGAGGAGTGGAAGAGGACTCCAATGGCAACCTGTGAAGCTCTGCTGACCTCCATGCCCAAGAGGGTTAAGGCAGTGCTGGAAAATAATGGTGGCCACGCAAAATATTGACACTTTGGGCCCAATTTGGACATTTTCACTTAGGGGTGTACTCACTTTTGTTGCCAGCGGTTTAGACATTAATGGCTGTGTGTTGAGTTATTTTGAGAGGACAGCAAATTTACACTGTTATACAAGCTGTACACTCACTACTTTACATTGTTATATTGTAGCAAAGTGTCATTTCTTTAGTGTTGTCACATAAAAAGATAGAAGAAAATATTTACAAAATGGTAACGGATGGGGTGTACTTACTTTTGTGAGATATATATATGTTTTACATTCTTTCACTCATTTAATTATTGGGATTTCTGTTTAGCGGATTTTATAACTTTATATTAAATGTCAATATGCATCAAAACGCACATTGACGGACATCTCCCGCATGAGTTGCGGTGCCTGCATGCATCTCCATTGCTCTTTTGGTTTCAATGGAAAACGCATGAAGCAAAAAAATAAATAAAACGAAGGGTGTGGCTCCAGAATAAAGCTGCGCTCGTTCTGGGCACATCTGCGGTTTTCCTGGAAAGCATTGGCAGAACATGGGAATGATTTGATTTTCTCTGAAAATAGTAGCAGGATCTGAGGACAGATGTACGGGGCACATGTCAGCACACAGTACAGGTTACCTTTAAACAGATAGTCGCCTTACAAAAAAGACTGCGCCTCGGGAATATTGGGGGACCATCGCCTTATTCACCTCAGGGGCTTTGTGCTGCATCAATTTCTACGATGCACAAAATTGAGGTACAACACGCATCCGAGCTTCACAATGCACTGCTGAGCATAGAATTATAGGAAATATTCATTTTTTTAAGGTTAAAAGAAAAAAAAAAAAAGAAAGAACTGCCCTGAGTTATAACATGGCTTCTCATTGTGCGTGCGCAATAGCGTGCGTTATGACGCGCACCCCTAAATTCTATTTAACAACTTGCTGCTGGACTAGACATGTGCAGTTTGTTGCGTTCTGAATCAAAATTCGAACAAATTTTTTTTTTTGGGGGGAAATTTGGATGTATACGCATTTCCGAATTAGAATAGTACCGAATTTAAACGAGTTTGAAATAACGAAAAAAAAAAATCGAAATTTGAATCACTTTCGAATATTTTTTAGAATTCGAAATCTTTCAAATTGTTTTATAGTTTTCAAAGAGAATAAAATAGAATAGAAAATAAAGGAATAGAAAAGAAAAATATATATATATATTTCTTTTCTTTTCTATTCCTTTGATTTTCTATTCTATTTTCTTTTCTTTGGAAATCGGAAAACGATTCAAGTTCGAAAAAAATTTCAAATTTGAACATTTTGAAAACTATTTGAAAATTGATTCGAAAATGTTTTGAATCTATTCGAAAGCAAATTTTTTTCAATTTTTTTTGTCTACGCTGGATCATGGCAAGTTTACTGCGAGCGAGTGGCACAGCCAGACAGTGGCATATCAACGGGGGGGCTGGGGGGAGGTCTGCCCTGGGTGCAACATATTGGCGGGGGGTGTCACTTATTCAGCGGTTCTGCATCCCTTTTCGAGCATGGGGAGCTTTGGCCTCTAGTAGCGGTGCCTGCAAAGGTGGCGGCGGCCCGCAGAGGGGAAATGACGTATACGGCGGCAGAAGATGCCTACTCGAACGCTTCCCTATAGCCAACACGTGGATACCCTCCCACCCCGAACATATCAAAACAATATTTTCACTAAAAATACACTAAATTCATTATTAGCGGATACAAACATTACATAACTTACAAAATTCATGCTAAATGTAAAAGATAAAACTGTAATGTTAATGAACGATTAAATTCTATTATTATTATTTTTTTTTTTTTTCGTGGCTATTGCTGTGTGCAGGCAGCTTATGTTACACTATGAGGATGCTGCAGCTGTACAAAAAAAGCCTCAGGTCCTCAGGAGTGTGGATGCAGGTGTATGACCCCCGAACATTGACAGTGTGCATTCAGGACCGTTCACCCACACCTGCACACCTATTAAATTAGGACCTGCGGCTGTGCTCACACAGCATGCCGCATCCTTATAGATTAACAGACGGCTCCCGCTGCACAAACAGCCAGAGAATGTGTGTGAATTAGCCCTTGGTTTTAAAAAAATATTTTTTACCATTTTTTTTTTATATTTTTTTATTAAAAAAAATATGTGTTTTCTTTTATTTATTATGTTTTTTTTTTTATTTTTTCTTCAATTATTATTATTTTTTTTTTTTAAATTTCGAAAAATCCTTTTTTACATGTTCTTATTATTTTTTAAATTGTTTAACCTGTTCCCGACCGGCGCACGCTGATGTACATCGGCAGAATGGCACGGGCAGGCATATTGGCGTACAGGTACGTGCATTTTTATATGCCGCCCTGCCATCGTGTGCGCGCCGCCGGCGGCGCGCCTCGGGTCCCGGTCGGGACCCCCATGAGTCCGGTTGCAGGTCCGCGGACTCGATCGCCGCGGGGATACCCGTGATCGTCTCACAAGGATGCTGAACGGGGGAGATGCCGTTGTAAACAGCATCTCCCCGTTCTGCCTAGCAACAAGTGACGCTGATCTCTGCTCCATGTGATTGGAGCAGAGACCAGTGTTCACTAACACAAAGCCCAGCCCACCACAGTTAGTAACACGCCCCTGGGAACACTTAACCCCTACACTGCCACCCCCTGGTTAACCCCTTCACTGCCAGTGTCATTTACATAGGAATCAATGCGTTTGTATAGCACTGATTGCTGCATAAATGACAATGGTCCCAAAAATGTGTCAAAAATGTCCGATGTGTCCGCCATAATGTCGCAGTCACAATAAAAATCACTGATCGCCGCCATTACTAGTAAAAAAAAAAAATTATTGATAAAAATGCTATAAAACTATCCCCTATTTTGTAAACGCTATAACTTTTGCGCAAACCAATTAATAATCGCTTATTGTGATTTTTTTTATCAAAAATATGTAGAAGAATACGTATCGGCCTAAACTGAGGGAAAAATTTAATTTTTATATATTTTTGGGGGATATTTATTATAACAAAAAGTAAAAAATAATGCGTTTTTAAAAAAATTGTCACTATATTTTTGTTTATAGCGCAAAAAATAAAAACCGCAGGGGTGATCAAATACCACCAAAAGAAAGCTCTATTTGTAGGAAAAAAAGGACCTCAATTTTGATTGGGAGCCACGTCGCACGACCGCACAATTGTCAGTTAAAGCGACGCAGTGCCGAATCGCAAAAAGTGGTCTGGTCTTAAGCTAGCAAAATGGTCCGGTCTGAAAGTGGTTAAAAAGTTTTTATACATATGCTGTTGGTAGGCGGGTGGGGGGGGGGGGCATTGGTGAGATATCGGGGGTCTAATAAACATATGCAGAACAAAAAAAATTGTTTTGTTTCGATTCGTTATTTACATAAATTAGTTTAGTTAAATTTTTCTCGTTCGTTTTAATACATTTTCCGAATTCGTTTAATTCATTCGTTTTCAAATCGATTCAAATGTTTTTTAGTTCGAATTTCGATCGTTTCGAAGCGTTTTTAAAATAAATAAAATTCTATTCTATTTTATTCTCTATAGAAAATTCAAAAATGTAAAAGTTTTAGAATTTGAAATTTTTTTGAGTTTGAATTCAGATTGATTCGAAATGTTTTTAAAATAAATTAAACATTTCTATTCCTTTATTTTCTATTTATTTTCTATTCTATGTTATTCTCTTTGGAAATTGGAAAACGATTCAAAAATTGATTTCAAATACTTTTCGAATTTGAAAATGATTTCAAAACTATTCTAATTTCGTCCAAGTTTTTTTCGTTATTTCAGATTCGTTTAAATTCAGTACTATTCTAATTCAGGATTTTTTACAATTTAAAAAAATCCTTTTTACATTTTGTTATTATTTTTAAAATTGTTTAAATAGTTTTTATACATATGCTGTTCGGGGGTGGGTGGGGGGTACATTGTTGAGATATCAGGTTTCTAATAGACATGTGCAGAGCAAAAAAAATTGTTTTGATTCGATCCGTTATTTACATAAATTAGTTTAGTTAAATTTGTTTCATTTGTTTTAATAAATTTTTCGGAATTCTTTTAATTTATTCATTTTCAAATCGATTCAAATTTTTCTAATTCTAATTCGGATCATTTCAAAACATTTTTTAATCAATTTCAAATAGTATTTTGAATTTGAATTGTTCTCCACATTCCGAAGAGAAAAAAATAGATTAGAAAATAAAGGAAAATATATTTTTTTCTATTCTATTCCTTTATTTTCTATTCTATTTTATTATCTTTGGAAATTGGAAAACTATTTGAAAATTTAAAAGTTTTAGAATTTGAAAACTATCTGTATACTTTTCCAATTTGAAACGATTTGAAAACTATTCAAATTTCTTCCGATTTTTTTTCCCCGTTATTTTGGATTTGTTTAAATTTGTTACTATTCTAATTCAGAATTTTGGATACATCAGAATTTCTGAAAAACAAAAATGTGTCTGAATTTTAATTTGGAAGTAAATGAACCGAGCATGTCTAGGGTCTAAACAGACAACTGACATTTCACCTTTGAGGCACAGAAAGGAATTGTGGCCAGAGATTCTTCAGTTCCTTTCTCTGTAGCCTCAGCTACACTGAAGATGAATGAACAGGAGATAGAGGCTTGTGTCCTTTCAGAAACAGCATAGGAAACACAGGTTACTATGCTCAGTTATCAATGGACACAGAAGAGATCAGTACCGATCACTCACTTTGTCCATTCAAAAAAGGAAGGAGCCGGTAAATGACATACAGTATTTATAGGCTCCTTCCTCCGCTCTCCACCCTGACACATGCCCTGTACATGCAACAGCAAGATGGGGAAGCTGTTAGCATAGCGGAAAGGGACCCAAGGGGGGGTGGCACAGTGACAGGGGGCCACACGGGGGAATCAGAAGCTGGCAGAACAGGGAGGGGGATTGGTGCAGGGGAAGAAATTACAGGAATTTGCCCTGCATCTCTCCCTGCAGCAGCTAAAAGCCAGTGGGAGGGAGAGAATCTGGCTTTCAGCTTCTGCAGAGAGACGCATAGGGCACTCGTCTGTAATTACCTTGTCACACCAATTCCCCCTGCTGTTTGGGCCCCCACATGTTCCCGAGCCCCCTACAGGAGGACTGCTGGTCCCCCCCTATCTTCAGCCCCGATACCTGCTCATGATTTCTCCTCCCAAAATACAGGGAGGGTGAGGGTTTAATATGTTTATTTTTAGGGATGTCCCCATTGCATTATTTACAAAATAAAGGAAGATTCCAGTCAGGTGATTGGCTGGGCCATTCCTCCTTCCTTCAACGATATGAAATTTGCACACAGCCCCGCACACACCATGATGTTCCCACCTCCAAACCTCACTGTTGGTATGGGGGCAGTGGCGGCTGGTGCTCAAACTTTTTGGGGGGGTGCAAACAAACTGAAAAATTCTGAAAAAAAAACATCAATTGCAGCCTCACTGTAATATCAATCGCAGCCACTGTGCCATCAAACGTAGCCACTGTGCCCATCAATTGTACCATCAAAAGCAACCATGGTGCTCATCAATTGCCACCACTGTGCCCATTGATTGCCACCACTGTGCCCATCAATTGCCACCACTGTGCCATCAAACGCAGCCACTGTGCCAATCATTTGCCACCACTGTGCCATCAGATGCTCCCACTGTGCCATCAAATGCTGCCACTGTAACCCATAAAATGTTCCCATTGTGCCCCATCAAATGCTTCCTCTGTGCCCCATCAAATACTCCCACTGTGCCATATTAAATTCTGCCAGTGTGCCCCCTGCCCGCCGTCTGCACTTACCCTGTCTCAGTGGGACAGCTGCTCGATGTCTTCTCCCGTCCTCTCTTTCCATCCTCTGCTATGATTGGACACCTGATAGGCGTCCAATCACAGCGCCTGTTGTTTCAGCCAATCAGGTGATGGGTAACAGATCCGAGCACCTGATTGGCGGAGAGCCGGTTTAGTGTTAGGAAAGTGAATATTCACTTTTCTAACACAGCTGAGTGACCTGGGAGCACCCAGCATGGCATTCGCAGGTCACCTTTTTTGATGTCACCCCCCACCGCTGTAATTCAGGTGCCCGAAAAGGGGTTGGGCGCCTGAATAGGGGGTGGCAGCGGCGGCCATAGATAGATTCATAAAATGCATGAATCTATTTATTGGTGCTAGAGGAGGTGGCAGGAGAGAGGGGGCAGTGTCTATGAGCTCTTATGGATGCACCGCCACTGTATGGGGGGTGTTTTTGGGGTGATGTGCCATGTGACTCCCAAACATGGTGTGTATTATGGCATCCAAATTGTATTATGGCATCCAAAGAGTATTTTGGTCTCATCTGACCAGAATATATTCTCCCTGTACTTCACAGGCTTGTCTAAATGTTGTGCAGAAAATGGAGTGGTGAGCGCACATACAGGCCATGGCGGGTGCGTGCATTAATTATTGTGTACCTGCTAAATTCCAGGTCTTTCTGAAGCTCTCTGCAAATGGTCCTTGGCTCTTGGACAACTCTTCTGATAATTCTTTTTACTCCTCTGTCAGAAAACTTGCGAGGAGCACCTGGTCGTGGCCAGTTTATTGTGAAATGATGTTCTTTCCACTTCCGGATTATGGCCCCAATAGTGCTCACTGGAACATTCTTAGAAATCCTTCTGTAACCAGTGCCATCAGTATGTTTTGCAACAATAAGGTTGACATAAAATATTACAACAATCGCAGTTTTATACTCTAGGGTCTCTGATAAAAAATAAAAATACATATATAATATATATGTCATTTTATTTTTTAGCAGAGACCCTAGAGATTAAAATGGTGATCGTTGCAATATTTTATGTCACATAGTATTTGTGCAGTGGTGTTTCAAATGCAATTTGTTTGAAAAAAAATATACTTTAATGAATTTTAAAAAACAACACAATATTTTCCCCAATTTTGTTGTATAATGTGAAAGATGATGTCCCTCTTCTTCACACCCAGCTAGCGGTAGCATTGGATCGTTCTCGGGCTTCAATAGGTCAGTTAACCCCGGGAACGACTGGGAAGTGGCGGGAGAGGCACCGCTGTTTATATAAGTGACCCCGCTGCAAATCCACCGCGGTTCTCTGAAATCCAGATCTAAAAAGTTCATCCTTCCTGTCTTTTGGGTCCAACACCCTTTTTTTGCCAGTATTATAGAAACGGAAGAAAACAGAGCCGCTAAGAACAAACACATTTCAAGCACTCTCTTCTGCTCCGCGCGGTCGCCACGTCTTTGATGTGGTGAAGATACTTTTACCCGGTAACATCAATATTTTTCCAGCTGAGCCCGTTCCTATTACCGAGATAGTATGAAGAGCAGATTTATTATCTCGGCGTTGGCTCAGACCCAATAATCGCACCGGCTGCTTTCCTGATAAGAATCCCTTTAATGAGAATGCAAGGAGATACGGGATCTCATTATTACATGCAACAGAGACTCCTACTTTAACCACTAGAGATCCGCGCTATAGCCAAATGACAGCTACAGCGCGGACCTCCTTTGCCGGGACTACGTCTATTGACATCGTCCCGTGCACGAGCGGCCTGCGCGCCCCCTGAGGGGCGCGTGCGGCGCGCTCTGTGATCAGCGAGCCTATGAGACTTGCCTGATCACAGGTCAAAGCAAGGGGTCGATCTCCACCCCTTACCATGTGAGCCAATGACAGCTGATCATGTGATACAAGAGCCGATCACCGGCAGCCGTGATCGGGACATCAGTCCCGATCACGGCCAGCTTACCAGTGCCCACCTGCCCCCTGCCAGTGCCACCTCAGTAATTAAAAAGTGCCCCCCATCAGTGCCACCCATCAGTGCCCACAGTGCCACCCATCAGTGCCCACAGTGCCACACATCAGTCCCACAGTGCCACCCATCAGTGCCCACAATCTGCCTCAACAACGGTGCTGCACCCTAGTGCCACATATCTGTGCCCATCAGTGTCATCTACCAGTGCCCATCAGTGCCGCCCATCAGTGCCTAGCAGTGCCACCTATCAGAGCCACCTATCAGTGCCACCTATCAGTGCCCATCAGTCCCATCTATCAGTGGTACCTATCAGTGCCCCTTAGTGCCACCCATCCGTGCCATCTTATCTGTGCCCATCTTTGCCCATCAGTGCCGCCTTATCTGTGCCCATCAGTACTGCCTTATCTGTGCCTATCGGTGCCACCTTATCTGTGCCTATTAGTGCCGCCTTAACTATGCCTATCAGTGCCCACCAGTGCAGCCTATCAGTGCCCACCAGTGCCGCCTCATCAGCGCACTTCAATGAAGGAGAAAAATGACCTGTTTGCAAAATTTTATAACAAACTATTAAACATGATTTTTAATTTTTTTTTTTTTTGCATTTATTTTGTTTGTTTAGCAAAAAATAAAACTCCCAACTGTAATTAAATACCACCAAAAGAAAGCTCTATTTGTGGGAAAAAAATTATAAAAATGTCATTTGGGTACAGTGTTGTATGACCGCGCAATTGTCATTCAAAGTGCATCAGAGCTGAAAGCTGAAAATTGGTCTGGGCAGGAGGGGGGTTTAGATGCCCAGTAAGCAAGTGGTTAAAAAAGATGAAAAATATTTACACAAACATCAAAAAACTAATCTGTGCAAAGTGTTATTGTACAATATAAATATGACCATTAACATCTCATGGAAACTCCAATATGTTAAATAATATGTTACCCCAGCATTTCATATTCCTGATATGTGTCTGTTGTACCGTGTACTTGTATGAGAGATAAGTCTCCTGTTCTCTTTGTATTGCTTCCTTTGTGTAAAATACCTGTTGATACTGCCAGTCTCCCTGATTTCCTATTTGAAACTGACCTCACTAGGCATGGTGGCACATCCATCCCAGTATGGCCAGGTTTCTGGCTCTGCCTGTCCTCCAATGGCTAAAGCCGCGTACACACGGGCGGACTGTCTGGCCAACTAAGTCCGTCAGACAATCTGACGGACAGTCCGTCCTACTTTCGAATGAACGGACTTGACCACACACGATGAACAAACAGTCCGTCGAAAGTTTGCGCGATGACGTGTACAGCACGTACGACGGGACTAGAAATAGGATGTCCAATACACAGCAATGCCCCCTTTCGCCGTGTAAATCCTTTCTGAGCATGCGCCGTTCTTAGTCCGTCCAACTTGCCTACACACGAGCGGACTGTCCGCTGAAACCAAAGTTGGACGGACAATATTACGGAAATTCCGAAATACTTAGTCCGCCAGACTGCACGCTGAAAAAGTCAGCTGAAGCCCACACACGAGCGGACTGTCCGCTGAAATGTGTTTCGGCGGACTAAGTTGGACAGACAGTCCGCCCGTGTGTACGCGGCTTTAGACTTGTGCTGACACGCCCCCCCCCCCCCCCCCCCCCTGCACAACCTGCCTATACTCAAATGACCAAGACCTGTGCTGACACAATCCTCTGCACAGCCTGCCTGTCCTGCAATAGCCAAGACTTTTGCTGACATGCCTGCCTGTCCTGGCAAAGACTTGTGCTGATACCCCCTGCATAGCCTGACTGTCCTCCAATGGCTAAAACTTGTGCTGATACCCCCCCCCCCCCCACAACAGCCTGCCTGTCCTCCAATGGCTAAGACTTGTGCTGATACCCCCATCTGCACAGCCTGACTGTCCTCCAATGACCAAGACTTGTGCTGACACGCCCCCCTGCACAGCCTGCTTGTCCTTCAATGACCAAGATTTGTGCTGACATGCTCCCCTGCTCAGCCTGCTTGACCTCCGCTGACCAAGACTTGTGCTGACATGCTCCCCTGCTCAGCCTGCTTGTCCTCCACTGACCAAGACTTGTGCTGACATGCTCCCCTGCTCAGCCTGCTTGTCCTCCACTGACCAAGACTTGTGCTGACACACCCCCTGCACACCTTGCCTGTCCTTCAATGATCAGACTTGGGCTGACATGCCCCCCCTGCACCGCCTGCTTGTCCTCCAATGACCAAGACTTGTGCTGACACGCCCCCCGCACAGCATGCCTGTCCTCCAATGATCAGACTTGGGCTGACAGACCCCCCTACACAGCCTGCCTGTCCTCCAATGACCAAGACTTATGCTGATACGCCCTCCTGCACAGCTCATGATGGAGAGGATCAGTGTACTGCTGTTTCTCTGCCTCCTGTTGTCATACCCCTTGCAGTCTATACTTCCACCTCTGTAAACCCCTTTTGCAGCTGAAAACAGATGTCATGTCTTATTTTTTCATTAAAAAAAGTGTATTTTTTCCAAAAAAGTGCACTTGTAAGACCGCTGCGCAAATACGGCATTACATAAAGTGTTGCAATGACCGCCATTTTATTCTATAGGGCAGTGATGGCGAACCTTGGCACCCCAGATGTTTTGGAACTACATTTCCCATGATGCTCTGGCACTCTGCAGTGTAGTGGAGCATCATGGGAAATGTAGTTCCAAAACATCTGGGGTGCCAAGTAGTGATGGCCGAACGGTTCGCCCGGCGGTCGTTTCGCGGCGAATTTCCGACTTTCGCCGTCCGCGGGTTCGAACGCCTTTTTCCGTCGTTCGCCCCGGCGGACTTACGTGTTTAATGTATACAAGAACTTTAACCTTTCGTGACACGTTTATCATGTGTTACAGGACAACCAATTGAGACATGACAGCTCATGGACACTTGGACATTCCCCCTAACCTATAAATACACCCGATCCGGTGGCCATTTTACATTCTTTCTTCTGTCACTGTAGGGAAAGGATCCTGTGTGGAGTAGGGACAGAGAAAACGCTAGCTATTTGGTACACAAAAGTTCTTTTCAGGACTGGTATAGGTGTTAGGTCAGCAGCCTGAGTTTCTTTTGTCAGTTTAGATAAAGGGACAGAGCGCTGTATGCTGCTATTTTAGGGACAGCTCAGCCAGATTAGTCTTTCTTCATCATCATCATCATCATCATCATTAGCTGTTACTATCAGGTCCACAAAAGAGCTGTTCCAGCTAATCGTTCCAGCCTACTCTTTTTTGCCAATTTGTATAGGGACAGGCAGGAAGCAGTGTGTCAGGCAGTGAGGATAATTTTAAAGACTTGCTGTTACTATTAGTTCCACAAAGGTTCTTTTCAGGACTGGTATCAGTGGTACGGTAATAGGCTTGTACACGTATAATATTCTTTCTTCCAAATATAGAAAGAATATTATACTTGACTGCTGCCCTTCTGCTGCAGTCTGCTAATCATTCACAACTCACTTGTTCCACAAAAGTTCTTATAAGGACTGGTAACTTGGTCTGTCTAGGGTGCTACGGTACATAGGCTTGGGTGCGGTACAGTCTGCTGTTCTGTAAGGACCGCTATCGGTCCACAATAGATAGGGTTGCCGTGCACTACTGCTGACCGCTGCCCTATACTGCAGCAGTCCTTCAGCGGTATAGGGACTGACGCACAGTCTGCTAAACACTAATACACAACCTGCTTGGTCCACAAAAGTTCTTATAAGGACTGGTAACTTGGTATAGGGTGCTACGGTACATAGGCCTGAGTGCGTTACAGTCTGCTGTTCTGTAAGGACCGCTATCGGTCCACAATACATAGGGTTGACGTGCACTACTGCTGACCGCTGCCCTATACTGCAGCAGTCCTTCAGCGGTATAGGGACTGACGCACAGTCTGCTAAACACTAACACACAACCTGCTTGGTCCACAAAAGTTCTTATAAGGACTGGTAACTTGGTATAGGGTGCTACGGTACATAGGCCTGAGTGCGTTACAGTCTGCTGTTCTGTAAGGACCGCTATCGGTCCACAATACATAGGGTTGCCGTGCACTACTGCTGACCGCTGCCCTATACTGCAGCAGTCCTTCATTGGTATAGGGACTGACGTACAGTCTGCTAATCACTAACACACAACCTGCTTGGTCCACAAAAGTTCTTATAAGGACTGGTAACTTGGTATAGGGTGCTACGGTACATAGGCCTGAGTGCGTTACAGTCTGCTGTTCTGTAAGGACCGCTATCGGTCCACAATACATAGGGTTGCCGTGCACTACTGCTGACCGCTGCCCTATACTGCAGCAGTCCTTCAGCGGTATAGGGACTGACGCACAGTCTGCTAAACACTAACACACAACCTGCTTGGTCCACAAAAGTTCTTATAAGGACTGGTAACTTGGTATAGGGTGCTACGGTACATAGGCCTGAGTGCAGTACAGTCTGCTGTTCTGTAAGGACCGCTATCGGTCCACAATACATAGGGTTGCCGTGCACTACTGCTGACCGCTGCCCTATACTGCAGCAGTCCTTCATTGGTATAGGGACTGACGTACAGTCTGCTAATCACTAACACACAACCTGCTTGGTCCACAAAAGTTCTTATAAGGACTGGTAACTTGGTATAGGGTGCTACGGTACATAGGCCTGAGTGCGTTACAGTCTGCTGTTCTGTAAGGACCGCTATCGGTCCACAATACATAGGGTTGCCGTGCACTACTGCTGACCGCTGCCCTATACTGCAGCAGTCCTTCATTGGTATAGGGACTGACGTACAGTCTGCTAATCACTAACACACAACCTGCTTGGTCCACAAAAGTTCTTATAAGGACTGGTAACTTGGTATAGGGTGCTACGGTACATAGGCCTGAGTGCGTTACAGTCTGCTGTTCTGTAAGGACCGCTATCGGTCCACAATACATAGGGTTGCCGTGCACTACTGCTGACCGCTGCCCTATACTGCAGCAGTCCTTCATTGGTATAGGGACTGACGTACAGTCTGCTAATCACTAACACACAACCTGCTTGGTCCACAAAAGTTCTTATAAGGACTGGTAACTTGGTATAGGGTGCTACGGTACATAGGCCTGAGTGCGTTACAGTCTGCTGTTCTGTAAGGACCGCTATCGGTCCACAATACATAGGGTTGCCGTGCACTACTGCTGACCGCTGCCCTATACTGCAGCAGTCCTTCAGCGGTATAGGGACTGACGCACAGTCTGCTAAACACTAACACACAACCTGCTTGGTCCACAAAAGTTCTTATAAGGACTGGTAACTTGGTATAGGGTGCTACGGTACATAGGCCTGAGTGCAGTACAGTCTGCTGTTCTGTAAGGACCGCTATCGGTCCACAATACATAGGGTTGCCGTGCACTACTGCTGACCGCTGCCCTATACTGCAGCAGTCCTTCATTGGTATAGGGACTGACGTACAGTCTGCTAATCACTAACACACAACCTGCTTGGTCCACAAAAGTTCTTATAAGGACTGGTAACTTGGTATAGGGTGCTACGGTACATAGGCCTGAGTGCGTTACAGTCTGCTGTTCTGTAAGGACCGCTATCGGTCCACAATACATAGGGTTGCCGTGCACTACTGCTGACCGCTGCCCTATACTGCAGCAGTCCTTCATTGGTATAGGGACTGACGTACAGTCTGCTAATCACTAACACACAACCTGCTTGGTCCACAAAAGTTCTTATAAGGACTGGTAACTTGGTATAGGGTGCTACGGTACATAGGCCTGAGTGCGTTACAGTCTGCTGTTCTGTAAGGACCGCTATCGGTCCACAATACATAGGGTTGCCGTGCACTACTGCTGACCGCTGCCCTATACTGCAGCAGTCCTTCAGCGGTATAGGGACTGACGCACAGTCTGCTAAACACTAACACACAACCTGCTTGGTCCACAAAAGTTCTTATAAGGACTGGTAACTTGGTATAGGGTGCTACGGTACATAGGCCTGAGTGCAGTACAGTCTGCTGTTCTGTAAGGACCGCTATCGGTCCACAATACATAGGGTTGCCGTGCACTACTGCTGACCGCTGCCCTATACTGCAGCAGTCCTTCATTGGTATAGGGACTGACGTACAGTCTGCTAATCACTAACACACAACCTGCTTGGTCCACAAAAGTTCTTATAAGGACTGGTAACTTGGTATAGGGTGCTACGGTACATAGGCCTGAGTGCGTTACAGTCTGCTGTTCTGTAAGGACCGCTATCGGTCCACAATACATAGGGTTGCCGTGCACTACTGCTGACCGCTGCCCTATACTGCAGCAGTCCTTCAGCGGTATAGGGACTGACGCACAGTCTGCTAAACACTAACACACAACCTGCTTGGTCCACAAAAGTTCTTATAAGGACTGGTAACTTGGTATAGGGTGCTACGGTACATAGGCCTGAGTGCAGTACAGTCTGCTGTTCTGTAAGGACCGCTATCGGTCCACAATACATAGGGTTGCCGTGCACTACTGCTGACCGCTGCCCTATACTGCAGCAGTCCTTCAGCGGTATAGGGACTGACGCACAGTCTGCTAAACACTAACACACAACCTGCTTGGTCCACAAAAGTTCTTATAAGGACTGGTAACTTGGTATAGGGTGCTACGGTACATAGGCCTGAGTGCGTTACAGTCTGCTGTTCTGTAAGGACCGCTATCGGTCCACAATACATAGGGTTGCCGTGCACTACTGCTGACCGCTGCCCTATACTGCAGCAGTCCTTCATTGGTATAGGGACTGACGTACAGTCTGCTAATCACTAACACACAACCTGCTTGGTCCACAAAAGTTCTTATAAGGACTGGTAACTTGGTATAGGGTGCTACGGTACATAGGCCTGAGTGCGTTACAGTCTGCTGTTCTGTAAGGACCGCTATCGGTCCACAATACATAGGGTTGCCGTGCACTACTGCTGACCGCTGCCCTATACTGCAGCAGTCCTTCAGCGGTATAGGGACTGACGCACAGTCTGCTAAACACTAACACACAACCTGCTTGGTCCACAAAAGTTCTTATAAGGACTGGTAACTTGGTATAGGGTGCTACGGTACATAGGCCTGAGTGCAGTACAGTCTGCTGTTCTGTAAGGACCGCTATCGGTCCACAATACATAGGGTTGCCGTGCACTACTGCTGACCGCTGCCCTATACTGCAGCAGTCCTTCAGCGGTATAGGGACTGACGCACAGTCTGCTAAACACTAACACACAACCTGCTTGGTCCACAAAAGTTCTTATAAGGACTGGTAACTTGGTATAGGGTGCTACGGTACATAGGCCTGAGTGCGTTACAGTCTGCTGTTCTGTAAGGACCGCTATCGGTCCACAATACATAGGGTTGCCGTGCACTACTGCTGACCGCTGCCCTATACTGCAGCAGTCCTTCATTGGTATAGGGACTGACGTACAGTCTGCTAATCACTAACACACAACCTGCTTGGTCCACAAAAGTTCTTATAAGGACTGGTAACTTGGTATAGGGTGCTACGGTACATAGGCCTGAGTGCGTTACAGTCTGCTGTTCTGTAAGGACCGCTATCGGTCCACAATACATAGGGTTGCCGTGCACTACTGCTGACCGCTGCCCTATACTGCAGCAGTCCTTCATTGGTATAGGGACTGACGTACAGTCTGCTAATCACTAACACACAACCTGCTTGGTCCACAAAAGTTTTTATAAGGACTGGTAACTTGGTATAGGGTGCTACGGTACATAGGCCTGAGTGCAGTACAGTCTGCTGTTCTGTAAGGACCGCTATCGGTCCACAATACATAGGGTTGACGTGCACTACTGCTGACCGCTGCCCTATACTGCAGCAGTCCTTCAGCGGTATAGGGACTAAGAGTTTTGTCACAGGGTGATTTAAAAAATGACAGGCAGAGGAAGAGGCAGGCCCTTCCGCAGGGGTGGTAGGGGTAGGGCAGGAGCAACAGCCTTGAGCCAAAGTGGGAAGTTGCAGAAGGTGCGTTCAATTACTTTAAAGGACGCACCAGACTTGGTTGAGTGGCTCACTCAGCCTTATTCTTCTGCACCCTCCTCATCCTCTCGATCTGCACCCTCTTCTTCACTCTCTGCTATGTGCACCCCCAAAGACACTACCACCAACAACACCACCACCACCACATACCTTCCGCTTGAGTGCAAATGGGGGCCTTCATGCTCCAGTGTTTTAATAGGGACCCCCGTATAAAAAGCATGAGGGTCAAGGACCAGTACTGGGTGGCAACGTACTTAGATCCCCGGTACAAACACAAAATGGCGGAAATGTTACCGCCGTCGCAGAGGGCTGTCAGAATGCAGCACTTCCAGGCCTTGCTTCGAGAAATGCTGCATTCTGCTTTTGCGTGCGCTGGCAGAGGAGCAATTCCCACTCCCAGAGAAGGATTTGCGGGTACCAATCCAACAGCGCCTGCAAGAAGAGGCCGGTTTGAAGATGTGTTGGTGACTTCGGATATGAGGTCATTCTTTCAGCCGACCCATCGACAGGTGTCATCCGGATCCAGCATCAGGGAACGCCTAGACCGTCAGGTGTCCGACTACATTGGGTTAACGGCCGATGTGGACGCTCTGAGGAGTGATGAACCCCTAGACTACTGGGTGGGCAGGCTTGACCTCTGGCCAGAGCTTGCCCAATTTGCAATCGAACTGTTGGCTTGCCCCTCATCCAGTGTCCTGTCCGAAAGGACGTTCAGCGCAGCAGGGGGGATTGTGACCGATAAGCGTACTCGCCTAGCTCACGACAGTGTTAACTACCTCACATTTCTAAAAATGAATGAGGCATGGATCTCGGAGGAATTCAACACATGTGATCAGTAGACCATGTATATGTCTATAAACAATTTTTGGAATCAAGCACACAGACCTTCTTAATTCATTTGGCTCACTTCCCTGACCCAAAAAAGCACACCGTACTATATGCCCCTACCCTCCTCTTTGAAGAGGTTGAGCGGTGTCATATTTCTACTGGGGCTGCTTATTATGAGGGGTTCCCACCATCCCTGTGCTGTGCTGACTTCCTCCTGGGTGTTCTTATTATGAGGGGCTCCCACCATCCCTGTGCTGTGCTGACTTCCTCCTGGGGGTTCTTATTATGAGGGGCTCCCACCATCCCTGTGCTGTGCTGACTTCCTCCTGGGGGTTCTTATTATGAGGGGATCACACCATCCCTGTGCTGTGCTGACTTCCTCCTGGGGCTGCTTACGGTGCTGCTGTCAGCGCTGTATGTCACGGAGCTGCTGTCAGCGCTGTATGTCACGGAGCTGCTGTCAGCGCTGTATGTCACGGAGCTGCTGTCAGCGCTGTATGTCACGGAGCTGCTGTCAGCGCTGTATGTCACGGAGCTGCTGTCAGCGCTGTATGTCACGGAGCTGCTGTCAGCGCTGTATGTCACGGAGCTGCTGTCAGCGCTGTATGTCACGGAGCTGCTGTCAGCGCTGTATGTCACGGTGCTGCTGTCAGCGCTGTATGTCACGGAGCTGCTGTCAGCGCTGTATGTCACGGAGCTGCTGTCAGTGCTGTATGTCACGGAGCTGCTGTCAGCGCTGTATGTCACGGAGCTGCTGTCAGCGCTGTATGTCACGGAGCTGCTGTCAGCGCTGTATGTCACGGAGCTGCTGTCAGCGCTGTATGTCACGGTGCTGCTGTCAGCGCTGTATGTCACGGAGCTGCTGTCAGCGCTGTATGTCACGGAGCTGCTGTCAGTGCTGTATGTCACGCAGCTGCTGTCAGCGCTGTATGTCACGGAGCTGCTGTCAGCGCTGTATGTCACGGAGCTGCTGTCAGCGCTGTATGTCACGGTGCTGCTGTCAGCGCTGTATGTCACGGAGCTGCTGTCAGCGCTGTATGTCACGGAGCTGCTGTCAGCGCTGTATGTCACGGAGCTGCTGTCAGCGCTGTATGTCACGGAGCTGCTGTCAGCGCTGTATGTCACGGAGCTGCTGTCAGCGCTGTATGTCACGGTGCTGATGTCAGTGCTCTGTATTACGGTGCTGCTGTCAGTGCTCTGTATCTCCTGCACCCTCTTGTTTGCCTACCCTGGTCCCTGACCTTCCCTCTCCTCCATTGCCTTCATTAGCTCCATAGTCCTGAATTGTCAGAACAATTTCCCAAATAAAAAAAAAATGCTTGTAGTTATCGATCCCAAATTCACCTCATACATGTATTATGCTATTGTCCAGGTGGTGGGACTACGTGCTACCCCCTAATAATTACCCCGTGGCCGCAAATTCGACCTAAAGGTTTGCGAAATTCGCCTCCCATTGAAGTCAATGGAGCCCGCGGCGAACGGTCGTTTTCGCGAACGTTTGTGCCCGTTCGCGTTTCGCGTTCGCGAAACGTCCCGTCGGAAGTTCGTCCATCACTAGTGCCAAGGTTTGCCATCACTGCTCTAGGGTGTTAGAAAATATATATATATATATATATATATATTGTAAGGGATCTTCCCGGGGTAGGGTGTGTTTGGACACAGTTCACAGCAGACTTGGAATTTATAAAGCAGATCTTGGCGTTTATTCGTGGTACAAACAGTCCAGCAAACAAAAATATACAGCAACACCGTGCTTTCTAAGTACAACAAAAATAAAAGACCTAGCCCGGCTGGGCGCTTACTAACAGGTTCTTCTCACCTATCTGACACTTACAAACACAGCGTCTTTCGCCTGGATATCGCAGGGTGAGTTTTAGCTCCAGCAGTGGCTGTGCTTGTAGCTTCCTTCAACACACAGATTGTTCATTCCCTGGCTGGGAGCAATCACCTGCAGGCCCAGCAGAGCCTTTACCTTCCCAGGCTAATTAGGATCAAAGCTCACCTGATCCAAAACCCAGAACTGGATCGGGGGGTGTGGAATGACAGGTCCCTCTACCAAACCTACCTGCCATTCCATATAAACCCAGGCCCGGCAAAATTAAATAACAACTCAGCAGCATATCGCTGCTGAGAAACTGATCCATCCTGGATTTACCATCTCACACTGTGTAGCAACCTAGGTGAGATGTACACCCCCTCGATCACTTCTCCAGTGACATGTCTACATATCCCCCCCCTCTTTTTCAGACCGGAGGGCTGAGCCTTTTGTCCCCACAGACAACTTACCCTTGACAATGCGTCAGCATTTGCCTGTAATTTCCCTGGCCTGTGTTCCACAGTAAAATTAAAGTTTTGTAGGGAGAGAAACCATCTAGTCACTCTTGCATTTCTCTCCTTGTTTAACTTCATCCATGTTAGGGGGGCATGGTCTGTCACCAACTTGAATTTCCTGCCTAGCAAGTAATACTTTAAAGATTCTAGGGCCCACTTCACTGCCAAACATTCTCGCTCCACAATGGCATAATTTTTCTCGGCCGGGGTTAGTTTTCTACTCAAGTACGTCACCGGATGCTCCTCACCATTCACTACTTGTGAGAGTACTGCACCTAAGCCTGTGTTAGAGGCATCTGTCTGGACCAGAAATTCTCGCCTGAAATCGGGGGTGACTAACACAGGTGGTTGGCACAAGGCAGACTTAAGGCTTTGGAAAGCCTTCTCGGCCTCTGGGGTCCACGTGACCATTGCTGTCTTTCCGCCCTTTGTCAAGTCAGTTAGTGGAGCAGCAACTGAGGCAAAGTTCGGCACAAATCTACGGTAATATCCCGTAATACCCAGGAAAGCTCTAACCTGTTTCCTTGTCAGGGGTCTAGGCCAATTCTGTATTGCCTCAATTTTATTTAGCTGTGGCTTAATCAACCCTCTGCCAATAATGTAGCCCAGATATTTGGCCTCTTCTAGGGCTAGAGCACACTTCTCGGCATTTATGGTCAACCCCGCATCACTTATGGCATCCAACACGGCCTGTACCTTACAGAGGTGACTTTCCCAATCAGGGCTAAAAATGACCACATCATCGAGGTAGGCAGCTGAGTAATCACGATGTGGTCGCAGAATCAAGTCCATCAACCTCTGGAAAGTTGCAGGGGCTCCATGTAACCCGAATGGCATCATTACATACTGGAATAGCCCATCAGGGGTGGAGAATGCAGTTTTCTCTTTAGCCTCACCAGAAAGTGGAATCTGCCAGTAGCCCTTTGTGAGATCGAGGGTGGTTATGTACCTGGCGTTACCCAACTTCTCAATCAACTCATCTACCCTGGGCATAGGATACGCATCGAACTTGGAGATCTCATTCAACTTTCTGAAATCGTTACAGAACCTCCAAGTTCCATTGGGCTTTGGGATTAGCACAATTGGGCTGGACCATTCACTCTGTGACACCTCAATTACCCCCAGAGCAAGCATACGTTTTACCTCGGCAGATACGGCTTCCCTACGTGCCTCCGGTATCCTATAGGGCTTAAGGTTTACTCTGCTTCTAGGCTCAGTTTCAATGTGATGATGGATGAGGTGTGTACGCCCTGGGAGGTCAGAGAACTTGTTTTTGTTTTTCTGTAAAAATTCCTGAGCCTCCTGTTTCTGTGACACTGATAGAGTATCACCTACCTTGACTGGAGGGATTGGTTGTGACAAATTATTAACAGTATTTGTCGCGACCAAGGATTCCCTGTCTTTCCAGGGCTTGATCAAGTTTATGTGATAAACTTGGAAAGGCTTCCTTTTATCTGGTTGGTGCACCTTGTAGTTCACCTCACTGATCTTTTCAACAATTTCATAAGGACCTTGCCACTTCGCCAAGAATTTACTCTCAACAGTGGGGACTAGTATAAGGACCCTATCGCCTGGGTTGAATGTCCTGATTCTTGCGGACCGGTTGTAAATTCTACTTTGGGCCTCTTGAGCCCTCTGGAGGTGTTCCCTTACCAGGGGCATTACAGTGGCTATACGGTCCTGCATTTGTGCTACATGCTCAATAACACTCTTGTATGGGGTGGACTCATTCTCCCATGTCTCTTTTGCAATGTCCAGTAGACCCCTAGGGTGATGACCATAGACCAACTCGAATGGTGAGAACCCTGTGGACGCTTGGGGCACCTCCCTAATAGCAAACATGAGGTAGGGTAATAAATGATCCCAGTCACGACCATCTTTTGCCACCACTTTCTTCAACATATGTTTCAAAGTTTTGTTAAATCTCTCCACCAATCCGTCCGTCTGGGGGTGGTATACAGAGGTACGGATGTGTGAGATTTTAAATAGTTTACATAATTCCTTCATTACTTTCGACATAAATGGCGTACCTTGGTCAGTTAGGATTTCTTTGGGGATCCCAGTCCTAGAGAACATATAAAACAACTCACGTGCAATTGTTTTAGATGCAGTGTTTCTTAAGGGTACAGCCTCAGGATAGCGGGTCGCATAATCCATGACTACCAAAATATACTGGTGTCCTCTAGCTGACTTTACAATGGGACCCACTAAATCCATGGCAATACGCTCAAAAGGCACCTCTATAATAGGGAGCGAAACCAAAGGACTGCGAAAATGTGACACTGGGGCACTAACCTGACATGTGGGGCACGACTCACAGTATTTTTTAATGTCATCATATATGGCCGGCCAAAAAAACCTCTGGAGAACCCTCTCTCGCGTTTTGTCAGTCCCCAAGTGTCCCCCAAGAACATGGTTATGTGCCATGTCAAGCACCTGACGCCGGTACGGCTTAGGTACCAGAAGCTGTTCCACAATCTCATCCTTAACCTTATTGACTCTATAGAAAAGATCATTAGTCACCGAAAAATGTGGAAATCTTTTTTCAGCATCTGGTTCCTGAGGTACCCCGTTCATAACAGCAACCTGCTCTCTCGCATTTTTGAGAGTGGGGTCCTGTAATTGTGCAGCCCCAAAATTATCGCTAGACACCTCTAAGTCTAGTATATTTTGCTCAGTGGGAGGAGCCTCCTCCTCCCCAGCCAGGACCTGCAAAGGAAAACAATCATTTTCATCCTGTACACTTTTATCATTCACAGTGGACAAGGCAACCACCTTAGAGGTATCCTCACTCCTTTTGGGGATTTTTCTTTTTTCCCAGAGAGCCCAGAATAAAGGAAAATCGCGCCCCAATATTACATTATGCATGAGGTTTTTAACCACACCCACTTCATATTGTACGGTGCCTTGTTCAGTCCCGACTTTAGCCAGCACTATAGGGTACACTTTTGTATCACCATGTATGCACACAACACTCATATGCTTTTTAGACTCTAAGTCCCCAGTCACCAGGCTAGCATGCACCAAGGTTACGAGGCTTCCTGAGTCCATTAATGCTTTAACAGGAAAGTCATTGATTGTGATGTTGCAGATTTGCGGTTCAGTCTCTAGTCCAGGAACTGCAGCACAAGATGGTTCCGCAAACAGCGACTGACGCCGGCTAGCGTCACACTCCATGGGTTCAGTGGTAAGAGGGCAATGGGCCGACACGTGTCCCGCCTCATGGCATCTCCAACACTGGATAGGGCCTGGTCTCTTTGGCAAGGAGTCCTTTTCAGAGCCCCTTAGCCACCCGGGACCATCACCAGTCTTTTGTCCCTGAGACACCACTTGAGCCCTTTTCCCTCCATCAGCACCCCTCCACACTCCCCCAATAGATGGAAGTCTCTTACCAGCTGACGGCACAGATCTGGCGCTCCGGGGAGGTGAAGATGCTGCAGGAACATCACGGAGGTAGTCCTCAGTCGCCTGGAACCTCTCCACAAGGTTGACAAGTTCGTTTGCATTCTTAGGATCACCTTGTCCCACCCAGCGTTGCAGGTCAGTAGGAAGCGCTCGGAGGTAGCGATCCATCACGACCTTCTCTAGGATTTGTGCAGGAGTAGAAGTGTCTGGCTCCAACCACTTTCTTGCCAAATGGATTAGGTCATACATCTGGGACCTCGCTGATTTGTCCAGACTGTAGCTCCAGTTGCGTACCCTCCGGGCACGGACTGCAGTAGTAACTCCTAGTCGGGCAAGTATCTCCTCTTTTAGCCGAGTATAGTCCTTAACCTCTTGCTCACTGAGGTCATAGTAGGCCTTTTGAGGTTCACCTGTTAAATAGGGCGCAATTACCTCTGCCCACTCAGCGGCTGGTAACTTCTCTCGCTCAGCCACGCGCTCAAATACTGTTAGATAGGCTTCAACATCGTCCTCAGCAGTCATCTTTTGCAGCGCTTTCTGCACAGTCCTTCTCCCAAAAAAAATCTCTGGAGCGGCTCCCATCACTGTGGGTGGATTAGCAACCACAGGCGCCTCTCGAATTGCTATCAGGTGCTCGATAAGTTGTTGTTGTGCAGCCATGGACTGTTCATGTCGTCTATTGACCTCTGTCTGAGCCTGCTGTTGTTGCAAACTCACTTGCATAAACTGCTTCAGCATCTCCTGCATGTTGCTGGACTGTTCTTGGAGTGTAGTTGCAGCTTTCACCCAGGACATCAGCAGCTGTAGCCAAGTCTGTCCACACCGTTGCCCCTAGCAACCGTGTTGCCCGCTACCTCCACCAATTGTAAGGGATCTTCCCGGGGTAGGGTGTGTTTGGACACAGTTCACAGCAGACTTGGAATTTATAAAGCAGATCTTGGCGTTTATTCGTGGTACAAACAGTCCAGCAAACAAAAATATACAGCAACACCGTGCTTTCTAAGTACAACAAAAATAAAAGACCTAGCCCGGCTGGGCGCTTACTAACAGGTTCTGCTCACCTATCTGACACTTACAAACACAGCGTCTTTCGCCTGGATATCGCAGGGTGAGTTTTAGCTCCAGCAGTGGCTGTGCTTGTAGCTTCCTTCAACACACAGACTGTTCATTCCCTGGCTGAGAGCAATCACCTGCAGGCCCAGCAGAGCCTTTACCTTCCCAGGCTAATTAGGATCAAAGCTCACCTGATCCAAAACCCAGAACTGGATCGGGGGGTGTGGAATGACAGGTCCCTCTACCAAACCTACCTGCCATTCCATATAAACCCAGGCCCGGCAAAATTAAATAACAACTCAGCAGCATATCGCTGCTGAGAAACTGATCCATCCTGGATTTACCATCTCACACTGTGTAGCAACCTAGGTGAGGTGTACACCCCCTCGATCACTTCTCCAGTGACATGTCTACAATATATATATAGATATATATACAGTATCTCACAAAAGTGAGTACACCCCTCACATTTTTGTAATTATTTTATTATATCTTTTCATGTGACAACACCGAAGAAATTACACTTGTAAAGTAAAGTAGTGAGTGTACAGCTTGTATAACGGTGTAAATTTCCTGTCCCCTCAAAATAACTCAACACACAGCCATTAATGTCTAAACCGCTGGCAACAAAAGTGAGTACACCCCTATGTGAAAGTGTCCTAATCGGACCCAATTAGCCATTTTCCCTCCCCCGTGTCATGTGACTAGTTATGCCCCGTACACACGAGAGGACTTATGTCCGACAGACTTCCAAAGGAGTTCCGCCGGAGTTCCGCCGGAGTTCCGACGGAGTTCTGACAGACTTTTCGGCCGAACGGACTTGGCCACACACGATCACACTAAACTCCGACAGATTCGAACGTGATGACGTACGACCTGACTCGAATAAGGAAGTTCATAGCCAGTAGCCAATAGCTGCCCTAGCGTCGGTTTTAGTCCGTCGGAGTAGCATACACACGAGAGGAGTTTTCGAAGGGGACCGGGTCCGGCGGAGTTCCTTCGGGAAAATTTGAAGCATGCTTCATTTCTAAAGTCCGTCAGACTTTGGCGAATCAAAAGTCCGTTGCAGCCCACACACGATCGGATAGTCTGACGGACTCTGTCCTTCGGACTTTGGATGTTGAAAAGTCCGCTCGTGTGTACGGGGCATTAGTGTTACAAGGTCTCAGGTGTGAATGGGGAGCAGGTGCGTTAAATTTGGTGTTATCGCTCTCACTCTCTCATACTGGTCACAGGAAGTTCAACATGGCACCTCATGGCAAAGAACTCTCTGAGGACCTGAAAAAAAGAATTGTTGCTCTACTTAAAGATAGCTTAGGCTATAAGAAGATTGCCAAGACCCTGAAACTGAGCAGCAGCATGGTGGTCAAAAGGGATGAGCCAAACAGCCACCGGTTCGGTTCGCACCAGAACTTTCGAACGGACCGAAAATTAGTGCGATCTTTAAAACCCCATTGAAGTGGGACTCGAACGTTCAAAATAAAAAGTGCTCATTTTAATGGCTAATATGCAAGATATTGTCCTAAAAAGGGTTTGGGGACCCGTCGCCTGCCCCAGGAGACATGGGTCAATGCCAAATTTATTTTTTTAAATTGACGTTTTTTCAGGAGCACTGATTTTAATGATGATTAAAGTGAAAAAAAAGAGTGAAATATTCCTTTAAATATCATGCCTGGGGGGTGTCTATAGTATGCCTGTGAAGTGCCACGTGTTTCCCGTGTTTAGAACAGTCCCTGCACAAAATGACATTTAATGGTAAAAAAAGTAATTTAAAACTGTTTGCGGTTTTAATGTCATGTCTAGTTCCGGCAATATGGATGAAAATCATTGAGAAAAATGGCATGGGTAGCCCCCCTGCCCATTACCAGCTCCTTTGGGTCTTGTACGGATATTAAGGGGAACCCCGTACCCAAATTAAAAAAGGAAAGGCATGGGGCCCCAAGGCCCTATATACTCAGAACAGCAGTATGCAGGTAGTGCAAACAAGACAGGGACTGTGTAGGTTTGTTGTGTTAAGTAGAATCTGTTTGTAATTTTGAACTGGTACATTTTTAAAGTGTAGCTCCAGTCAAAAAATCTATTTTTAAGTGTTGGTGTTGCCACAACACTGTAAGCCCCCAAAGGGACTCTTGGTGGGCGCTGGAGCACCCTGCTATGAACGATTATATCAAGAATTGTAATTACATGCCATTGTTGAACAGTGGTAGAAAAATTGGGCCTTTGGTGGTTGTGGCGGTGGTGCTGGTGCCACAATATTATATGTCCTCACAGTTACTCTCGGTGGGCGCAGGAACGGGCCCTGCTGTTAAATATTATATCAAGAATTGTAATTACATGCCCCTGTTAAACAGGGGCTGAAAAGTTGGGCCTTAGACACTGGTGCTGGTGCCACGACACTGCAACCTCTCCCATATACTCTAGTTGGAGTGCAGGAATGAGCCCTGCTGCAAAGCATTGCATCCAAAATTGTAATTACACGCCCCTGTTAAACAGGGGCTGAAAAATTGGGCTGGTGGCGTCACCCAGAACCAAAAATGTTCTTCCAAGCTATCAGCAGGATCATTGAGGAGGAAGAGGATAGTCAGTCAACATAACAGGACAGTCACTCAGCATTAGCATAGGCAGTCTTGAAGGGATGTGACATTTCAAAAACAAATTATTTGGTTACATCAACTTCAGGTGCTTGGTAGCTGGTGGTGATCCAAGACTGATTCATCTTTATGAAGGTCAGTCGATCAACCGAGTCGGTGGACAGGCGCACCCTGTGATTGGTTACAAAGCCTCCAGCAGCACTGAAGGTGCGTTCTGAAAGAATGCTGGATGCAGGAAAGGCCAGTAGCTCAATTGCATACTGTGCAAGCTCTGGCCAGTGATCCATCCTCAAGACCCAGTAAGCCAGAGGATTTTCGGTGGGGAAGGTGTCCAAGTCTGACTTTTCCCCTAGGTATTCCTGCACCATGTAAATCAGACGCTGGCGATGGTTGCTGAAACCGATCATACCTTGGGGCTGTGAACTAAAAAATTGTCTGAACGCATTGGTTAGATAGCCACCTTCTCCACCGCTCCTTCTGTGACTGACCGAAGCCTCAGCAACACGTTGTCCAGGACCAGGAGTTTTTAACCTCCCAGTCTCTGGGAACGCATTGCACAGACCTTTCTGCATCCCTCTGCGATGGCAAGATAAGGTCCGCAACCTTACCCTTGTACCATGGATTAGGGAGAGTGGCCAGCCAGTAATGGTTCCTCTCCTTGATCCGAAGAATACAAGGATCCTTCTGCAGGCTTTGCAGGATCAGGGAGGCCATGCAGTAAATCATCCCTAAAAGACTGCTGCTGCTGCTGCTGCTGCTGATGCTGAGTGCCAGGCTCCACCTCCATGCTGACACAAGCCTCCTCCTCCTCCTCTTCCTCTTCCTGTGTGATGGGTGGGGCAGCAGGAACACTGTCTGGATAAAGGGGGCCTTCAGTGGCAAGGAAGTCCTCCTCTTCCTGCCTTTGTTCTGCCTCAAGTGCCCTGTGCATTATTCCACACAGCGTATGCTCCAACAGGTGGACAAGAGGTACAGTGTCACTGATGCATGCACTGTCACTGCTCACCATCCTCGTGGCCTCCTCAAATGGTGACAGGACAGTGCATGCATCCCTGATCATGCCCCACTGCCGTGGTGAAAAAAAAAACAAGCTCCCCTGACCCTGTCCTGGTGCCGTAGTTGCACAGGTACTCATTGATTGCCCTCAGCTGTGCATGCAGCCACTGCAGCATGGCCAACTTTGAGTTCCACCTGGTGGGCATGTCACATATAAGGCGGTTCTTGGGCAGGTTCAACTCCTTTTGGAGCTTAGCCAGCCGAGCACTGGCATTAAATGATCGGCGGAAATGCACACAGACTTTCCTGGCCTGCCTCAGGACATCCTGTAAGCCCGGGTACCTGCCCAAAAACCGCTGCACCACCAGGTTAAAGCGGGAGTCCGCCGGGACTCCGCATTTTTTTTTTTTAAAAGCCAGCAGCTACAAATACTGCAGCTGCTGACTTTTAAAATAGTGACACTTACCTGTCCAGCGCGCCCGCGATGTCGGCACCCGAAGCCGATCTCTAGATCGTCTCTCGGGTCCTGCCGCCGCCATCCTGGGTATGGGAATCAGGAAATGGAGCCTTTCGGCTTCATTTCCCGGTTCCCTACTGCGCATGCGCGAGTCGTGCTGCGCAATAAGGACGGTCCCCGCTGCCTCTGGGATCTGTGTGTTTCCCAGCAGGCAGCGGGGCACTTGCGGAAAGGGGCGTAATCTACGCCCCTTTCCGCAGAGAGTACTGTACAGGTATCTGCACCCCCCTCCCCACTGAAAGGTGCCAATTGTGGCACCGGAGGGGGGGAGGGTTCCGATGAGCGGAAGGTCCACTTTAGGGTGGACCTCCGCTTTAAGGACATGAGCCACACAGGGCACATGGGTCAGTTGTCCCTGTCGGAGGGCGGAGAGGAAGTTGGTGCCATTGTCGCAAACAACTATTTCTGGCTTAAGCTGGCATGGCGTCAACCACCTCTCGCCTGCCCCTGCAGAGCTGACAAAATATCTGCGCCAGTGTGGCTCCTGTCCCCCAAACAAACTAGCGCAAGCACGGCATGGCATATTTTTGCCTGCTGAATTGCGTAGACCCTTGAACGCCTATGGAGCACCACTGGTTCCAAGGATGGAGCCCTGGAAGAGGCCATGGAGGAAGAAGAAAAAGAGGGGGTGGAGGAGAGAGGTGTGTCACAACAAATAGTAGCATTTTGGAGGCGTGGTGGCGGAACAACCTCCAACACTACTGCACCTTGTCCTTCATCCTTCCCAGCTTCCAGAAGAGTGACCCAATGGGGCGTGAAAGGTAGGTAACGTCCCTGTCCATGCCTGCTGGACCATGAGTCAGCGTTAATATGCACCTTACCACTGACCGCCCTGTCCAGCGAGGCATGGACATTGCCTTCCACATGCTGGTAAAGAGCCGGAATCACCTTCCGTGAGAAAAAGTGGCGTTTGGGGACCTGCCACTGAGGAACTGCACATTGCACAAACTCACTGAAGGGGGCCGCGTCTACCAATTGAAAAGGCAGCAGTTAAAGTGCTAGCAATTTAGCCAAGCTAGCATTCAACCACTGGGCATGTGGATAGCTGGGAGTGAACTTCTTTCGACGGTCCAGCTGCTGGGGCAGGGAAATTTGCCTGCTACAATCGGACGTGGGTGTACTGCTAGCAGATTTCCCACAAGTACTTGGCTGTGACACACCTAATTCTACACCTTCATTTCTCTCAGAGCAGGTTTCAGAGAGGACTGAAGGTCTAGTGGGGTTGGAGATCCCAGCTGATGAGAAGCAAGGAGAGGTCCGCTTGGTTCTTTGGTGTGTGTCTTTAAGGTACGCTTGCCAATGAGCTGCATGGCTGGTCAACATATGTCTGGTCAAGCATGTGGTGCCCAAGCGGCTGATGTTTTGGCCACGCGAGATACGCTTGAGACATATGTTGCAAATAGCAGTGGTGCGATCTGATGCACTCGTCTCAAAAAAGGCCCACACCAAAGAACTTTTGGAATAACACACAGAGGCAGTGCCCTGCACAGGCGGAGCTCTGCGGTGTGATTCAGTCGGTGTGCTGCCCCTAAGCTGGCCCTCAGAGGGCATCCTGCCTCATTAGAGATGTGCCTCCTCCTCCTCCTCTCCTCCCATCAGGCACCAACGTGGAGTCAGTGACTTCCTCATCCCTTCCCTCTTCATCACAGGAGCAAACCTGGCAGTATGCTTCAGCTGGTGGAACATGACTGCCAGATTGCTGTCCTTGAGCATCCCCTCTCTCTGCGCTCATGCTACTGCCTTCCTCTAGCTGGGTATCATCATCAGAGCCTTAAAAACGCTGGGCATCCTCCTGGAGAATGTACCCAACACTGTGCTCAAACAGTTCGGGGGACTCCTCAGGAGGACATGGTGGGTCTAGGGAAGGAGTGACTGATTACATTGAGACGAGGGAAAAGGAGGTGTTGGCAGCTGCTTTGCTAGTACCCTGAGACTGGGTGAGAGAGGATGAGGAGGGCTTGGTCATGTCTTTGGCATGATGCGGCTCAACACTTCCAGCTGCCGAAAATAAGGACAAGTGTGTCCCATGGCCACATGCTGATGACGATGCACCACGTCCACAACCAGCACTGTTGTCTCTAGACACAGAGACTGCTTGCCCTCTTTTATTGGCTCATGACTGTCTACCTCTCCTTTTTGGCCTTCCAGACATAGTAATGGCCTGCAGGGAGATGGGAAAACCAGAAATTGGGTAGTGTATATTGTGCTGGAGGCACACAACACCCACTGTAAATGCTGCAGATGCCTGTATTAGAGGAACACCAGCAATAAAGGGTAGATACAGGTGTATACTGTTCTGGAGGCACACAACACCCACTAACTCCTGCAGATGCCAGTATTAGAGAACACCAGCAATAAAGGGTAGACACAGGTGTATACTGTGCTGGAGGCACACAACACCCACTAACTCCTGCAGATGCCTGTATTAGAGCACACCAGCAATAAAGGGTAGACACAGGTGTATACTGTGCTGGAGGCACACAACACCCACTAACTCCTGCAGATGCCTGTATTAGAGAACACCAGCAATAAAGGGTAGATACAGGTGTATACTGTGCTGGAGGCACACAACACCCACTAACTCCTGCAGATGCCTGTATTAGAGAACACCAGCAATAAAGGGTAGCTGCAGGTGTATACTGTGCTGGAGGCACACAACACCCACTTTAACTCCTGCAGATGCCTGAGAAAAGAACACACTGTCCCTGCCTATCTTGCTTTTTCCCTGCATGCCAGAACACAGTACACAAGGCCACCGTGCTGGCGGCCTTATATAGTGTGGGGCATGTACTAAACCCCCTAAGCTATAATTGGCCACAGGCATCCTGCCTGTGGCCAATTATGTCTCTCCTCGCGGCCAGCGCTATGAATGGCCAAGCATGCGGGGTCACAGTGCATGCTTGGCCAATCATGAGCCAGCAATGCACTACAATGGCGCAGTGCATTGTGGGCCGTGAGCGCCACACGAATTTGGCGCAAACGGCACATAACGTTCAGTATTCACCGAACGTGCGAACAGCTGGTGTTTGAGTCGAACATGCTCGTCCCTAGTGGCCAAGACCATACAGTGGTTTAACAGGACAGGTTCCACTCAGAACAGGCCTCGCCATGGTCCACCAAAGAAGCTGAGTGCACATGTATCCAGAGATTAACTTTGGGAAATAGACGTATGAGTGCTGCCAGCATTGCTTCAGAGGTGGAAGGGGTGGGGGGTCAGCCTGTCAGTGCTCAGACCATACGCCGCACACTGCATTAAATTGGTCTACATGGCTGTCATCCCAGAAGGAAGCCTCTTCTAAAGATGATGCATAAGAAAGCCCACAAACAGTTTGCTGAAGACAAGCAGACTAAGGACATGGATTACTGGAACCGTGTCCTGTGGTCTGATGAGACCAAGATAAACTTATTTGGTGTCAGATGGTGTCAGGCGTGTGTGGGGGCAACCAGGTGAGGAGTACAAAGACAAGTGTGTCTTCCCTTCAGTCAAGCATGGTGATGGGAGTGTCATGGTCTGGGGCTGCATGAGTGTTCCCAGCACTGGGGAGCTACAGTTCATTGAGAGAACCATGAATGCCAACATGTACTGTGACATACTGAAGCAGAGCATGATCCCCTTCCTTCAGAGACCGGGCCGCAGGGCAGTATTCCAACATGATAACGACCCCAAACACACCTCCAAGACGACCACTGCCTTGCTAAAGAAGCTGAGGGTAAAGGTGATGGACTGGCCAAGCATGTCTCCAGACCAGGGGGGGACTGACAACTCATGGGGCCCCCAGGCAATAGGAGATCCTGGGGCCCTGCCCATGTGTTCCCACCCACACTCAAGCCACACCCACAATCATATCGCACTGCCCACACTACATGTGTTCATGTTTGTAAAGACTCTTTTTAAAAAAAAATAACAAACATATTATACTTACCTCCACTGTGCAGTTCGTTTTGCACAGAGTGGCCCTGATCCTAGTCTTCTGGGGTCTGGCGGTGGCCCTCGCGGCTCCTCCCCACATCAGATAACCCCCTAGAAGTAGCGATTTCCTTTGGGGTTACCTTGCGGGTGCGCTCCTGAGTCCAGCATCTATTGACACATGTTTACATACATGTGCTTGTCCTATATAAAGCTTTTCATACAGAACGTGTGCTTGTGGGTGTGCTTTACATTTTTTTTTTTTTTTCGCATTTTTATTTACTTTATATAATTTTCACTGATCACCAATGTAAGGAACATTCTTCCCACTGATCACCAATGTAAGGAACATTCTTCCCACTGATCACCAATGTAAGGAACATTCTTCCCACTAATCACCAATGTAAGGAACATTCTTCCCACTGATCACCAATGTAAGGAATATTCTTCTCACTGATCACCAATGTAAGGAACATTCTTCTCACTGATCACCAATGTAAGGAACATTCTTCTCACTGATCACCAATGTAAGGATCATTCTTCTCACTGATCACCAATGTAAGGAACATTCTTCTCACTGATCACCAATGTAAGGAACATTCTTCCCACTGATCACCAATGTAAGGAACATTCTTCTCACTGATCACCAATGTAAGGAACATTCTTCTCACTGATCACCAATGTAAGGAACATTCTTCTCACTGATCACCAATGTAAGGAACATTCTTCTCACTGATCACCAATGTAAGGAACATTCTTCCCACTGATCACCAATGTAAGGAACATTCTTCTCACTGATCACCAATGTAAGGAACATTCTTCCCACTGATCACCAATGTAAGGAACATTCTTCTCACTGATCACCAATGTAAGGAACATTCTTCCCACTGATCACCAATGTAAGGAACATTCTTCTCACTGATCACCAATGTAAGGAACATTCTTCTCACTGATCACCAATGTAAGGAACATTCTTCCCACTGATCACCAATGTAAGGAACATTCTTCCCACTGATCACCAATGTAAGGAACATTCTTCTCACTGATCACCAATGTAAGGAACATTCTTCCCACTGATCACCAATGTAAGGAACATTCTTCTCACTGATCACCAATGTAAGGAACATTCTTCTCACTGATCACCAATGTAAGGAGCATTCTTCCCACTGATCACCAATGTAAGGAACATTCTTCCCACTGATCACCAATGTAAGGAACATTCTTCTCACTAATCCCCAATGCTGTAGGGAGAAGGAGAGATAGTCTGCAGCAAGTGTTGTGCGGGAGGAGAGTATCTAAATTGTCCCAAACCATGCAAGAATCTTTTTCCTGGGCATCCCATGAATCCCTCAACCCCGTCCAAATTCTAATCCCTCACTAAAAATACAAAAACAAACCTGATTGTCTTGTTCAGTGTCTGGAAGTGAATGCTGGGCTGGGCAGGGTGTCAGTTGGATCACATCACTCAGCAGCCCCTACGGGGGTACCACTACAAATTTATATTTTATATATATATATATATATATATATATATATAAACAAAAAAAAAAAAAAAAAAACCCTGATCACTTCCCTGGAGTAGTACAGAACATTATATTACTGTGTGTTTAAAAAAAAATAATAATAGTAATAAAAAAAAGAAAAAAAAGATACATTTTTGTATTTTATTTTTGTACTCTCACTAGTTAGTGTCCCCGATTACCGCCACACCCACTATATGATAACGCTGTACTGCACTGGTGACAGTATGTAAAAACAAACAAACAAAAAAAAAATAAGATTTTTTTTTTAATTCTTTATTTTCCAAAAATATTATGAGAAAAAATGACAACTTAAAAAACTCGTCATGCCTCTTAATAAAAACCTTCCTGTCTACTTTCAAAAAAAGGGGTCATTTGGGGATTATACTGTCCTGGCGCTTTTGGCCCTTGAAGAAACGAGATCGGCTGTCAGTACATCAGGATTGATCGATTTTCAGATCTATATCCCATAGTTTGTGGACTCTATAACTTTCCCACGGACTAAATAATATATAACAATTTGTGTTATTTGCACCAAAGAAATGTAGCAGAATACACTTTGACCTAAATTTATGAAGAACAAATATTTGCAACATTTTGTAACAGAAACAAAAAAAAATGCATTTAAAAAACAAAACAAAAAATAAAATAAAAAAAATCTGTCTTTTTTTGTTTATTTAGCAAAAAAAGTAAAATAAATCCAGTGGTGATTAAAGACCATCAAATAAAAAGCTCTATTTGTGTGAACAAAATGGTACAATTTTCATTTGGGTACAATGTTACATAGTTGCATAGTTAGGTTAAAAAAAAAAAAAGACACAAGTCCCTCTAGTTCAACCATAACAAATAAATAAATAAATAAATTAAATAAAAAATATCATACAATCCCATATACCCAATCCGATACAAACAGCGATTGAGTAATTGTCATTCAGGGTGTGACAGCAATGAAAGCTGAAAATTGGCCTGGGCAAGAAGAGGGGTGAAAGTTTTCGGTAATGAAGCAGTTAAATAATTCAGGAAAGTTTTATTGTTGTGATATATTTCCTGTTTGCACTAAATCAATATTGTTTATTAATTTATTTTATATTTGCAATAACGGCTGGAGGCATTGTATCTAAATTCAATTTTTAATCCCCTTTTATGAATAATTTATAATTCACAGGGCCCCTTCATTAGTATCCATTACATTGTTGTTCACATGTAACACTACAACCTTTCAACAGTCCCAGTGTGAGGCGCTTCCATTTGTGCTTTATAATCAATTTCTGCGAGCTTGGGTGAGCTTATTCAGATGCCCGCACCTGATCAGTGTTTTGGACTACAGGAGATACAGCAGGTTTTATATAATGCGTTGAGCGGTGATCCAGGTTCTGTAAGCAAGGGTGACAACGTCAGAGCACAAGCAGGAGGCGGGGACACAACGTTGTCACCTGGTAACAGCACAACCTTAATTAAGGACCGGGCCTATTTTTCAGACTTGGTGTTTACAAGTTAAAATCTTTTTTTTTTTTTTTGCTAGAAAATTACTTAGAACCCCCAAACATTATATATACATTATCTCCCAAAAGTGAGTACACCCCTCATCTTTTTGTAAATATTTTATTCTATCTTTTTCATGTGACAACACTGAAGAAATGACACTTGGCTACAATGTAAAGTAGTGAGTGTACAGCTTGTATAACAGTGTAAATTTTCTGTCCCCTCAAAATAACTCAACACACAGCCATTAATGTCTAAACCGCTGACAACAAAAGTCAGTACACCCCTAAGTGAAAATTTCCAAATTGGGCCCAAAGTGTCAATATTTTGTGTGGCCAACATTATTTTGTACCATTTGCGCTGTCAATAAATTTGTTTTGTTTCGTTTCGTTACGTTACGTTTTGTATTAAAATTAATTTGTAATTCATGTCCGAAATTCAATCTCTCCCCTCCCCACTAGCCCTCTCCCCTCTTAAAGCCCCCCCAAGCACATATGTTACCCCACCCCCATCTTGCACTAGCCCTCTCCCCTCCCAAAGCACTTCCCAGCACATATCTGACCCTCTCTTGCTAGCTCTAGCTCCCTCCCCTCCCCTCCCATAGCACCCTCCCAGCACATATCTGACCCTCCCTTGCTAGCTCAAGCCCTCTCCCCTCCCAAAGCGCCCCAGCACATATTTGATCTCCCTTGCTAACTCTAGCTTGTTCCCCTGCCAAAGCATCCCCCTAGCACATATCTGCCCCCCCCCCCTTGGGAGCACAAGTCCTCTCCTCTCCCAAAGCACCCTCAGTACATATCCAAGCCCCCCCCCCCCCCAGCTCTAGGTTTCTCCCTTTCCAAAGCACCACATAGCATATATCTGACCCTCTCTTGCTAGTTCTAGCCCTATCCCCTCCCCTCCCATAGCACCCCCAGCACATATCTCCCCCTCCCTTGCTAGCTCAAGCCCTCTCCCCTCCCAAAGTGCCCCTAGCACTTATTTGACCCTCCCTTGCTAGCTCTAGCTTTTTCCCCTCCCAAAGCATCCCCCAAGCACATATCTGACCCCCCCCCCTGTGAGCACAAGTCCTCTCCCCTCCCAAAGCACCCCCAGCACATATCCAAGCCCCCCCCAGCTCTAGCTTTCTCCCTTCCCAAAGCACCACATTGCATATATCTGCCCCCCCCCCAGCACTAGCCCTCTCCCCTCCAAAAGCACCCCCCCAGCACACATCCAACCCCTTCCCTCCTGCCAGCACTAGCCCTCTCCCCTCCCAAAGCAGCACCAAGCACATATGTGACTTGCCCCCAACACTAGCTCTAGCACTAGCTCCCAACACTAGCTCTCTCCCCTCCCATAGAGTCTCCCCCCAGTATATTTCTAACTCCCCCCAACCCCCTGCTAGCACTAGCCCTCTCCCTAGCACATTTTTTACATCACGGGATTGGCCCTTTGTCAACTCTGATTAATGGCATCTCTCTGATTGGCTGTCCACCCAATAATTGGTTGACCTCAGGCTGATATGTATTGGTGCCACCTCCTGTCATCTAAGCAGGTGTCTGCACTGACATGGGACATGCACATTTTAGTGTTGCAGCAACTTGTGTTACATGCGTTGCTGCGATATGGTGCCATTCCAATGGCACCCCCAACGCATCTTGCAACATCGTGACAGGTGTGCATTGCAGTGCACTAATATGTGCTGCCCATTCAAATAATGGCATATGTAGTACTGTTTGGCAGCACAATACATGTTCTTAGCAGGGTGTGTAAAGAAAGCATGCAACACGCAATGTGGCAAAGTAGGTGTAACTGCCAGAGGACGGGAGGTTTGTACCGGACCCCATTATTTCTAATGCCTTATCCTATCAGCCATATCCTTCAGCTACTTCAGATCAGAAGTGGATAGTGGGAGTACATGCAGACATCAGAGGCTGGGTTGATAGTATTAATGCAGTGATGAGATTCCATCCATAATCTCTGTAGGACGGTTCTAGTGTCTGATCACACAGATGTCGCAGTCAGTGAGAATACCTGTGATGACAGCCATGTAAAAAAAATTCTGCGCTCCAGACAACTTGGCATTCAAAAAGGAGAGATCGCTGTTCAGAGGAGCAACATGAAAGGGAATCAATGGAGAGCAAAGATCCAACAGAAATGTGTTGCACAGCAGCTGCTGGGGAACTGCAAATCCCAGCATGCCAGAAGAACTTGGCTTAACGACGTTTGTGTGAAAGATTGCCAAAGAACTTAAACTTATTCACAGAAAAAATACAACAAAAATATAAACCTACTGTACATCCAACATATTCAACCAAAATATAATCCTACAACCGAAATATAAACCTATTACCAAAACATATAAATATAAATAGTTACATATTGTTTATAAACAGTGTTACTTTGTATCTCTCTATCTCTCATCTGATCAAAGTTTACTAACAATGTTACTTTGTATCTCTCTATTTCCTGTCTGATCAATATTTATAAACATTGCTACTTTGTATCTCTCCTCACACTTGTCTTTGTACTCCTCACCTCGTTGCCCCCACACACGCTTGACACCATCTGAACCAAATGCGTTTATCTTGGTCTCATCAGACCACAGGACATGGTTCCAGTAATCCATGACCTTAGTCTGCTTGCGCTCAGCAAACTGTTTGTGGGCTTTCTTGCTTCTCGGATGACGCCATGCAGACCAATTTGATGAAGTGTGAGGCGTATGGTCTGATCACTGACAGGCTGACCCCCCCCCCCCCCCCCCCCACCGTGCTGCAGCTCAGTTTCAGGGTCTTGGCAATCTTCTTCTAGCCTAGGCCATCTTTATGTAGAGCAACAATTCTTTTTTTCAGATCCTCAAAGAGCACTTTGCCATGAGATGCCATGTTGACCTTCCAGTGACCAGAGAGAGTGAGAGCGATAACACCAAATTTAATACACCTGCTCCCCATTCACACCTGAGACCTTGTAACACTAACTAGTCACATGACACCGGGGGAGAGAAAATGGCTAATTGGGCCCAATTTGGACATTTTCACTTAGGGGTGTACTCACTTTTGTTGGCAGCGATTTAGACATTAATGGCTGTGTGTTGCGTTGGTTTGAGGGGACAGGAAATTTACACTGTTATACAAGCTGTACACTCACTACTTTACAATGTAGACAAGTGTCATTTCTTCAGTGTTGTCACATGAAAAGATAGAATAAAATATTTACAAAAATGGTAACGGATGGGGTGTACTTACTTTTGTGAGATATATATGTTTTACATTCTTTCACTCATTTAATTATTCGGATTTCTGTTTAGCGGATTTTATAACTTTATATTAAATGTCAATATGCATCAAAACGCACATTGACGGACATCTTCCACATGAGTTGAGGTGTACTCACTTTTGTGAGATACTGTGTATATATATATATATATATATATATATATATATATATATATGATATATATTTTACTTTGCAATGCTTTGTAGAAGAATTATAGTGCCATTATAAATACACTAGCAAGCTGAGGCCAAAGGAAAGCTAAACGGGCTAATAATGAATAAAAAAAAATTGAAATATTATTATTATTTTTAATAATTATTATTATTAAGAATAATAATAAACATTTCCTGACAATTTTAGAGAACAGTTATGGAAAACCTTCCAGTTTTCTCTGCTTTACGTCGCTGAGCTGCTGTCAGTCACGGAGGCACATACACTAAATCTTTCAGGGCGCTGGGATTCAGAGAGCTCCTCATTTGCATAATACAAGCTCATCCAAAGCCCAGGGGTCACAATAAATTGGTAAACCAATAGAAGGAGGGATTTACACAGCTATTACATTGCAGCCTATATAGGGACAATTACATGGACTCATGTTTTTTTTTTTTTCTTAAAGGGACCATGATTAAGGAAAAGGTTCCCTGCAATAGGGGATTCTAATTCTCTCTCTAGCAGCCTATATCCACTGCCTTCTCCCTGTCCCAGTGCTGCAGCTTTGTTAAGACTCTTCAGCACCGAATGCTTCTGGGAGTGTCGGGGGGGCCCGAGTCCCCCTGAATGTACCGTGGTGACATCCTTCTACCCCATTGTCACCACAGCACACAAATAATGACATAGGGTTCTGAGGGCCCCCGGCTTTCAACGCTCCCCATAATGATGAAAAGCCTTACCAAGACTGCAGCAACGAAACAGAGGGAAGGTTCACCAAGTGAGTATACATTATGTTCTGTTACAGGGACCTTTCAGCAGTGCCACTTTAACCACTTCAATACCGGGCACATTCACCCCCTTCCTGCCCAGGCCAATTTTCAGCTTTCAGCACTGTCGCACTTTGAATGACAATTACGCGGTCATGTAACACTGTACACATATGACAATTTTATCTTTTTTTTCCCACACAAATAGAACTTTCCTTTGGTGGTATTTAATCACCACTGGGGGTTTTCATTTTTTGCTAAACAAACTAAAAAAGACCAAACATTTTGGAAATTTATTTTCTTAGTTTCTGTTATAGAATTTTTCAAATAAGTCATTTTTTTCTTCTTCACTGATGCGCGCTGATGAGGCTGCATTGATAGGCACTTATAGGCTGCTCTGATGGGCACTGATGAGACTCCACTGATAAGGTTGCACTGATAAGGCTGCACCACTGATGGCCACTTATAGGCTGCACTGATGGACACTGATGAGGCTGCACTGATGGGTTGCACTGATGGGTAATGATGAGGCAGCACTGATGGGCACTGATGGATTGCACTAATGGACACTGATGAGGCGGCACTGATGATCTGTACCAATGGGCACTGATGAAGCAGCAATGATGGGCACTGATGGGTTGCATTAATGGACACTTATGAGGCGCACTGAGAAGGATGCACTGATGGCCACTTATAAGCTGCACTGATCGGCACTGATAGGCTGCAGTGATGGGCACTTATAGGCTACACTGATGGACACTGAAGAGGCTGCACCTACGGGCACTGATGGGTTATAAGGAGGCAGCACTTACGGGCGCTGATGGGTTGCACTGATGGGTAATAATGAGGCAGCACTGATGGGCACTGATGGGTTGCACTAATGGACACTGATAGGTTGCACTAATGGACACTGATGAGGTGGCACTGATAAGGCTGCACTGATGAGGCTGCATTGATAATCTGCTCCAATGGGCACTGATAAGCTGCACTAATGGGCGCAGATAAGGAGGCACTTATGGGCAATGATAGGTGATACTGATGGGCACTGATAGGCAGCGCTGATGGGCACTGCTAAGCTGCACTAATGCATGCTGAGGGGATAGATTGACACTGATGGGGCTGCCCTGATCATCAGTGTAAAGAGTGTAGAGTGTGGTGACAGCCTTGGCAGTTATCGGCTCTCTTTTTCTCACACAGACACAGTGGCATTGATTTAGTACATCTGGAGCACTCAGATTCTGGTGCAGTTGTGCATGGTTGCCAATCGTCTTCTAACTTCAGCTTGTTCAATTAAGCTTTGTCAATAAAACCTGGAAGCTGATTGGTTACTATGCAGAGCTGCAGTCAAGCCCAGTGCGTGAGGAAAGGAATGCCGTTAATTGTCAAGTCTGTTAACACTGTGATAAGCTGCGATTGGCCCTTTACCCAGATCTGTGATCAGCTGTGTATCAAGGACACAGCCGTCAAAGAGCGCACCCGTTGCGCACCCCAGGGGGTGGGTTTCTGGGAGGATGTCTATGATTGCCCTCCCAGAACTGGACAACCGAGCAGTAGCCATATATCAGCTATAGCATGGTATAGAAAGTGGTTAAATAGAGAGTTGATTATTAAAGCTGAGCCCCGGGATCAGCAAGTATTGTCTGAATCCACTCATCATGTGTCTTCTTCTGGAGTCTCAGTGAGCTTTGTGTATTTTTTCCAGATCTGTGCAGTAATCCAGTGTGAGGCTTCCTGTAATAAAGACTGCTCACCGCTGATCTCTCTCCTTGTACAGGGGGACTGCTTTTGTCTCCGCCCTCTCCTGTAGTTTGCTATAGGGGGGCGGAACCTGCTGGGTCCCTCCCACAGCTCTGCTCTCTTTGCTTGTGCATGGTGACTGGTCTTGTCTCCACCCCCTCCTGTCATTTTTTTGTAGGGGGTGGAGCCTACTGGGCCCCTCCCACAGCCTGCTTTATATCCTTGTACAGGGGGGTGGGTCTTGTCTCCACCCCTCCTGTAGTTTTCTATAGTGGATGGAGCCTGTTGGGCCCCTCCCACAGCTCTGCTCTCTATCCTTTTTGCAGGGACTGGTCTTATCTCCGCCCCTCCTGTAGTTTTTTGTAGTGGGTGGAGCCTGCTGGGCCCCTCCCACAGCTCTGCTCTCTATGCTTTTTGCAGGGGCTGGTCTTGTCTCCGCCCCTCCTGTAGTTTTTCGTAGTGGGTGGAGCCTGCCGGGCCCCTCCCACAGCTCTGCTCTCTATCCTTTTTGCAAGGGCTGGTCTTTTCTCCTCCCCTCCTGTAGTTTTTCGTAGTGGGTGGAGCCTGCTGGACCCCTCCCACAGCTCTGCTCTCTCTCCTTGTGCAGGGTGACTTGTCTTGTCTCCGTCCCCTCCTGTAGTTTTTCGTAGTGGGTGGAGCCTGCCGGGCCCCTCCCACAGCTCTGCTCTCTATCTTTTTTGCAGGGTGACTGGTCTTGTCTCCGCCCCCTCCTGTAGTGTTCTGCTGCTCTCTGCACAGGCTATGTACAGTACTGTGATGATATCACTGCTACTTTTGCAAGGTAATATCTGCATTTGAAATGCAAGTTGGTACCCATACTGGATTTATATCCATTTTGACTATTGTATGTATTTCATTGAACATTTTTGTGCCTGGGAGTTCAGCTTTAAACATTGATTTATTGGACTGGAGTTCTTCTTATATTTACTGTCCCTTTGAATAGTACGACATCTCTCAGCGGATCAGCTTGTGTGCAATTTCATTTTGCGGTTATCGGAGCCCTGCTGCCACTGAGTGAGTTCAGTCTGTCCCGATGTGCATGCGGCTGCAGGGCAGAGAGAAGCGTGTCAGCGGCAGTGCCGAGAGAGACGATGACGAGGATTTAGACTGTCAGCTCCTAATCACACAAATAAATGAACTCAGCCGGCGCTGACTGCTCAGGCGACCAGAAGCGACCATAATGGAAAGCTGAAGCTCCTGCTGGGCAGATCAACAAAGGCATTTCATAGGACAGCAATAGTCGGTGGTAAATCTTGCATCTGCGGCCTTGTGGGTCTCCGTGTTCAGTTCCTAACAAGGAAACCCCCTGCATGGAGTTTGCATTCACATTTTTGGCTGTGCGGGTCCATCAGCTGGTTCAGGTCTATTATGGTTGGGCTGGCAGAAGGTTGCCCACTTAGATGACAGGCAGCCCAAAATATGTTCATCTACAGTGGTGTGAAAAAGTGTTTGCCCCCTTCCTCATTTCCTGTTCCTTTGCATGTTTGTCACACTTAAGTGTTTCGGAACATCAAACCAATTTAAACAATAGTCAAGGACAACACAAGTAAACACAAAATGCAATTTGTAAATGAAGGTGTTTATTATTAAAAGTGAAAAAAAATCCAAACCATCATGGCCCTGTGTGAAAAAGTGATTGCCCCCCTTGTTAAAACATACTCTAACTGTGGTTGTCCACACCTGAGTTCAATTTCTCTAGCCACACCCAGGCCTGATTATTGCCACACCTGTTCACAATCAAGGCATCACTTAAATAGGAGCTGCTTGACACAGTAAGGTCCACCAGAAGATCCTTAAAAGCTACACATCATGCCGAGACCCAAAGAAATTCAGGAACAATTGAGAAAGAAAGTAATTGAGATCTATCAGTCTGGAAAGGGTTATAAAGCCATTTCCAAAGCTTTGGGAATCCAGCGAACCACAGTGAGAGCCATTATCCACAAATGGCGAAGACATGGAACAGTGGTGAACCTTCCCAGGAGTGGCCGGCCGCCCAAAATTACCCCAAGAGCGCAGCGACGACTCATCCAAGAGGTCACAAAAGACCCCACAACAACGTCCAAGGAACTGCAGGCCTCACTTGCCTCAGTTAAGGTCAGCGTTCATGCCTCCACCATCAGGAAAAGACTGGGCAAAAATGGCCTGCATGGCAGAGTTCCAAGGAGAAAACCACTGCTGAGCAAAAAGAACATCAAAGCTCGTCTCAATTTCTCCACAACACATCTTGATGATCCCCAAGACTTTTGGGACAACATTCTGTGGACCGATGAGACAAAAGTGGAACTCTTTGGAAGGTGTGTGTCCAAGTATATCTGGCGTAGAAGGAACACTGCATTTCATAAAAAGAACATTATACCAACAGTAAAATATGGTGGTGGTAGTGTGATGGTCTGGGGCTGTTTTGCTGCTTCAGGACCTGGAAGACTTGCCGTGATAAAAGGAACTATGAATTCTGCTGTCTACCAAGAGATCCTGAAGGAGAATGTCCGACGATCTGTTCGTGTACTCAAGCTGAAACGAACTTGGGTTCTGCAGCAGGACAATGATCCTAAACACACCAGCAAGTCCACCACCGAGGCTGAAGAAAAACAAAATGAAGACTTTGGAGTGGCCTAGCCAAAGTCCTGACCTGAATCCTATTGAGATGTTGTGGTATGACCTTAAAAAGGTTGTTCATGCTCGAAAACCCTCTAATGTAACTGAATTAGGACAATTCTGCAAAGATGAGTGGGCCAAAATTCCTCCAGGATGCTGTAAAAGCCTCATTGCACGTTATCGCAAACGCTTGGTTGCAGTTGTTGCTGCTAAGGGTGGCCCAACCAGTTACTAGGTTTAGGGGGCAATCACTTTTTCACACAGGGCCATGATGGTTTGGATTTTTTTTCACCTTTAATAATAAACACCCTCATTTACAAATTGCATTTTGTGTTTACTTGTGTTGTCCTTGACTATTGTTTAAATTGGTTTGATGTTCCGAAACACTTAAGTGTGACAAACATGCAAAGGAACAGGAAATGAGGAAGGGGGCAAACACTTTTTCACACCACTGTATTGCCCTGAAGCACCCCATGGATAATTAGCTAAAGCTGGATTCAGATATAAAAGGCTCTGTATTTATTCATCATTAAAGCGGAGTTCCAACTGTTTAAACATTTTATTTTTGTCGGTTTATTTAGCGCACTCACGTTTGTGGGATTAATCGGTGCTCGACTGCCGATTTGATAGAGGAATATATCTTATATTCCTGTTTACTAGAAGTATTTAAAGTGCTTGTGGGCACGTGACGCCCACAAGCACTAATCTTCCGGCCTCTGGTGCAGCTGAGCGACCAGCATGCACTGCCCGTTCTCGCGCATGCGCCGTAAGTACGGCGCAGTGCCACAAACTTCTGGCGTTGCCATCACAATGGGCGGCGGCGTCGGAAGTGCCCGCCCCCTGTTGTGATGGCAACGAAAACCCTCGGCGCTGCCCAGTGACTCCTTGGACATGATGACCGACATCTCCCAGGAGCACTAGTGAGGGAAGTGACGTCAGGCGCCTTGAAGAGGAAGAGGCAGATTACGAGGGACCCCCTAGCAACAGACCTGGAAAGGTGAGTACATTTTTTTTCCCCCCCAAAGGTTGTTCTGTGTATTAAATGCTGCTGAATAATGTTACATTTGTTTTCTGACTGGAACTCCGCTTTTTACCCCTTCCTGCTTAAGGGTAAAACAGATCTAAATGCCTAAGCACAATTTTGCAACTTTGACATGTTAGTAAAACCGTACATATCATCACAACTACACTATACTGTGTTTTGTTTTTTTTAGGACAAATTGGGCTTTTATTTGGTGGCTAATGGTAATGGATAAATCCAGATTTTTTTTTTTTTTATTATTATCAAAGGAAAACTGACCCAAAATACAAAAAATAAATAAATAAATACATTTTATTTTAATTTATCTGTATATTTCTTGCTATTATTACCACCAAAGAACAACCCAAAATATATTCTCCTGCTCCTGACGATCGCAGCGATACAACATATGCTTATGTTAGTTGTTGTTTGTACCCGGAGTACAATCCAGAGATAATGTTGCACATTTTGCATTTTTTTTTTTTATCCTGGCTAAAACACACCAACACTGATACCAATTTATTTCTTCAATTTATTTTTTATTCTACCTAAAATATGCTGACTGTGACCTTTGACCCCGACCTTGACCCTAACACTGGCAACCTTGATCTTGTTATTTTCTTTCCTTATTTTTTCACGTATTTTTTTATTTATTTATTTATGTTTCTTTATTTTTATGTTATTTATTTATTTATTTATTTTACACACTTTGGTTTGCTTTCAAGTCCTCTCTTGCAGCAGAGGAAGATGCAATGCATCTTTCCCTTCATTCAGAAGTGGAAGGAAACCCAAGGGCAGGCTCACAAGTGACTGATCACTGTGATAGCCAATCAGAGGCTGTCATAGCGATCAGGAGACCCAGGTCCCAATCATACGAGACCCAAAACTTTTAGTGAGATCCCGGTCTATGAGTTGGGAGTGCGCTGTGCGGAGCGCTCCCAGCACAGAGGGAGGTATGCATATATGTGGCCCCATGGAAAAAAGCCCAGTTCTGTGAGGCCGCATATATATGCGCAGTCAGCGCAAAGAGGCCGCCATTTTATTTTTTTTAAAAGCCAGCAGCTACAAATACTGCAGCTGCTGACTTTTAAAATAATGACACTTACCTGTCCAGCGCGCCCGCGATGTCGGCACCCGAAGCCGATCTCTCGAACATCTTTCGGGTGCTGCCGCCGCTATCTTGGGTATGGGTTCCCTACTGTGCATGCGCGAGTCGCGCTGCGCAATAAGGATGGTCCCCGCTGTCTCTGGGATCCGTGTGTTTCCCAGCAGGCAGCAGGCGGATCTTCGGAAAGGGGCGTAGATTCTGCGGAAAGGGGCGTTCCTTCTGCAGAATCTATGCCGGAAGTGGGTGCAGATACCTGTACTGTACAGGTATCTGCACCCCCCTCCCCCCTGAAAGGTGCCAATTGTGGCGCCGGAGGGGGGGAGGGTTCCAATGAGCGGAAGATCCACTTTAGGGTGGACCTCCGCTTTAAGCCCCGGACCATTTGGCTGGCCAAAGACCAAGAGCGCTTTTTGCGATTTGGTACTGCATGGCTTTAAAGTGGAGGGCCACCCTAAAAAAATAAAAAAAATAAAAAATAAAAAAGCATTAATATTCTAAAAAAAAATAAAAAAAAACATTTGATAAAAAAAAATGTTACCTGTCCAGAAATCCCTGTTGCTAGGCAGTCTTCCTAATCTGCCTTCTTCCTGCTCCTCGGTGATCTTCGGTCTTCTCCCCTCCTCCGCGTTGTCTTCTGGGTAATGGGGCGCTGTGTTCTGGGAACTGTGTGTTCCCTAACACAGCGCGCCCCATTCACAAAGCGTCGTGTGACTCACGCATGCGCAGTAGGAAACGGGCAGTGAAGCCGCAAGTCTCCACTGCCTGTTTCCCTTAGTTGGAATGGCAGCGCTGGGACCCGAGAGCCGAGGGACATGTCAGCCTCTCCAGCCGACATCACGGGCGCCCTGGAAAGGTAAGTCTCCTTATTAAAAGTCAGCATCTTCTTTTGTTTCAGCTGCTGACTTTTAAAAAATGTTTTACCCCTGCGGTTTTTATTTTTTGCGTTATAAACAAAAAATAGCGCCAATTTTGAAAAAAACTCATTATTTTTTACTTTTTGCTATAATAAATATCCCCAAAAAATATATTAAAAAACAATTTTTTTCCTCAGTTTAGGCAGATACATATTCTTCTACATATTTTTGGTAAAAAAAAAAAAAAAATCGCATATAAGCCTGCATTGATTGGTTTTCGCAAAAGTTATTGCGTCTACAAAATAGGGGATAATTTTATGGCAATTTTTTTTTTTTACTAGTAATGGCGATTATTAGTGATTTTTATCATGACTGCGGCATTATGGCAGACACATCGGACAATTTTGGTATGATTTTGGGACCATTCACATTTAAACAGCGATCAGTGCAATTATAAATGCATTGATTACTGTGTAAATGTAACTGGCAGTTTAGGGGTTAACCACTAGGTGGCGCTTAAGGGATTAAGTGTGTCCTAGAGAGTGATTCTAACTGGGGGGGGAGGGGCTGTGTGTGACACGACACTGATCACAGCTCCCGATTACAGGGAGCTGTGATCAGTGTCATTAGGCAGAATGGGGAGATGTTTGTTTATATCAGCATTTCCCCATTCTTCCTCTGCGTGAGACGATCGCGGGTATTCCCGTGGACCCAATATATATATTTATATATTTTTTATTATTTTTTATTATTTTTTTAAACACTGCGCTGCTTCTCCTTTCACTGTCCAGTCACAGTATTGGGGGCTCGTCCGGGATCACCATGGCTCAGAGGAAACTGGTTGAAAAGAAGTATTGCTGGGAAGAGCTTTAGATATTCCAGACATTATAACAATTAGACATTATCTAGACATTATAGCAAAAGTTTGCATTGTCTTTTATCTTTAATAGGCTATTTAGGCTATTAGGCTATTTATTTTTATCTTTTTATTTTTTTAACTGCGGTTTTGCTTTAAAATGTACTGCCTGCCAAAACATTCTTTGAAAAAAATAAATAGTTTTAGCAAACTATGGAAGAGCTAGATCTCTATGTCAGTATGTATTGCTGTCTGTGTCCCTTTTACTTATCGCGGGATGGGAAGTGAAGGGAACTCCATCTATGAGTAATAAATACACAAATGAGGTTCTAACCCTTTTCCCCACTCTATCCAAAACTAATCTAAAGCCGCGTACACACGGGCGGACTGTCTGGCCTACTTAGTCCGTCGAAACACATTTCAGCGGACAGTCCGCTCGTGTGTGGGCTTCAGCGGACTTTTTCAGCGTGCAGTCTGGCGTACTAAGTATTTCGGAATTTCCGTAATATTGTCCGTCATACTTTGGTTTCAGCGGACAATCTGCTCGTCAGTAGGCTAGTTCGACGGACTAAGAATGGCGCATGCTCAGAAAGGATTTACACGGCGGAAGGTTGCATTGCTGTGTATTGGACGTCCTATTTCTAGTCCCGTCGTACGTGCTGTACACGTCATCGCGCAAGCTTTCGACGGACTGTTTGTGCATCCGTGTGTGGTCAAGTCCGTTCAGTCGAAAGTATGACGGACTGTCCGTCGGATTGTATGACAGACTAAGTAGGCCATACAATCCGCCCGTGTGTACGCGGCTTAAGGCTGGACATGACCGGTTTTTCCATCAGAATGAACTCCGCTGAAACGGACTTGCCTACACACGATCACATCAAAGTCCGATCGTTTAGAACGCAGTGATGTACGTAGGGACTAGAAAGGGAAGTTCAACAGGCAGTAGCCAATAGCTGCCCCTGCGTAGTTTTTGGTCCGTCGGAACAGCATACAGATGAACGGTTTTCCCAATAGAAATTGATTCCGTCTGAAAGATTTAAAACATGTTCTATTTCTATTTCTTGGTCTAAGTCCGCTGAAAGCCCACACCCGATCGCAAAATATCCGATGAAATGATTCTGTCTGACTTTTTCTGCCGGAAAGTCCGACCTTGTGTGTACACAGCATTACACTTTAAAGCGGAGGTCCACCCTAAATAACATTTATACAAAAAAACATTTATACATTAAAATTTATTTTGAAATAAATTAAAAAAAATTTTTTTTTTTTACTTACCAGGAACGCATGTTGCTAGGCAGTCTTCCTAACCTGCCTCTTCCTAGTCCGCGGAGCTATTCCGTCACTTTTTCCTCTTCGGCGAGCTCCCCCTGTTGTCTTCTGGGACCTGTGTGTGTCCCAGAAGACGAGGGGCCATTCTCAAAGCATCAGAGTTGATGTCCGCCGCCACCCATGAACATCAAGCACTAGGGACACAGATAACCCTTTGATCACCCCCCCCCCCCCCATCTTTAACCCCTTCCCAGCCAGTGTCATTAGTACAGTGACAGTGCATATTTTTAAGACCGTCACTGTATCAGTGTCACAAAGCGTTAAGACCCCTTTCACACCACACCGCACCTTGCGTCGACGGTAAAAATAGCGGCGTTTTACCGCCGGATTTGCGGCGCATTTCGGCCGCTAGCGGGGCGCTTTTACCCCCCGCTAGCGGCCGCGAAAGGGTTAAAACCGCCGGCAATACGCCGCAATAGTGGCGTTTTGCCGGCGGCATTACAGCGCTGCCCCATTGATTTCAATGGGCAGCAGCGGTGGAGGAGCGGTAAACACATCGCTCCTTCACCGCTCCAAAGAAGCTGCTGGCAGGACTTTTTTCTGCCGTCCTGCCAGCGCAACGCTCCAGTGTGAAAGCCCTCGGGGCTTTCACACTACACACAATGGTGCAGCTTCTTTAGGGCGTTTTGTAGGCGCTATTTCTAACGCTACAGCGCCTGCAAAACGCCCTGGTGTGAAAGGGGTCTAAAAGTGTTAATTAGTGTCAGAATGTCCACCGCAATAAGTCACTGATCGCCGTCATTACTAGTAAAAAATAATAAAATAAATAAATAAAAATATCCCACAGTTTGTATAACTCTTGTGCAAACCAATCAATAACATTGTGACCTAACTCATCATTCCTTCCTTTCTCTTTATCTTCCTTTCTCTTCTTGTTATCCCTCTAACTCAATTGATGGAAAGCTTTTGAAGATTATCTGGATTTGATAGCACTTGATACAATGATATGTAAAGAGTATAGTTGTTGACTCTGTACTAGAGTGGATGCAAAATTCGTCCACCTTCTTTTTCTTTTTATTTTATGGTCTAATTTGATTAACACATGTTATATTATTGTCTATGATGTTTCTCTCCTTCTACAATGGAAGATGCATGTTTATACTTTTGTACTTTTGAAAAACCCAATAAAAATATTTGCAAAAAAATAAATAAACACTTATTGTGATTTTTTTTTATACTAAAAACATGTAGCAGAATACATATTGGCGTAAACTGATGAAGAAATTCAATTTTTTTTTTCAATTTTTTTTATTGGATATGTTTTATAGCAGAAAGAAAAAATGTTTTTTTTTTTTTAATTCAAAATTGTCGGTCTTTTTTTTTTCCTTTATATCGTAAAAAAATAAAAACCGCAGTGGTGATCAAATCCCCCCCTCCCCCCCCCCCAAAAAAAAACAACCACTCTATATCCAATAGTTTTCAAACACTATAACTTTTGTACAAACCAATTAATAAACACTTATTGGGATTTTTTTTTATACCAAAAACATGTAGCAGAATACATATTGGCCTAAACTGATGAAGAAATTCGATTTTTTTTTTTCAATTCTTTTTTATTGGATATGTTTTATAGCAGAAAGAAAAAATGATTTTTTTTTTTTATTCAAAATTGTCGGTCTTTTTTTTATATCGTAAAAAATAAAAACCGCAATGGTGATCAAATCACCCCCCCCCCCCCCAAAAAAAAACCCACTATATATCCCATAGTTTGCAAACACTATAACTTTTGTACAAACCAATCAATATACGCTTATTGGGATTTTTTTTTTTATACCAGAAACATGTAACAGAATACATGTTGGCCTAAACTGATGAAGAAATTCGATTTTTTTTTCAAATTTTTTTTTTATTGGATATGTTTTATAGCAGAAAGAAAAAAATGTTTAAAAAAAAAAAAAAAAAAAAACACTATATATCCCATAGTTTGCAAACACTATAACTTTTGTACAAACCAATCAATATACGCTTATTGGGATTTTTTTTTATACCAGAAACATGTAACAGAATACATATTGACCGAATCTGATGAACAAATTCGATTTTTTTTCTTTTTTTATTATTGGATATGTTTTATAACAGAAAGTGAAAAATACTGTTTTTTTTTCAAAATTGTCAGTCTTTTTTTTTTTTTTTTTTAAATAAAAAAATAAAAACTGTAGAGGTGATCAAATACCACCCCCCCCCCCCCCAAAAAAAAAAAAAAAAAAACATCCACTATATATCCCATAGTTTGCAAACACTATAACTTTTGCGCAAACCAATCAATATACGCTCATTGGGATTTTTTTATACCAAAAACATGTAGCAGAATACATATTGGTCTAAACCGATGAAGAAATTCGATTTCTTTCATTTTTTTTTATTGGATATATTTTATAGCAGAAAGTAAAAAATACAGTTTTTTTTTTTTCAATTTAATTTTAATTGATTATTATATTATTCATTTATTATTATATTATATTATTATTTTAATTACAGTGTCGTACAACTGTGCAATTGTCAATGAAAGTAACGCAGAGTGGTTTCGCAAAAAACTGGCCTGGTCAGGAGGGGGTGGTGGGGGGAGGAGTAAATCTTCTGGAGGTCAATTGGTTAATATCGTTTTAAATGTATCCTTTCACAGACGCTTGTTTGTTAATTATTATTATTTATTATTTTTTATTATTATAATTATTATATATATTTTTTTTACGTAGAAGTGTGAGGATGCTGTACCGCCGCAACATCAATGTTCCAGAAAACATCAAAGTGTTTTATATGATACAAAATAGCGAAACGCCAAAAGTAGAAAACAAAAAATAAATAAAAATAAATTGCAATTAACTGGCATTGCTACTCTGTTACATTTCCTTCATTTAATTACAAATTGATCACCTGACACCTCTTATTGGTTATGTTAATGGACAGTCTTCCACCAGCAATTCATTCCTATTACTGCCTAGTAAATTCACGCTGAAGTTAGTTTACTATGCTTGTGTTTTACCTGCCACATTCTAGCAAGCTTTTTTGAAGGACCTTTGTGTGGAAGCAGTGGCCCCTCTGCAGAGATCCGACATGCCTCTTTTTGCGTTAGCGCTAGACCTCTCCAACCAGCGAAGCTCATGCCCCCAGCTGATTGGAGAGCTCAGCCTACAGCCTGAGTAGAGTAGCCTGTCCACTTCCAGCATGCTACTTAGAAAGACCCGTGCTATGTGTGTAAGCTCTATGTCTGACACACCCAATGTTAAATTAGAAATAGAGCTCTCCAACCAGAACTGATTGGGTAAGCTCTGGCTCTCACTCAGCAGGGGGCATGTCAGACCTCTGCAGAGAGGCCACCCACACTCCCAGCTGATTGGAGAGCTCTGGCTCTAACTAGGAAGGGGGCATGTCAGACCTCTGCAGAGAGGCCACTTGTGCCAGTACCGGGACAGGGTCATCCAGTACCCAGGGCAAGGATGCAGAATTACGCCCGGTCTCCCCCACTATTAATACATGCCGTATTATGGGTGTCCATTTCTTGCCCCTTTGCTTCACTGCGCCCAGGCCAACTGTCCCTCCTGCCTACCCCTTGTCCCAGCCCTGAATCATTCTCTCAGTTGATTGGAGAGCCCTGGCTCTGATTCAGCAGGGGGTATGTCAGACCTCTGCAGAGAGGCCACCCACACTCCCAGCTGATTGGAGAGCCCTGGCTCATATTCAGCAGGGGAGCGTGTCAGACCTCTGCAGACAGGCCACTCATTCTCCCAGCTGATTGGAGAGCCCTGGCTCTGATTCAGCAGAGGGGGTGTGTCAGATCACTGCAGAGAGGCCACAAACACTCCCTGCTGATTGGAGAGCTCTGACTCAGTAGGGGCGTGTCAGACCTCTGCAGACCGGCTTCTCATGCTTCCAGCTGATTGGAGAGCCCTGGCTCTGACTCAGTAGGGGCGTGTCAGACCTCTGCAGAGAGGCAACTCATGCTCCCAGGTGATTGGAGAGCCCTGGCTCTGATTCAGCAGGGGGTATGTCAGACCTCTGCAGAGAGGCCACCCACACTCCCAGCTGATTGGAGAGCCCTGGCTCATATTCAGCAGGGGAGCGTGTCAGACCTCTGCAGATAGGCCACTCATTCTCCCAGCTGATTGGAGAGCCCTGGCTCTGATTCAGCAGAGGGGGTGTGTCAGATCTCTGCAGAGAGGCCACAAACACTCCCTGCTGATTGGAGAGCTCTGACTCAGTAGGGGCGTGTCAGACCTCTGCAGACCGGCTTCTCATGCTTCCAGCTGATTGGAGAGCCCTGGCTCTGACTCAGTAGGGGCGTGTCAGACCTCTGCAGAGAGGCAACTCATGCTCCCAGGTGATTGGAGAGCCCTGGCTCTGATTCAGCAGGGGGTATGTCAGACCTCTGCAGAGAGGCCACCCACACTCCCAGCTGATTGGAGAGCCCTGGCTCATATTCAGCAGGGGAGCGTGTCAGACCTCTGCAGACAGGCCACTCATTCTCCCAGCTGATTGGAGAGCCCTGGCTCTGATTCAGCAGAGGGGGTGTGTCAGATCTCTGCAGAGAGGCCACAAACACTCCCTGCTGATTGGAGAGCTCTGACTCAGTAGGGGCGTGTCAGACCTCTGCAGACCGGCTTCTCATGCTTCCAGCTGATTGGAGAGCCCTGGCTCTGACTCAGTAGGGGCGTGTCAGACCTCTGCAGAGAGGCAACTCATGCTCCCAGGTGATTGGAGAGCCCTGGCTCTGATTCAGCAGGGGGTATGTCAGACCTCTGCAGAGAGGCCACCCACACTCCCAGCTGATTGGAGAGCCCTGGCTCATATTCAGCAGGGGAGCGTGTCAGACCTCTGCAGACAGGCCACTCATTCTCCCAGCTGATTGGAGAGCCCTGGCTCTGATTCAGCAGAGGGGGTGTGTCAGATCTCTGCAGAGAGGCCACAAACACTCCCTGCTGATTGGAGAGCTCTGACTCAGTAGGGGCGTGTCAGACCTCTGCAGACCGGCTTCTCTTGCTTCCAGCTGATTGGAGAGCTCTGGCTCTGACTCAGTAGGGGCGTGTCAGACCTCTGCAGACCGGCTTCTCTTGCTTCCAGCTGATTGGAGAGCTCTGACTCAGTAGGGGCGTGTCAGACCTCTGCAGAGAGGACACTCATTCTCCTAGTTGATTGGAGAGCACAGGTCAGAGTCCCTGCTTCCAAGGGGAGGGGGAGGAGGGAAAGCATAAATAACACGACTGGCCGAACAGAATTACAGATATGAAAATAATAAACGGGAAGAGTAATATATATATCTGCGGTGCTTAGCTGTGCGTTTAGTTCTTTGGCTGAGGTCCCGTTTCACGCTGATGAATTTTACATTTACATTAAAAAAATAAAACGCTTTAAAAAGATCAGAGGTCCCCTTCAGCGATGCAATTTTATTTTATTTTTTATTTTTTCTACAATTAGCAGATCACCTTCTGAAATTTAGCTTTATTCAGACTTCAAATGCATAACCAGCCATCTGTTTTATTCGATTAAAGTCACGTTAGCGCTCCTTACCCGGATCCGGCGGAGTCCCCGCACTGATTTAATGCAATGTGAAAAGATCCTCGGAGCCTCCATACATAATTCACAGCATTTCCCTCCAACACTCGCCCCGCACGCCCATTATATTCTGCTAAGCGATATCCTCCAGATACGCGGGAATTATCGAGCTGGAGGATAAAGAGGGAAATTAGGGCAACCAGCAGCGTATTGATTAAGAGAGCCAATCGGAGCAAAGCTTTATAGACTTGGGCATTTACCAATCTGTGGAGTAATACGGTCATAGATTGGTGGTAATTAATGATGATGCATAGACACCACATCCCAATAAACCACTTCAGCTCCAGAAGATTTACCCCCCTACCGTCATGACCAGGCAATTTTTTGCTATACGGCACACCGTTATTTTAACTGACAAATGTGCGGTCGTGTGATGCTGTACCCAAATAAAGTTTACGTCCTTTTTTTGCCCACAAATAGAGATTTCTTTTGGTTGTATTTGATCACCTGTGTTTTTTTTCTTTTTTGTGAAGAAAAAAAACAAATATATTTTACTTTATGCGTTTTTTTTATAATTTCTTTGTGAAAAAGACAATTTAAAAAAATATATATTTATGTTTTACTTTATGCGTTTTTTATAATTTTTTTGTGAAAAAGATAATAAAAAAAAAACAATATGTTTTTCTTTATGTGTTTTTTTTATCATTTTTTTTTGCGAAAAAGACAATTTAAAAAAAAAGTTTTACTTTATGCGTTTTTTTTATAATTTTTGTGAAAAAGACAATTTAAAAAAATATATATTTATGTTTTACTTTATGCGTTTTTTTATAATTTTTTTGTGAAAAAGATAATTTAAAAAAAACAATATGTTTTTCTTTATGTGTTTTTTTATCATTTTTTTTTGCGAAAAAGACAATTTAAAAAAAAAGTTTTACTTTATGCGTTTTTTTTATAATTTTTTTGTGAAAAAGACAATTTAAAAAAATATATATTTATGTTTTACTTTATGCGTTTTTTATAATTTTTTTGTGAAAAAGATAATTAAAAAAAAACAATATGTTTTTCTTTATGTGTTTAATTATCATTTTTTTTTTGCGAAAAAGACAATTTAAAAAAAAAGTTTTACTTTATGCGGTTTTTTTATAATTTTTTGTGAAAAAGACAATTTTAAAAAATATATATTTATGTTTTACTTTATGCGTTTTTTTATAATTTTTTTGTGAAAAAGATAATTTAAAAAAAAAACAATATGTTTTTCTTTATGTGTTTTTTTTTTTTTTTTTGCGAAAAAGACAATTAAAAAAAAAATGTTTTACTTTATGTGTTTTTTCGTGCTATAAACAAAAAAAGACAATTTTGAAAAAAAATTATATATTTTACTTTCTACCATAAAGCACATCCAATAAATAAATGATAAAAAAAAAATCGAATTTCTTCAATTTAGACCAATATGTATTCTGCTTTGGTAAAAAAAAAAAAAAAATCTGAATTATATATTGATTGGTTGGAGCAAAAGTTATACCTTTTTAAAACTATGGGATATATAGTGGATTTTTTTATTTTTTACTGAAAAAGACAAGTTTGAAGAAAAAAAATATGTTTTACTTTTTTTTTTTATGCTATAAACAAAAAAAGACAATGTTGAAAAAAAGAAATATATATATATATATATATATATATATATATATATATATATATATATATATATATATATATATATATATATATATATATATATATATATATATTACTTTCTGCTATAAAACACATCCAATAAATAGATGAAAACAATTCTAATTTCTTCATCATAAACTGATGAAGAAATTAGACCATTATATATTTTACTTTCTACCATAAAGCACATCCAATAAATAAACAAAAAAAAAATCGAATTTCTTCATCAAATTAGACCAATATGTATTCTGCTATATGTTTTTGGTAAAAAAAAAAAAAATCCAAATTATATATTGATTGGTTTGCGCAAAAGTTATAGCTTTTTAAATCTATGGGATATATAGTGGACTTTTTTTTTTATACTGAAAAATACAATTTTGAAGAAAAAAAAAATGTTTTACTGTATGCATTTTTTCATTTATTTTTTTGTGAAAAAGACAATTTAAAAAAAAATGTTTTACTTTATGCATTTTTATTTATTTTTGTGAATGAGACAAAAAAAAATGTTTTACTTTATGCGTTTTGTTTTTGTGCTATAAACAAAAAAAGACAATTTTGAAAAAAAAATATATATATTTTTTACTTTCTACTATAAAATATATCCTATAAATAAATGAAAACATTTCTAATTTCTTCATCAATTTAGACAATTATGTATTCTGCTACATGTTTTTGGTAAAAAAAAAAAAAAAAATCAGAATTATATATTGATTGGTTTGCGCAAAAGTTATAGCTTTTTAAAACTATGGGATATATAGTGGATTTTTTTTTTACTGAAAAAGACAATTTTGAAGAAAAAAAAATATATTTTACTTTATGCGGTTTTTTTTGTTTGTTTTGTCGTGCTATAAACAAAAAACAGTGAACAATTTCACCAAACAGCGAACAATTTGGGGTGTTCGTGGCAAATTCGAAAAGCCGCGGAACACCCTGTACAAGTCTAAGGGAGAAATCTAAAGTGCTAATTTTAAAGGCTAATATGCAAGTTATTGTCATAAAAAAGTGTTTGGGGACCCGGGTCCTGCCCCAGGGGACATGGATCAATGCAAAAAAAAAAGTTTTAAAAATGGCCGTTTTTTCGGGAGCAGTGATTTTAATAATGCAGGGGCGTACCTAGAGCATTTGGCACCCGGGGCGGATCCTATATCTGCACCCCCACCTTAAAATGTAAAAACACCCCACTGTGCCCCCTGCATACCTCTGCATCCTTCAATATCTTTTTGTCACTACTGTGTACCCCCCCCCCCTCCACAACTGCACCTCTTTACATTACAAAGCACCCTGCACCTCTGGACCTTTTTACATTACACAGCACCCTGCACCTCTGGACCCCTTTACATTACACATCACCCTGCACCTCTGGACCCCTTTACATTACACATCACCCTGCACCTCTGGACCCCTTTACATTACACATCACCCTGCACCTCTGGACCCCTTTACATTACACATCACCCTGCACCTCTGGACCCCTTTACATTACACATCACCCTGCACCTCTGGACCCCTTTACATTACACAGCACCCTGCACCTCTGGACCCCTTTACATTACACAGCACCCTGCACCTCTGGACCCCTTTACATTACACATCACCCTGCACCTCTGGACCCCTTTACATTACACAGCACCCTGCACCTCTGGACCCCTTTACATTACACAGCACCCTGCACCTCTGGACCCCTTTACATTACACAGCACCCTGCACCTCTGGACCCCCTTTATATTACACAGCACCCTGCACCTCTGGACCCCTTTACATTACACAGGACTAGGGATGAGCCGAACACCCCCCGGTTCGGTTCGCACCAGAACTTTCGAACGGACCCCAAATTCGTACGAACGTTAGAACCCCATTGAAGTCTATGGGACTCGAATGTTCGAAATTAAAAGTGCTAATTTTTTTTTTTTTAAACAAATTTCTCTTTATTACATTTTTATACACAAAAATACAGTGGCTTTCACAATTCACAAAAACCATCATCTCATACATATATAGTAAAAGTAAAGCCATGTACAACACTCAGATTACCACCGGCTTACCTACATGACTATCCCCCAACCCCCCCCACCCAACCCGTCCCCCCTTCAAACACACTCTGCTAACCCCCGCCACCTCAATCGTGGCTGGTTGTTTGGAAAATGGTGGACGCCATTGGGGTCGAGAAAAAGGGAGAGGGGCGATACAACTAAGAGGCGGTGCACCGAGAGGGGTGCAAGAGAAGGAAGGCACCCCCCCCCTACCCTCACAACCACAGGTCAGGCTAACGGACACTGAATCTATCTCTCGGCAACCCCACTCAGGGGGTATCCTATATAACTCAACCAGGGGTTCCATAGAGCCCTAAATTTCTTTAAGTTATTTTGCTTTATAAACATTGCTCGTTCCCACCAAATTGTGGAGTTGATTGCATTTGCCCATGATTCTAATACAGGGGGGGTTTTTCGCTTGCCAATTTATTGCTATTAGCCGCCTAGCCTGATACAGGCACCTCAATATAGACGTCCTTGTTAGGGAGGGAACTCTACCCTCCTCTAGAATCCCCAGTAAGAAGATCTTAGCTTCTGGTTTCAAAGTAGTCTTAGCCCCTGTACACACGGTCGGAGATTTTGCCAACCAAATCCGTCGGATTTTGCCCGCCGGATTTAGTCCGACGGATTGTGTCCGAAACTGTTGCATACACACGGTCGGGCCAAGTTGGCGAAAAATCTGATCTTTCAGAACGTGATGACGTAATTTAGTTACGACGGGACTACGTTCAGGCTAGTAGCCAATAGCTTTGATGTAGGAATTTGATCTGAGCATGCGTGGCACTTGGTCCGATGAAAATGCTCTACACATGATCGGATTAGGTCCGTCCGGCCCAGTTGGTCGGGAAATATTTCCAACATGTTGGAAAATTGGGTCGGACGGAGATTCGGACGGAATCAGTCCGATGCATACCACACACAGTCGGATTATCTGACGACACAGTCCGATAAGACTCATTCCGACAGATTCTCCGACCGCGTGTACAAGGGCTTAAAGGTCCTGTTTATTCTATGTACAATTTCTATCCAATACCTGTACAATTTTGGGCACTTCCACACCATATGAATAAGATCGCCTGATGCCCCACATCTGGGGCAATCATCCCTGGGTTTCCTACCCATTTTCCACATCTTTTGGCAAATATCACTTTAATACTTAAGGAGGGCAAGGACCATCAGGAAGTTTCATCATATCGGCCAATATCTTTGTTATGCTCCGATGTAAAAATATTAGCCAAGGCCCTAGCGACCCGCCTGAGTAACTGTATCCATAGTTTTATACACCCAGACCAGTCTGGGTTTATCCCGGGCAGGTCAACCAGCACCAATATTAGGAGAGTTTTTCTTAACATACAAACACCCAGGGACAACGATGGACCGGGAGCTATATTAGTTCTAGATGCCATTAAGGCCTTTGACAGCTTGGAATGGGGCTATTTATGGAGAGTGTTGGAGCGTTTTGGTTTCGGCCCTTTATTTATTCAATGGGTAAAGTTACTGTATAAGAGACCTAGGGCAAAAAACATGGGAACTGTATTCTCCGAAGTGTTCCAGCTGGAGAGGGGGACGAGGCAGGGATGTCCGTTGTCCCCCCTCCTGTTTGTATTGGCTATGGAACCCCTGGCTGTCTTGACGAGATCGCGTTCGGACATCCAGGGATTCCGACGTGGATGGAGGGGAAGACAAAATTGCCTTGTTTGCGGACGATGTTCTGTTCTTTATTGGGGACATGAGCTCTACCTTGAACAATGTAATGCAGATGATGGGGGAGTTTGGGCAACAATCGGGCCTGGTAATCAACTGGAATAAATCAGCTCTCCTACCGTTGACCAGACCCGGGGATGTACTACCTCCTATAATTACGTGATTGGAGGTAGTGTCTAAGCTGAAGTACCTAGGTGTCTGGATAACTGGAGAAGTAAACCAGTATGTCAAGGAGAATTTAGTACCATTGTTGACGAAATTGAAGCAGAAGGTTGACAATTGGTGTTGTCTCCCTCTCTCCCCGCGGCGGGGCGCTGCAATTTAATTAAAATGATCTGGCAGCCGCAAATTTTATATATTTTGCACAATTCTCCAACTTGGATCAACCAGAAGTGGCTCAAGAAGCTGGAATCCCTGTTTCGTGATCTAATTTGGAAGAAGGGGCAAGCTTGGTTTAGGCTACAGACATTGCAGCTCCCCGCCGGGAGGGGAGGAATGGCGATACCACACTCGAGATCATATTTTTTGTCAGCCCAGCTCCAGCATTTAGCTGGGGCTGGGCTCCATAGTGGATGGTACCCAAACCACAGACTGATGATTGACAGTGCACCGCACAAATCATTGGTTGAAGTTTTGGAAGCCAACTCGTTTGCCCATAGGCACCCTACTAATGAACTAGCGAGGAAGGTGTGGGGGATAGTGAAGCAACTTATGGGATACGTAGGAGCGACTGAATATACCCCTTTATGGCACAATGGAAACCTGGCTGAACTAAATAGTATAGATAGATCTTTGGAATGGGAGAGGCAGGGGATTAGCAGGCTAGTGCAATTATATGAAGGGAATTTAATAAAATCTTTTGAAGACCTTAGGCAGGAATTTAGTATCTCCAATAAGACGTTTTACAAATATCTGCAATTGAGGCATGGAATCCTAGCACAGTACGGGTCACTAGTTATTGAAAGGACTGAAACCCCCTTGCTCCAGGGACTTATTGATCGAAGGCAAGTAAAAGGCCAGATTTCTAGGCTATATATAAAACTTAGGGACAAAATTCTGAAGGGGGAGGGACCTGATTAGAGCAGGCGGGGATGGGTGGGGGATGTAGGGCCGATAACCCAGAAGCAATGGGATGAGACACTTGAACAGGGGAGTTTGGTATCTATATCTCCATCACAGCGAATGTCTCACTTGTTTCTTATACATAGGTTATATTATACCCCCCAAAAGAGGTGGAAAAGTGCTAATTTTAACGGCTAATATGCAAGATGCTGTCCCAAAAAGGGTTTGGGGACCTGGCTCCTGCCCCAGGGGACATGGGTCAATGCCTAAAATGTTTTTAAAAATGTCCGTTTTGGTGGGAGCACTGATTTTAATGACGATTAAAGTAAAAAAAAGTGAAATATTCCTTTAAATATGGTGCCTGGTGGGTGTCTGTAGTATGCCTGTGAAGTGCCACATGTTTCCTGTGTTTAGAGCAGTCCCTGCACAAAATGACATTAAACAGAAATAACATCATTTAAAACTGCTTGCGGTAAAACCAGATGTTATATCTGGTTCCTGCAATATGGTTGAAAATCATTGAGAAAAATGGCATGGGTAGCCCTCCCTGCCCATTACCAGCCCCTTTGGGTCTTGTATGCATATCAAGGGGAACCCCGTACCCATATTAAAAAAAGGAAATGCGTGTGGCCCCCAGGCCTTATATACTCAGAACAGCAGTATACAGGCGGTGCAAACAAGACAGGGACTGTGTAGGTTTGTTGTGTTAAGTTGAATCTGTTTGTAATTTTCAACTGGTACATTTTTAAATTGTAGCTCCAGTCAAAAAAACGATTTTTAAGCTTTTTGGAAAACATAGGGAAGGGTTATCACCCCTGTATAATTTGTTTTGTCGTCCATCTTTTTTCATGTCACTTGCTGATGTCTCCTTCCGTTTGCAAGTAGGAGATGTTTGTAAATTGGATGTTTGAAAGTAGGGGCCTGCCCTATATGCTCTACAGAAATGGCGGAACAAGGTGTTGGTTTTGCCACAACATTGTAAGCCCTTAAAGTGACTCTTGGTGGGCGCTGGAGCGCCCTGCTGTGAATGATTATATCAAGAATTGTAATTACATGCCATTGTTGAACAGTGGTAGAAAAATTGACCTTTGGTGGTTGTGGTGCTGGTGCCACAACACTATAAGTCCTCACAGTTACACTGGGTGGGCACAGGAACGGGCCCTCCTGTAAAATATTATATCAAGAATTGTAATTACATGTCCCTGTTAAACAGGGGCAGAAAAATTGGGCCTTAGGCACTGGTGCTGGTGCCACAACACTGTAACCTCCCCCATATACTGTAGTTTTATTGCAGGAATTAGCCCTGCTGCAAAGCATTGCATCAAAAATTGTAATTATTCGGTTACATCAGCTTCAGGTGCTTGGTAGCTGTGGGTGATCCAAGACTGATTCATCTTGATGAAGGTCAGTCGATCAACTGATTCGGTGGACAGGCGCACCCTGTGATCGGTAACAAAGCCACCAGCAGCACTGAAGGTGCTTTCCGAAAGAACGCTGGATGCAGGACAGGTCAGTAGCTCAATTGCATACTGTGCAAGCTCTGGCCAGTGATCCATCCTCAAGACCCAGTAAGCCAGAGGATTTTCGATGGGAAAGGTGTCCAAGTCTGACCTTGCCCCTAGGTATTCCTGCACCATGTAAATCAGACGCTGGCGATGGTTGCTGGAACCGATCATACCTTGGGGCTGCGGACTAAAAAATTGTCTGAAAGCATCAGTCAGACGTCCACCTTCTCCACCGCTCCTTCTGACTGATGCCTCAGCAACACGTTGTCCAGGACCAGGAGTTTGTAACCTCCCAGTCTCTGGGAACGCGTTGCACAGACCTTTCTGCAAGGCCTCCCGGAGATGTCTCATCCTCTGCTCCCTCTGCGATGGCAAGATAAGGTCGGCAACCTTACCCTTGCACCGTGGATCAAGGAGAGTGGCCAGCCAGTAATGGTCCCTCTCCTTGATCCGAAGAATACGAGAATCCTTCCACAGGCTTTGCAGGATCAGGGAGGCCATGCAGCGTAGGTTAGCTGAGGCATTCGGTCCAGAGTCCTCTGGGTCACTAAGGACAACATGATCCGCAGCTACCTCCTCCCAGCCACGTACAAGTCCACGGGTTTCTTTGGACTGTAAATCATCCCTACAAGACTGCTGCTGCTGCTGCTGATGCTGAGTGCCAGCCTCCACCTCCATGCTGACACAATCATCCTCCTCCTCCTCTTCCTCCTCCTCATCCTCTTCCTGTGTGATGGGTGGCACAGCAGGAACACTGTCTGGATAAAGGGGGCCTTGAGAGGCAAGGAAGTCCTCCTCTTCCTGCCTCTGTTCTGCCTCAAGTGCCCTGTCCATTATTCCACGCAGCGTATGCTCCAAGAGGTGGACAAGAGGTACAGTGTCACTGATGCATGCACTGTCACTGCTCACCATCCTTGCGGCCTCCTCAAACGGTGACAGGACAGTGCATGCATCCATGATCATGCCCCACTGACGTGGTGAGAAAAAAACCGAGCTCCCCTGACCCTGTCCTGGTGCCGTAGTCACACAGGTACTCATTGATGGCCCTCTGCTGCGTGTGCAGCCGCTGCAGCATGGCCAACGTTGAGTTCCACCTGGTGGGCATGTCACATATAAGGCGGTTCTTGGGCAGGTTCAACTCCTTTTGGAGCTCAGCCAGCCGAGCACAGGCATTAAATGATTGGCGGAAATGCACACAGACTTTCCCGGCCTGCTTCAGGACAGCCTGTAAGCCCGGGTACCTGCCCAAGAACCGCTGCACCACCAGGTTAAGGACGTGAGCTACACAGGGCACATGGGTCAGTTGTCCCTGTCGGAGGACAGAGAGGAGGTTGGTGCCATTGTCGCAAACCACCATTCCTGGCTTAAGCTGGCGTGGCGTCAACCACCTCTCGGCCTGCCCCTGCAGAGCTAACAAAACATTCGCCCCAGTGTGGCTCCTATCCCCCAAACAAACCAGGGCAAGCACGGCATGGCATCGTTTTGCCTGCGTACTTGCGTAGCCCCTGGAACGCCTACGGAGCACCGCTGGTTCTGAGGACAGAGCACTGGAAGAGGCCATGGAGGAAGAAGAAGAGGAGGGGGTGGAGGAGAGAGGTGTGTCACAACCAATAGTAGCATTTTGGAGGCGTGGTGGCGGAACAACCACCAACACTACTGCACCTTGTCCTGCATCCTTCCCAGCTGCCAGAAGAGTGACCCAATGGGCCGTGAAAGACAGGTAACGTCCCTGTCCATGCCTGCTGGACCATGAGTCAGCGGTAATATGCACCTTACCGCTGACCGCCCTGTCCAGCGAGGCAAGGACATTGCCTTCCACATGCCGGTAGAAAAAGTGGCGTTTGGGGACCTGCCGCTGAGGAACCGCACATTGTACAAACTCACGGAAGGGGGCCGAGTCTACCAACTGAAAAGGCAGCAGTTGAAGTGCTAGCAATTTAGCCAAGCTAGCATTCAACTGCTGGGCATGTGGATGGCTGGGAGTGAACTTCTTTCGCTGGTCCAGCAGCTGGGGCAGGGACATTTGCCTGCTATAATCGGACGTGGGTGTACTGCTAGCAGAGTGTCCGGAAGCACTTGGCTGTGACACACCTAATTATACACCTTCATTCCTCTCAGAGCAGGTTTCAGAGAGGACTGAAGGTCTAGTGGGGTTGGAGATCCCAGCTGATGAGGAGCAAGGAGAGGTCCACTTTGTTCTTTGGTGTGGGTCTTTGAGGTACGCTTGCCAACGAGCTGCATGGCAGGTCAACATATGTCTGGTCAAGCATGTGGTGCCCAAGCGGCTGATGTTTTGGCCACGCGAGATACGCTTGAGACATATGTTGCAAATAGCAGCAGTGCGATCTGATGCACTCGTCTCAAAAAAGGCCCACACCAAATAACTTTTAGAATAACGCGCAGAGGCAGCGCCCTGCACAGGCGGAGCTCTGCGGTGTGATTCAGTCGGTGTGCTGCCCCTAAGCTGGCCCCCGGAGGGCATCCTGCCTCGTTGGACATGTGCCTCCTCCTCCTCCTCCTCCTCTCTCCTACCAGGCACCCACGAGGAGTCAGTGCCCTCATCATCCCCTCCCTCTTCATCGCTGTAGCAAACCTGGCAGTATGCTGCAGCTTGTGGAACATGACTGCCAGATTGCTGTCTTTCTTGAGCATCCCCTCTCTCTGCATTCACGCTACTGCCTTTCTCTAGCTGAGTATCATCATCAGAGCCCACAAAACACTGGGTATCCTCCTGGAGCATGTACCCAACACTGTGCTCAAAGAGTTCAGGAGACTCCTCAGGAGGAGGTGGTGGGTCTAGGGAAGGAGTCACTGATGATGACATTGAGACGAGGGAAGACGATGCGTTGGCAGCTGCTTTGCTAGTACCCTGAGACTGGGTGAGAGAGGATAAGGAGGATGAAGAGGGCTTGGTCATCCACTCTACCAGGTCGTTGTCATGTTGCGGCTCAACATGTCCAGCTGCCGAAAATAAGGACAAGTGTGTCCCATGGCCACGTTCTGATGATGACGATGCACCGCGTCCACGACCAGCACTGTTGTCTCTAGACACAGAGCCTGCTTGCCCTCTTTTATCGGCTCGCGCCTGTCTGCCTCTCCTTGCTGGCCTTCCAGACATGGTAATGCCCTGAAGGGAGTTGGGTAAAACAGCAATTGGGTAGTGTATATTGTGCTGGAGGCACACAACACCCACTAACTCCTGCATATGCCTTTATTATAGAACACCAGCAATAAAGGGTAGATAAAGGGGTATACTGTACTGGAGGCACACAACACCCACTAAGCCCTGCAGATGGCTCTATTAGAGAACAGGAATAAAGGGTAGATACAGGTGTATATTGTGCTGGAGGCACACAACACCCACTAACTCCTGCAGATGCCTTTATTATAGAACACCAGCAATAAAGGGTAAATACAGATGTATACTGTGCTGTGCTGGAGGCACACACAACTTCCAATAACTCCTGCAGATGGCAGATGTCTCAAATAGAGAAGAGCTATGTAGGTGGATATAGCGGTCTGTACTGGGTACAGAGCACGCAGACAGCACGCACAAGCTCCTAACACTGACTGCAAGCTCTATTATAAAAGATAGATATATCGCTAGCTATATAGGTGAATATAGCGGTGTATACTGCGGTCAGGGCACGCAGACAACAACCACTACAGAAGAGCAAGATCGAAAAATCGGCCGATAACGATCGGTGTATACTGTGTTGAAGGTACACAGAACACCCACTAACTCCTACAGACGCCAACACACTACACAAGGCCGCCGCGCTGGCGGCCTTATATAGTGTGGGGCGTGTACTACACAGCCTGAGCTATGATTGGCCACAGGCATCCTGCCTGTGGCCAATCATGGCTCTCCTCGCTGCCGGTGCTGTGATTGGCCAAGCATGCGGGGTCACAGTGCATGCTTGGCCAACCATGAGCCAGCAATGCACTGCGCCATCGCAGTGCATTGTGGGCCGTGAGCACCACACGAATTTGGCGCGAGCGGCCCATAACGTTCGGAATTCGCCGAACGGGCGAACAGCCGATGTTCGAGTCGAACGTATGTTCGACTCGAACACGAAGCTCATCCCTACACAGGACCTTGCACCTAAGGACCTCTTTACATTACACAGCACCCTGCACCTCTGGACCCCTTTACATTACACAACCCTTGTACCTCTGGACCCTTTTACATTACACAGCACCCTGCACCTCTGGACCCCTTTACATTAGACAGCACCCTGAACCTCTGGACCCCTTTACATTACACAGGCCTTGTACCTCTGGACCCCTTTTATATTACACAGCACCCTGCACCTCTGCACCCCTTTACATTACACAGCCCCTCACAGCACTTGACCCCCTGCATGTTACACAGACCCCCTACAGTGCAGACACCCCTCCCTACCATACAGACCCCCCATCTACAGTGTAGACCCCCCTACAGTACAGAATCCTCCCCTACAGTGCAGACCCTCCTACAGTACAGACCCCTCCACCCTACAGCGCAGATCCCCCTACAGTACAGACCTCTCCCCGCTACAGTGTAAACCCCCCCTACAGTACAGAATCCTCCCCTACAGTAAGAACTCCCCTACAGTACAGAATCCTCCCCTACAGTAAGAACTCCCCTACAGTACAGACCCCCCCCTACAGTACAGAATCCTCCCCTACAGTACAGACCCCCCTACAGTACAGAATCCTCCCCTAGAGTACAGACCCCCTACAGTACAGTATCCTCCCCTACAGTACAGACCCCTCCCCCCTACAGTGCATACCCCCCCTACACTGCAGACCCCCCCCTACAGTGCCGAATCCTCCCCTACAGTACAGACCCCTCCACCTACAGTGCGGACCACCCTATAGTACTGACCCCCCCTACAGTGCAGGACCCCTCCTACAGTGCAGACCCCCTACAGTGCAGGACCCCCCCAGTCCCCTACATTGCAGGACCCCCCACAGTGCAGACCCCCCACAGTAAAGAACCCCCCTACAGTGCACAGACCCCCCTAACAATACAGGACCCCCCTACAGACCCATAATGTACCTCGGAATACACACGGAGAGCCCAAGGCAGTGGCATTGCAGGGGGGAGGTGCGAGCAGCACCCGAGTGACATCTGTCAGCTCAGTGATCCGGGACCCGGCGCAACAATCCCCTTCTCTCTGTGGTCGCGTCGCGCCGTTCTGATCAGTCTTGGCAGCGGCTGTCACAGCCGAGCAGAGTGAAGCCGCCTCCCCCTCCTCCTGTATGCACAGCACTGTGTAGACATAAAGGAGGAGGGGGAGGGGGCTTCACTCTGCTCGGCTGTGACAGCCGCTGCCGAGACTGATCAGAACGGCGCAACGCGACCACAGAGAGAAGGGGATTGTTGCGCTGGGTCCCAGGTCACTGAGCTGACAAATGTCACTCGGGTGCTGCTCGCACCTATCCCCTGCAATGTCACTGCCAGTGCCTCGGGCTCTCTCTGTGTGTTCTGTCACCGTGCCACTGCCTAACCCGCAGAGCTGTCTCCTCTTCAGTTGCGGAGGGGGAGGGCGCTGGCCTGACACCCCCCCCCCCCCGTGTGTGGCACCCGGGGCGGCCCGCCCCCCAGTTAGTACGCCACTGTAATAATGCTTAAAATGAAACAATATAAGTGTAATGTTCCTTTAAATTTCGTACCTGGGGGGTGTCTATATTATACCTGTGAAGGGGCGCATGTTTCCCGTGCTTAGAACTGTCCCTGCACAAAGTGCCATTTCTGCAGGAAAAAAAATCGCTCGCAGCTATAATGAAATGTCGGCACCCCGTAACACAGAGAACACTCATTGAAAGTCATTGATTAAAAAAAAAGCGCCATACATTGTAAAGCGCTGCGTAAACTGTTGCCGCTGTATAAATCGTGTATAATAATAATAATGTAAAAAACCTTGTTACCTTCTCATTGGAACCATATTCAAAGCACCGTTAAAATCCCTATTTTCCTTATTCTCTTTATTTATTAACTCAACACACAGCCATTAATGTCTAAACCGCTGGCAACAAAAGTGAGTACACCCCTAAGTGAAAATGTCCAAATTGTGAAAAGTGTCAATATTTTGTGTGGCCACCATTATTTTCCAGCACTGCCTCAACCCTCTTGGGCATGGAGGTCACCAGAGCTTCACAGGTTGTCACTGGAGTCCTCTTCCCCTCCCCCATGATGACATCACGGAGCTGGTGGCTGTTAGAGACCTTGTGCTCCTCCACCATCCATTTGAGGATGCCCCACAGATGCTCAATAGGGTTTAGGTCTGGAGACATGCTTGGCCAGTCCATCCATCGCCTTTACCCTCAGCTTCTTTAGCAAGTCAGTGGTGGTCTTGGAGGTGGGAGGAGCTTGAGCATGGGGGGTAAAAAGAACAGGGGTGTAGAGCACAGGGGCTAAAGAGCACTGGGGGGGGGAGTGGAGAGTATATGGGTGGGCAGGTCCGCTGTTAGAAATCTTGGGGCCCCGTACAGCCTACCCGACGGGGCCCCTTTTAAACCCACCCTTGACCCCACCCCAGGCTCCTTCCCTGACCCAACCTCTGCAGATTTGTCACTGTTTACATATGCACGCATACTGTGTCCCAGGAACTAGATGTTGCTGCTCACATCTTTAATGGGACCCCTGTTGGCACGGGAGAGCCCAATAAAGGTGATGGAGGGATGGTGGTGGAACCCCCTTCCACTGCCTGTAAAAGTAATCCAGGGGCTTCTTAGCCACTAGGATTACTTTTACTTTGTGCAGACTCGCCGTGGCTAAAAAATGATATCTTGATCATTGCTGCAGCGATGACAAAGATATCACCCTTCCAATCCAGTAATGTACCAGTATGTTGCTGGACAGGAAGCGGTTAAAGGGGGTGGTTGGGGGGGGGGGGCACATGTTTACTGCCCCCCTCCCAAATGCAAGTGTAAAGTAACATCACAATGCGTCTTATGATTATCAGCATTATGAAAATTGCGCAGACAGCACAGTCAGCATGTGCCCTGTCATGGATCTCACAGTGTCACTTGGCTTTTGGGTGCTGACTTTGTTAACTTATGGCTGTACTGTGTGTTACAAACTATAACCCAATACAGCCATAACAAAGTAAGCACCAAACAGCAATAGGACACACTGTAACAGATCCATGACAGAACACATGCTGACTGTGCTGCCTGCATGAGTGTCATAATGCTGATAATCATGACCAGCTATGCTGTACCTAAGTGAGACGCAGTGAAGGATTCAACTTCTGTGCCCCACTCACTGTGTGCAGTGCTTGTGTCCTCCAGGTTCTCGCTCCCATCATTGCAGCCTATCTCTTTCATCCACTGAGCCGCCTGATGCCTTGCCTGCGTCTCAGCAGTCGGCAAAGGAAAATGAGAGGCGGAGCTAAGCAGAGCCTCGTAGTATCACTCCGCCAGGGAAGGCAGTGGGCAGCGGCAGCCGGGACTAATTAACTAGCAGAACAATGTGCGGGGCGGCTTCATGTACATGCGCCCGAAAAAGGAAAAATAGTCCGAACGCTGCGCTCATCTCCTCGGCCTATCAGTAGACCAGATGAGGCCCAGGAAAATGTAATTAAAAACCCCCTTCCCTCAGCGAGTAATAGTGGGGGAATGGTTTCGAAATTTTAATATGCATACATGAACTGTAAATTTGCCCAGGCCCCCCTGTGGAGCTGATGGGGGCTGGGCCCAGTACAACAGGGCTGGCTGTACTGCCCTATCAGCGGCCCTGTGGGTGGGGGCTGGAGAGTACGGGGGAGGCTGGGGAGAGCAATGAGAGGGCCAGAAAAAACAGGGGTGGAGAGCACTGGGGGGGGGGGGGGGGGGACAAAGAGCAGGTTGAAGCAGAGAGTACTGGGGGGGGGGAGCAATGGGGAGAACTGGAGAGCACTGGGGGGACAAAGAGCAGGGGGAAGCAGAGAGCACTGGGAGGGGGTGGAGAGCACAAGGTTGGGGGCTAGGAAGTGATGGGGAGAACACTGGGGGGGAGTGGAGAGCAAAGGGGTGAGGGCTAAAGAGTGATGGGGGGGCCAGAAAGAACAGAGAGCACTGGGGGGAGACAGAAAGCACTGGGGGCGGAGAGCAAGAGCGAGGAGCCAGGGAGCACAAGGAGGGGTTGGAGAGCGCATGGGAGAAAGCAAATGAAGTTGGATAGGAGAAGAGGCGGCTGCTTATAGAGGAAATGATCTTCCCATATTCCTCTATGCAGCCGTTGAATGCTTGATTCTCCTCCTATCCCTCCCCCAAGCATTCAGTGGCTGCATGGAGGAATATGGAAAGCTCAATTCCTCTAAATGCAGTGGCCCCGCCGCTCCCTCTGTCCAGCAACGGGGGGGGGGGGGGGGGCGGGGGTTGCTGCACGGGTACTTACTTTGTCATCGGTCGCGGGGGTCAGCCAGGCAGCATAAAAAGATTGGAGCTCTGTCCTCCCTCCTCTTCAGTCATGGGGACTGCTGATTAATATAGGCACTGCCGCCACCTAGGGGCCTTTGCTGATGGCCACGCAGGGTCCCAGCGGGGGTAGGGTAACAGGCAAATTAGGCGGCAGCGAGGCCCCTGTGAGTGTGGGGCCTTAGGCGACCACCTAATTTGCCTAATTAGAGAGCCACCTTTTTGGGAACCAGTGGCACTAATACAGTGATCAGTGCTAAAAATATACATTGTCACTGTACTAATGACACTGGCTGGGAAGGGATTAATATGTTGGGAGCGATCAAAGGGTTAATTGTGTTCATAGCAAGTGTGAAGTTTGTAGTATATGTTGCTTTTACTGGGTGCTTTTGCAGGGTAGAAAAATTTAAAAAAACAGCCACATCACTGCTGTCTGTAGAGAGCTCTGTGTAGTTTACCTACACAGAGCTCTCTTCTATCATTTGCAGGTCCCAGACATAAATGATTGGCCGGGACCCGCTGATCGGCTTGTGCTCTACCTACCGGGAAATGCTGGCTCATGTACAGTGCATTTAAAAAAGTATTCTTACCACTTGAAATTTTCCGCATTTTGTCATGTTACAATCAAAAACGTAAATGTATTTTATTGGGATTTTATGTGATAGACCAGTGATGGCGAACCTTGGCACCCCAGATGTTTTGGAACTACATGTCCCATGATGCTCTGGCACTCTGCAGTGTAGTGGAGCATCATGGGAAATGTAGTTGCAAAACATCTGGGGTGCCAAGGTTCGCCATCACTGTGATAGACCAACACAAAGTGGCACATAATTGTGAAGTGGAAGGAAAATGATAAATGGTTTTTATATGGCGCCCCCCTGAGTCCATACTTTGTATAACCCCCTTTCTCTGCAATTACAGCTGAAAATCTTTTTGGGGGTGTCTCTACCAGCTTTGCACATCTAGAGAGGACATTTCTGCCCATTCTTCTTTGCAAAATATCTCAAGCTCTGTCAGATTGGATGGAGAGCGTCTGTGAACAGCAATTTTCAAGTCTTGCCACAGATTCTCAATGTGATTTAGGTCTGGACTGTGACTGGGCCATTCTAACACATGAATATGCTTTGATCTAAACCATTCCATTGTAGCTCTGGCTGTATGTTTAAGGTTGTTATCCTGCTGGAGGGTGAACCTCCGCCCCAGTCTCAAGTCTTTTGCAGACTATAATGCCCCATACACATGATCGGACATTCCGACAACAAAATCCGGATGTTGGATCAAACTTGTCTTGCATACACACGGTCACACAAATCTTGTTGGAAATTTGGAACGTCAAGAACTCAGTGATGTACAACACGTACAACGATGCCGAGAAAAATGTTCAATAGCCAGTGTGGCTCTTCTGCTTGATTCCGAGCATGCGTGGAACTTTGTGTGTCGGAAAATTTGAGATCCAGATCTCAAATTTTGTGTGACGGAAATTGCAATTGAAAATGTCCGATGGAGCCTACACACGGTTGTAATTTCCGACAACAAGCTACCATTCAACATTTTCCGTCGGCAATAGTGTACGGCGCATAGCAGGTTTTCGTCTTAGACCCCCATACACACAATACAACTTTTGTTGTCAGATTTCCTTTAGATTTACCAAAATCCTGTAGTGCAAGGGCCTGCCTGATTGCATACAAATTAAAACGTTCTAGGTTTGACCTCATATTATATGGTTTTGGTAAATCTGAAGGAAAAAATCTACAGAATATTGTATAGTGTGTATCCAGCTTAAGATTGTCTTTTATTTGGCTCCATCCATCTTCCTAACAACTCTGACCATCTTCCCTGTCCCTGCTGAAGAAAAGCATCCCCACCACGTTTCACGGTGGGGATGGTGTGTTCAGGGTGATGTGTAGTGTTAGGCCGCGTACACACGCGCGGACTGTTCGCCCAACTTTGTCCGCTGAACAGTGTTTGGGCGGACAGTCCGCTCGTGTGTATAGGTGTATAGGACGTCGTATTTTTCGTCCCGTCGTACGTGCCGTTCACGTCATCGCGCACGGTTTCAGCAAACTGTTCGTTCGTCGTGTGTGGCCATGTCCGTCCATGCTAATTTTGAGCGGACTGTTTGCCGAAACTGTTTGGCCGCGTACACACGCGGGGACTGTTCGCCCAACTTTGTCCGTCAAACAGTTTCGGCAAACAGTCCGCTCAAAATTAGCATGGACGGACATGGCCACACACGACGAACGAACAGTTTGCTGAAACCGTGCGCGATGACGTGAACGGCACGTACGACGGGACGAAAAATACGACGTCCTATACACTGCATTATAACTTTCGGCGTGTAAATCCTTTCTGAGCATGCGCGGAACTTAGTTTGACGAACAAGCCTACACACGGGCGGACTGTTCGCTCAAACAAGGTTTCAGCGGACAGTTTTACGGAATTTCCGAAAAACCTTGTTCGTCAAACTGTCCGCTGAAACTGTCCGCTGAAAGCCCACACACGAGCGGACTGTCCGCCCAAACACTGTTCAGCGGACAAAGTTGGGCGAACAGTCCCCGCGTGTGTACGCGGCCTTAGTTTTCCCCACACATAGCGTTTTGCTTTTAGGCCAGAAAGTAAAATTTTGGTCTCATCTGACCTGGGCACCTTCTTCAACATGTTTGCTGCCCCCTCCCCCACATGGCTTCTCACAAACTGCAAACAGGACTTCTTATGACTTTCTTTCTCCAATGTCTTTCTTCTTGTCACTCTTCCATAAAGGGCAGATTTGTGGAGAGACGACTAATAGTTGTCCTGTGGACAGATTCTCCCCCCTGAGCTGTGGATCTCTGCAGCTCCTCCAGAGTTACCATGGACCTCTTGTCTCTTCTCTGATGAATGCTCTCCTTGCCCGGCCCGGTCAGTTTAGGTGGACGGCCATGTCTTGGTAGGTTTGTAGTTGTGCCATACTCTTTCCATTTTCAGATGATTGAGTGAACAGAGCTCCAAAGCTTGGGATGTTTTTTATAACCTAACCCTGATTTATACTTCTCCAGAACTTTATCCCTGACCTGTCTGGTGTGTTCCTTGGCCTTCATGCTGCTGTTTGTTCGCTAAGGTTCTCTAGCAAACCTCTGAGGGCTTCACAGAACAGCTGTATTTATATTGAGATTAAATTACACACAGGTGGACTCTATTTACTAATTAGGTGACTTCTGGAGGCAATTGGTTCCACTTGATTTTAGTTATGGGGTATCAGAGTAATGGGGGCTGAATACAAATGCCCCCCACACTTTTCACATATTTATTTGTAAAAAAAAAAATGAAAACCATTTATCATTTTCCTTCCACTTTACAATTATGTACCACTTTGTGTTGGTCTATCACATAAAATCCCAATAAAATACATTTCTGTTTTTGGTTGTAACATGACAAAATGTGGAAAATTTCAAGGGGTGTGAATACTTTTTCAAGGCACTGTATATATACGTGATTCAGGACAGTGGGGCTGCACTGTAGCAGTGAAGCTACAGGAGGTGGTCCAGAAGTGCTAGCTCAGTAGGGCAGGGTTGTATAGTTGCTGTGGTGTGATGCTTTGCTTTGCAGTGTGGCAAGAATGAAACCCCCCTATTCAGGTGAATGGGGTCAAGCTGCAACTAAGTGCAATGCACACATTGGCTTTTAGGGGTTAAAGTGGCTCTAAAGGCAGAAGATGCATTCTATGCATTAAGATAAAATACCTTCAGTGTGCAGAAGCCCCCCCCCCCCCCCCAATACTTACCTGAGCCCCATCTCGATCCAGCAATGTTGCACGAGAACCTCGGCTGCCCAGGACTATCGCTCCCTCAGCACAGCAGCAGGGCGCCGTTGGCTCCCGATGCTGTCAATCAAAGTCAGAGAGCCAATGAGGAGAGAGAGGGGGCCCCCTGTAGCGATCTGCTTTCCGTCGGGGCACTCAGCATGGGGGAGGGGCCAGGAATGCCAGCAGGGGGACCTGAGAAGAGGAGGTAAGTATAACATGTTTGTCATTTTTAAACCAAAAAAAACTTTAATATCACTTTGAAACAGGGAGTGGGCTGGTAACTAGTGATGAACCACCATGGATTTGGTTCAAGCAGGGTTTAGCAAACTTTGGATGTGGAACCCGAACCCCATTGAAATTATGCTAATGGAGGGAGGGGGGCTTTTTTGGTTTCCCTGCAAAGCACATCCATTAGTAAAAGCATCACACAGTACACATAAACACTAGCTAGGCACACATTTAACCATTTAATTGCCCTGAATGTTTAACCCCTTCCCAGACAATGTCATTAGTACAGTGAGAGTGCATACTGATCACGGTATTAGTGTCACTGGTTCACAAAAGTGTCAATAAGTGTCAGATTGTCCACTATACTATCACAGTCCGGCTATAAGTCACTGATACTAGTAGGACTTCTGATGTGATGGGGGGACCTCTGAACTCATGGGGGGACCTCTGATGTGATGAGAGACCTCTGATGTGATGGGAGGGGGGCTTTGATGTGATTAGAGAACCTCTAATTTGATGGGGGGACCTCTTATGTAATGGGAGGATTTCTGATGTCATTTGGGGGCTCTGATGTGATGGGGGGGGGGGCTCTGAGCTGATTGGGGGACCTCTGATGTGACGGGGACCTCTGATATGATGGGAGGATCTCTGATGTGATGGAATGATTTCTGATGTGATGGGGGGGGGGGGGCATCTGATGTGATGGAAGACCTCTGATGTGATGGGGGACTTCTGATATGATGGAGGACCTCGGATGTGATGGGAGAATCTCTGATGTAATGGGGGGACCTCTGATTTGATGGGGGCTTCTAATGTCATTGGAGGAACTCTTATATAATGGGGGGAGGTCCTCTCATGTGATGGGAGGACTTCTGATGTGATGCGGGGACCTCTGAAGTGATGGGGAGACCTCTGATGTGATGGAGCACCCCTGATGTGATGGGATGACCTCTGATTTGATGGGGGGACCTATGAAGTGATGGGGGACCTCTGATGTAATGGAGGGACCTCTGATGTGATATGGAGGGACCTCTGATGTGATGGGGGGAGCCTTTGATGTGGTTGTGTACAAATACTGCAGCTGCTGACTTTTAAAATAATGACACTTACCTGTCCAGCGCGCCCGCGATGTCGGCACCCGAAGCCAATCTCTCAATCGTCTCTCGGGTGCTGCCGCCGCCATCTTGGGTATGGGAATCAGGAAGTGGAGCCTTTCGGCTTCATTTCCCGGTTCCCTACTGCGCATGCGCGAGTCGCGCTGCGCAATAAGGATGGTCCCCGCTGTCTCTGGGATCCGTGTGTTTCCCCAGCAGGCAGCGGGGGACCTTCGGAAAGGGGCGTAGATTCTGCGGAAAGGGGCGTACCTTCTGCAGAATCTACGCCGGAAGTGGGTGCAGATACCTGTACTGTACAGGTACCTGCACCCCCCTCCCCCCTGAAAGGTGCCAATTGTGGCGCCGGAGGGGGGGAGGGCTCCAATGAGCAGAAGGTCCACTTTAGGGTGGACCTCCGCTTTAACATGGGGGGGGGCTTTATAGTTAAACTTATAGAGGGTGCTGTGACTGAATAAAGCACCTAATTTGGGAGTCTACTTTTTATACCTATTATTTTTATAATATGTGCCATAAAAATATATTTTTTATTAGATGGTAACTTTGTAGTCCATACATACAAATATTAATGGGACCTCTGATATGATGGAGGACCTCTGATGTGATGGAAGGCTTTCTGATGTGATGGAGGACGTCTGATGTAATAGGGGGAACTTTTATGTGATGGAGAATCTCTGATGTGATGGAGGACGTCTGATGTAATGGGGGGACCTTTTATGTGATGGAGAATCTCTGATGTGATGGGCGGCCTCTGATGTGATGGGGGACCTATAATGTTATGGGAACATCTTTGATGTAATGGGGGTGGGGGGCTCTGATATGATGAAGGACCTCCAATATGATGGGAGGAATTCTGACATGAGGGGAGGATCTCTGATGTGATGGGGGCTCTGATGTGATGGAGGACCTCCAATGTGATGGAAAGACCTCTGATGTGATGGGGGGCCTCTGATGTGATTGGGGACCTCTTATGTGATGAAAGGATCCCTGATGCGATAGAGGACTTCTAATGTGATGGGAGGGCCTCTGATGTGATTATGGACCACTGATGTGATGGAGGTCCTCTGATGTGATGGAAGATCTCTGATGTGATGGAGGACCTCAGATGTGATGGAGGACCTCAGATGTGATGGGGGAACTTCAGATGTGAGGGGAGGATCTCTGATGTGATGAGGGGCCTCTCATGTGATGGGGGACCTCTGATGTGATGGGAAGACCTCTTATGCGATGGGAGGATCTCTGATGTAATGGGGGGACCTCTGATGTGATGAAAGGACCCTCTATGTGATGGAGGGCCTCTGATGTGATGGGAGGATCTATGATGTGATGGTGGGATATCTGATGTGATTATGGACCATTGATGTGATGAGAGAACCGATGATGTGATGGGGGATCTCTGATGTGATGGGGGGGGGGGGGGACACTGATGTGATTGAGGACCTCTGATGTGATGGAGGACCTCAGATGTGATGGGGGAACCTCAGATGTGGGGGAGGGATCTCTGATGTGATGAGGGGCCTCTGATGTGATAGAGGACCTCAGATGTGATGGGGGAACCTCAGATATGGGGGGAGGATCTCTGATGTGATGAGGGGCCTCTGATGTAATGGGGGGCCTCTGATGTATTGGATATATATCTGATGCAATGAGAGGACCCTCGATGTGATGGAGGACCTCTGATGTAATGGGAGGATCTATGATGTGATGGTGGGATATCTGATGTGATTATGGACCATTGATGTGATGAGAGGGCCACTGATGTGATGAGAGAACCTCTGATGTGATGGGGGATCTCTGATGTGATGGGTGGGGCTCTGATGTGATGGGAAGACCTCAGATGTGATGGGGGGCCTCTGATGTGAGGCGAGGATCTCTGATGTGATAGGGGGCCTCTGGTGTTATGGAGGGCCTCCAATGTGATGGGAGGACCTCTGATGTGATGGGGGGACCTCTGATACAATGGGGGGACCTCTGATGTGATGAGGAGGACCTCTGATGTTATGGAGGACCTCTTATGTGATGGGAGAATCTCTGATATGATGGGAGAAACTCTGATGTGATGGAGGATCTCTGATGTGATGGGGGGTGGGGGGGCTCTGATGTGATGGAGGACCTCTGCTGTGATGGGAAGACCTCTGATATGATGCGGGACCTTTGATTTGAAGGGAGGATTTCTGATGTGATGGGGGAACCTCTGATGTGATGACAGGATTTCTGATGTGATTGTGGGGGGGGGGGGGGGCTCTGATGTGATGGGAAGACCTCTGATGTGATGGGAAGACCTCTGATGTGATGGGGGACCTCTGATGTGAGGGGAAGATCTCTGATGTGATGAGGGGCCTCTGATGTGATGGGGGGCCTCTGATGTGATGTAGGACCTCCAATGTATTGGGAGGACCTCTGATGTGATGGGGGGGGGCTTTCATGTGAGGGGGGCTCTGATTTGATAGGGGGACTGCTGATGTGATGGAGGACCTCTTATGTGATGAGAGGACCTGTGATGTGATGGAGGACCACTGATGTGATGGAAGAATCTTTGATATGATGGTGGGACCTCTGATGTGAATATGGACCACTGATGTGATGGAGGACCTCTGATGTGATGAGAGGAGCAATGTTGATGTGATGGAGGATCTCTGATGTGATGAGAGGAGCAATGTTGATGTGATGGAGGATCTCTGATGTAATGGGGGGACCTCTGATGTGATTGGAGAACCTGTGATGTAATGGGGGGACCTCTGATTTGATGGGGGCTTCTAATGTCATTGGAGGAACTCTTATATAATGGGGGGAGGTCCTCTTGTGTGATGGGAGGACTTCTGATGTGATGGGGGGACCTCTGAAGTGATGGGGAGACCTCTGATGTGATGGAGCACCCCTGATGTGATGGGATGACCTCTGATTTGATGGGGGGACCTATGAAGTGATGGGGGACCTCTGATGTAATGGAGGGACCTCTAATGTGATATGGAGGGACCTCTGATGTGATGGGGGGGGCCTTTGATGTGGTTGTGTACATCATCCCAGGCTCAGGTTTCCTATTGATAAATAACATTTATGTTTTATTTAACATTTAAAGCGGGAGTCCGCCGGGAGTTCCGCCGTTTTTTGTTTTTTTTAAAAGCCAGCAGCTACAAATACTGCAGCTGCTGACTTTTAAAATAATGACACTTACCTGTCCAGCGCGCCCGCGATGTCGGCACCCGAAGCCAATCTCTCAATCGTCTCTCGGGTGCTGCCGCCGCCATCTTGGGTATGGGAATCAGGAAGTGGAGCCTTTCGGCTTAATTTCCCGGTTCCCTACTGCGCATGCGCGAGTCGCGCTGCGCAATAAGGATGGTCCCCGCTGTCTCTGGGATCCGTGTGTTTCCCCAGCAGGCAGCGGGGGACTTTCGGAAAGGGGCGTAGATTCTGCGGAAAGGGGCGTACCTTCTGCAGAATCTACGCCGGAAGTGGGTGCAGATACCTGTACTGTACAGGTATCTGCACCCCCCTCCCCCCTGAAAGGTGCCAATTGTGGCGCCGGAGGGGGGGAGGGTTCCAATGAGCAGAAGGTCCACTTTAGGGTGGACCTCCGCTTTAACATGGGGGGGGGCTTTATAGTTAAACTTATAGAGGGTGCTGTGACTGAATAAAGCACCTAATTTGGGAGTCTACTTTTTATACCTATTATTTTTATAATATGTGCCATAAAAATATATTTTTTATTAGATGGTAACTTTGTAGTCCATACATACAAATATTAATGGGACCTCTGATATGATGGAGGACCTCTGATGTGATGGAAGGCTTTCTGATGTGATGGAGGACGTCTGATGTAATAGGGGGAACTTTTATGTGATGGAGAATCTCTGATGTGATGGAGGACGTCTGATGTAATGGGGGGACCTTTTATGTGATGGAGAATCTCTGATGTGATGGGCGGCCTCTGATGTGATGGGGGACCTATAATGTTATGGGAACATCTCTGATGTAATGGGGGTGGGGGGCTCTGATATGATGAAGGACCTCCAATATGATGGGAGGAATTCTGACATGAGGGGAGGATCTCTGATGTGATGGGGGGGGGGGTGGGGGGGGGACTCTGATGTGATTGGGGACCTCTTATGTGATGAAAGGATCCCTGATGCGATAGAGGACTTCTAATGTGATGGGAGGGCCTCTGATGTGATTATGGACCACTGATGTGCTGGAGGTCCTCTGATGTGATGGAGGTCCTCTGATGTGATGGAAGATCTCTGATGTGATGGAGGACCTCAGATGTGATGGAGGACCTCAGATGTGATGGGGGAACTTCAGATGTGAGGGGAGGATCTCTGATGTGATGAGGGGCCTCTCATGTGATGGGGGACCTCTGATGTGATGGGAAGACCTCTTATGCGATGGGAGGATCTCTGATGTAATGGGGGGACCTCTGATGTGATGAAAGGACCCTCTATGTGATGGAGGGCCTCTGATGTGATGGGAGGATCTATGATGTGATGGTGGGATATCTGATGTGATTATGGACCATTGATGTGATGAGAGAACCGATGATGTGATGGGGGATCTCTGATGTGATGGGGGGGGGGGGCACTGATGTGATTGAGGACCTCTGATGTGATGGAGGACCTCAGATGTGATGGGGGAACCTCAGATGTGGGGGAGGGATCTCTGATGTGATGAGGGGCCTCTGATGTGATAGAGGACCTCAGATGTGATGGGGGAACCTCAGATATGGGGGGAGGATCTCTGATGTGATGAGGGGCCTCTGATGTAATGGGGGGCCTCTGATGTACTGGGAATATATCTGATGCAATGAGAGGACCCTCGATGTGATGGAGGACCTCTGATGTAATGGGAGAATCTATGATGTGATGGTGGGATATCTGATGTGATTATGGACCATTGATGTGATGAGAGGGCCACTGATGTGATGAGAGAACCTCTGATGTGATGGGGGATCTCTGATGTGATGGGTGGGGCTCTGATGTGATGGGAAGACCTCAGATGTGATGGGGGGCCTCTGATGTGAGACGAGGATCTCTGATGTGATAGGGGGCCTCTGATGTTATGGAGGGCCTCCAATGTGATGGGAGGACCTCTGATGTGATGGGGGGACCTCTGATACAATGGGGGGACCTCTGATGTGATGAGGAGGACCTCTGATGTTATGGAGGACCTCTTATGTGATGGGAGAATCTCTGATATGATGGGAGAAACTCTGATGTGATGGAGGATCTCTGATGTGATGGGGGTGGGGGGGCTCTGATGTGATGGAGGACCTCTGCTGTGATGGGAAGACCTCTGATATGATGCAGGACCTTTGATTTGAAGGGAGGATTTCTGATGTGATGGGGGAACCTCTGATGTGATGACAGGATTTCTGATGTGATTGTGGGGGGGGGGGGGGCTCTGATGTGATGGGAAGACCTCTGATGTGATGGGAAGACCTCTGATGTGATGGGGGACCTCTGATGTGAGGGGAAGATCTCTGATGTGATGAGGGGCCTCTGATGTGATGGGGGGCCTCTGATGTGATGTAGGACCTCCAATGTATTGGGAGGACCTCTGATGTGATGGGGGGGCCTTTCATGTGAGGGGGGCTCTGATTTGATAGGGGGACTGCTGATGTGATGGAGGACCTCTTATGTGATGAGAGGACCTGTGATGTGATGGAGGACCACTGATGTGATGGAAGAATCTTTGATATGATGGTGGGACCTCTGATGTGAATATGGACCACTGATGTGATGGAGGACCTCTGATGTGATGAGAGGAGCAATACTGATGTGATGGAGGATCTCTGGTGTGATGGGGGACCTCTGATGTGATGGGGGGCCTCTGATGTGATGAAGGACCTCCAATGTATTGGGAGGACCACTGATGTAATGGAAGAATCTTTGATATGATGGTGGGACCTCTGATGTGAATATAAACCACTGATGTGATGGAGGACCTCTGATGTGATGAGAGGAGCACTACTGATGTGATGGAGGATCTCTGATGTGATGGGGGACCTCTGATGTGATGAGAGGACCACTGATGTGATGGGAGAATCTCTGATATGATGGTGGTACCTCTGATGTGATGGAGGACCACTTATGTGATGGAGGACCTCTGATGTGATGAGAGGAGCACTGATGTGATGGGAGAACCTCTGATGTGATGGAGGATCTTTGATGTGATTAGGGACCTCTTATGTGATCTTATGTGATGAGAGAACCTCTGATGTGATGGGAGGATCTATGATGTGATGGGGGGTGGGGGGGCTCTGATGTGATGGGAAGACCTCAGATGTGATGGATGGCCTCTGATATTATGGAGTACCTCTGATGTGATGGGAAGACCTTTGATGTTATGGGGGACCTCTGATTTGAGGGGAGGATCTCTGATGTAATGGAGGACCTCCGATGTAATGGGAGGACCTCTGATGTGATGGTGAGACCTCTGATGTCATTATGAACCACTGATGTGGTGGAGGACCTCTGATGTGATGGAGGATCTCTGATGTGATGGGGGGGGGGCTTTGATGTGGTTGTGTGCATCATCCCAGGCTCAGGTTTCCTATTGACAAACCTATAGTGGGTTCTCTGACTGAATGAAGCACCCAATTTGGGAGTCTGCTTTTTATATCCACTATTATTATAACATGTACAATGAAAATATATTTTTTATCAGATGGTAACTTTGTAGTCATTACATATGGATATGATGGAGAACCTCTGATATGAAGAAGGATCTCTGCTGTGATGGGGGATCTTTGATATGATGGGGGACCTCTGATGTGATGGCAGGATCTATGATGTAATGGGAGCACCTCTGATGTGATGGTATGAATTCTGATGTGATGGGAGGAACTCTGATGTGATGGGAGGAACTCTGATGTGATGGGAGAACCTCTGATGTGATGAAGGGATCTCTGATGTGATGGGAAGACCTCTGATTTAATAGGGGGACCTCTCATGTGATGGGGGACCTCTCATGTGATTAGGGAACCTATGATGTGATGGGAAGAAATTTGATGTGATGGGGGGACCTCTGAGGTGATGGCTGAGCTTCTGATGTGATGGAAGGACCTCTGATGTGATGGGAGGATCTCTGATGCGATGGGAGGACCTCCAATGTAAAGGGGGCACCTCTTATGTGATGGGGGACCTCTAGGGGGCCTCTGACATGATGAGGGACCTCTGAATTAATGGAGGACCTCTGATGTAATGGAGGAGCTCTGATGTGATGGGGGGGGGGAGACCTCTGAGGGGCCTCTGACATGATGGGGGACCTCTGAATTAATGGAGGACCTCTGATGTGATGGTGGACTTCTGATGTTGTGGGAGGACTTCATGAGTGAAGTCAGCAGATCGGCTGTGACTACTATTAATCACTTGACCTCAATAAGGTTTTAAAGCAGAGGTCCACCCTAAAGTGGACCTTCCGCACATTGGAACCCCCCCTCCCATCCGGCGCCACAATTGGCACCTTTCCGGGGGGAGGGGGGTGCAGGTACCTGTACAGTACAGGTATCTGCATCCACTTCCGGCGTAGATTCTGCAGAAGGTACGCCCCTTTCCGCAGAATCTACGTCCCTTTCCGAAAGTCCCCCGCTGCCTGCTGGGAAATACACGGATCCCAGAGACAGCGGGGACCATCCTTATTGTGCAGCGCGACTCGCGCATGCGCAGTAGGGAACCGGGAAATGAAGCCGAAAGGCTCTACTTCCTGATTCCCATACCCAAGATGGCGGCGGCAGCACCCGAGAGACGATCGAGAGATCGGCTTCGGGTGTCGACATCGCGGGTGCGCTGGGCAGGTAAGTGTCACTATTTTAAAAGTCAGCAGCTGCAGTATTTGTAGCTGCTGGCTTTTAAAAGAAAAAAACGGCGGAACTCCCGGCGGACTCCCGCTTTAACCTCTTCATGATCAGACCATTGTTTGCTATTCAGCACTGGGCTACTTTACCTGGTAATTGCAATGTCTTTCAACGCTGTACCCAAATAAAATTTAAATAATTTTTTTTTCACATAAATAGAGCTTTCTTTTGGTGGTATTTGATCACCACTGAGATTTTTTTTTTTTTATTATATAAATAAAAAAATACCAAAAATTTAGAAAAAAAACCCCATCTATTTCTACTTTCTGCTACAAAATATAACCAAGAAAAAAAAAAATGATATTCATACATTTAGGCCAAAATGTACCTCTCTGTGAGTGGTAATAAATACCCAGAAGTATTATTTAGCATGCAAAATATACTTCCTATGTTCGAGCCACTTCAAGGCTGGACTTCACCGTGCAGATTTTCAGACTTTAGCACAGCTGCAGCATTTTAGTTGTCTGTCCCTTTTAGAAGAAGCCGGCCCCACTCCACGTGAACCGGGCGCGTTCCCCTCGGAGAGCTGTAAATTAATAATCTGCAGATTATTAGTGGAGGAGCTGCGCTCTCTGGTTTCTGGTTTTGTCCTCAGGAGAAAAGAAGATAAAAAAAAAAAAAGAAGCAAAATGATACAATCATCCAACCATCTCACGCTGCGCCCCCGCCGGAGATTCAATCAGGATAATACAGAGGTACAATGGGTCACGTATGAGGTGGTGGCGTTATTCAATGTGATTGGGAGGCGAGACTGCAGCCTGAGTGCTCCAGATACATTGAAAGCCGGCTCGGCTAATTAGGAGGGATGTACCAGACGTTATTATCGGCCTCCGCCACCACCGCCGAAGATCTATGAGTGCGTGCTTAGGGGCTCCGAGAACTAGACTCCCACACCGGATTACTGGAAGAGAGGAATATACATTTATCGCACGCATTTATATATAATCAACCTTTTACAGGGAATGATTAGCTATTTCCATAATTTACTATCCATGGAAGGGGCTCATAGTGCTATCAGACATAATATATATATATATATATATATATATATATATATATATATATATATATATATATATATATATATATATATATCTACATCTATATATATATAGAGAGAGAGAGAGAGAGATAGGTAGATATCTATCTATCTATCTATCTATATATATATATATATATATATATATATATATATATATATATATATATATATATACACACACACATACAGTATCTCACAAAAGTGAGTACACCCCCTCACAGAGTAGTAGTGAGTGTACAGCTTGTATAACAGTGTAAATTTGCTGTCCCCTTAAATAAGTCAACACACAGCCATTAATGTCTAAACCGCTGGCAACAAAAATGAATATGAAAAATTGTCCAAATTGGGGCTCAATTAGCCATTTTCCCTCCTCCCCCGGTGTCATGTGACTCGTTAGTGTTACAAGGTCTCAGGTGTGAATGGGGAGCAGGTGTGTTAAATTTGGTGTTATCGCTCTCACTCTCTCATACTGGTCACTGGAAGTTCAACATGGCACCTCATGGCAAAGAACTCTCTGAGGATCTGAAAAAAAATAATTATTTGTCTACATAAAGATGGCCTAGGCTAAAAGAAGATTGCCACGACCCTGAAACGGAGCTGCAGCACGGTGGCCAAGACCATACTGCGGTTTAACAAGACAGGTTCCACTCAGAACAGGCCTCGCCATGGTCAACCAAAGAAGTTGAGTGAACGTGCTCAGCGTCATATCCAGAGGTTGTCTTTGGGAAATAGACGTATGAGTGCTGCCAGTATTGCTGCAGAGGTTGAAGGGGTGGGGAGGTCAGCCTGTCAGTGCTCAGACCATACGCCGCACACTGCATCAAATTGGTCTGCATGGCTGTTGTCCCAGAAGGAAGCCTCTTCTAAAGATGATGCACAAGAAAGCCTGCAAACAGTTTGCTGAAGACAAGCAGACTAAGGACATGGATTACTGGAATGAATGAATGAATGAATGAATGAATGAATGAAATACTTGTATAGCGCACAATGCGAAATGAATCGCCTCTAGGCGCTGTGGCGAGCTTTGATCATCTGCTAAAAGAGGAAGGTCTTGAGTTTTTTCCTAAAAGCCAGGTGATTTTCTTCCAGGCGGATGTTGATTGGTAGAGCATTCCATAGCCGAGGCCTTTGGACAGCGAATCTCCGATCCCCCTTGGATTTATACCGGGCTTTGGGCACGAGGAGGAGGTTTTTGTTGGCTGATGGAAGACTGCGGTTTGGTGTGTAATGATTTATTTTCTCCATTAGGTGTTGCGGAGCTTCTCTATGCACGCATTTGTGGGTGAGGCAAAGGGTCTTGAACGTGATCCGATTTTTTTACGGTTAGCCAATGTAAGCTCCTCAGTGAAGGAGAGATGGATTCCCAGGTTTTTTTTCCTGTTATCAGCCTTGCCGCCGTGTTTTGGATCAGTTGTAATCGCGCAAGTTGATATTGTGGTAATCCTATGTAAAGCGAATTTGCGTAGTCCAGTCGTGGAACCATGTCCTGTGGTCTAATGAGACCAAAATAAATTTATTTGGTGTCAGATGGTGTCAAGTGTGTGTGGCGGCAACCAGGTGAGGAGGACAAAGACAAGTGTGTCTTGTCTACAGTCAGGCATGGTGGTGGGAGTGTCATGGTCTGGGGCTGCATGAGTGCTGCCGGCACTGGGGAGTTACAGTTCATTGAGGGGACCATGAATGCCAACATGTACTGTGATATACTGAAGCAGAGCATGATCCCCTCCCTTCGGAGACCGGGCCGCAGGGCAGTATTCCAACATGACAACGACCCCAAACACTCCTCCAAGATGACCACTGCCTTGCTAAAGAAGCTGAGGGTAATGGACTGGCCAAGCATGTCTCCAGACCTAAACCCTCTTGAGCATCTGTGGGACATCCTCAAACGGAAGGTGAAGGAGCGCAAGGTCTCCAACATCCACCAGCTCTGTGATGTCGTCATGGAGGAGGGGAAGAGGACTCCAGTAGCAACCTGTGAAGCTCTGGTGAACTCCATGCCCAAGAGGGTTTAAGGCAGTGCTGGAAAATAATGGTGGCCACACAAAATATTGGCACTTTGGGCCCAATTTGGACATTTTCACTTAGGGGTGTACTCACTTTTGTTGCCAGTGGTTTAGACATTAATGGCTGTGTGTTGAATTCTTTTGAGGGGACAGGAAATTTACACTGTTATACAAGCTGTACACTCACTACTTTACATTGTAGCAAAGTGTTCTTTAGTGTTGTCACATGAAAAGATATAATAAAATATTTACAAAAATGTGAGGGGTGTACTCACTTTTTTCAGATACTGTATATATACACACACACTATATTACCAAAAGTATTGGGACACCTGCCTTTACACGCACATGAACTTTAATGACATCCCAGTCTTAGTCCGTAGGGTTCAATAATGAGTTGGCCCACCCTTTGCAGCTATAACAGCTTCAACTCTTCTGGGAAGGCCGTCCACAAGGTTCAGGAGATGTGTCTATGGGAATGTTTGACCATTCTTCCAGAAGCACATTTGTGAGGTCAGGCACTGATATTGAATGAGAAGGCCTGGCTCACAGTCTGCGATCTAATTCATCCCAAAGGTGTTTTATCAGGTTGAGGTCAGGACTCATTCATGTCTTTATGGACCTTGCTTTGTGCACTGGTGCGCAGTCATGTTGGAACAGGAAGGGGACATCCCCAAACTGTCCCCACAAAGTTGGGAGCATGAAATTGTCCAAAATGTCTTGGTATGCTGACGCCTTAAGAGTTCCATTCACTATAAAAACAAAAAACAACCCCACACCATAATCCCCCTTACACCAAAGGATTTGGGGAAGTGCACAAAGCAAGGTCCATAAAGACATGGATGAGCGAGTTTGGAGTGGAGAAACTTGACTGGCCTGCACAAAGTCCTGACCTCAACCCGATAGAGCTCGTTTGGGATGAATTAGAGTGTAGACTGCGAGCCAGGCCTTCTAATCCAACATCAGTGCCTGACCTCATGAACGGTCAAACATTCCCATAGACACACTCCTAAACCTTGTGGACGGCCTTCCCAGAGGAGTTGGGGCTGTTATAGTTGCAAAGGGTGGGCCAACTCAATATAGAACCCTACGGACTTAAGCCTCATACACACGGTACGATTGTTGGCCAACCAAACATCTGATTTTTGTCAAAAAGGTGTGTGCCAGGATCTTGTCTTGCATACTAAAGCCATACACACGGTACGATTGTTGGCAGGGGATTGTCTGTTGACAGACTGTTGTCCTAATATCTGACCATTAGTACTCTCCTTTTGACAATTGTTGACCAACTTTTGGCCAACAAATGTCGGATGATAGGCTAGTAATTTTTTGGCAGACAAGGGTTTGGCGTCAGATTTTCATATGGTTAGTACACAAATACCTCAAACAAAAGTTGAAAGTACAAACACGCATGCTGGGAATCAATGCTCACCAAACACCAAATTAGCAGAAGGGGCCCAAAGGGTTGTACTCAAGATCTGAAATTTCTCGTAGTATGTCAGAGAAAATTGAGTACTGTCCGTGATACTTTTTTTATTTGCACTAACATACAATTTTTCAGGACAAGCTTTCGGGTATGTCCCCTTCTTCAAGGTCCAAGCAGTACTGATCGTAGTATGTCACTATTTTCGTGTTTGTGGCACGACAATTGTGTACCGTTAATACGCAAGACAAGATCCTGGCACACGCCCTTTTGACAAAAATCAGACGCTCGGTTGGCCAACAATCGTACCGTGTGTTACGAGGCTTAACGGCACACAATTGTCATGCAACAACAAGGAACGTAGTGACGTACTATGAGGAATTTCAGCTCTTGAGCGCCACCCTTTGGGCCCCCTCTGCTAATTTTGTGTTTGATGAGCATTGATTGTGAGCGTGCGTGTTTGTACGTTAGACTTTTGTGTGACGGATTTGTGTGCTGACAATATGAAAATCTGACAACAAACTGTTGTCCGCCAAAAATTTACTAGCCTTCCATCCAACATTTGTTGGCTGAAAGTTGGACAACAATTGTCAAAAGGAGCGTACCAACGGTAAGATTTTAAGACAACAGTCTGTCAACAGGCAATCCCCTGCCAACAATCATACCGTGTGTACGAGGTTTAAGACTGGGATGTGATTAAAGGGGTTGTAAACCCTCAAGGTTTTTCACCTTAAAGTGGAAGTAAACTCCCCTATCGTTTTCATCCACGGAAGCTGCCATCTTTGCCTCTGTTTACTCTTCAGCTGCCACGGTGCTGCACATGTGATCTGTTATGACACCAGCCATTGGGTGATTTGACAGTTTGGTTGAGAGCACAGCCAATGTGCAGCTAGCATTCCCGGCATGCCATTTTTTTTTTAAACTGTTTAAATCGATGGGTTTACTTCCACTTTAATGCATTCTATATAGTCAGGAACTCTCCAGAGTGCCTACCTGCAGGCTCTTGGTGTAGCTCAACTTGTAGAGCGCTTGTCTTGCTGCTTAAAGAGGAGCTGCACCTAAAACAAAAATATTAAAAGCCAGCAGCTACTAATATTGCAGCTGCTGACTTTTAATAATATCACACTTACCTGTCCCAGGTTCCAGCGATGTCGGCGGCAGATAACGAGCGATCGCTCGTCTCGCTACAGCCACCGCCGCCATCCTCTGTCAGGGAATCGGGAAGTGAAGCATGAGGGCTACACTGCCCGGTTCCCTACTGCGCATGCGCGAGTTGCGCTGCGCTTCTCTTATGGTCCCCCGCTGTGTCTCTGGGAACTGTGTGTTTCCCAGAACACAACGGGGGGGGGGGACGGGCGGAGCCATGCGGGGATGGGCGTGGGTGGGCGGAGCCATGCGGCGGTCTGGCCGGAAGTGGGTGCAGATACCTGGATTATCCAGGTAACTGCACCCCCTCCCCCCGAAAGGTGCCGATTGTGGCACCGGAGGGGGGGAGGGATATTACTAGCGGAACTTCCCCTTTAGGGTGAAGAACCGCTTTAAAGATTATGTGTTCAAATCTGCATGCAGAAAATCAAGTTTTTTGTTTTATGAGCCACCAAATGTTTTTCAATTGTTCTCATCATGGCATATTTGGTACAATGTTCTACAGAGAATGTGGCTTTCTGGCTAGAGTCTGTGGTGCATGGTGTTGGTGTGTGCTGCTGTTGAATGCTGAAAGCCCTGGATTTCTCAGTTTAAATCTGATGTTGCATAAATTAAGTTTTTTTAAGACCACTAAATGTTTTTCAATTGCTCCCATCATGTCATCCTCTCAGTATATAGCTCCACAGAGAACATGCATTGCCGGCTAGAGCCTGCGTTGCATGTTCTTGGTGTGCTGCTGTGGCATGCAGAGAATTACTAGACATCTTAGTTCAAATCTCTGATGTGGTAATCGTTTTACATTTCAAATGCTTATAGAGTCTAGATCCATGATGTAGGTCCACTAGCAACTATTTCTAATGTCTTCTGGTTCTGTGGTGTGTCATGTAAGCTCATGAAGTTGGAATCAGAGGCCTGCGGGTTTGATTCCTGCGAGCGAGCAAAGTTCTGAAAATTTTGTGTGACAGGCAGATGAAATTGTAAAGACTATGATGAAGTTGGCTGTACAGCCCACCATTGGTTGGGGCAGAAGCAAAGTAGAAGGGAGTGTTGATGAAAGATATGAGATTTGTTGTTAAAATGCCCGAAAAAAAAATACTTATGGGATTGCGAGATCTTTCCTAAGCCTTCAGCGCCCATTTTACTAACACTCGTGTGGTTTCAATGCTCAAGTTCCCCTTTGTGTCAGTGCAGCACGGTCTCCACTGTTTGTGGTTTTTGTTCACATGGTTTCAAGGACACCCACTTGATGGATACATGGCTTGAGCTCCTGTCAATGGCAATGGTGCCAAGGTCACAGAGTGAGAAGGTCCACTTCTTAACCTCTGATGCTGACAGACCTGGATGTTCAAGCCTGGCAGCAGTGCCTATTCAAGGTACAAAGTGTAGTAACCCATAGAAACTGACATGAAGAGAATTGGTTGCTATTGGTTTTAGCAATTTGTACAACATTAATAAATAAATGAAAGGTGACCACCTGAGGAATCAAACTTATGACTATTTCAATTGTGAGATCGTCTACATACCCCCCAAGGCTATAATCACAGATGGCATGTGTTGCGTCACGCCAGAGTTGTAATATCATGACATACCATGTGATCAGTGGATTAATGCTCAAACATTGTACTAAATTGCCATCATGTAACAAAAAATAGTCTCCCAGTTGACCTTCCAAAGGATACTGCCATCTGGTAAAACTGTATTTTTAAGAATATGTTACCTTGAGCGTTATTTTAATTGCTGCTAGCAAAGTATAATAACCCAAAGCAATCATAATGAGATAATACCGAGTCTGAAAGTTGATTCTTGAGGGATTCTTCAGTTTACGTATCTTTAAGAAACGAATCATGAAAAGGTGGTTGCTTGAGGATTTGAACTTGCAACCCTATTGTTTGTGAGATCAGAGGTATACATGGAGGACCATTGCGTGAGATGGAGGGCAGGCTTAAAACTAGAGCTTTAATTTCATGAGATGAAACATGACTAGGGGCTTAATATTTTACTAAGTTGCTACTATCTGAACCAAGATTAGTCTCCCATGTTACCTCCTCCTAAGTAGACTTGTGCACAACGGAAAATTTCACTTAGTTTCGGTTTGTTGTCATTCATAAAATACATAATTTCGTCCTGTTATATTTGTTATGTTATGTTAATACGTTTTCGGATAATTCGTTATTATTCGTAGAGTGTCAAATTCATTCGTTCGTATTCGTTGAAATTCGCTATTTATGTATGTATAGACATTCGTGATAATGATTCGTAGTTTGGAAAGTCGTTTGTTTATTGAATCTTTTATCACACACACAATGACAACGTCTCTTCTCCTCGGATCAAATACAACACAACACCCTTCTAACTCAGTTCTCAGGAATGCACTTTGCCAGTAATCCATCCTCCGGCACAAAATTAATCAGCTGATTGGACTATAAGATTTACTTTGAGCTGACCTTTTGTTTCATTAGATCTTTAAAGCGGAGGTCCACCCTAAAGTGGACCTTCCGCTCATCGGAACCCTCCCCCCCTCCGGTGCCACAATCGGCACCTTTCAGGGGGAGGGGGGTGCAGTTACCTGGATAATCCAGGTAACTGCACCCACTTCCGGGATAGCTCTCTGCGGAAAGGGGCGTAACTTACGCCCCTTTCCGCAAGTGCCCGCCCCTTCCCGCAAGTGCCCCACTGCCTGCTGGGAAACACACAGATCCCAGAGGCAGCGGGGACCGTCCTTATTGCGCAGCGCGATTCGCGCATGCGCAGTAGGGAGCCGGGAAATGAAGCCGAAAGGCTCCATTTCCTGATTCCCATACCCAAGATGGCGGCGGCAGGACCCGACAGACGACCTAGAGATCGGCTTCGGGTGCCGACATCGCGGGTGCGCTGGACAGGTAAGTGTCACTATTTTAAAAGTCAGCAGCTGCAGTATTTGTAGCTGCTGGCTTTAAAAAAAAAAAAAAACGCGGAGTCCCTGTGGACTCCCGCTTTAAAGAATTACCGAATCATGTCGAATTCATTCTAATTAATTTGTTATATTTCTTTCGTAATCGTTGTTATTTATTATTTTTTTTATTCGGACATTCGAATGTCCAAAAGATGCAAAATTCGGCCGAATTTCGATTCGTTACGAAACGAATTGCACAAGCCTACTCCTAAGTGCACTTTCAAGACTCCATTGATTTGAACCACAGGACACCATCTCAACTGGCTGCTGCCTACCAACAAAGTGCAGTAAACTAGTCTGAAAGCCAATCAATTGATATGAGTTTCTGCAACTATAGCCCAAGCAGGCAACAAAATCAGGATTCAAACTCACAAGCATTGTATTTATAAAACTACTGCCATACACACAACAGTACCAGCAAAGGGAGAGTGAGGACCCAAACCAGTAGTTGTATTATCATTACATATTATCATTTTAGTGGCTTCATGTTTAAAACATTTTTTATTGAATTGCTATCCCCGGACTTAAACTAGTCTCCTACTTGGTTTACTTAGGGATCTTCCCACCTGGTAAAAATGTAGTTTTACTAGGCCACTATTGAACCACGGCGCAATCTCAACTGCTGCCTAAAGATTCAATAAAGAAGTCTGGAAAGGTAATCATTAGAGGATCCAAACTCACAACCCATACCTGACAACACAGGCATACTCTCAATGCCACAACCTCAGACAGGAGGTGAGCTTCTTGTGACCAAACTAGACTAGTCTCTCACCTGGCCTACTAAAAGATTTTGGCACCTGGTAAAACTTTCCTTTCAAAAGTCAATTCTCTTGAACCATAAGGATGGTCCAACCAACTAGGGATGGTCCCGATGTTCAAGTTGAACGTAAGTTCTTAGATAAAATGAACATATGGGGCACTTGATGCACTGTGAGATCACAGTGCATTGAATGCTGCTGATTGGCCAAAGCATGCACCTGACCTGTATGCTTTGGCCAATCTATGCTGTAAGAGCCATTATTGGGTGCCTTTGGCCAATCGCGGCTCAGGGGATGTTCATGCCCCACACTATATAAGGCTGCTTACATGGTGGCCGTGTATAGTGTTTATGAATGAAGAGAGATTAGGCAGGTAAGTTAGTGGATTGAGCGTGCAGTCAGTGAAGTGTATATAATCATACAGTGTAGAGTATACAGTGCAGTCAGTGTAGTGTATATAATGCAGTGCAATCAGTGTAGTGTATATAATACAGTGTATTAAAGTGGTTAAGGGGAACCCTATGACAGAATTAAAGAAAAAAAAACACCATCGGTCCCCCCCTAAAATCCATACCAGGCTCTTTGGGTATGGTATAGATTTTAAGAGGAATTCTATGCCAAAAAAAAAAAAATTGCTGTGCCCCCCCCCCCCAAAACCCATAGCAGACCCTTATCTGAGCAAGCAGCCTGGCAGTTCAGGAAAGGAGGGGGATGAGTGAGCACCCCCCCCCCTCCTGAACCATACCAGGCTGCTTGCCCTCAACATGGGGTGGGGACAAGGGCCTTTTCCTGACAACCCTGGCCAGTGCTTGTCGGGGTCTACGGGCCAGGGGCTTATCGGAATCTAGAAGCCACCTTTAACAAGGGGGGCCCCAGATCCCGACCCCCCTATGTGAATGGGTATCCCTACCCATTCATCAAAAAAGTATCAAAAAAAGTAAAAACCACAAGAAACAGTTTTTGACAAATCCTTTATTAAAATAAAAAAAATAAGAAGTATCCCATTATGTACATCCATCATCAATCACGGCGGCCGACAGACCCGAAAAATAGAAAAACTGAAAAAGCTCCCGCCCCGACGGGAGGCCTCCCGGCAACTGATGTCTCTTTGCTGTGACAGCTGTTATATAGGCAAGGGCAGAGCCACCCAGTGCCGTAACCGAGTGACCCCGTCCCCTTCTGTTGTCATCTGGTGTCATGTGATGTCAGAAGGGGGCAGGGCCACTTGATTATGTCCCCAGGTGGCCCCACCCTTGCCTATATAACACTTTTTTTTTTTCTTTTTGAATAAAGGATTTGTCAAAAACGTAAAATCCATTCCAGATCTGAAGGTCCTGGTATGGACTGGGGGGCAGCCATGAGCAAGTTTAAATGACATTTTTTTTCACTTTAGAGATGTCATTATTGCTGCAGCACTGTTCTACACATTGCACAGACTAAGGGATCCCCCAGGCATGATATTTAAAGGAATATTAAATTTTTATTGTTTCACTTTAGGCATCATTGAAATCACTGCTCCTTTAAAAACTATTATTTTAAAACTTTTTTTTTTTGCATTGCTACATGTCCCCTGGGGCAGTACCTAGGTCCCCATATACTTTTTATGGCAATAACTTGTATATATAAGCCTTTAAAATGAGGACTTTTGATTTTTCATGTTGTGTTCCATAGACTTTAATAGGGGTTTGCATGTTTGCTAGAATATTTTGCCTGTTCGCATGCTCTGGTGCAAACCAAACCGGGGGGGGGGGGGGTATTCGGCCCATCACTAGTCCCAACTAATGCCATTATCTTCAAGATCTTTCACTACACATAATCTCCTTCTCTGCTCCATCAACAGTCTCCGACACTGACCTGGTTTACTAAGAGATCTTCTCAACTGGTAAACATGTAGTTTCAACAGTCCATTCTCTTGAACCACAGGGCACAATCTCAACTGACGCCTACATTTTGCAGCCCTTTGCTTGCCTTTATCTGGCGCTTGGGGAACTATTACATTCTCTTATACCAACAATGGAGCATAATACCCCCCCTCCACTGACACCAACAATGGGGCACAATTCCTCCCAATGACACCAACAATGGGGCACAATTCCTCTCAACGACACCAATGAAGGCGCCCAATAACACCAACAATGGGGCCCAATGACATCAATGATGGGGCACAATTCCTCCCAATGACACCAATGAAGGCGCCCAATGACATCAACGATGGGACACAATATCTCCTATTTACTCCAATAACAGGGCACAATTACACTCAGTGAAACCAAGAATGGAGCGTTATTTTTCCCACTGACATTAGGACCTTTTCTATTCCCACTGGCCACAAGCTGACCCCCCCGTAAAGTCTGAAGGACAGTACTGTATACTGGCCCTTTGTTTGGAAAGTTTAGAGACCCCTGTCCTAATGACTTATCTTAGTTTACACACAGTCCCTGGTCTGTAAGCTCTAACAGACCAGTCATTTATGATACATTTACAACATCTTATGTGAAACAGGTTTGCAATGTTTAGCAATGGACAGAACCAAGGCTGCAGGAAAAAAAAAGATCATAAATGCGTCCCTGTGGTGTAATTTATCATATCGCTTTACAGCATCACTTTGCTTACAGTTGCTGGTCTAAAACTATCACAGACCCATAATTTAAAGGGCACCTTTAGGACACTAAACGTGGAGCAAAATTGGATGGCTTAGATAAAGGTTGGATCCAAGGCTGCAGATAAAATTACATAAGTGGTTTCCTGACATTTAATTAATCTTGTCTCTCCTGATAACTTATCTTAGTGTAGCACCCTCCTAGCTAGACTTCTAGGTTTTGGTTAGGCAAAATTAGTTCTGTGGTTCTCCTGTAATCGGCATAGCAGCATGTGATTGCTTTGGTCTGCTCTGGGTTCTGCAGTCTGCAAGTCTGACTGCTTCCCTCTGTTTTCTGGAATTTCCAGAACATAGTGGGTGGGAGAGCCAAATGAGCAGCCTGACTATTTATGCAGCCCCAGCCAATCCCTGGGGAGATTTGCCCAGATAGTGGTTGGAGAGTGCATCAATAGTCTGGAACCCCTACTACTTGAAGGAGAGGTTCCCAGCCAGAAGGGCTGCCAGCCCTTTCTGATTGTCCTGTTGAAGGTCCAGCCTGATCATTGAGGTCCCATTTGGGCTCAGCACCAAGTCATTTTGAAACCAAAAAGGGGTGCCACTAAGGATTTGCCCTGGAAGCTTCACAAAGGAGTCTGCCTGTGTAGTCCAAGGGAGACATTCAAGTCTTGGGGAGACTGTGAGTGCAGACTTAATAGAGAAGTATCTCAGTGACTGTTGCTCTTATTTACCCCTGCTGCACAGAGTATAAGGGTTGTCTGTCCTCAGGCATTGCTATAGGTCAGGGGCCAATACTCCAAACTTTCTAAGCAAGGGGCCAATTTACTGTCCTTCAAACTAAAGGAGGGCTGGATTGTGGCTAGTGAGGGTAGAAAACTAGTTTTAGTGGGAAGAATAATCTCTATCATTGATGTCAGTAGAAGGGAGTAATAGTGCCCCATCATTGGTGTCAGTTTGAGGAATAGTGTCCTATCATTGTTATTAGTGGTTGGAATAGTGTCCCATCACTGGTGTCAGTGGGAGGAATAGTGCCTCATCACTGGTGTCAGTGGGAGGAATAGTGCCCCATCATTAGTGTCAGTGGGAGGAATAGTGCCCCACAGGGCTGGGCTGGGACAGAAATTTGGCCCTGGACTTCATCCAGACCGGCCCACTTACATTTTGAGTGTCCCATCAGCACCCACTTACATCAGAGTTTCCCATCACCAGCCCCCTTACAACACAGTGTCCAATCAGCACCCCCTTACAACAGAGTGTTCAATCAGCACCCCCTTACAACAGAGTGTCCAATCAGCACCCCCTTACATCAGAGTGTCCCATGAGCAGCCCCCTTACATCAGAGTGTCCTATGAGCAGCCCCCTTACATCAGAGTGTCCCATGAGCAGCCCCCTTACATCAGAGTGTCCCATGAGCAGCCCCCTTACATCAGAGTGTCCCATGAGCAGCCCCCTTACATCAGAGTGTCCCATGAGCAGCCCCCTTACATCAGAGTATCCCATCAGCACCCCCAGACATCAGAGTATCCCATCAGCACCCCCTTACATCAGAGTGTCCCATCACCAGCCCCCTTACATCAGAGTGTCCCATCACCAGCCCCCTTACATCAGAGTGGCCCACTGAGCCATCGGCCCACCGGGAAACTCCCGGTAGTCCCAATGGCCAGTACATGCCTGGTGCCCCATCACTGGTGGCAGTTGGAGGAATAGTGTCCCATCATTGTTATTAGTGGGAGGAATAGTGTCTCATCATTGGTGTCAGTGGGGGGAATAGTGCCCCATCATTGGTATTAGTGGGAGGAATAGTGCCCCATCATTGGTATTAGTGGGAGGAATAGTGTCCCATCATTGGTGTCAGTGGGAGGAATAGTGCCACATCACTGTTGTCAATGGGAGGAATAGTGCCCCATCATTGTTATCAGTGGGAGGAATAGTGTCCCATCATTGGTGTCAGTGGAAAGAATAGTGTCTCATCATTGGTGTCAGTGGAGGGAATAGTGCCCCATCATTGGTGTCAGTGGGGGGGGGATAGTGTCCCATCATTGTCATCAGTGGGGGGAATAGTGCCCCTTGCTTGGTACCTGTGGGGGAAATAGTGCCCCATCATTGGTATCAGTAGGGGAAAGAGTGTCCCAATCAATGGCGTCAATGGGATGAATAGTGCCCATCATTGGCGTCAGTGGGATGAATAGTGCCCATCATTGGCGTCAGTGGGAGGAATAGTGCCCCATCATTGGTATCAGTGGGAGGAATATTACCCCATCATAGTTATCAGTGGGAGGAATGGTGCCCCATTGTTGTCAGTGGAAAGAATGATGCCCTATCGTATGGTGTCAGTGAAAGAAATAGTACCCCATTGTTGGTGTCAGTGGGAGGCATAGTGCCCTAAAGATCAGATAATAGCAAGCAAAAAGCTACATCTGGCCCGCAGGCCTCAGTTTAGAGACCACTAGCCTACTACATTGCTCGGGAGCATAGAAGAGCTCCTTCCCTGATGGCATTCACAGCGGTGGGCACAGGATCACATCACATCCTCATTTTTGATATGACAGATTCAGCTCCTATTTATTTTCAATTAGGTTTGGGTTTCAACATCCAAACTTCTTTGAAGCTCCTTGAACCCTGCTTTAACCAAACTCAGGGCAGTTCGGCTCATCCCTAATAAACAGGTCCCCGAGGCCTGACTTATCCCATGCCTTCTACAGGCAGTCCCCGAGTTACCAACAGGTTAGGGACTGCCTGTTTGTTCTTAAGTCGGATTTGTTTGTAATTCGGACGCGCTTGTGCAGAACGGCGTTTTCCGATGGTTTCCGATGTTGTTTTCCAACGTCGTTTTCCGATGTGCCCGCCGGCGCCACCTGCCGTTCGTAAGTAGGAGTTGTTTGCAAGTCGGAGGTTCGTAACTCGGGGACTTTCTGTAATAGCATCCTTACAGTAGCTAGCACCATGTATAATTTCCTTTTTGTAACTTTTCCTAGATTTGTTGCTCCTCCTAACCCTCATTTCTGTCAGTTTCCAAACCTACATTGAAGATTCACTCTGAACTTTATTCTAAGCCTTCAATTATTCATTGATGGAAACTGAACCCTTCTCATAAATCATATCCTCTTCTAAACTATATACATGTATACATTATTTATGATATGTGGAGGATTTTATACTTCATGCAGTTCTTGTTATATTTTCTTCTCTAATTAAAACCTTATGCAAATGAGTTGTGTAAGGAAGGAGCGCGTTGGGTCGCGGCATTGGCTGTCATATTCCAGTGATTTATCTGTGCCGGTGGTTAGCTGTTAGCGGGGCGATGAAATATTAATATTCTCGAGCAGAGATGGCGATTATTAGCACATCAGACAAGACCAGTGAAAACGTTGTTTTGCGCGGAGTGCGGTTAGGTGGCGTGAAACACTGACAGCGCACTTTCAAATATCAACGCTCAAAAAAAATTGACGACTTAAGCAAAAAATGTATCACTAGAGGAGCTAATCATTTTTCCCAGTAAGAATTGGCCTTACTGGTTTGAGTTAGGTGCTTAAAGCGGGAGTCCGCCTGGAGTCCGCGTTTTTTTTTTTTTTTTTTTTTTAAAGCCAGCAGCTACAAATACTGCAGCTGCTGACTTTTAAAATAGTGACACTTACCTGTCCAGCGCGCCCGCGATGTCGGCACCCGAAGCCGATCTCTCAATCGTCTCTCTCGGGTGCTGCCGCCGCCATCTTGGGTATGGGAATCAGGAAGTGGAGCCTTTCGGCTTCATTTCCCGGTTCCCTACTGCACATGCGCGAGACGCGCTGCGCAATAAGGATGGTCCCCGCTGTCTCTCGGATCTGTGTGTTTCCCAGCAGGCAGCGGGGGACTTTCGGAAAGGGGCGTAATCTACGCCCCTTTCCGCAGAGAGCTATCCCGGAAGTGGGTGCAGATACCTGTACTGTACAGGTACCTGCACCCCCCTCCCCCCTGAAAGGTGCCAATTGTGGCGCCGGAGGGGGGGAGGATTCCAATGAGCGGAAGGTCCACTTTAGGGTGGACCTCCGCTTTAACCACTTCCATACCGGGCCTATTCTGGCGCTCCTCTCCTATGTGTAAAAATCATAATTTAATTTTTTTGCTAGAAAATGACTCAGAACCTCCAAACATTATATATGTTTTTTTTTTTTAGCAGGGAATAAAATAGCGGCCGTTGAAACTTTTTATGTCACACAGTATCTGCGCAACAATTTTTGAAACGCGTTTTTTCGGGGGAAAAAAAACTGTTTCATGAATTAAAAAATAACAAAACTGTAAAGGTAACCCAATTTTTTTGTATAATGTGAAAGATGATATTACGCCGAGTAAATGGATACCAAACATGTCACGCTTTAAAATTGCGCACGCTCGTTGAATGGAAACGTTGATACTTAAGAATCTCCATAGGTGGCGTTTTAATTTTTTTTTCAGGTTACCAGTTTAGAGTTACAGAGGAGGTCTGGTGGTAGAATTATTGCTCTGGTTGTAACGCACGCGGCGATAACTCACATGTCTGGTTTGAGCGCCGTTTATATATGTGGGTGTGACTCATGTGCGTTCACTTCTGTGCGCGAGCACAAACAGACGGGGGCGCTTTCGATTTTTTTTATTTTTTTTTATTTTACTTTTTTTTTATTTTTACACTTTCTCTTTAATTTTTTTTATTATTGTTTATTTTACTTTCTTTTTTTTTATTTTTACACTTTCTCTTTAATTTTTGTTATTATTGTTTATTTTACTTTCTTTTTTTTTTATTTTTACACTTTCTCTTTACATTTTTTTTATTATTGTTTATTTTACTTTCTTTTTTTTATTTTTACGCTTCCTCTTTAAAAAAAAATGTATTATTGTTTATTTTACTTAAATTTTTTTATTTTTACACTTTCTTTAATTTTTTATTATTGTTTATTTTATTTTATTTTGTATTTTTACACTTTCTCTTAAAAATTTTTATTATTATTGTTTATTTTGCTTTCATTTTTTTTTATTCTTACAATTTCTCTTTAATTTTTTTTTTTTATTATTGTTTATTTTACGTTCATTTTTTTATTTTTACACTTTCTCTTTAGATTTTTTTTTTATTATTATTTATTTTACTTTCATTTTTTTAATTTTTACATGTTTGCTTTAAATCGTTTTTTCCTTTTTGCTCCTCCAGGCTGGAAAGATTGAGATACAAAAATAAAGAAATGACCGACCTCTTTCTTTCCAGCCGAGATCTCGTTCTTGTTTACTTCCACTGGCCGGAACGTGACGTCATAACGTCACACCCAGGCCTCCCAAGGACATAGAGATGACTGCTCACATCTCTCTGATCAGCATCTGGCGGCGGCAAATTCTTTCTCCGGTTCGCCAATCGTAACATAATACCCCCCTCAAGAATACTGTGGTCCCGGGAAAACGATTATCCCCCATCCACAGTCTACAAAAGCACACTTTCTTGAGCGTGCAGAAATCATGGCTTTTGTACAGGATGGTCCTTCGCAGACTCCGCCTCTAAATATGCAGGGACTGCCCACTTGCAGCGCCGATCCCCTAAATAATGCTTTTTTTAGTTTTCGCGCATGTGCTTCAATGCGGTAATCACTGTCTTCTCCCGCCAGGAGAAAACAATTTCTGATTCCCCTGTCAGAACTGCCTGTGTTGATGGGGGGGAATCATGCAAATTTCTTTTCTGCAACCCGTGGTTGCAGGAAAGAAATTTGCACCATGTATGGCCTGTCTAATTGCACCTGAATGGATGATATATAGGATTAGGGATTAGGCGAAAGTTTTGTTGAGACCTACACACTTGTCAAAAGTATTGTAACACCTGCCTTTACACGCACATGAACTTTAACGGCATCCCAGCCTTACTCCGTAGGGTTCAATATTGAGTTGGACCACCCATTGCAGCTATAAAAGCTTCAACTCTTCTAGGAAGGCCGTCCACAAGGTTTAGGAGTTGTGTCTATGGGAATGTTTGACCATTCTTCCAGAAGCGCATTTGTGAGGTCAGGCATTGATGTCGGATGAGAAGGCCTGGCTCGCATTCTCCGCTCTAATCCATCACAAAGGTGTTCTATCAGGTTGAGGTCAGGCCTCTGTGCAGGCCAGTCAAGTTCCTCCACCCCAAACTCGCTTATCCATGTCTTTATGAACCTTGCTTTGTGCACTGGTTCAAGTGATTTGGTGAAGGAGGGATTATGGTGTGGGGGTTGTATTTCAGGGGTTGGGTTTGGCCCCTTAGTTCCACTGAAGGGAACTCTTAAGGCGCCAGATTATCAAGATATTTTGGACAATTTCATGCCCCGACTGTGCGGGAACAGTTTGGTGATGGCCCCTTCCTGTTCCAACATGACTGCGCACCAGTGCACAAAGTGCTCAGACATTTGCGGCCATACCTCACACATGTGGTGCAAAAACCCTTCACATATGTGGGCGTGACCTACGTATGCGTAGAGGCGCTTTAACATTTATTACATTTTGTGACAGACCTAGCCGGGACACAGGCTTTTTGAGAGGACTGAGTGCGAGCCTCTTGCCGATCGATTATGGGCCCTGGATTTTAAGGGGCACAGGGTGAATGAGAACCCCACTATAATCTGTGCTAGTCAGATTCAATGCTGTATATATGTATATATAATGTGTGTTGTCTCATGCTGTTGGGACACACACTGTCAGATGCTAATGTCAATGAACTCCAGCCACCTGTCTGTTGTGTAAATGAGTCTAGTCTGGCTTGTAAGGATATTCCAAACATTGTTGTTTGTGCTAATTAACCCTTTGTTTATGTTTATGGTAATGTTTATTGAATTGTTAGTGAGCTAGGAGCCGAAAAGTCTTATCCCTCAGTCAACTAGTCTGAGTGTTGATTAGATAATTAGCTCATGCTAATTAGGTTAGGTTTTAATGTTTTGTGTGAGATCTCAAATAAAGGTCACTCCTGATGTCCTCCAAGACTGGTGTCGTCTAGATCTTGGGGGTTCCTATAGCCAGATCCATTGGACTTTACAAAAAAAAAAATCACTTTTCTTGCTATTGCAAGGAATGTAAGCATCCCTTGCGATAACAATACAGCATGACAGGTCCACCTTACGGAGAGATCTGAAAGACCCCAAATCTCTCCTCTACCCTTAAAAGCTAAAGATCAAAAAAATTTAATTAAATTTACATGTTTACATGGCTTGAGAACAGGAAGTGACGTCATGACATCACTCCGGTCCTCCAAGTGCATAAAGATCCGAGAGCAGTGGCCATCTTGCCATCTCTTATCTCATGGACAAGATACTGCTGGCGCTGGATGGTTTCTGGGGCTCAGCCATCGGTAATGTAAGCCTGGAAACTACCGGGAAATGGGGCACCTCTCCCCCTGCTTCTAAAAGTGATCCCACTTGGGAATCTGCCGCAGAGATCACTTTTATCTGAAAAACCGGCTCCCAAGGGAAAATAAAATACCAAGGTTATGGCATCTAGCTGCAGCCATAAGCCCTGTATTTAATTCATGTTAAATGCTTGAAGGTCTTAATTTCCATGTTACATTCCTTTTTTTCTGGGAATGAGTAAGGGTACTTTGTCCCCCTTATTCATTCACGTGAGGAAAGGAGTGGCCAGATTCTAATAAGCCCCCTGCCCAGAGACAACTACCAGGCCATTGTTGTAGGGATGAAGAGATGAGGCCCTTGTCCTCATTATCTGGGACAGGATGCTTTGCTTGGCCATGGGACACCCCTGGCAGAGCACTCCTCCTTCATTTTGAGGGCAAAAGTGGCCTTGGGGGGGGGGGGGAGTGTATGCTTGCCCGAATACCCCCCTCCCCTTTCCTGGACAACCAGGCTGCATGTTTGGATTAAGAGTCTGGTATCCGACATGCAGCTTCTATTGATTCCAACGGGGGTTCAGGTTTGGCATCCAAACTTCTTGACTGTTTGCCGAACTCTGATGACAAACGGAATCCAGGGCAGTTCTGCTCATTCCTACATAGGATGATGCATGCAAATGGATGCAGTCACTGTTTGCGTGACAATTTTCCGCCTGGCTCCTTCAACAAAACTCTATTGAAATATCAGCTGTTGTTGAGCCGGTCAGTGCTGACCTGTTGAATCGGCTGAAATTTGAGTGTATGACCAGCTTATCGAATGAACCCAAAGAGGTTGTGAGGTGATGCGTAGGGCCAGTGTAGCCATGGCAGTCTCTATACTCATGGTTACTGTGAACAAAGGCAAAGCTCAGATTTGTTGGCCAGATGGACCGTTCATGACCATAGAGCACTTATTATTGAGGTCACATCAGTATAGTCCGGATCGCTTTACTTCATATATCCACCGAATGCTCAGAAATGAATGACGAATGGCTCCCATGTTTCAAACATGTCATGGATATTGTGAAAAATAGAGGTATGGCTCCCCATAATAAAGAGCTTAATTTGAATCATTGATCTCCGCTCAGCTCCGAGTTACTTTTTTTTTTTTTTCCCCCCACCAGTGATTGGATTTTGTAGACGGCCTTATACGCTGGGATACGTGAATATACCGACCACCATAAAATACCGCTGACACTTATTACAAAGCAATTTGTAGACATTCAGCTGCATGCAGGACGGTACCGCTATAGAGTTCAAATGGCCATTTATTAAATTGACCCCGAGGTCAGGTTCATTTCCATCCCATAATACACCCCTATTTTAAAGAGCTTTGATTGCAAAAAAGATTCCAGGGTGACCCAGTAAGAGATAACTATGTGCCAACAAGAAAAAAACATGGCGATGAATATCTTCATATTTTATTATGTTTTTATTATTATTATTATTTTCTTAAAGGGCCAGCACTTTGGGTTTCCACACCCGCTGTGCCCATTATGAGGGGTTCCCACCATCCCTGTGCTGAGTTCCCAATTCTCTACACCTGCTGTGCCCATTATGAGGGGTTCCCACCATCCTTTTGCTGAGTTCATGGGTCTGTACATCTGATGTGCCCATTATGAGGGGTTCCCACCATCCCTGTGTTGAGTTCCCAGTTCTGTACACCTGCTGAGCCCATTATGAGGATTTCCCTCCATCTCTCCTGTGCTGAGTTCCTGGGTCTGTACACCTGCTGTGCCCATTATGAGGAGTTCTCACCATCCCCGTGCTTTGTTCACGGGTCTGTACACCTGCTGTGCCCATTATGAGGAGTTCTCACCATCCCTGTGCTGTGTTCCTGGGTCGGTACACCCGATGTGCCCATTATGAGGAGTTCTCACCATCCCTGTGCTGTGTTCCTGGGTCTGTACACCCGATGTGCCCATTATGAGGAGTTCTCACCATCCCTGTGCTGTGTTCCTGGGTCTGTACACCTGCTGTGCCCATTATGAGGAGTTCTCACCATCCCTGTGCTGTGTTCCTGGGTCTGTACACCCGATGTGCCCATTATGAGGGGTTCCCACCATCCCTGTGCTGAGTTCCCGGGTCTGTACACCTGCTGTGCCCATTATGCGGGGTTCCCACCATCCCTGTGCTGAGTTCCCAGGTCTGTACACCTGCTGTGCCCATTATGAGGAGTTCTCACCATCCCCGTGCTGTGTTCCCGGGTCTGTACACCCGCTGTGCTCATTATGAGGGGTTCCCACCATCCCTGTGCTGAGTTCCCGGGTCTGTACACCTGCTGTGCCCATTATGAGGGGTTCTCACCATCCACGTGCTGAGTTCCCGGGTCTGTACACCTGCTGTGCCCATTATGAGGAGTTCTCACCATCCCCGTGCTGAGTTCCCGGGTCTGTACACCCGCTGTGCTCATTATGAGGGGTTCCCACCATCCCTGTGCTGAGTTCCCGGGTCTGTACACCCGATGTGCCCATTATGAGGGGTTCTCACCATCCACGTGCTGAGTTCCCGGGTCTGTACACCCGCTGTGCCCATTATGAGGGGTTCCCACCATCCCTGTGCTGAGTTCCCGGGTCTGTACACCTGCTGTGCTCATTATGAGGGGTTCCCACCATCCCCGTGCTGTGTTCCCGGGTCTGTACATCCGATGTGCTCATTATGAGGAGTTCTCACCATCCCTGTGCTGAGTTCCCGGGTCTGTACACCCGCTGTGCCCATTATGAGGGGTTCATTTTGTTTATTGAAAAATCTTACAAACAACAACTTATATAGAATAAAACCATAATAAATTAATAAAACGTATTTACTAAATAATTGAATATGACTATACAAAGCAAAAGAAAAAAACAAGAACATAATAAATGGTGAAAAACAATTGCCCACAACATAATCCCTACGAGAGAACCAGACTAAGGAACCTCACCGTCACCATGCATGTAGCCTTTTATCAAAAATATATTTGATCTGAAAATCTAGTGGAGTGAAACAAGAATACAAAGAAAAGCCATACACCCCGAGATCAAAAGGCAGCAGCTACAGAGTCCTGATATTCCTCCACGCCCTTATCCAGGCCTCCTGCGGCCACCTGTCTTTCTCAAGACCCCGAATCTCCCCAACCTCACCCAGAATGTCCTGCATCACCACAGACAGGGAGGATTTTACTCTGTAAGGATACCTGAGACCGTGCACTCAATGTGAAATAACGGACTACCAAACCAAGAAAATGTTTCCAAATCATAATCTGACGAGTCTGGAAAGCCCCATACACCCACTCTGCATAACTCATATGGGGGAGGAAGGGTATACTCAGAGCCCTCCCCACCCTCTTGAGCACCTCTCAAGGGCACTGAAATAGAAAGTGATCCATGGACTCCACCACTCCTCCACACTCCACTCTCAGGCAGCCCCGATCACTCATGGAAAGAAACTTCCAGTTGCCCTTCACATATAGTTTTGCACCCTGGCACTCATCATTCATAGGTGATGCCAAACTCAACGAGTCCCACTCATCGTCATCATCTGACAGGACCCCAAACTTATTTGCCAAAGGCAAAACCTTAGGATTTAAGGTAACTGAACCCCTTTTTTTCCTTCTTTTGCCATTTCCCCTTCTATCCTCCAACCACTCCATATCATGACATATGTAGGACTTAAGCCCAGATCCCAGATAACCTTATCCTACTACCCGGGCCCAGCCCCTATAAACAAAAGACTCAACAAGGTGTGGAGTAAATCGCCAGCCGGCCTTTTATTAATAAAATATAAAATTTTATAAATAACTCTTTTAACTTTTTAACCATCACTTCAAACTCCTTTTTAACTGGGTCATTACTAGGAGAAACCACAAACCACTGGTCACTGTGACAACTAACTTGAACTTTAAACTCTTGCCTCCAGTCAGAAAAACCCCCGGCCTCGGATCAGGACCCAGCCCGTCAACAGTGACCTACCCTTTTTACCCTTCCAGGTTAAACCCCTCTTGACCTGGAAGTACACTAACCACTCCCATCCAATGGATGGGTACTACATGTTTCATACATGTACTTCTCCTTCTCCTCTTCCAGCAACCCAAAAGACTGCCTTGTCCTGGGAAACCATTGTAACCAACCCTAATAAATACCAAGCGGGTGGGTGGGAAACTATTCCTCCACCGCATGGAATTGACGTCACTTCCCCCTTCCTCCTAGTTCTTTTTTGCCTGAGTGCCCACTCCCCCTCTCTTAAAGCTCCAACATAACCCTGCTTAAATCGGCAACTGTGCAGTCCAGCACTGTCATGCTGTCCCTATGCTAAAGTCTTTCATCCTATTGCTCCGGGACTCTCTTTCTTGGACAAACGGGAATCAATAGCTTCCCCACTCCTACCCTTCCCCCCCCCCCCCCCCCCCCACTCTCCCTTACCTTATCTACCACCAGGCCAGCCTCTACACCATGTTCCCCACTCCTCTGCACCCCATGATCTTCATTAGAACCGCACTTGCCACACCTGCCCCAGCACCTCTTGCTGCCTCTGCAATTTTGGAAGACATAGACACAGAAGGATTGGACAGATTCTCAGTAAGTGATTCCGTACACACAGACTGGGAAGACACTGCACACTAGGCAAACACACAGACTAGGCCTCCACAGACATACTGGGTATCGGTACAGACTGGGGCACCACAGACTAGGAAGATACAGACATATTGGGTATTTGCATAGACTCAGATGGAATCACAGGCACTCCAGCCACTGAGCTCTGAGCATCCTCCATGTCCAGGTGGAAGAACTCTCTCATGAGCTCAATCTGGTTGTGCATTGTCTCAGGACATTGCCTGTAAGGATGTCTTGCACAGATTGCACCTTATAATGTTACAATCCTTTACCAAATGTCCTACACCTTGACACAGAGAGCACTTTGTCACCGGACAGGAGGATGCAAGATGCCCTTTATCTCCACACTTGTTGCATAGCTTTGGTTGGCCCGGGTAGAAGCTGAGGATGGCAGATACTGGATGATATTGTCAATGACCTTTAATTTTAACTGCACAGACCACCACCCTGTCCATATTCCCCGATCATCCAAAATCGTCTTGAGGGGGCTCAGGATGTCTCCATACCTCCTCAACCATACAGATAAATCCCCTTGTGGTATGGACTCATTGCGGACAAGAATTGTCACCATTTTAATGAGTGGCTGGCGTGATACAAGCTTGGGGATGAGCCCTCTCCAGTCCGGCAGGCCCCTATACACGTGCTCATATTTCTTCCAAAATATGTGTAAAGACTCCGGACAGATAAAGGACAAACCATAGGAACCAGCTGGACTGATCGGGGTGAAGATATCTGTGGGCCTAAACCCCATTTGCAGAATTTTATCCACCACTACCCATGTGGAGGAAGTCCTCCACCCTCCCATTTAAGCTGCACAACATTCCTACTTTTTAAACATTGTAGCAGCAACACCAGCATATGTTTTTCTTACAGACACATCAATTGCAGTCTTGTCCTTAGACACAATCAAACCAGCTGGCAGAGAGTCTGATTCAGCTGGGATTGCAATCTTTGAATTAACAGAGGAAGGACCCACCCTCTCCCTCTGCTCTGAACACTTAGCTTCTTTCCTGGGTTCCAGCACAGTCATGTCCACTGCAGAGTTGTAGAACTACTGCTACCAACATCTCCTCCACTATTCTTAGTAACAGCCGCTGTGTCTGGTCCAGGTAAAGTCACTGCATTGTCCATCGCGCTCCTCTCGGCAGACTGAAGCTGACAGTTATTCCCAACACTCTCACCAATTTCTTTTAAATCTGAAGGTTTGTTTTCAGCAGATAAATCAGACTATATTGTATGTTGGACATCGTCTATAGGTCTGGGCTGACTGCCTGTAGCACTACAACCCTCAGAAAGCCCATTGTCATTAAAGTTCACACCACCATCTTGCACACACACTGTACCTGCTTGCTGTGCTGTTACTTCTGCAATGTTATGGTTGATGCTGGGATGAGACTTCCCCCCCAATTGTTGCAGACTTCATGGTGGATCTTGCTCTCTCCACAGGTCTCTCTTCCACAGGGCTAGGAATGGTGTCCATATTCTCATCGTCATCTGGGGAAGCTACACCCAAAGGGGATTCCAGCTCAGTGATAAACTCCAGCATGCCAGTACCTCCCTCAACCTCCTGCTCAGATGTTCCATATAGCTGTTGGGGGGGACAGTGGCCTCCGCCATTGAGGGCTCAGCAGATGCCTGAGGCGTTGAACAGCTGGGCTCATCCTCTGGGCCCACTTTCTCACTCTCTGCTGACTCTCTCGGTACCTGCATCTCCTCACTGATTGGGTCACTTTCCATGCAGGAAGTGGCTCCTCTTCTCATTTGGCTAAACCTTTCCTTATTCCTATATTTCCCTTTAAATGTTCTCCTTCAGAGAGCTCACCAGTTCTTTCTGCTTCCGCACAGCTTGTTCCAAGTCTTTCAACTCAGGCCTCAGAGTCAGTCTCTTCTTGCTGAACACTTTGGCACAAACCAGCTTTTTCTTCTTAAATTTAGCTTCCAACACTACAAATTTCTCCTCTTCTTTCTCAATCTGCTTCAGTGTTTCAAAAATCCTCCGTCTAAAGGCAGACAGTGACCCGTCTCTCCTTCGGCCAAGCCCAGTGTCTTCCACAGGCTGAGGCCTATCCAGGGGGCCCCCGCCAGGGTCCTCCCCAGGATCCAGCACCCCTCTTGGGGCACAGAAGCAACTCTAGCCCCTGGTCCCTGGAAGCACAGGAGCATTGCCTCAGGACACTGACTGTAAGGGTGTCCCATTGCATTGCACAGATTACACCTGATAATATTACAGTCCTTTGCCAAATGCCCTATACCCTGACACAGAGAGCACTTCATCACTGGACAGGAGGCTGCAAGATGCCCTTTATCACCACACTTTTTGCAGAGCTTTGGCTGGCCCTGATAAAAGATGGTCAGCCTATCCCTCCCCAGGAAAGCTGAGGATGGCAGATGTTTGACAACATTGTCAATGACCTTTAATTTTAGCTGCACAGACTATCCCCCTGTCCATATTCCCCGATCGTCCAAAACCTTTTTTAGGGGGCTCAGGATGCCCCCAAACCTCCTCAACCATACAGACAGATCCCCTTGTGGTATAGATTCATTACGCACAAGTATTGTCACCATTTTAATGAGGGGCTGGCGCGATATAAGCTTGGGGATGAGCCCTTTCTAGTCCGGCAGGCCCCTACACACGTGTTCATACTTCTCCCAAAATATGTCCAAAGACTCCAGACAGATAAAGGACAAATCATATTCATAGGAACCTGCTGGACTGATCAGGGCGAAGCTATCTGCAGGCCTAAACCCCATCTGCAGGATTTTATCCACCACTGTCCTCCTATGTGGGGGGGTTTCCATCACCTTCCCATTTTAACTGGACAACATTCCTCCTTTTAAACAGGGAGGAAGATAGAACGTTCCCATGCTCCTTCCCTGCTTGCTCCCCCTTCCCAGATCCTGTGACAGCAACACCAGCATAAGTTTTTCTTCCACCACCAGCATTTGCAGTCTTGTCCTCAGATACATTCAAACCTGCTGGCAGAGAGTCTGAATCAGCTGAGATAGCAGTCTTCTGATTAGCAGGACCCACCCCCTCCCCCGAACACTCAGCTTCAATCCTGGGATCAAGCAGTCTTGGCTCAGTCTTGGCTGCTGTAGACTCTGTAGACTCCTGGAAAGTTGTAGCACTACCGCTCCCAGCATCTCCTCCACCATTCATAGGAACATCCGCTGTGCCTGGTCCAGGCAAAGTCTCTATATTGTCCATGGACCTTTCTGCAGACTGAAGCTGACAGTTATTAGCAGATGTTATTGCTTGATGTACATTGTCTATGGGTCTGGGCTGACTGTCTGTAGTACTACAACCCTCAGCAGGCCCATTGTCATTAAATTTCCCACCATCCTGCACACACACTGTACCTGCACCTGCTCTCTCCACAGTCTTTCTTCCATAGGACTAGGAACGGTGTCCATCTTCTCCTCACCATCCTGGGGAGCTGCATTAGGACTGGTCTCCAGTTTATTGATGAAATCCAGCATGTCAGAACCTTCAACCTCCTTCTCAGATGTTCCACATTGCTGGGGAGGGAAGGGGACAGAGGCCTCCGCCATTGGATTGAGTTGGTGATGACACTGCTGTGCTGCTTCATTGTTCTCCTCGCTGGAGGCTCTGACATAAGGAAGCAAAGCCTTGCTTCTACCAAGGTGGCTGCCGCCATACAGAGACATGGTGCAGAACACGTCATGGCAAGTCAATAATGGGGGAAAAAACAGCTACAGAGAGACCACAGGCACTATTATTCTTATGCCCTTTACCAGCATTTTTTGTGGCACAGTTAATTTCCACTGTTAAATGATGTCCTCAATTAGCAGTGGAATGCGGGGGGTTATGGCTGCGGCAATATTCCATGACCCCGCTATTATTTTCTCAGCTGGCGATTCTCTAACCACTAAAAGTGAACTGAGTGGCTGATTAGCCGCTGGATCACTTTTAGAAGGATCAATTTGCGGAAGGGGTTGTCCCCACCCTTTTCCAGTGGTTGCTGGATAATTGGTAGCTCAGAGAACCGTCAGCTGATCACAGAAATGAGCAGGGGGAAGATGGCCTCCACTCATCTCTATGATCTAGAAGGACTAGAGTGAAGTCATGACATCACTTCCGGTTCCGGCCCAATGTAAACAAGGCCATTTTTTTTAAAAGCATTAGGTCAATGCTTTACATTGTAGAGGAGAGATTTGAGATCTTATTGACCCCAGATCTTTCTGTAAAGAGGACCTGTCACAGAGATGTTTACATTCCATGTAATAGGAATAAAAGTGAGCAAATCTTTTTTTTTAAAGGGACAGTGTAAACATTAAAAAATGAATAAAATAAATAAATATTTATTTTTTATTTTTAAAGAGCCCCCACCCCCCTGTGCTCGCAAGCAGTGGTGAATGCATACGTAGGTCACAGCTATATAAGTAAAAGGTGTTAAAAACCACACATGTGAGGTATCGCTGTGAACGTCAGAGCGAGAGCAGTGACCTCCTCTGTAATTTTAAACTGGTAACCAACCTGTAGAAATTTTTAACATGTCACCTATGGCTATTATCATAGTTTTGCGCCATTTTACAAGCACATTTTAAACCATTACATGTTGGATATCTATTTGCATTGCATAACATCATCTTTCAGATTGTACTATAAAAAAATAAATTATAGATTGTGGGGTTTTTCTTTTGTGCTGGCAGGGAGATCAATGTGCCGGGGCTATATATATGCTATAGTACCAAAAGTATTGGGACACCTTCCTTTACACGCACATGAAAACACACTGGAACTAAGGGGCCAAGCCTAACCCCTGAGAAACAGCCCCACACCATAATCCCCCCCTCCACCAAATGATTTGGACCAGTGCACAAAGCAAGGTTCATAAAGACATGGATGAGCGAGTTTGGGGTGGAAGAACTTGACTGGTCAACTCAATACCTTTGGGATGAATTAGAGTGGAGACTGCAAGCCAGGCCTTCTCGCCCAACATCAGTGCCTGATCTCAGGAATGTGTTTCTGGAAGAATGGTCAAACATCCCATAGACACACTCCTAAACCTTGTGGACAGCCTTCACAGAAGAGTTGAAGCTGTTATAGCTGCAAAGGTTGGGCCAACTCAATATTGAACCCTACCGACTAAGACTGGGTGGGATGCCATTGAAGTTCATGTGCGTGTATAGGCAGGCATCCCAATACTTTTGGTAATATAGTAAATATGTAGACCAGGGGTCTCAAACTGGCGGCCCTCCAGCTGTTGTGAAAATACAAGTCCCCTCTGCGTGTGGGAGTCATGCTTGTACCTGACAGCCTTGCAACAGCTGGAAGGCTGCCAGTTTGAGACCCTTGATGTAGACAAACACATGTATGTTTGAGCTTTGAGGTGCACACCCTAATGCAATAGGCTGCGCACACCAATGGCCCACTGCCAGACTTTCTTTTGGGGCATAGTCCATTTCTTCTTTAAATTAATAATCTGTAGAAAACATGTAAAGGTTTGAATATACTTTTTTTTTTCTAAGAGAGTTTAAACTGACTTTTCTGTTTCTTCCTACAGCTCCCTGTCATGGGAGGGGCTTTTATGGATTCACCCAATGAGGAATTCGGAACAGAGTATTCCATATTTAACTCTTCTGCCAACGTCCACGCGGCCTCCATCATCGCCCAAAGCCCCCCCGAAGAACCCGCCCGCTCCTCCAACGACGCCATCTTGCTATGGATTGCCATCATCGCCACCATCGGGAACATTGTTGTGGTTGGCGTTGTCTACGCCTTCACTTTCTAAGAAGACGAGAATGCCAGACGCTCCAAGAGACAAACACTATTTTTTATTTATGTACATACCGCGTTCATTATTTAAACCCTGTCAGACCTAAAAAAGAAAATGAACATGAAACATTTAATGCTCGGGAACGACTGTTCATTGTGAAGTGTAAATAATCTAAAACGCGCGGCGGTCACACTCTGCGGAGCCCAGGGGGTACCGGCCGCTTCCTTGCCTACAGAGATGGAAAAAGCTGCTGTAATTTACATGCAAACATCAGAAGGCTGAAAAATGACTGCCACCTCCGTTCTGGTTGTATTACGGCTCTAATACTGATGGTCCAGAAGATGGAAAAGAAATGCCCTGAAGGAGCCAGCTGACAATTTGTGCATGTGGCGGGAAAAAATAATAATTGATGGCAGTCCGGAAAGATGCTTTATTATGAAAGATCTGCAACTCTCAATATATTTGCAAACTTTTCTTTTTTTTTTTGTGTTATTGGGCATTTTTCTCCAGAACTCCAGTCACTTGTGACCACTTGCAACTGACATGCAGTTTAGAAACGTGCAAATTGCTGAATCATTACTTATTTCTGTAACCGTCTTAAAGTGGACCTGTGCTTTGGCCATGCAAGTAAAATCAACAGATTGACTCAACTGCCGCCCTTCTCAGATGCTTCTATTGACCTTCCTTTTGATCCCCTGCCACTCCATTTGGCCACCTGGAGCAAGGAGAAGACTAAGGCCATCCATACATGGTTCAAATTGCAACTAGTTCAGCAGGAACCGGCTAAGATTCAAACCGTTAATGAGAAGGCTGAAGGTAGCAAGTTGATCGATCAACTTGGGTACAACCAGCCTCCCGGTTTCTGTAACCGTCTTAAAGTGGACCTGAGCTTTGGCCATGCAAGTCAAATCAACAGATTGACTCAACTGCCACCCTTCCCAGATGCTTCTATTGGCCTTCAATTTGATCCCTTGCTTCCTGGAGCAAGGAGAAGACTAAGGCCATCCATACATGGTTTGAATCTCAGTCGGGTTAGCAGGAACTGGCTAAGATCTGAACCGTTAATAGGCAGGCTGAATGTAGCAAGTTGACCGATCAGCTTGGGTACAACCAGCCTCCCGGTTTCTCTTGCAATTATAATCACTGTCTTCTCCCAACGGCAGTGGCCCCCCCCCCCCCCCCCCCACTGGGAGTAGACAATGGACCAGCAGGAGGAATTACCGTATCAACACTATTGGCAGGGATCCTCAAACTATGGCCCTCCAGCTGTTGCAAAACTACACATCCCATGAGGCATTGTGCAACTCTGACATTCACAGGCATGACTAGGCATGATGGGAATTGTAGTTCCTGAACAACTGGAGGGCCATAGTTTGAAGACCCATGCTATTGGTGTTGATGGGGGAATGGAGCGAATTTTTTTCTTGCAACCCATAGTTGCAGGAAAGAAATTTGCTCCATGTATGGCCTGCCTTAGGCCCCATTCAGACCTCATGCAGCGGGAACGAGTGTTCCCGCTCGCAATTTTTGAAGCACATAGGGCAGCCCATTCACTTCAGTAGGCTGCCTTGTGTGCGTTTGTCATCCAAACGAAGTTTCTGTCCATTTTTTGGGGCGACAAGTTTAAACGTGTGTTTTGCCATGAATTGCCACATGATTCTATCATGTGACAATCATGACAGAATTGCACCATGTTTTTGGAGTGCCATGAAAGAATAATGGCAGGCAAAACGCACGGCACACTTCCTGCCGCGATTTGGAATCGTAGGCAGTATTGTGGCGATCCTGCCCATGATTTAAAATTGCCTTATGCCCCGTACACACGAGAGGGATTAATGCCCCGTACACACGAGCGGACTTTTCGACATCCAAACTCCGACGGACTGAGTCCGGCGGACTATCCGATCGTGTGTGGGCTGCAACGGACTTTAGCGAAGCTAAAGTCTGACGGACTTTAGAAATGAAGCATGCTTTAAATTTTCCCGACGGAACTCCGCCGGACCCGGTCCCCTTTGAAAAATCCGCTCGTGTGTGTGCTACTCCGACGGACTAAAACCGACGCTAGGGCAGCTATTGGCTACTGTCTAGGAACTTCCTACGTCGAATCCAGTCGTACGTCATCACGTTCGACTCCGTCGGAGTTTGGTGTGATGGTGTGTGGTCAAGTCCGTTCGGTCGAAAAGTCCGCCAGAACTCCGTCGGAACTCCGGCGGAACTCCGGCGGAACTCCTTTGGAGGTCTGTCAGACTTAATCCCTCTCGTGTGTACGGGGCATTAGTCTGACAGACCTCCAAAGGAGTTCCGCCGGAGTTCCGCCGGAGTTCCGACGGAGTTCTGGCGGACTTTTCGACCGAACGGACTTGACCACACACCATCACACCAAACTCCGACGGAGTCGAACGTGATGACGTACGACTGGATTCGACGTAGGAAGTTCCTAGACAGTAGCCAATAGCTGCCCTAGCGTCGGTTTTAGTCCGTCGGAGTAGCACACACACGAGCGGATTTTTCAAAGGGGACCGGGTCCGGCGGAGTTCCGTCGGGAAAATTTAAAGCATGCTTCATTTCTAAAGTCCGTCAGACTTTAGCTTCGCTAAAGTCCGTTGCAGCCCACACACGATCGGATAGTCCGCCGGACTCAGTCCGTCGGAGTTTGGATGTCGAAAAGTCCGCTCGTGTGTACGGGGCATAATGTGAACTCCGACCCCATGGGATAGCACTGGAGTTTTAGCAACCAATGGCCAAGCATCAGGACTATAATATGGACTGAATGGGAGGGAGTCACATTCCTCCCATACTTGCGAGTATTGGGTATTTTCTATACACTCCCTGTGGCTGGATGGAGTGGCGGTAATGCAAAGCCAAGATGTAAAGATGGATAGGGGACCCCGCATAGGCCAAGTACAGAAAATGGACCCATCAGAGAAACATAAGCTGACAGTACTAAAGGAAAACGGTTTCTTATGTCTATTCTTTAAAAAAAAACCTTTTTATATCTAATATTATATATATAAATATATATCAATGACCCCTCTAATAATGGAGGAGCCATTGCAAGGAGTCAATTAGTTTTGTGTGTAAAATTCACCTTGAGCTCTTTATTCAACAGAATTTTTTTTAAACTGACTGTCCTGCCAAATACTCAACAGTGTGTTTAGCCAGCCTTATGAGCCAGGTTTCTGTACCATACAGTAAAGTCAGCACCTCCATTGCATTGAAAACTGAATCCTGAGATTTAAAAAAAAAAAAACCTTACATTACACCCTCCTTATATTGCAAAAGATAAATGCTTTTTAACTCTCTTGTTACCAGAGCTGTTTTTGAGGGGGGGGGGGGGGGTATGCACACATGTTTAAAAAAACAATTTCAGTACTGAGGATCACTTAAAATCCCCCAAAATATTGTAGATTTTTTGAAAGCAGAGACCCTTAAGAATAATATGGTGGTGGTTTCACACAACGTTAGAGCAATGGTTTATTAAATGCAAAATTTCAGTAAACAATATATATATATATATATATATATATATATATATATATCAAAGTACATTTTTGGGCACGCAATCAGAATTTAGTATCCAAGTTTATGGTAAAATATAAAACATGAGGTTAGGACAGTGATGGACCCCCATACTCAAGATGAATCTGTCCACCATAAATGCTTCCTTAGTCCGTAACCACACGATCCAAGGTCCCCTAGAGCATCCAGTCATTAGCCGTAACTCAATGTAGGGTGAAAACAACAGACTGTTTATTGAAACAGGTACAGACCGAAAAAAACACTCAGGGGCAATGCCCCCTCCCTTGGATTCAGGGCAGGGAAAACTGTCCAGTCAGCAATAAGGAACACGTAGGTATTCAAACATTTGAACAATAGACCACCTTATCATCAGGGAGGGCTGTTGGAGAAATTGCCCCCCCTCCCCTCTCTACCTTGCCCCAGTTTACATGTCAGGAACACCTATACAAACATCCATCCCATAACACACTTCTCCTAAGGCAGACACAAGAGAACAATGGGACATGGCCACACCCCAAACGATCCCAGCAAAGAGTCCCCAACCACATGAGACAACATACAATATATACAGTACATGTATACAACATTCCAGTGTGGCTGTACAATGAGTCTGACTAGCACAGATCAGACTTGGGTTTTCGGTCACCCTGTACTCCTAATAGACACAGGGTGACTTCCACATAGGTGGGCCCGGGGGAGCTGCACAAGGAGTTTCCAGACATCTCCAAGGTAAGCTGGGTTCAACAAGCGTCCCACCCAAAGTGACTCCTCTCACAATGACGAGTAGATAGATTCTCTACACATCAAGCCTTAAAATTGCATGCACCTGTGAAACGGCAACAAACTTTAGTACCCAAAACATCCCAAAGTTTTTTCCATTTTTTTTTTTCTTCTATTAAACTTTAGTTTCCTCTTTATGTCTCACCTGCTTTCCATTGAAGCTAATGGAGCTAGGGCTGGTGCAAGGATTTTTGACACCCCAGACGAAACCTAATTTTGCCGCCCCCCCCATTGGCTCCGCCCCTGAATCCACCCTCTTTGCCCGAGCATCAGTGTAACAGAAGGCGGCACTAGAGGAAGCATGCGGCTGCAGTAGAGAACACTGATCATAGAGGCGATCAGGGGATGTTTGCTTCCGTTCCATCAGGACATGTCCTCCAGTGCTGTGCCTCTATAATGACAATACAGAGAGGCTGCCTGAGTAACATGTAGCAGAGGCATCCCCTGCATCCCCTTAGATGTGCGCGATTTATCCCAGCAGCGCCCACTAGAGGTTATAATATTTATTACAGAGGTATTTAGAATCCAGCATCAATAGTGCAGAGATGGGGAGTAGGGAAACCAGCCACGGGCGCCTTAGGCAGCAGTACACCCTAGGCGGCTGCCTAGTGTTCTATTGAGTTGAGGTCAGGACTCGGTGCAGGCCAGTCAAGTTGCTCCACCCCAAACTCGCTCATCCATGTCTTTATGGACCTTGCTTTGTGCACTGGTGGGAAGTCATGTTGGAACAGGAAGGGGCCATCCCCCAACTGTTCCTACAAAGTTGGGAGCATGAAATTGTCCAAAATGTCTTGGTATGCTGACATTAGAGCGGAGACTGTGAGCCAGGCCTTCTTGTCCAACATCAGTGTCTGACTTCACAAATGCACTTCTGGAAGAATTGTCAAACTTTCCCATAGACACCCTCCTAAACTTCGTGGACAGCCTTCCCAGAAGAGTTGAAGCTGTTATAGCTGCAAAGGGTGGGTCAACTCAATATTGAACCCTACGGACTAAGACTGGGATGCCATTAAAGTTCATGTGTGTAAAAGCAGGCATCCTAACACTTTTGGTAATATGGTATATATATATATATATATATATATATATATATATATATATATTTTTTTTTTTTTTTTTTTTTTTTTCATATAATACATTTTGACTTTTTTGAGTTTTGAGCATTGAGTCTGTATGCTTAGGTGTCATCCTATAAAGTCTCTGGTTTTTACCTTGTATTTCTGGATGGTGGCAGTCTAGGTCAGGGGGTCTCCAAACTTTGTAAACAAAGGGCCAGTTTACTGTCCTTCAGACTTTAGGGGGGCCAGACTGTGGCCAGAGGGAGTAGAAAAGATCCCAACATTAGTGGTAAAGAGAATTGCCCCATGTCAGTGGGGGGAATTGTGCCCTATAATTGATGTCATTGGGAGAAATTGTGCCCCATCATTGGTGTCAGTGGAGGGAATAGTTCCTCATCCTTGGTGTCAGTGGGAGGAATAGTGCCCCATCCTTGGTGCCAGTGAGAGGAATTGTACCCCATCATTGGTGTCGGTGGGGGGAATTGTGCCCAATCATTGGTATCAGTGGGTTGAATAGTGTCCCATCATTGGTGTCAGTGGGGGGAATTGTACCCCATCATTGGTACCACTGAGAGGAATAGTTCCCATTGTTGGTGTGGGTGGGAGAAATTGTGCCTCGTGGTTGGTGTTGGTGGGGGGAATTGTGGCCCATCATTGGTACCACTGAGAGGAAAAGTTCCCCATCATTGATGTCAGTGGGGGGAATTGTGCCCCATCGTTGGTACAGTGTGAGAAATAGTTCCCCATTGTTGGTGTCGGTGGGAAGAATAGTGCCCCATTGTTGGTGTCGGTGGGAAGAATAGTGCCCCATTGTTGGTGTTGGTGGATTAAATAGTTTCCCAAAGGACAGATGAAAGCAAGCAAAGGGCTTAAGTTTGGAGACCGCTGCTCTAGGGCATTAGTTGAGGATCACTCCACCTCTATTATTTCTCGCTTTTGAATCTATTGATTTTTTTTTTTTCTTTAGGGATAAATATTAGGACAAAATATTTCTTAGTTTTATGTCAGATCGGAGTTCAGCCTTAAGAAAACTTTGGTGGGCATTTTGCATTCTTCATCATTACTCACCACAGTTTGACCTCTAATTAAAATATTCACAAAGTGGATACATTTTATTCCATTTATTTTTCTCTATTTTTTCCTGTTTTTTAACAAACATTTTCAAAACAGAACCTTTTTTTTTCCCCCTTTATATCCTCTCGGAAAGGGTAATGATGTAGGTCTCCAGCTGTACGCCACAGGAAAAATAAAACAAAACATGTGTCAGGCTTTAATTAGCTAATAATCTGTTTTTTTTTTTTAAAAGCAGGCTTTAATAAACAAAAGGGCAAACGGAGGAGCAGTTCATTTCTGCTAAACTAATCTGTATAATTCATCAAAAGCTTCATTAAAGTTTGATCGACTTTTCTTTACTCTCTCGTATAGTTTAAAATCCAGTTTCTTTGCAAAGTAATGAAATTGTTGCAGATTTTAAAAATAGGATTTTGACTTATTCAAAAAATAAAAAAAGAACGGTATATTTTTGGCAAATGCATATTTTGAGTTTTTTTTTTTTTCCATCGTAGTATTTACCTTAAAGAGTAACTCCACTTGTGCTTCGAAAAAAAAATAAACATTTCTCTCTGGGCGATTGATGTACAAAGTCTACTGAGAGAGTTCAAAATCTTTTAATATTAGTGTCACGTCATAACAAAAGGATATTAAGCACTTCAGCCCTGGAAAATTTGGCTGCTGAATGACCGGGCCATTTTTTGTGATTCGGCGCTGCGTCACTTTAACTGACAATTGCGCGGTCGGACGACGTTGCAACCCAAACAAAATAGATTTTCCCACAAATAGAGCTTTCTTTTGGTGGTATTTGATCACCTCTGAGGTTTTTATTTTTTGCGTTATAAACAAAAAAAAAATTAGGGACAATTTCGATTTTTTTTTTTTACACTGTACTAAATATCCCTCAGAAAATAAAGTCAGAAAGGCCGATTTAATCATACTTACCTAGGTGGATGCAGTATCCGTTCCCCCGGGGGCGATGAAGTGGTTACGTATGTTACCAAGGGAGTTACCAATCATACTTACCTAGGTGGATGCAGTATCCGTTCCCCCGGGGGCGATAAAGTGGTTAAGTGTGTTACCAAGGGAGTGATTCTAACTGTGGGGGGCTACCTCGGACATGACAGGGAGCAGTAGATCTCTGTCATTACATCGGCACTTCCCCGGTCTACCTCTACACAGAGCAATCGCAGGCCGCCGGAGAACATTACGTTTCCAGGACCCGCGGGCGTGTGCGCTCGCCCAAAAGGTGGCAGATTTAAAAGGGACCTACCTGTATGCTCATTTGACTGCCTGTGCCATTCTGCCAATGTAAATCTTTGTGCGGCGGTCGGCAAGTGGTTAAAAGAGAAGTATGTGATTTTTTTTCTTTTTAATCATACTTACCTAGGTGGGTGCAGTATCCCCCCCCCCTCCCCCCACCACCACCACCGGCTCTGAGGATGAGAAGCGATCAAACACCGCTGATCGCACGGTTCACAGAGCTCCCTGAGCAGAGAGCTGATGACTGTCAGTCTCTGACTCTCTGCCCCCCCCCCCCCACGCATGCTCACCGGAGCGCTGGGATGTGGAGGGGATGGGAGCAGCTGGCTCAGGCTCTCAGAGAGGCTGAGCTGGGTTTCCGGTCCAGGCATGTGATTGGATCCCAACCATATAGTCTTTCCCCAGCCTGGACAGGCTCTGTGAAATCAGCCGACAGCGGGCTATCTGCTGTAAACGGTCATTGGAGTGCAGAAGGAGCTGCACTACTGTGATGCACAGGAGAAGTACAGTCAAACAAACTTTGGCTGTACTTCTCCTTTAAATATCCAACACATTTTGGGGGATCAAAGATCTCCTCCTTCAGGGCTATAAAACAGCTATGGAAATGTTGTAAACATATTGTGGAGACAGTAGAGCATCAAGGACGCATCCATCTGCCTAAGGCCTCATGCACACGAGACGCAGATGAAACCTCTGTTAAAAAAAAGCTGAAACGCGCGTTTAGAAACGCGCGTTTTGCCGCGTTTGCATGTCGCGTTTAGACGCGTTTAGACGCGTTTGCGTTTAGACGCGTTTATAAAGATAACATCATGTAGACCCTCCCCAAGCTCTCAAAGCATTTTTTTTAACTATTTCTGCTATTTTGATCAGAGTGAGCAGCAGCAGCATAGAGAGCAGTTGTACACTTGCATTTTCCATGTCACTTGCCACGGCACCTGCCACAAGTTGTGGATTGTCCACTTGCCACGTCACTTGCCACAAGTTGGGAATTGTCCACTTGCCACATCACCTGCCACGTCACCTGCCACAAATTGTGGATTGTCCACTTGCCACGTCACTTGCCACATCACCTGCCACGTCACTTGCCACGAGATGTGGATTGTCCACTTTCCACGTCATCTGCCATGCCACCTGCCACAAGCTGTGGATTGTCCACTTGCCACGTCACCAGCCACATCACCTGCCACAAGTTGTGGATTGTCTACTTGCTGCGTCACTTGCCACATCACCTGCCACGTCACTTGCCACGTCACCTGCCACAAGTTGTGGATTGTTCACTTGCCACGTCACCTGCCACGTCACCTGCCACAAGTTGTGGATTGTCCACTTGCCACGTCACTTGCCACAAGCTGTGGATTGTCCACTTGCCACGTCACTTGCCGTGTCACCTGCCACGTCACTTGCCACGTCACCTGCCACAAGTTTTGGATTGTCCACTTGCCACGTCACTTGCCACGTCAGCTGCCACGAGATGTGGATTGTCCACTTTCCACGTCATCTGCCATGCCACCTGCCACAAGCTGTGGATTGTCCACTTGACACGTCACCAGCCACATCACCTGCCACAAGTTGTGGATTGTCCACTTGCCACGTGACTTGCCACATCACCTGCCACGTCACTTGCCACATCACCTGCCACAAGTTGTGGATTGTCTACTTGCCGCGTCACTTGCCACTTCACCTGCCACGTCACTTGCCACGTCACCTGCCACAAGTTGTGGATTGTTCACTTGCCACGTCACCTGCCACGTCACCTGCCACAAGTTGTGGATTGTCCACTTGCCACGTCACTTGCCACAAGCTGTGGATTGTCCACTTGCCACATCACTTGCCACGTCACCTGCCACGTCACTTGCCACGTCACCTGCCACAAGTTTTGGATTGTCCACTTGCCACGTCAGCTGCCACGTCACTTGCCACATCACCTGCCACGTCACCTGCCACAAGTTGTGGATTGTCCACTTGCCACGTCACTTGCCACATCACCTGCCACGTCACTTGCCACGAGATGTGGATTGTCCACTTGCCATGTCACTTGCCACGTCAGCTGCCACGTCACTTGCCACGTCAGCTGCCACGTCACTTGCCACAAGATGTGGATTGTCCACTTGTCACATCACCTGCCACATCACTTGCCACATCACCTGCCACAAGTTGTGGATTGTCCACTTGCCACGTCACTTGCCACATCACCTGCCACGTCACTTGCCACAAGATGTGGATTGTCCACTTTCCATGTCACCTGCCATGCCATCTGCCACAAGTTGTGGATTGTCCACTTACCACGTCACCAGCCACATCACCTGCCACAAGTTGTGGATTGTCCACTTGCCACACCACTTTCCACGTCACCTGCCACGTCACCTGCCACAAGATGTGGATTGTCCACTTGCCACGTCACCAGCCACATCACCTGCCACAAGTTGTGGATTGTCCACTTGCCACGTCCCTTGCCACGTCCCCTGCCACGTCACCTGCCACAAGTGGATTGTCCACTTGCCACATCACTTGCCACATCACCTGCCACATCACCTGCCACAAGTTGTGGATTGTCCACTTGCCACGTCACCTGACACAAGTTGTGGATTGTCCACTCGCCACGTCACTTGCCACATCACCTGCCACAAGTGGATTGTCCACTTGCCACGTCACTTGCCACGTCCCCTGCCACAAGTGGATTGTCCACTTGCCACGTCACTTGCCACGTCACCTGCCACAAGTTATGGATTGTCCACTTGCCACGTCACATGCCAGTCACCTGCCACAAGTTGTTGATTTTCCACTTGCCACGTCACCTGCCAAGTCACTTGCCGCGTCACCTGCCAGGTCACTTGCCACGTCACCTGCCACAAGTTGTCTATTGTCCACTTTCCACGTCACTTGCCACTTCACCTGCCACGTCACTTGCCACAAGTTGTGGATTGTCCACTTGCCACATCACTTGCCACCTGCCATGTCACTTGCCACAAGTTGTGGATTGTCCACTTGCCACGTCACTTGCCACAAGTTGTGCATTGTCCACTTGCAATTGCAATTGTTTAAAATATTTTTCTAATGGTTTTTCATCATTTGCAATCATTTTTGAGATTTTTAATGTAAAAAAAAAGGTCACCTTTAAAAACGCATATAAACGCAAACGCGGCTAAACGCGGTAGCGGCGTTTTGCCGCGTTTTACCGCGTTTTGCCGCGTTTTGCGTCTGAAACGCAGAAATTTTTGTTTCTGAACGCATTTTTTTGCTTCTGGAAAAACGAGATTAAACGCAACTGCATATAAACGGAAAAAAACGAGACTGTGTGCATGGACACATAGGATAACATTGAATGAGTTCAGGTGCAGTTGAAAAAACTGTCCAACTGCATCTGAACGCGCGTTTAACTGCGTCTCGTGTGCATGAGGCCTAAATCTTAATTTTAAGGGCTTTTCTTGCTCAAGTCTTTTTTTTTTTTTAAACAAAAACAAAAAACAGATGCAACACGTGGGTTTCCCTCCAAACATACAATTCTGGATGACTGCACACCCGTGGATCTTCAAATGAAAACTTTGTTGTATAACTACAAATGCATAAGAGCACCATATGTGCAATAGCGGGGCAGGGACAGATGGTTCACGCGTTTCACACTCTTCTTTTGACGAAGCATTGTGAAGAGCATAAAATGCGTGAAATATCCATCCCTCCCCCGCACTTGCATATGTGGTGTTTTATGCATTTGTAGTAATATAATAACGTTTTAATTCGAAGATCCACGGGTGTGCAGCCATCCAGAATTTGAGTGACACAGTGCAGAACTGGGCTTGCACCCCGTATTGTATCGTAGAAGTATCTGATAGTTCCGACTTACCTGCAGCAGCAGAAATTTGTGCACATGGGTTTCTCTTGCTGTTTTTTCAGCATTTCTCTGCCACAAAACCAATGTACATCAACCTTTTTGGCTAATACTTGCTGCTATGGTCTCAATTCTTAGGCCCTGCCACCCTTGCCCGTTTCCTCCAGACAGACTCAGTGCATGCACCTAGCAGATCTCTGCTGCACTGACTCCCACCTACCTCCTAGGTAGAGCCCTCCTGACTTCTGTGTGGAGACCTCCTCTGTCCACCCGGATGGAGCCCTGAACACTAGTTGCCAGGGTGGAGCCCTCCTGACTTCTGTGTGGAGACCTCCTCTGTCCACCCGGATGGAGCCCTGAACACTAGTTGCCAGGGTGGAGCCCTCCTGACTTCTGTGTGGAGACCTCCTCTGTCCACCCGGATGGAGCCCTGAACACTAGTTGCCAGGGTGGAGCCCTCCTGACTTCTGTGTGGAGACCTCCTCTGTCCACCCGGATGGAGCCCTGAACACTAGTTGCCAGGGTGGAGCCCTCCTGACTTCTGTGTGGAGACCTCCTCTGTCCACCCGGATGGAGCCCTGAACACTAGTTGCCAGGGTGGAGCCCTCCTGACTTCTGTGTGGAGACCTCCTCTGCCCACCCGGATGGAGCCCTGAACACTAGTTGCCAGGGTGGAGCCCTCCTGACTTCTGTGTGGAGACCTCCTCTGTCCACCCGGATGGAGCCCTGAACACTAGTTGCCAGGGTGGAGCCCTCCTGACTTCTGTGTGGAGACTTCCTCTGTCCACCCGGATGGAGCCCTGAACACTAGTTGCCAGGGTGGAGCCCTCCTGACTTCTGTGTGGAGACCTCCTCTGTCCACCCGGATGGAGCCCTGAACACTAGTTGCCAGGGTGGAGCCCTCCTGACTTCTGTGTGGAGACTTCCTCTGCCCACACGAATGGAGCCCTGAACACTAGTTGCCAGGGTGGAGCCCTCCTGACTTCTGTGTGGAGACTTCCTCTGTCCACCCGGATGGAGCCCTGAACACTAGTTGCCAGGGTGGAGCCCTCCTGACTTCTGTGTGGAGACCTCCTCTGTCCACCCGGATGGAGCCCTGAACACTAGTTGCCAGGGTGGAGCCCTCCTGACTTCTGTGTGGAGACTTCCTCTGCCCACACGAATGGAGCCCTGAACACTAGTTGCCAGGGTGGAGCCCTCCTGACTTCTGTGTGGAGACCTCCTCTGTCCACCCGGATGGAGCCCTGAACACTAGTTGCCAGGGTGGAGCCCTCCTGACTTCTGTGTGGAGACCTCCTCTGCCCACCCGGATGGAGCCCTGAACACTAGTTGCCAGGGTGGAGCCCTCCTGACTTCTGTGTGGAGACCTCCTCTGCCCACCCGGATGGAGCCCTGAACACTAGTTGCCAGGGTGGAGCCCTCCTGACTTCTGTGTGGAGACCTCCTCTGTCCACCCGGATGGAGCCCTGAACACTAGTTGCCAGGGTGGAGCCCTCCTGACTTCTGTGTGGAGACTTCCTTTGTCCACCCGGATGGAGCCCTGAGCACTAGTCACCTCTCTAACAAAAGCCCCTTCCACAACTTCACCACCAATGTGCTGGTTGTCCACAAAACCTGGACCTAGGACTGGAAACTTCACCCATCCCAAGTCTCTACAAAGTCTTTAGGCTCCAGGACCCAAACTAGGCTTTACCAGTCTCTGGAGGAAACTGAAAATAGAGTTTCCTCAATAGAACACCAGCAGCCTGGTGCCCTTCAATCTCGTTAGGTGAAACAAAACCTTTTTTCACACCATGGCCGCTGTCACAGTATGAATTCCTTTATTGGTTCAATTAATAATATATTAATTCATATATAAATATGGCACTAACTGACTAAATGCATTGTAAACAGAAGACACTTATGAAAACTATTTAGTATAACTGTATTAATACAGACTCATAAATTACATAATGGAAGCAGATCACCATTATGTAATATGGTGGAGCCCTTGTGTCAACACTACTGAACACCTTTTGGGGTGAACATCTGTTGTAGGAGAGGTCTTCTCATCCAACTTGACCTCACAAATACCCTTTAGGCTGAAATGAGCACAAATCCTCAGTCACACTTCAAAAAATTGTGAGGGAAGCTTTCCCAGAAGAGTGGAGCCAGCTCCAATCAGACATGGTTTGACCAGTTTGGCGTAGAGGAAATGACCTCAACCCTATTGAACACCTTTGGGATGAATCAGAAGACCCATTGTGAACCAGATCTTTTCATCCAACATCAATACCTGACTTCACAAATGGGCACAAATTCCCAGAGATCCTCCCAAATCTTTTTGAAGCTTTCACAGAAAAGTGATTACCTACAATGAAGAAAAGTCCATATTCAAGGTCATGGTTTTGTAAAGGGATGTCCAACAAGCTCATATAGGTGTGGTGGTCAGGTATCCACAACCCGTGGTCATAATGGAAGCAGATCTCCATTATGTAACATGGTGGAGACCTTGCCTCAACCCTACTGAGCACCTTTTGGGATGAATTGGAACATCCGCTGTAAGCCAGGTCTTCTCATCCAACCTGACCTCACAAATGCCCTTTAGGCTGAATGAGCAAAAATCCCCAGACGCGTTCCAAAATTTTGAGGATAGCCTTCCACAAAAAGCGTAGTCAGCTCCATAAAGACATGGTTTGACCAGTTTGGTGTGGAGGAACTTGAGAGTCCTGACCGCAACCCTACTGAACACCTTTGGGTTGAATTGAAATGTCCATTGTGAGCCAGGTCTTCTCATCAGACATCAGCACCTGACCTCACAATTGGGCACAAATTCCCAGAGACCCTCAGAAATCTTGTTGAAGCTTTCCCAGAAGAGTGATTAGCTTCAATGAAGGTAACTCTATATTCAAGGCCGTGGTTTTGTGATGGAATGTCCAAGGAGCTCATATACGTGTGATGGTCAGGTGTCCACAAACTTTGGTCATATATCACTTCAGTATCACTTCAGATTTCCTGCAAGTACGTCTTCTATCTTGTTGCATCATAATTCAGCTTTGCTGTTACTAAAGCAGTTTGGTAAACTCTTCTGGTAAGGAGCAAAGAAGCCCCCAGGAGACAGAAGAATATAGAATATCAGTTTTGGCTGCTGTTGCCCTTTAGTGTGTTTAGATGTATAATTATTAGCTTCAGGAAAGCCCATGGAAGTCAACGGGTAAAAGTAATCTAAATGCATAAAAATGGCTACCCTACATGGAGCCTTTCATATTTAATTCATAGGGAAATCAATATTATTAAGCAACTTACAAGTCATCATTAGTGAACAGGTGCCTTAGGGTGTTCAGTGTAATATGCTTTTGTCAAAATTTTGGCAAGTGTAATTATTTATATAACAGATTGAGAAAAAAATAATAAAATAACATATACGTACTAAATGTGTAGATACATTTTTAAAGCTAGATTTAATTTTACTGACAAATAATGGTGAAGGGCTACAAAAAAAAAAAAAAAAAATAAAAAGAGACAGGCAATTGGGGAGGTTCTAGGCCAGTGATGGTGAACCTTGGCACCCCAGATGTTTTGGAACTACATTTCCCATGATGCTCATACACTCTGCAGTGTAGTTGGGCATCATGGGAAATATGTTCCAAAATATCTGGGGGGGCCAAGGTTTGCCATCACTGTTCTAGGGGGTCTATAAGCCCATGGCAATTAACTAAGTTCAAGATAGATTTTGGTTGGCCTTCCTCTAGGAAGTGAACTACCCAATGTTATTATTGTATTTGTACTCTTACATTGATTGATATACATTTTTACAACATCCTTCAAATGTTTCATATATATATATATATATATATATATATATATATATATATATATATATATATATATATATATATATATATATATAATATATAATATATATATATATATATATATAATATAATATAAAATATATATATATATAATATATATATATTTATTATATTATATTATATTATATATATATATCAGAGTCGGACACCTCTGCTGTGTCTTTCACTTCCTTTAGAGATTCACATCCGATGTGGTACTCCTGTTTCCACCAGATATGTGTAACAAAATATTGGAGATGCAATCTCAGTTTCTGTTCAAAAGAATTTTACTTCAATCTTCATGCATATACAAGACTGCACAGTTTTCGGACAGGAACTCCGTCCTTCGTGCATCCCTCTCTACATGCAACTTGATAAAGGACGGAGTTCCTGTCCAAAAACTGTGCAGTCTTGTATATGCATGAAGATTGAAGTAAAATTCTTCTGAACAGAAACCGAGATTGCATCTACAATTTTTTTAGTATTATAATATATCATTTGATATACACCATTTATAGGATTTCATTTCTCACTGAAAGTTTGTCTTGGTTAGATTAATGTACGGTAGCTTTTTGTTTTGGATTCAGAAGGGAATGTTTAGAACCTCTGGTTTATTTTTTTTTAATTTTTTTATTCATTTTGTTTTGTTTTTTTGCTTGTAACCAATTAGAGAGATTTCCTTTAAATTTTTGTCTTGAAGTCATAATAGTAAATGAATTGAAAATGTTTAAAAATATGGGGAAATTCCATCAAAACCTTTTTTCTTTTTTTTTCTTTTTTACTAAAACAGGTGACCCCAATAGAAGATTTCCTGTTCTTGTGACCCCCTTAAACATTTTAGTGTTACTGGCCTAGTGACAATAGTCATTTAAATTGAACAGAGCAAGTAGACTCTCACAGACAGCAATAAAAAATATTATATGGAAATAAAGTATGGGAGGTGCCAAGCCATAGGGGGTCATAATTCTTTTTTTCAGGGCTTTGGTTAATTGCGCGGGAGCAATCTTGACATTATTTTTAAGAATTTTTTTGTTATTATTAAATATTATGTATTAATAATAATATTATTCATATTTAAATAATATTTATTATTAACTTTTTCCCATAATTTGTATTATTTATGTATTTTCTGTGCAAATCGTGGTTTCACGTTCATTCAGTAAAGTTGTTTGCAGACAAGTTGGCTTTTCCAGGAATCCTACTGGGGAATTCCCTAGGCCAGTGGTTCTCAACTCCTGTCCTCAGGACCCACTAACAGGCCAGATTTTAAGTATTACCTTGGGGGGAGATGCAGACTAAAATACTGTGATCACTGAGCAGCAAACGATATCACCTGTGATGTATTTCAGCTATTCTGAAAACCTGGCCTGTTAATGGGTCCTGAGGACAGGAGTTGAGAAACGCTGTCCTAGGCCATAGAGAGCTGGCCCACTCATCGATTTAATGGGAATTTCTTCAAGCTTTGGGTCCAGCGCTCCAGCTATAGAAGCAATAAAAGCATAATAGGAGTTTCAGCATTTTCTGACTCTATCCAAAACTAAAAAAAGCAAAGTTATTACCAGTGTCGGCCAGTTGGTCTGGCACTTACCCCATGTAGGTGTGAGCAGTGGCTCCGGTATCCTATCCACCAGTTGCTTCCTCCATGACTTCTGCTGTGTGTCTCTTCTCTCCTCCTCCTAGGCGCTAGATGTCCAAAAGGATCTCCTGACGTTTTGGCCATGACCCGATTCCCGATTGGTGGGGAAGAGATTTAGTGTGAAAATAGTGAATATTCATTCGCTATTGTCACACAACTGGGTGGGATCAGGGTGCAGTGCTCTGCGCCCCGAGCCCACCCATTTTTGAAGCCTATTAGAGCCTCTAGCTCTAATCAAGTGCTTCAAAAGCACACACCCCCACCATTGGAATCCATAGTCCGGCGCCACCTGTATGTAGATCAGGGTGCTGGATACATGGATGGGGGGGATGGGCGCTCGTGCGCCCCTAATGGACGGGCTGCTACTGGTTAGTACATACTATAAGTTTAAGAGACATTAAATGCCAATGCTGAGCGACAGCGGAGACATGATAAGTGTTAGATGGTTTCAAGGGCCCTTGCACCCTTGGAATGTTTGACAAAGGTGGAAGTTTGGTGAGTGTATTGCTCCCCCTACAGGAAAAAAAAAAAAAAAAAAGACATTCAAATGTACCAAAGGTTTATACTTAACCAATGAGGCTTATTTATTAAATGTAAATTGATAAATAAATGAATTAATTAGTAAATAATGTAATGAATAAATGAACAAAGTGTGTGACTATTCACTTCACTTTATGAAGAAAGATTGGGGTTATTTATGATTTGCAGTTATTGTTTATGGACATATATAAAAGTATCTCATTTTTTTATTTATTATATATCAGAAGAAAATCAATAGGAAAAAAAAACAACTGTTTTACAATCTCTTAATCACACATCAAACGTTGTAGATTATTATAATCTCTTAGTTACATCATATAACAAAATTATAATGTATATCGATCGTTTTACTTCAATTATCCAATTATGTCACAAAGCAAATTCCTGTTCACTTATCTCACCTGCACATGATTGGATAATTGAAGTGAATATTAACACAACTTTTTAACTTCTTTAGTAAAATCAGCTCAAATATTAGCTCGATTTTCAGACATACTGTATACTATTAAGAATTTAGAAGATATGACTTTGGTATTCCTTGCCTGTAATTATAATTTACTCAATTTTTGTAAATGATATCATTTGTTCAGAAAAAAAAAAAAAAAACTTTTCAATCTAAATGAAGAATAAAGAAAGTTCTTTTTGTGCCAGACAAGGATTTTTTTTTTTTTCTCAAGCAGCGTTGGGACATTAAATGTTTATATTTCCAGGTAATGTGATTTTTCTATGTGCTGTTGATGGATTATGAAACTTTTTACTGTATTTTTGTGCGTATGTATATACTCTAATAAAATTAACATTGAAGATTTGTGTTGGTTTATTATTATTATTATTATTTTTTTTTTAATTGAGAGTCATCTTATAGACCAGTGGTGGTCAACTTCCTTTATATGGGGGGGGGGGGACCTCAAGTGTGGCTCCTTAAACAACTATAAGTTTGCACATAGCAGTAAGTGATTATAATGTTATTGAAAGCCTTCATGCTCTTAGAGCTGATCAAAGACTACCATCATGCTATAGGACAGTGATGGCGAACCTTGGCACCCCAGATGTTTTGGAACTACATTTCCCATGATGCTCATGCACTCTGCAGTGTAGTGGAGCATCATGGGAAATGTAGTTCCAAAACATCTGGGGTGCCAAGGTTCGCCATCACTGCTATAGGAGATAGTTCTAGCAGTTTCTCAATGGGGTGCCGTGAGGAGTCCATAGGGTCCTCTGGTAGGTTCTGTGCTACAGGAGGGAGAGCACATGATAAATTCCTGTGTACAGAGGAGGCAGAGATCTGTCCCCCTCTCCCTCCCACTCTCTGCTCTTCTCTGTACTCTTAGCCCCTTGTACACACGGTCGGAGATTTTCGACAACCAAATCCGTCGGATTTTCTCCGTCGGATCTTGTCCGAAACTGTTGCATACATACGGTCGGACTAAGTTGTCGAAAAATCCGATCTTTCAGAACGTGATGACGTTATTTCGTTACGACGGGACTACGTTCAGGCTAGTAGCCAATAGACATGTGCATTCGTTTTCGTCCGAATGCATTTTCGTCCGAATTTCAGCTATTTTCGTTTTCGTTTTGACAAACGATAACGAAAGCACAAAATCCGAAAAACGAAAGATCCGACATAAATAAATGCTTTATTTTCGTTTTCGTTGTTACAACAGTTCGATATAGAATAGGAGATTCGACATGACTCTGACAACGTGTTTATAGAACCTATGGTCGAATGTGCCTAACCTTACCTCTATTAGTCCAAGATTATATAGAGAAAATATTCGACAGAGAAAAGATTTGACAGAGAGAAAAGATTCTGCAAGTTACTGTCCTAAAAAGTGTTTGGGGACCCGGGTCCTGCCCCAGGGGACATGTATCAATGCAAAAAAAAGTTTTAAAAACGGCCGTTTTTTCGGGAGCAGTGATTTTAATAATGATTAAAGTGAAACAATAAAAGTGTAATATTCCTTTAAATTTCGTAGGGGGGGGTTGTCTATAGTATGCCTGTGAAGGGGCGAATGTTTCTGGGCCTTAGAACTGTCGCTGCACAAAGTGTCATTTATGCAGGAAAAAAAGTCCTTTAAAATCACTCGCAGCTATTATGAATTGTCGGCTCCCGTAATACAGAGAACACTCATTGAAAGTCATTGATAAAAAAATAAATAAATAAAAAAAAAAAAAAAGCGTGGGGGTCCCCCAAATTGAATTACCAGGCCCTTCAGGTCTGGTATGGATATTAAGGGGAACCCTGCCTCAAATTTAAGAAAAAATTTGACGTGGGGTTCCCCCTAAATATCCATAACGAGACCCTTCAGGTCTGGTATGGATATTAAGGGGAACCCCGCGTCAAATTTAAAAAAAAATTGACGTGGGGTTCCCCCTAAAAATCCATACCAGACCCTTTATCCGAGCACGCAACCTGGCAGGCCGCAGGAAAAGAGGGGGGGACGAGAGAGCGGCCCCCCCTCCCTCCTGAACTGTACCAGGCCACATGCCCTCAACATTGAGAGGATGCTTTGGGGGTCCGTGACCCCTCAAAGCACCTTGTCCCCATGTTGATGAGGAGAAGGGCCTCATCTCCACAACCCTGGCCGGTGGTTGTGGAGGTCTGCGGGCGGGGGGCTTATCAGAATCTGGAAGCCCCCTTTAACAAGGGGACCCCCAGATCCCGCCCCCCCCCCTGTTTGAAATGGTAAGGGGGTACAAAAGTACCCCTACCATTTCACAAAGAAAGTGTAAAAAAATGGTTAAATAAAACAAACACACTTTTGAAAAATTCCTTTATTAAAAATAAAAAAATAAAAAAAAGATTCCAGCGGCGGTAATCCACTCTTGCTATCCAGCGACGGACGGTCATCTCTCCCGCGATGTCATGTCATCCAGCGCAGCGAATCCTTCGTTCTTCTGTCTCCGCAGAGGAGACAATGCAGGGATTCCGGCTGGCTGACGTTTCTTAAATACGGAGGGCGGGGCCACCCGTCACCTGACCCCGCCCCCCTCTGACGCAAGGGGAAACCCGGGGTTCCCTGTGACGTATAGGTGACCCGCACCCCTCTGATGTAACACAGGCAGGTTTCCGTTACATCAGAGGGGGGCGGGGTCACCCATACGTCACGGGGAACCCCGGGTTTCCCCTTGCGTCAGAGGGGGGCGGGGTCAGGTGACGGGTGGCCCCGCCCTCCGTATTTAAGAAACGTCAGCCAGCCGGAATCCCTGCATTGTCTCCTCTGCGGAGACAGAAGAACGAAGGATTCGCTGCGCTGGATGACATGAGACATCGCGGGAGAGATGACCGTCCGTCGCTGGATAGCAAGAGTGGATTACCGCCGCTGGAATCTTTTTTTTATTTTTTTATTTTTAATAAAGGAATTTTTCAAAAGTGTGTTTGTTTTATTTAACCATTTTTTTACACTTTCTTTGTGAAATGGTAGGGGTACTTTTGTACCCCCTTACCATTTCAAACAGGGGGGGGGCCGGGATCTGGGGGTCCCCTTGTTAAAGGGGGCTTCCAGATTCTGATAAGCCCCCCGCCCGCAGACCTCCACAACCACCGGCCAGGGTTGTGGAGATGAGGCCCTTCTCCTCATCAACATGGGGACAAGGTGCTTTGAGGGGTCACGGACCCCCAAAGCATCCTCCCAATGTTGAGGGCATGTGGCCTGGTACGGTTCAGGAGGGAGGGGGGGCCGCTCTCTCGTCCCCCCCTCTTTTCCTGCGGCCTGCCAGGTTGCGTGCTCGGATAAAGGGTCTGGTATGGATTTTTAGGGGGAACCCCACGTCAATTTTTTTTTAAATTTGACCGGGGTTCCCCTTAATATCCATACCAGACCTGAAGGGTCTCGTTATGGATATTTAGGGGGAACCCCACGTCAAATTTTTTCTTAAATTTGAGGCAGGGTTCCCCTTAATATCCATACCAGACCTGAAGGGCCTGGTAATTCAATTTGGGGGACCCCCACGCTTTTTTATTTTATTTATTTATTTATTTTTTTATCAATGACTTTCAATGAGTGTTCTCTGTATTACGGAGCCGACAATTCATTATAGCTGCGAGTGATTTTAAAGGACTTTTTTTCCTGCATAAATGACACTTTGTGCAGCGACAGTTCTAAGGCCCAGAAACATGCGCCCCTTCACAGGCATACTATAGACACCCCCCCCCCTACGAAATTTAAAGGAATATTACACTTTTATTGTTTCACTTTAATCATTATTAAAATCACTGCTCCCGAAAAAACGGCCGTTTTTAAAACTTTTTTTTGCATTGATCCATGTCCCCTGGGGCAGGACCCGGGTCCCCAAACACTTTTTAGGACAGTAACTTGCAAATTAGCCTTTAAAATTAGCACTTTAGATTTTGAACGTTGGAGTCCCATAGACTTTAATAGGGTTCTAAAGTATGCTATATACTAGCTCCGTCGAATCTTCTTTATACATTCGACAGACACCATAAGCCTTCAAAGACAGATTCGACCGTAATTCATGTGGATTTTCGGACGAATGCAATTTTTGAACGAAAAACGAAATAAATAAAAACGAATTTCGGGAGTAACTAAATAAATTAAGCTTTCGGACGAAAACGAAATTCCGAAACGAAATATTTTACTCTGCACATGTCTAGTAGCCAATAGCTTTGATGTAGGAATTTGATCTGAGCATGCTTGGCACTTGGTCCGATCAAAATTCTCTACACATGATCGGAGTATGTCCGACCGGCCATAGTTGGTCGGGAAATATTCCCAACATGTTGGAAAATTGGGTCCGACGGATATTCCGACGGAATCAGTCCGATGCAGACCACACACAGTCGGATTATCCGACGACACGGTCCGATAGGACACATTCCGACGGATTCTCCGACCGTGTGTACAAGGGCTTAAAGGGGTTGTAAAGGTAAATGTTTTTTCACCTTAATGCATTCTATGCATTAAGGTGAAAAAACATCTGGCACTGCCTGCACCCCGAGCCCCCCCGTTTTACTTACCTCACCCCTCGAAAATCCCACGCTCGCCCCCGCCGTCCTTCTTCACCACTCAGCCTGGCCACTAATTGGCTGGAGTGGATGGATGGAAAGCAGCGCAGCCATTGGCTCGCGCTGCTGTCAATCACATTCACTGATGCGGAGCGCCGGGGGGCGGGGCCATGAATGAATGAATGAATGAAATACTTATATAGCGCACAATGCGAACTGAATCGCCTCTAGGCGCTGTGGCGAGCTTTGATCATCTGCTAAAAGAGGAAGGTCTTGAGTTTTTTCCTAAAAGCCAGGTGATTTTCTTCCAGGCGGATGTTTATTGGTAGAGCATTCCATAGCCGAGGCCCAGTTCCCGGGGCCATATGATACAGCGAGCGGCTATAGCCGCCGGCTGTATCAAGGGAGCGCGCCCGCAGATGCTTCTCAACCATGCGAGGGAGCTCGCATGAATGTGATAAGTGCCTGCGGGAGGAAGCCGAGACAGCCGCCGAGGGACCCCAGAAGAGCAGGTTCAGGGGGCCACTCTGTGCAAAACGAGCTGCACAGTGGAGGTAAGTATAACATGTTTGTTATTTTAAAGAAAAAAAAATTAACTTTACAATCCCTTTAAGCCTCGTACACACGATCAAATGTTTCCACGTATAAGTGTTTGTTGTCGGATTTTCTGAGCATGGGTACACAAGTCCGTCGGACAAAAGTCCAATGCTCAGAAAAAAGGACAAGCCGGAAGCGGTTGGTCTTGTAAACTAGCGCTTGTAATTAAGAATTAACATTCGTGGTGCGGCAAATTATGAAATCTCCAGTGCACAATTCTATTCAATTCTTCTTTAATGGGATAATAATGAAGCTGCTTTGCTGGTGGTACTAATGGAGTTATTGCAAACAAATTCTCAAAGTTTTTTTTTTCTAGTGATATCAAGAATATTATTATTATGCTTTTTTTTTTTTCTTTTTTGGTGCAAGTTACCACAACACCATTATCCCGTGGGTTTAAGCTCAAAGATACAACTATGTCGGTGTCCCTTGTCAATTTTACATTGTATTTTTTTTTTAAGTAACTGCCTACTCCCAACCTGTCATTGACTTAAAACAAGTATTATTCTATACAATTTTTTTAATGTGCATTAACCGGTTCCCGACCAGCGCACGACGATGTACGTCGACAGAATGGCACGGGCAGGCATATTGGCGTACATGTACGTCCAATATTCGTTGCCGCCGTGCCATCGGGAGCGCGCCGCCGGCGGCGCGCTCCCGTGCTGGTCGGGACCCCCGTGAGTCCGGTCACGGGACCCGCGGACTCGATCGCCGCGGGCATCCCCGCGATCGTCTCACGGAGCGGCCGAATGGAGGAAATGCTGTATAAACAACATTTTCCCATTCTGCCTAGCAACTAGTGACGCTGATCTCTGCTCCATGTGATTGGAGCAGAGATCAGTGTACACTAAATGAAAGCCCAACCCCCCCACAGTTAGTAACACACCCCTAGGAACACTTAACCCCTACACTGCCACCCACTGGTTAACCCTTTCACTGCCAGTGTCATTTACACAGGAATCACTGCATTTATATAGCAGTGATTACTGTATAAATGACAATGGTCCCAAAAATGTGTCAAAAATGTCCGATGGGTCCCCGACAATGTCGCAGTCACAATAAAAATCGCAGATCGCCGCCATTACTAGTAAAAAAAAAAAATAATAAAAAATGATTAATAAAAATGCTATAAAACTATCCCTATTTTGTAAACGCTATAACTTTTGCGCAAACCAATCAATAATCGCTTATTGCGATTTTTTTTACCAAAAATATGTAGAAGAATACGTATTGGCCTAAATTGAGGGAAAAAAATGTTTTTTTATATATTTTTGGGGGATATTTATTATAACAAAAAGTAAAAAATAATGCGTTTTTTTCAAAATTGTCGCTCTATTTTTGTTTATAGCGCAAAAAATAAAAACCGCAGGGGTGATCAAATACCACCAAAAGAATGCTCTATTTGTGGGAAAAAAAGGACGTCAATTTTGTTTGGGAGCCACGTCGCACGACCGCGCAATTGTCAGTTAAAGCGACGCAGTGCCGAATCGCAAAAAGTGGTCTGGTCTTTGACCAGCAAATTGGTCCGGTCTGAAAGTGGTTAAAAAAAGAAAACAAATAAAATTAGACATGCTATCTGCCAATAGAACGTAACCAAAAAGTGCATTCTATTCATCCAAAACTATAAAAAATATACCAAATCAAATCATTATTCAACCAAAGAATAAAATAAAAGCCTCATGCATATGTCCTGCTTCTTAATATAGGGGGTCAGCAATGCCAAGAGTTGGTGAAAGCAGGGGTCCGTCATCCGGAGATAATTCCTAATATCATCTGGATTATTCTCCTGGAGCTCCTGCAGCAAAGGCATATGACATATGCATATCATTGATCACGATTGGTCCAAGAAATCCTCCTCCTCCTGTTCCAGGACTGGACTCGGGTCAAAGCAATAACACGTTATCTCCTCCGATTCCACAATATGGCTGGCTGACCAAAGGCTGTTCAGAAATAAAAAAGCGCAAAATGAAAAGCACGAATCAACACTCACACCAAACTTCTACTAACCAGGAATTAGCAGAAGGAGCACAAAGGGTGAAGATAAAGAGCTGAAAAACCACGTAGTACGTCAGTATGTTCATGTTTGTTGGCCGACAATTCCTTGCCGTTTGTAGGCAAAATCCATCAGTTTTCTCTCCGTCCAGTACAAAAAAATGCAAACAGCCCTGTTATATAGCACAAATCCATCTGCCTGGCAGGGGAAAGGGCATGCTTTTCCTTGCCACAGTTTTACTTTGCCTAGTGGTAGTGAGATGTACCAATGCAAAAAAAATATATATAGTTTCTAAAGGAGCAGTGATTTTAATGATGCTTAAAGTGAAACAATAAAAATGGAAAATTCCTTTAAATATAGTGCTGGGGGGGGGGTCCCCTTTATTTGTCTGTAAAGTGGCTAGTCTATACCATGTATAGCACCTGCTGCAGCAAAACTGACATTTCTATAAAAAAAAAGACATTCAAATTGCCAGAAAAAACAATATCATTTGCATGGTACATGTCCCCCAGGGCAGTACCCAGCCCCCCCACACCATTTTTATGGCCAATAACAGGCCCATAAGCCTTTAGAATGGGGACTTTTGATTTTTTAAGTTCGGGTCCCATAGACTTCAATAGGGTTTGAACTTTTGTCACCTGGATGGGGTAAGTGCAGGAGCTGGCGGGCTTGCGAGCGGGGCTAGCGAGCAGGCTAGTGGGGCTGGTGAGCTATCTGTGAGCCGGACTAGTGTGAGCAGAGCTGGCATGTAGGTCTGGCAGTGGGGGGGGGGGGGGTGGAGGGTTCGTTTGCTACCAAAAAAATGGGGCACCAGCCACCACTGACTGGGGACCTTGAAAGTTAAGCCATTGGGGACTGTCCTGGCAAACCTGGGACAGTTGGCATCTATGATAAAAGGAAAAAAAAAAAGTTTGACACACTTGCTGCTCACAATTTAAAGAATATCCCCTGCATTACACTTCTACAGTCTATATTTTAAAACAAAATGGATCCAAGTGCCAACAAATTGATTTTATTCACATTTACCAGTGGCCTTTAACCTGCAAGTTTCTCCTTAAACTGCAACAGGCTGCCTTCCATAATTAATTATTGCATGTCAGAGGAAACGTCTTCACCTCCTCCGAGGGCTTTAAATTCAATGAAACAAAATCCGAGCGATGTTCCTATAAATGTATATACATATTGGAAATAGGCCTACATTGCTTCCATTACACTGTACATCGCATGTTCAGTTTTAATGTTTTATTGATTGCTCACATCTTCGAAGCGCAATCTCAAAGGACAATCAATATTTAACGGGAGGTCATGGAGGAAAGGAAGATTCCGGTGCTCTAATGAGATGTTTCTGAACATTTCTAAAAGGAAACCTAATCACAGGAAGGTGGGCGGCGTGTTCTGAGAAGGATACATGCATTGATCAAACATAAAACTCTATAATCTCACGGTTATGTAATGCCGCGTACACACGATCGGACTATCCGGTGGACTTAGTCCGGAGGACAAACCTCCGGACTTTGAAGCGGAGGTCCACTGGACTTTCCGAATGATGGACCTGCCCACACACGACCGGACTTTTCCGGCAGACTAGGTGCGGTGGACAAACCGCCAGACTATGGCCGGACTTTTGAAATGAACGGACTTGCCCACACACTGAGGAAAGTCAATTCATTTTAAACGCGGCTCCAAGTAGAAGGGACCTCGCTGGCCCCGTCACCTGGTATGGACTTAAAGGGGAAGCCATACGCCAAAAAAACGGCATGGGGTCCCCACCCCAAAGTCCATATCAGACCCTTATCCGAGCATGTAGCCTGGCCGGTCAGGAAAGGAGGCGGGGACGAGCGAGCGGCCCCCCTCCTGATCCGTACAAGGTTGCGTGCCCTCAACATGGGTGGGTGCTTTGGGGAAGGGGGGGCTCTGCGGCCCCCCCACCCCAAAGCACCTTGTCCCCATGTTGATGAGGACAAGGGCCTCTTCCCAACAACCCTGGCCGTTGGTTTTGGGGTATGCGGGCGGGGGCTTATCGGAATCCGGGAGCCCCCTTTAATAAGGTACAATGTACCCCTACCCATTCACCTGGTGAAAAAAGTGTAAATACAACACAACATGAGATATTATTGCACAGCTCCGGTGGTCTTCCGTCTTGGGGGGTCTTCTCGCCGAACTTCTCCGATATCTTCTGCTAGCTCTTTTACTAGCGGAGGAGCCCGACTTTCTTCTTCTTCATCACCGCAGCCCGGGGGTCTTCTTCCGACTTCGGAAGAAGCTGATAAGGCTGACAAAAGGAAACATTATACAATTGGCACAAGTAAATACTATGAAATAAAACAAGTTAGCTATGAACAGGAAAGCAGGTTTACCATAGAAACGTTGGATTGAGAAGGAGGCTTGGTTAACAGTACAGGAAGTGCTCAATGTAAGGGCGGAAAAACACTCCACTGGGGACTCAGAAAACAATACTTAAGATGGCGCTGCCTAACCCCTGGAAACAAGTTTTTAAAGTTTCTTTAAACATTAAGTAATATGCGATTTGGGCTGGATTACAGTGGCTATATTCTGATAATGACTTATTATAATGGACTAAATGAATCACCAATCTAAGGAACATTCTTCCCACTGACCACCAATGTAAGGAACATTCTTCCCAATTTTTCTTTATTAAAAGTCTTGCAATCATTAAGCATAAAATCACAATATATAAATATACATAAATATATACATATTTACATAAATTAAAATAAATATAGCAAAACTGCTCTCAAACCAAAAAAAAAAAAAAAAAAATACTTTCCAGCAATAACATAAATCCTATTACGACTCACGCCATTACACCAGATATCAAACTTGTGAGGTTAAGAAACAATCCCGCACCCATTATGCATGCAGCCCTTCTTCAAAAAGAAGATACTAACCAACAAAAGCTAAGGGAGTGAAAGAACCAGAAAAAGAAAAGAGCTCCTCACCCAGAGATGGGCAGTTCCCCAAAGGCAGGTCTGATATTCCTCCACGCCCTTATCCAGACTGCCCGAGGCTCCCTGCCCTTCTCAAGACCCCGAATTTTCCCAACCTCACCCAGAATATCGTGCACCACCACCTCAACAGAGAGGACTTTCTTCCGCAGGGTAATCTGGCACCGTGCATTCCATGTGAAGTAACGGACAACTATACTAACTAAAAACAGTGTATCCAAATCAAAATCCCAGTGAGTCGGGAATGCCCCATACACCCACTCCGCATAACTCATGCGATAGAAAAAGGGGATGCCTAGAGCCCTCCCCACCCTTTTATACACCTCTATGTTAAAGGGACACTGGAGCAAAAAGTGGTCCATAGACTCCACTTTACCAACACACTCCGCTCTAGGACAATCCCGATCATCCACAGGACGATGCTTCAAGTTCCCTCTCACATAGAGCCTTCCATGGAAGGCGAGCCAGGCTTGATCCCTAAACTTCAAGGGGATTCTTTCTAAATTGATTAAACGCAACCCCTCCCTCATTACAGAGCCTGGGCAATCCCTTAAGGCCAGTGACACACTGAAAGCGGAGGCCAAAATCCTCTTCTCCAGAAGCTTCCTGGGGAGGGACTTGATATCCTCCACTGTCACCTGCCACTGCCGAAGTATTTTCAGACACGGGGCAACATAAGCCGGGAGCTTGCCATGTCGGACTCTCAGACTTTTCACTGGCCCGCCATCTTCCCAGCATCGCAGAAAAGGCCTAAAACAAGATTGAAAAATACCCACCCATCCCGGCGGGTTCTCTGCTAGCATGTTACCAAGATTGTACTTTAAAAACAGCAGAGAAAAGAAAACTATTGGGTTGACCATTCCTAGGCCACCCTCCCGCCTAGACAGGTAAGTTACATTGCGTTTGATCAGGTTCAGCCTACTTCCCCATAACAGTTGGAAAAAGCAGCTGTACACCCTTGCATAGAGAGATACTGGCAAGATACAGACGAAGCTGACATATAAAAAAATTGGGACCAGGTACGTTTTGATCAAGTCAACCCTCTCCCTCAATGAAAGCTTCCATTTCTTCCAGCTTGCTACTTTGGCATTGGCACACACCAACCTGCTTTCCCAATTTCGATGACCATAGTCACCAGGACCAAATTTGATGCCCAACACTTTAATTTCCTGCTGGGGCTCTGGGAAGGCATCCGGAAGTTCGAAGCTTTCACCTTCCTCACCCATCCAGAAAACTTCACTCTTTTCATGGTTGACTTTAGAACCAGAAGCCTCCGTGTACTGCTCTATCATAGAGACCACCTCCTGCGCCTCCTCCGTTCCAGAGACAATAACAGACACATCATCGGCATAGGCCACGACCTTCAAAGGTGGCACACCAGCAATGCCCAAAGGCACCCCGCACAAAGATCCACTCTCTAGCCTTCTTATGAAGGGGTCGATTGCGAATACATATAACAGGGGGCTCAGAGGACATCCCTGGCGCACACCAGAGCCAACCTCAAAAGGCCGTCCAACCCAACCATTAACCAGTGGGAAGCTCTCAGCCCCTTTATATAATGTCTTCAGCCAATCTATAAACCTCCCCTGCAGGCCGTATCTACCAAGTAGCAAATACAGGTACTCGTGATTGACTCTATCAAAAGCCTTCGCCTGATCCAATGCCAGCAAGTACTTTCTCCATCCAGCAGCCCTGCATCGCTCCAAAGCCTCCCGGACAGCTAAAACCGCTGAAAAGGTACTTCTACCTTGGACCGAGCAGTGCTGATGACTGGACAACAAATCGCCTGCCACTGACGACAAGCGCCAAAAAAGAATCTTCGCCAAGATCTTTCTATCAACATTGAGAAGACTGATGGGGCGCCAGTTCTCAATCATTGAGGGGTCTTTACCTTTTGACAGAAGAATCACAGCTGATTGCCTCATGGAGGGAGGGAGCGAACCCTCTTCTAGACAGCTGTTATAAACCTCCGCTAAAAAGGGAGCCAGAATGGACTTAAAACACTTGTAGAACTCAGCTGTCAACCCATCTGGCCCAGGCGATTTTTTGGTAGCCAGCTTCTCTATAGCATGAACTACCTCATACACTGAAATTGGTTCTGTCAAATCCATCAAAGGCAATGTACCATTTCCCAATCCTGGAGTAGAATCCAGAAAGCTTTCCATCTTGTCCCGACAAAGGTCCTTTCTTCCTAGAAGGTCTGCATAATATAATCTGAAGATCTCCAGGATCCCTGATCTGGACTTCACCAGGGAACCCGTACTATCCCTCAGGCCTATGACCGTCTTAACTGCTATGCCTTGCTTACAGTTCTGGTAAGGATCAGGCGAGTGATATTTTCCATAATCCCTCTCCAGAACCAAGGAGGCATGCCGGTCGTATTGACACTTTCTAAGAAGAAACTTCACCTCAGAGATCTCCCCTAGATCTCCTCTATACGAGACAAGACGATCAAGCTTCCTCCGCAAATGCTGGTAGGCAATGTACATACCAAGCTGCTTCTTCTTACTTATGGCCTTGAAAAGTCCAATCGCCCTTTGTTTCACAAGCTCCCACCACTCTGACTTAGTGCTGCAAAAGTCCAGAATAGAAACCTGTGCCTGGAAAAAATCCTCAAAGGATTGTCTTACCTCTACGTCTTCCAGGAGAGCCGAATTCAGTTTCCAGGTACCCCTTCCCCTGGGTGGAGTGTCCGAGGCATTCAGAGTCACAGACAGCATACAGTGGTCAGAGAACTCCACCGCCCTCAACTCAGGAGCCGAGAAAGCAGAGTTCTCCTTTAAAAAAAACCTATCTATCCTACTCTGACTATTCCCTCTCTGAAATGTGAATCCCGTGCTGCCAGGGCAGTGCTTAATATGCACATCTACCAGGCCTGCTTGTCTCACCATATCTCTAAGAAAAACGCTATCGTACGCCAGCCTGTCTATGGAGCCTCTCCTGTCTTCAGGCCTAATTATGGTGTTAAAATCACCTCCAAAGACAACCTGCTGGGACGTAAAAAGGAAGGGCTTGATCTCTGTGAGGAGGCATTTCCTGCCCCATCTTGACTGCGGTCCATAGATATTAATCAGGCGCAAGTCCTGCCCCCTAACAGAGACGTCCAAGACCATGCATCTCCCAATCTCTACCTCAATTACCCGCCGGCACGTTACCATATCGGTTTTAAAAAGGACCGCAACTCCGCTGCAGGGCTCTGCCGCAAGAGACCAAAAGGAGGGACCGCATCTCCACTCCCTTTTTGCTAGATGGACATCGGCCAAAGTATTGAGCCAGGTCTCTTGCAAAAATAAAATCTCGGCATCAAACTCGCTGAGCAAAAATAAGGCAATATCACGAGCTCTTGCAGATTTCATGCTGGCGACATTAATGGTCGCCACCTTTATCGGAGTGGGAACTGCCATCAGGATGATTGGGGTAGTCGTTTCTTAACCTTTACCACACTCTCATCACCAGAAACAGCTCTCTTCAAACTATGTGACTCCCCCTCATCCATGGATGATAAAGAAAAAGATAAATCAGACATCCCATCACCTGACAAAACTGAAAAAGGGTTACCAGGAGGAACCCCTCCTGGGTCCGACTCTGAGGAAGAAATTACCACCTTATTTGTCTTCCTCTTCTTCTTTTTCTTCCTCCTAAACGTCTCCCACCCCTCATCATCCGAATCCCCCTCAACAGAGGGCGAGACATGGGATATGGACACCCTTCCATCAGCCCCACCCCCATCCAGCACCCCCACACCCCCCTGACCACGTTTGCGCTGCCGAGGGACAGGGACTGGAGGCTGAGAAGGAAGATCCGCTAAACCTGCCCCCCCAGCAGCCTCCGCTAGTCTGGAGGACCTACGTACAGCAGGAATAGGGACAACCACATGGGGGACAGACTTAGGGACCACATCACTAGAGGGGACAGAATCTGAAGCAACAGATGGAACTGACACAGGAGGGACAGACTCAGGGACCACATTACCAGGGGAAACAGAACCTGAAACAGATGGAACAGACACAGGAGGGACAGACTCAGGGACAACATTACCAGGGGAAACAGAACCTGAAACAGATGGAACAGACACAGGAGGGACAACAACAGTTACAGCGGCCTGATCCTCCTTATCCAGCCTCTGCAGCTCAGCCTCCAATCCTGGCAGGTTATGTAAAGCCTCTGGACACTTACTGTAAGGATGGCCAAGCTGTTGGCACAGATTGCACCGAATTTGGGTACAATCCCTTGCCAAATGGTCCAGACCCTGGCATAGCGAACACTTTTTACGCGTGCAGGTAGAGGCAAAATGGCCCTTTTCACCACATTTATTGCAGACTTTGGGCTGTCCCTGGTAAAATATAGTCAGCCGATCTCTTCCCAGGAAAGCTGAGCAGGGCAGATGTTGGACTACATTGCCCAGCACCCCCAGTTTTAGTGACACCGTCCAGGCCCCTGTCCATATCCCATGTTCATCCAGGACCTTCCGCAGTGGAGTGAGGACCTCACCATATCGGCGTAGCCATACTATCAAATCAGCCTCTGGTATTGATTCGTTACGCACCAGGATGGTCACCGATTTTATCAGAGGCTGCCTGGAAATCACCTTTGGCACCAAACCACTCCACTGCGAAAGGCCCTGGCACCTCCTATGTCGCTCCCAAAATAAATCCAACCCCTCAGGTTTTACAAAAGACAAATCAAATTCATAACTTCCCACTGGGCAAATTAAAGCAAAAATATCCACAGCTTTAAACCCCATTTCCAAAATCAACTCTGCCACCCTCCCCCTCACTGGTGGGGTCCCCTCCCCCTCCCACTTGAACTGAACCACATTCCTCCTCCTATACCCACCACCAATCCCACCACCAAACCCCCCTATATTGTGACCACCAATATTTACAGCATTCCCCCCACCCTCCTTGGTGCGACTCCCCACAACAGACGCATAACTCCCCATATTCCTCCCAGCAGAAGAGACGTTTGTGTGTTTTGAGCCTTCTGGCACATTTCCAGCAGATATAGATTGTACAGATTTGGTCTGTACAATCGACGAGTCTTTCTTCTGCTGAGCAGAAAGAGAAATGTCATTTTTATCTTGGTCAGCAATATTAACCCCTCCACCTCCACCCACCACATTCACTGCCTTATCAATATTATTACTGTCATTATTTCCTGGCACATTCATAGTTCCTGCCGTGTCCTCAGTCACTGCTGTCCCCGTACACACGTCACCTCCAGGCCGACTCTTCTCCTCCATCAGGACAGGACCATCAGCTGAGCCGGGTGAATGTTGTCCTAATACAGCAACAGGTGAATCACTGCAGGAGACTTCCATGGCTGTCTCCACTTCACATGCTGCACTGTGCTGAACCCCTCCCCCACCTGCATCAATCAGCCCAGGTGAAGGAGAAACAGTCTCTCTGGAGCTGGCAGCCATCTTGCTTGTGGAACTACAAGTCTCAGCAGTATCAGCAAAATCCAGGCGTGGGGTGCATGATGGAGATCCATCCACATTGCTCTGGTGGGCTGATGACACCTCTGCTAGGGGCTCTCCCTCCATGTCTGCAGAGGGTTTCTCTGTAGCAGGCAGCTGTTTGCAGATTGCCTTCCCTCTCTGTTCCTCAGCTGGGACATCATCCACTACAGCAGGTGGGGCAGACATGTTGGATGGAGGCAATACAGCGCACTGGGATCCCTCCACCAGTGCTGGCTCTGCCGGTCTGCAATCTCTCTGCTCATCCTCAGGGACCTCCGATGGCTCACCAACAGACCTGTCTGCCCTCAGGGGTGACTCCATCTGCTGGATGAACTGTAGGGTGCCATGTTGAATCTCAACCCCCTGGCTGGTTGCCGCTGGCGATTCCCCAGCCTGACATGGGGGGAGAGGTGCAGAGACAGATGAAGCCGGGTTGTCTGTTACCTGCTGATCCACAGAACTCACCGCTGCCTGGCTGGAAAATCTCCTCTCATTTTTAAACTTTTCAGCAAAAGCTCCGCTTCTGTCCTTCAGTTTATTCAAAAATAAAGATTGTTTCTTTACTTTCTCCTCCATTTGCTGTAACTCTGGCTTCATGGCCAAACGGTTTTTACTCCAGGCCTGGAAATACTTGGTCTTGAAGTTCTTATGTTCAGCTTTTAAAGATTTAAGTTTTTCCTCAGCCCTTCCGATTGCCCGAAAACGGTCAACAATCTTCTGTCTGTAGGCATCCACGTTCTCAGCAGGGCCTGGACCCACAGACAGATCCTCCACCTCCTCCTCCTCACTAGGCCCCGTATCATCAGGGGAATCCATCCCAGGGCCTCCCCCAGGATCAGGCATTATTCCTGGGCTGAGCTAGCAGGCAAAGCCCAGGCTTGAAAAAAAGGTGTGGTTCTCAGAGAGCTCCTTGGGTGTGTCCTCCTCCTCCTTCCCACTGACCACCAATGTAAGGAACATTCTTCTCACTGATCACCAATGTAAGGAACATTCTTTCCACTGACCACCAATGTAAGGAACATTCTTCCCATTGACCACCAATGTAAGGGACATTCTTTCCACTGATCACCAATGTAAGGAGCATTCTTCCCACTGATCACCAATGTAAGGAACATTCTTCTCACTGATCACCAATGTAAGGGACATTCTTCTCACTGATCACCAATGTAAGGAACATTCTTTACACTGACCACCAATGTAAGGAACATTCTTCCCATTGACCACCAATGAAAGGGACATTCTTTCCACTGATCACCAATGTAAGGAGCATTCTTCCCACTGATCACCAATGTAAGGAACATTCTTCTCACTGATCACCAATGTAAGGGACATTCTTCTCACTGATCACCAATGTAAGGAACATTCTTCCCACTGATCACCAATGTAAGGGACATTCTTCTCACTGATCACCAATGTAAGGGACATTCTTCTCACTGATCACCAATGTAAGGAACATTCTTCTCACTGATCACCAATGTAAGGGACATTCTTCTCACTGATCACCAATGTAAGGAACATTCTTCCCACCGACCACCAATGTAAGGAACATTCTTCCCACCGACCACCAATGTAAGGAACATTCTTCCCACTGATCACCAATGTAAGGAACATTCTTCTCACTGATCACCAATGTAAGGAACATTCTTCTCACTGATCACCAATGTAAGGAACATTCTTCCCACTGACCACCAATGTAAGGAACATTCTTCCCACTGACCACCAATGTAAGGAACATTCTTCCCACTGACCACCAATGTAAGGAACATTCTTCCCACTGACCACCAATGTAAGGAACATTCTTCCCACTGACCACCAATGTAAGGAACATTCTTCTCACTGATCACCAATGTAAGGGACATTCTTCCCACTGACCACCAATGTAAGGGACATTCTTCTCACTGATCACCAATGTAAGGAACATTCTTCTCACTGACCACCAATGTAAGGAACATTCTTCTCACTGATCACCAATGTAAGGAACATTCTTCTCACTGATCACCAATGTAAGGAACATTCTTCTCACTGATCACCAATGTAAGGATCATTCTTCTCACTGATCACCAATGTAAGGAACATTCTTCCCACTGATCACCAATGTAAGGAACATTCTTCTCACTGATCACCAATGTAAGGAACATTCTTCCCACTGATCACCAATGTAAGGAACATTCTTCCCACTGATCACCAATGTAAGGAACATTCTTCTCACTGATCACCAATGTAAGGAACATTCTTCCCACTGATCACCAATGTAAGGGACATTCTTCTCACTGATCACCAATGTAAGGAACATTCTTCTCACTGATCACCAATGTAAGGAACATTCTTCCCACTGATCACCAATGTAAGGAACATTCTTCTCACTGATCACCAATGTAAGGAACATTCTTCCCACTGATCACCAATGTAAGGAACATTCTTCTCACTGATCACCAATGTAAGGAACATTCTTCCCACTGATCACCAATGTAAGGGACATTCTTCTCACTGATCACCAATGTAAGGAACATTCTTCTCACTGATCACCAATGTAAGGAACATTCTTCTCACTGATCACCAATGTAAGGAACATTCTTCCCACTGACCTCCAATGTAAGGAACATTCTTTACACTGACCACCAATGTAAGGAACATTCTTCCCATTGACCACCAATGTAAGGGACATTCTTCTCACTGATCACCAATGTAAGGAACATTCTTTACACTGATCACCAATGTAAGGAACATTCTTCTCACTGATCACCAATGTAAGGAACATTCTTTACACTGACCACCAATGTAAGGAACATTCTTCCCATTGACCACCAATGTAAGGGACATTCTTCTCACTGATCACCAATGTAAGGAACATTCTTCCCACTGATCACCAATGTAAGGAACATTCTTTACACTGACCACCAATGTAAGGAACATTCTTCCCATTGACCACCAATGTAAGGGACATTCTTCTCACTGATCACCAATGTAAGGAACATTCTTTACACTGATCACCAATGTAAGGAACATTCTTCTCACTGATCACCAATGTAAGGAACATTCTTCTCACTGATCACCAATGTAAGGAACATTCTTCTCACTGATCACCAATGTAAGGAACATTCTTCCCACTGACCTCCAATGTAAGGAACATTCTTTACACTGACCACCAATGTAAGGAACATTCTTCCCATTGACCACCAATGTAAGGGACATTCTTCTCACTGATCACCAATGTAAGGAACATTCTTCTCACTGATCACCAATGTAAGGAACATTCTTCTCACTGATCACCAATGTAAGGAACATTCTTCCCACTGACCTCCAATGTAAGGAACATTCTTTACACTGACCACCAATGTAAGGAACATTCTTCCCATTGACCACCAATGTAAGGGACATTCTTCTCACTGATCACCAATGTAAGGAACATTCTTCCCACTGATCACCAATGTAAGGAACATTCTTTACACTGACCACCAATGTAAGGAACATTCTTCCCATTGACCACCAATGTAAGGGACATTCTTCTCACTGATCACCAATGTAAGGAACATTCTTCCCACTGATCACCAATGTAAGGAACATTCTTTACACTGACCACCAATGTAAGGAACATTCTTCCCATTGACCACCAATGTAAGGGACATTCTTTCCACTGATCACCAATGTAAGGAACATTCTTCCCACCGACCACCAATGTAAGGAACATTCTTCCCACTGATCACCAATGTAAGGGACATTCTTCCCACTGACCACCAATGTAAGGAACATTCTTCTCACTGATCACCAATGTAAGGAACATTCTTCCCACTGACCTCCAATGTAAGGGACATTCTTCTCACTGATCACCAATGTAAGGAACATTCTTCCCACTGATCACCAATGTAAGGAACATTCTTCCCACTGATCACCAATGTAAGGAACATTCTTCCCACTGATCACCAATGTAAGGGACATTCTTCCCACTGACCACCAATGTAAGGAACATTCTTCTCACTGATCACCAATGTAAGGAACATTCTTTCCACTGACCACCAATGTAAGGAACATTCTTCCCATTGACCACCAATGTAAGGGACATTCTTTCCACTGATCACCAATGTAAGGAGCATTCTTCCCACTGATCACCAATGTAAGGAACATTCTTCTCACTGATCACCAATGTAAGGGACATTCTTCTCACTGATCACCAATGTAAGGAACATTCTTTACACTGACCACCAATGTAAGGAACATTCTTCCCATTGACCACCAATGAAAGGGACATTCTTTCCACTGATCACCAATGTAAGGAGCATTCTTCCCACTGATCACCAATGTAAGGAACATTCTTCTCACTGATCACCAATGTAAGGGACATTCTTCTCACTGATCACCAATGTAAGGAACATTCTTCCCACTGATCACCAATGTAAGGGACATTCTTCTCACTGATCACCAATGTAAGGGACATTCTTCTCACTGATCACCAATGTAAGGAACATTCTTCTCACTGATCACCAATGTAAGGGACATTCTTCTCACTGATCACCAATGTAAGGAACATTCTTCCCACCGACCACCAATGTAAGGAACATTCTTCCCACCGACCACCAATGTAAGGAACATTCTTCCCACTGATCACCAATGTAAGGAACATTCTTCTCACTGATCACCAATGTAAGGAACATTCTTCTCACTGATCACCAATGTAAGGAACATTCTTCTCACTGATCACCAATGTCAGGAACATTCTTCCCACTGATCACCAATGTAAGGGACATTCTTCCCACTGATCACCAATGTAAGGGACATTCTTCTCACTGATCACCAATGTAAGGGACATTCTTCTCACTGATCACCAATGTAAGGGACATTCTTCTCACTGATCACCAATGTAAGGAACATTCTTCCCACTGATCACCAATGTAAGGAACATTCTTCTCACTGATCACCAATGTAAGGAACATTCTTCTCACTGATCACCAATGTAAGGAACATTCTTCTCACTGATCACCAATGTAAGGAACATTCTTCTCACTGATCACCAATGTCAGGAACATTCTTCCCACTGATCACCAATGTAAGGAACATTCTTCTCACTGATCACCAATGTAAGGAACATTCTTCTCACTGATCACCAATGTAAGGAACATTCTTCTCACTGATCACCAATGTAAGGAACATTCTTCTCACTGATCACCAATGTAAGGAACATTCTTCTCACTGATCACCAATGTAAGGAACATTCTTCCCACTGATCACCAATGTAAGGAACATTCTTCTCACTGATCACCAATGTAAGGAACATTCTTCTCACTGATCACCAATGTAAGGGACATTCTTCTCACTGATCACCAATGTAAGGGACATTCTTCTCACTGATCACCAATGTAAGGAACATTCTTCCCACTGATCACCAATGTAAGGAACATTCTTCTCACTGATCACCAATATAAGGAACATTCTTCCCACTGATCACCAATGTAAGGAACATTCTTCCCACTGATCACCAATGTAAGGAACATTCTTCTCACTGATCACCAATATAAGGAACATTCTTCCCACTGATCACCAATGTAAGGAACATTCTTCCCACTGCTCACCAATGTAAGGGACATTCTTCTCACTGATCACCAATATAAGGAACATTCTTCCCACTGGCTTAGATATTCTTTCAAGACAAGCCGGAGTCCCCTTTAACTAGAACCCCAACTGACTCCCCAGCACCAGAGGGGTGCCCAAATCATAAAGGTCCCCAAGATCTCTCCGAAGCATCTGTACTCACACAAGGCGCAAGGAACAGCTGGTTGCTTCCTTCCAACATCCAAGAGACACTTTACTCCGGTGAGATCAGACTAGACCTTCAGCGGATAGTCCCCCTCAATCAGTTCTCTTTCTAGCTCCAAGCCTTCAGGTTGCCCACATTAGGCTTCACAACAGCAGAGATAGCAGCATTGTCCATAGCTCCCAACTGTCCCCAAACCATAGCAATCTGCTTGCTCTAGAGGCAGGCGTGAGGGCTCAAGCCCAAGTCAAGCTGTGTGCATCCATAGACACACACCGCACTGCTTGGCCTGCTCCCTTCTCATAGATAAATGGCTCCCGCTGCTGCCGAGTCTCCTGTAAGAAGAAAGAGACCGGGGAAGAGCTGCTGTAGACGGACACAGCACTGGATCGAGAATGGACTTAGATAAGTGTTTAAGTAGGGCTAGGGGTGGGGGGCAACTTTTAAAAGTTTGAATGCATTAGGGCAAAAAACACACAAAAAACAACCCTTTTTGCCTTTATAATTACTTTAACCTCTTCTATACTGGACACTTTCACCGCCCCTTCCTGCCCAGGCCAATTTTCAGGTTTCAGCGCTGTTACACTTTGCGCGGTCATGCAACACTGTACCCAAACAAAATTTTTATAATTTTTTTCAGACAGATAGATGTTTATTTTGGTGGTTTTTAACCACTTCCCGACCAGCGCACGACGATGTACGTCGACAGAATGGCACGGGCAGGCATATTGGCATACATGCGCTGGTCGGGACCCCCGTGAGTCCGGTTGCGGGACCCGCGGACTCGATCGCCGCGGGCATCCCCGCGATCGTCTCACGGAGCGGCCGAATGGAGGAAATGCTGTATAAACAACATTTTTCCATTCTGCCTAGCAACTAGTGACGCTGATCTCTGCTCCATGTGATTGGAGCAGAGATCAGTGTACACTAAATGAAAGCCCAACCCCCCCACAGTTAGTAACACACCCATAGGAACACTTAACCCCTACACTGCCACCCACTGGTTAACCCTTTCACTGCCAGTGTCATTTACACAGGAATCACTGCATTTATATAGCAGTGATTACTGTATAAATGACAATGGTCCCAAAAATGTGTCAAAAATGTCTGATGTGTCCCCCACAATGTCGCAGTCACAATAAAAATCGCAGATCGCCGCCATTACTAGTAAAAAAAAAAATAATAAAAAATTATTAATAAAAATGCTATAAAACTATCCCTATTTTGTAAACGCTATAACTTTTGCGCAAACCAATCAATAATCGCTTATTGCGATTTTTTTTACCAAAAATATGTAGAAGAATACGTATCGGCCTAAACTGAGGGAAAAAAATGTTTTTTATATATTTTTGGGGGATATTTATTATTACAAAAAGTAAAAAATTATGCGTTTTTTTCAAAATTATCGCTCTATTTTTGTTTATAGCGCAAAAAATAAAAACCGCAGGGGTGATCAAATACCACCAAAAGAAAGATCTATTTGTGGGAAAAAAAGGACGTTAATTTTGTTTGGGAGCCACGTCGCACGACCGCGCAATTGTCAGTTAAAGCGACGCAGTGCCGAATCGCAAAAAGTGGTCTGGTCTTTGACCAGCAAATTGGTCCGGTCTGAAAGTGGTTAATCACCATTGGGGGGGTTTATTTTTTGCTAAACAAATGAAAAAGACTGAAAATTTTGAAAAAGAAAAGCTTTTCTTAGTTTCGGTTATAAATGTTAACAAAATTGTAATTTTGCTTTTTTGCTGATGGGCACTTATGAGGCTGCACTGATGGGCACTGATGAGGCTGCACTGGTAGGCACTGATGAGGCTGCACTGATACAGCTGTACTGATAGGCACCAATAAGCTGCACTGATGGGCACTGATAATCTGCACTGAAGGGAACTGATGGGGAGGCATTGATGTGGCTGCACTGATGGACTCTGAGAAGCTGCACTGATGAGCACTGGTGAAACTGCACTGATGGCCACTTATGAAGCAGTACTGATAAGGCTGCACTGATGGGCACTGATGAGGCTGCACGAATACAGCTGTACTGATGGGCACTGGTGGGCACCAATAAGCTGCACTGATGAGGCAGCACTTATGGACACTGATAAGCTGCACTGAAGGAAACTGATAAGGAGGCATTGATGTGGCTGCACAGATGCAGATGGGCTCTGATGAGCTGTACCGGTGAAACTGCACTGATGGCCACTTATGAGGCTGCACTGATACAGCTGCATTGATGAAGCAGTATTGATAAGGCTGCACTAATGGGCACTAATGAGGCTGCACTGATACAGCTGCACTGATGAAGCCATACTGATAAGCCTGCACTGATAAAGCAGTTCTGATAAAGCTGCACTGATGGGCACTGATGAGGCTGCACTAATGGACACTGATAAGGCTACAATGGTGGACACTGATGAGGCTGCACAGATACAGCTGTACTGATGGGCAACAATAAGCTGCACTGATGAGGCAGCACTTATGGACACTGATAAGCTGCACTGAGGGGAACTGATAAGGAGGCAATGACGTGGCTGCACTGATGGCTCTGATAAGCTGCACTGGTGAAACTGCACTGATGGCCACTTATGAGGCTGCACTGTTATGCACTGATGGGCACTGAAAAGGCTGCACTGATACAGCTACATTGATAAAGCAGTACTGATGGGCACTGATAGGCAACACTGATGGGCTCTGATTATCTGCACTGATGTGCAGTGGTGAAACGGCACTGATGGCTAGTGATGAGGCTGCACTGTTGTGCACTAAGACTGCACTGATACAGCTGCACTGATGAAGCAGTACTGATGGGCACTGATGAGGCTGCACCGATAGGCGACACTCATGGGTTCTGATAAGCTGCCTTGATGAGCGCTGGTGAAACTGCACTGATGGCCACTGATGAAGCTGCACTGTTGTGCACTGATGGGCTCTGATAAGCTGCACTGATGAGTACTGGTGAAACTGCACTGATGGCCACTGATGAGTCTGCACTATTGTGCACTTATAAGGCTGCACTGATGAAGCAGCACTAATGGACACTGATAACCTGCACTGATTGGCACTGGATAGATGCCCTCCCGGGATCATTAGGTATTAAAGCGGGAGTCCGCCGTTTTTTTTTTTTTTTAAAGCCAGCAGCTACAAATACTGCAGCTGCTGACTTTTAAAATAGTGACACTTACCCGCCCAGCGCGCCCGCGATGTCGGCACCCGAAGCCGACCTCTCGATCGTCTCTCGGGTGCTGCCGCCGCCATCTTGGGTATGGGAATCAGGAAGTGGAGCCTTTGCGGCTTCATTTCCCGGTTCCCTACTGCGCATGCGCGAGTCGCGCTGCGCAATAAGGATGGTCCCCGCTGCCTCTGGGATCCGTGTGTTTCCCAGCAGACAGCGGGGGACCTTCGGAAAGAGGCGTAGATATCTGCAGAAAGGGGCGTACCTTCTGCAGATATCTATGCCGGAAGTGGGTGCAAATACCTGTACTGTACAGGCACCTGCACCCCCCTCCCCCCTGAAAGGTGCCAATTGTGGCACCGGAGGGGGGGGAGGGTTCCAATGAGCAGAAGCTCCACTTTAGGGTGGACCTCCGCTTTAAATCTATATTTTAGGGGGGGGGGGCGGGATTTCAGAAAAAAAAAAAAAAAAACGCTGTGTTATTGCTAAGGACAGACCGAATCCTATTTTTGCATTCCACTTTTTTTTGGACAGGACTTGTCATTGTTTGAGGTTATCTTAGTGAAGGAATCGGAAGGCAACCAATGCTTGGAGGATTATTTTTATATAAAATATGTTTTCCTATCTACTGCTACAATTTCCGCGCCTGCACATTAATCTACCCCCTCCCCCCACAGCGCGCTTCTCCTGGAGAACACTGTCAGGAGCGTCTTATCATCATTCGGTGATCAATTGCTGGTAAAGCAAATGAATCTGGCGGAAGGCAGACAATCGTTCCTTTCATTAGAGAACCCAGAGACATGGAAAAACACACACACAAGTATTAATAGAAGTGTCAGCCACCGGCGCGTTCCGCATCTCTGAACCCACAGTGGAGAACAGGGAATTGCCCAAAAACTTCCAACTTAACCACTTTCCTCCCCCTCACGCTACATTTACCGCAAGCGGGCGGGCGGCAACTGCATATAGACAAAGTGCGGTTAATTTCATTCTAAATCAAATCGAAAATTCAGACACATCTTTTTCATTATTCGTAGATTCGGATGTATCTGAATTTTTCCGAATTACAATAGTAGCACATTTAAAACAAATCTGAAATAATGAAATTACAATTTTGACCAAGATTTTATTTGAATCGAATTTGGAAATTGAATCAAATTCACAAACAAGAATAGAAAATAAAAGAATAGAATAGAAGATGACAGAAAATAAAATGATAGAGTGGACTAGAAAAGAATAGAGTAAAACAGAACAGAATAGAATAGAATAAAAAATAAAATAAAAAGAATAGACTAAAACAGAATAGAAAATAACGGAAGATATAAAAAAAAATATAGGTTAGAATGGAATAGGAAAGAATATAATAGAAAAGAAGTGAATAGAAAATAAGGAATAGAAAAAAAATAAAAAATAAAAAAAAATGGAAAAAAGAGAAGGATAGAATAGAAAAAAAAAAAAACAACAGAATATTATAACATAAAATAAAATAGTAAATAAAAGACTAGAATAGAAAATGATAGAAAATAAAATAATAGCATGGAATAGAAAAGAATAGAGTAAAACAGAAAAGAATACAATAGAATAAAAAAATAAATAAAAGAATAGACTGAAACAGAATAGAAAATAAAGAAATAGATAAGAACATAAAAGAATAGATTAGACTGGAATAGCAAAGAATATAATAGAAAATAATAGAATAGAAAATAAGGAATAGAAGAGAAAATAAAATAAAAAAAATGGAAAAAAAGAAGAATAGAACAGTACAGAAAAAAACAACACAGACTATAATAGAATAAAATAGAATATAAAATAAAGGACTCGAATTGAAAATGATAGAAAATAAAATAATAGCATGGACAAGGAAAGAATAGAATAGAGTAAAACAGAACACAATTGAATAGAATAAAAAAATAAATAAAAGAATAGACTGAAACAGAATAGAAAATAAAGGAATAGATAAGAAAATAAAAGAATAGGTTAGAATGGAATAGGAAAGAATATTATAGAAAAGAAGAGAATAGAAAATAAGAAATAGAATAGAAAAAAAATGGAGAAAAAAAGAGGAAAAGAATAGAACAGAACAGAAGAAACAATAGAATATAATAAAATAAAATACAAAGACTATAACCATCTTTCAAAATTTGAATTTTGAATGGAATGAATTTTAGAATAGAAAAGAATATTGTGTCTATATATAGAGCAAATCTGCACTGGATATAGAAGACCACTAAAGCTGTGCACTTGATACGTGACATTACAAACATTACAAATACAGTGCGGTGCTAAACGTTATACACAATAAGTCAAAGAACTGTACAAAAAATTTGTGATAATAGTGAATTATGCTCCAAAAGATTCTACATTATATTACCAAAAGTATTGGGACGCCTGCCTATACACACACATGAACTTTATTGGCATCCCAGTCTCAGTCCGTAGGGTTTGATATTGAGTTGGCCCCACCCTTTGCAGCTATAACAGCTTCAACTCCTCTGGGAAGGCCGTCCACAAGGTTTAGGAGTGTGTCTATGGGAATGCTTGGCCATTCTTCCAGAAGCGCAATTGTGAGATCAGGCACTGATGTTGGACGAGAAGGCCTGGCTCGCAGTCTCCGCTCTAATTTATCCCAAAGGTGTTCCATCAGGCTGTGGTCAGGACTCTGTGCAGACCAGTCAAGTTCCTCCGCTCCAAACTCGCTCATCCATGTCTTTATGGATCTTGCTTTGTGCACTGGTGCGCAGTCATGTTGGAACAGGAAGGGGTCATCCCCAAACTGTTCCCACAAAGTTGGGAGTATGAAATTGTCCAAAATGTCTTGGTGTGGTGAAGCCTTAAGAGTTCCCTTCACTGGAACTAAGCCCAACCCCCGAAAAACCACCCAACACCATAATCCCCCCTCCACCAAATGATTTGGACCAGTGCACAAAGAAAGGTCCATAAAGACATGGATGAGAGAGTTTGGGGTGGAGGAACTTGACTGGCCTGCACAGAGTCCTGGTAATGTAGTGTATGTAAAAATAAAGTCCCAAATCCCTAGAATCTGAATGTTTAAATAAAGGACTGACAGTCCCACAAGCCGTGTTCAAGAGGTGAAGATCAATAGGAGGAAAAGCCAGAGTGCCACCAGAGAGAGAGACCTCCTATTGCGCCTACCAGAACTAATGTGACCCCTTAATTAAAAGTGGTCAAATCATGCTCAGAGTCAACTTCTATCAAAATTACCATTACATCAGGGACCCCATCCGAGTCCCCCTTACATCGGAACCCCTCTTAAATCAGGGCACCCATCAAAATCCCCTTTACCTCAGGGTCCCCATTAGAGCCCCCCTTACATCAGAGTCCCCCCTAAATTCCTGTTCCCATCAGAACCCCCCTTACATCAAGGTCTTCCTTATATTAGGAACCCCTTAAATCAGAGTCCTTCCTTATTTCAGGGACCTCATCAGAGCCCACCTTACATCAGGGTCCTCTTTGTGTCAGAGTTCACTGCCGATTACTCTCTTAAACTGTATATCGGAGTCTGCATCAGAGCCCCCCTTGCATCAGAGTCCCTCTTAAATCAGGGTCCCCATCAGAGTCCCCCTTACATCAGTGTCCTTATTATATCAGGGACCCAATCAGAGCCCCCCTTATATCAAGGTCCCCTTTATATCAGGAGCCCCATCAGAGTCCCCCCCCCCCCCACATCAGGGACCCCATCAGAGTCCTCCTTATAACAAGATACCCATCAGAGTCTCCCCTACATCAGGGACCCCATCCAAATCTCCCTTATATCAAGGTCCTCCTTATATCAAGATCCCCTTAAATAAAAGGCCTTCTAACTTCAGGGACCCCATCAGAGTCTCCCTTACATCAGGGCCCACTGCAGATTCCTCCCTTAAACAGGACCTTCCTTATATCATATAGTTCTCCCTACATCAGAGTCCCTCTTATATCAAGGTCCCCAACAGAGTCTCCCTTACATCAAGGTCTTCCTTATATCAAGATCTCCTTAAGTCAGAGCCCCACCCCCCTTTATTCAGGGACCCCATAAGAGTCCCCCTTATATCAGTGACCCCATCAGAGTCCCTCTTACATCAGGCTCCCCCTTATATCAGGGTCCCCAACAGAGTCTTCCTTACATCAAGGTCTTCCTTATATCAAGATCCTCTTAAGTCAGAGTCCCCCCTTTATATAGGGACCCCATCAGAGTTCTCCTTACATCAGAATCCATCTTATATATGGGTACCCATCAAAGTCCCCCTTACATCAAGGTCTCTATCAACATGTAGACCGAGCACATCAGTCACAGAATAGGTGAAATCTTGTAGCGAGTCACATTTGGCTCGTGGGCCGTAGTTTTTGGACCCCTGCACTAGATGTTCCTTATGTTTTCATTGGCTTTAGTAGATCAGGCCAACTGCTGGATTGTATGTAGGAATGGAATCTTTTTTCAGTAACTTCTAAAGCCTTGGTAGGACATCCCTGTCTGCAGCCCCATGTGTACAGTGCCTTGAAAAAGTATTCATACCCCTTGAAATTTTCCACATTGTGTCATGTTACAACCAAAAAGTAAATTTATTTTATTGGGATTTTATGTAATAGACCAACACAAAGTGGCACATAATTGTGAAGTGGAAGGAAAATTATAAATTTTCTATTTTTTTTACAAATAAATATGTGAAAAGTGTGGGGGGTACATTTTGTATTCAGTCCCCTTTACTCTGATACCCTTACTAAAATATAGTGGAACCAATTGCCTTCAGAAGTCACCTAATTAATAAATAGAGTCCCCCTGTGTGTCATTTAATCTCAGTATAAGTACAGCTGTTCTGTGAAGCCCTCAGAGGTATTGTCAGAGAACCAAAGTGAACGAACAGCATCGTGAAGGCCAAGGAACACACCAGGCAGGTCAGGGATAAAGTTGTGGAGAAGTATAAAGCAGGGTTAGGTTATAAAAAAAGATCCCAAGCTGTTCAATCCATCATTGGAAAAGGTAAAGAGTATGGCACAACTGAAAACCTACCAAGACATGACCGTCCACCTAAACTGACCAGCCGGGCAAGGAGAGCATTCATCAGAGAAGCAGCCAAGAGGCCCATGGTAAATCTGGAGAAGCTGCTGAGATATATACTTGCCAAAGATTTCCAGCTTTGCACTACATCAGGGATATGCAATTAGAAGAGCTCAAAGTCCCATCATGCCTCTGGGTGTCATGCTTGTGGCTGTCAGAATCTTGCTATGCCTCATGGAACTTGTAGTTCTGCAACAGTTGGAGGTCCACTAATTGCATATCCCTGCTCTACATGATTCAGACTTAGCCACAGTGTACTGCCTCCTAACTAAGCCCATCTCCCCACCACTCCTACCAATCCCATCAACCCCCCAGCTTTGCCATTGATCCCAGGAGTCCATTGATGGGTCCCTGCACCTCTTCAGCCCATGGTGTGCAGGCAGTGAGGAGATGATATGCTGTAACCTTTAGCAACCAATCATTGAGCAGTAATGATGTGCACTAACTTCTTGCAACCAATTGATGAGTGGTAAGGATGTCCAGTAAACTCTAGCAACCAATCAGTGAGCAGTATTGATGTAGAGTAATCTTTAGCAACCAATTAACAAGCAGAAATCATGTGTGCTGTAACCTCTAGCAAATAATCAGTAAGCTATAATGTGTGCCATAACCTCCAACAGCCAATCAGTGAGCGGTAATGATACACTGTAACCTCTGGCAACCAATTGCAATCACTGTCTGATCTTATTCAGTAAACTGATTTTGAGACTGGCCGCTGTTTATTGTATGACTCAGACAAGGCGGAGAGTGAAATTGCATGGAGAGGCCCAAAAAAATGTTTGCCCTGGGTCCAATCAATATTAAAGACGGCCCTGACGCCCTCCATCCAATCTGACAGAGCTTGAGATATTTTGCAAAGAAGAAGAATGGGGAAAAAAAATGTCCCTCTCTAGATGTGCAAAGCTGGTAGAGACACCCCCAAAAAGATTTTTAGCTGTAATTTCAGGGGAAGGGGGTTCTACAAAGTATTGACTCCGGGGGGCGCCATACAAATACACACACACACACACACACACACACACACACACACACACACACACACACTTTTCACATATTTATTTGTAAATAAAAAAAAATTGAAAACCATGTATCATTTTCCTTCCACTTCACAATTATGGGCCACTTTGTGTTGGTCTATCGCATAGAATCCCAATAAAATACATTTACGTTTTTGGTTGTAACGTGACAAAAAGTGGAAAATCTCAAGGGGTATGAATACTTTTTCAAGACACCGTACATCCGGGACGAATGCAGGTTGTAATGTACACATGGGAGGGTCCTGCTGACTCTACGCAGACGCACATATTTACGTATCGTGGTACAGATCGTGCGTTTGATGCTCAGATGCATTCTGCATTTGAAAACTCCAGAGGATTGGGAAGGAACAGAACCTCTTGCAGAACCTGAAAGATTTATAGCTGTTCGAATTTCTGTTCCTTTGAATTTCAGAACTCGCTGTGCGGAGTCTTACAATTTTGGATCCAGCGTTGCTCGCGGAACAGTAAACACAGAGAGATAAAGAAACCATGAAAGGGTATTTGGTGCTTAAAGTGGCTCAGATATTCTTTTTTAAATAGGCAACCAATTTTTCCGGAGAAAACTTCCTAGCGAGAAAAGAAAGTTTAACTCCAGCCGACGTTTTCATGTTTCTTTTTACTTTTGGAAAGTGTGACAGTTCTGTTCCCCTTCCACGGTGCGAAAAAAGGGGTTTTGTGTCACCCGGGGCTTCTCCTCCAGGCTTGTTAGAGGCCTCCTGGCCAAACTGGATTTTCGTTTTTTCTCAGATGTTGGTACAATGCGATTGGGACCTGGAGCTTGGAGGCTTTGTAGAGACTTAAAGAGGAAGTAAACCCTGATGAGTTTACTTCCTCTTTCATTCCCTGCAAAGGCAAAGCATAATGGACTACTATGCATCGCATCGCATCGCATAGTAGCCCATTATGTGTCACTTACCTGACACAGGAGCCAGCGAAGTCACCGCTGTCCCCTGTAGTCTGACGCATCCATGTTGTCGGTGGTGTCTTGCATGCGCACGGGAGCCGACACGCGCGGCAGCTCCGTCGTTGAGAATGCCGCGCTCAGTGCGCCTGCGCGACGCTGTGCCTGTTTTCGGGCAAATATCTCCTAAACCATATAGGTTTAGGAGATATTTCTTGGACCTACAGGTAAGCCTTAATCTAGGCTTACCTGTAGGGCAAAGTGTGTTGTAAGGGTTTACAACCACTTTAAGCAGTGGTGGCCCATGCATTAAGGGCACATGGGCGCCGCCCCCTCTCTCCTGCCACCCCCCGTCTAGCACTAATAGATAGAGTCATGCATTGCACTCCTGTGTGCATGTCCCCCTGTGTGCATGTCCTCCTGTGTGCATGTCCTGTGCTGTGTGCAATTCCCCCTGTGTGCTGTGTAAGTGTCCTGTGTGCATGTCCTGTGCTGTGTAAGTGTCCTGTGTGTATGTCCCCCTGTGCTGTATGCATGTCCCCCTGTGTGCGTGTCCCCCTGTGTGCGTGTCCCCCTGTGTGCGTGTCCTCCTGTGTGCGTGTCCCTCCTGTGTGCGTGTCCGTCTGTGCTGTGTGAGTGTCCCCCTGTGTGCATGTCCCCCTGTGCTGTGTGCATGTGTCCCCCTGTGTGCATGTCCCTCCTGTGTGCATGTCCCCCTGTGCTGTGTAAGTGTCCTGTGTGCATGTCCTGTGCTGTGTAAGTGTGTGTCCTGTGTGCATGTCCCCCTGTGCTGTGTGCATGTCCCCCTGTGCTGTGTGCATGTCCTCCTGTGTGCGTGTCCTCCTGTGCTGTGTGCATGTCCCCCTGTGTGCTGTGTAAGTGTCCTGTGTGCATGTTCTGTGCTGTGTAAGTGTGTGTCCTGTGTGCATGTCCCCCTGTGCTGTGTGCATGTCCCCCTGTGCTGTGTGCATGTCCTCCTGTGTGCGTGTCCTCCTGTGCTGTGTGCATGTCCCCCTGTGTGCTGTGTAATTGTCCTGTGTGCATGTTCTGTGCTGTGTAAGTGTGTGTCCTGTGTGCATGTCCCCCTGTGTGCGTGTCCCCCTGTGTGCGTGTCCTCCTGTGTGCGTGTCCTCCTGTGTGCGTGTCCTCCTGTGTGCATGTCCTCCTGTGCTGTGTGCGTGTCCTCCTGTGTGCGTGTCCCTCCTGTGTGCATGTCCGTCTGTGCTGTGTGAGTGTCCCCCTGTGTGCATGTCCCCCTGTGCTGTGTGCGTGTCCCCGTGTGCATGTCCCCCTGTGCTGTGTGCATGTGTCCCCCTGTGTGCATGTCCCTCCTGTGTGCATGTCCCCCTTTGCTGTGTGCATGTCCCCCTGTGCTGTGTGCATGTCCCCCTTTGCTGTGTGCATGTCCTCCTGTGTGCGATTCCCCCAGTGTGATGTGTAAGTGTCCTGTGTAAGTGTCCTGTGCTGTGTAAGTGTGTGTCCTGTGTGTGTGTCCTCCTGTGTGCGTGTCCTCCTGTGCTGTGTGCATGTCCCCCTGTGTGCTGTGTAAGTGTCCTGTGTGCATGTCCTGTGCTGTGTAAGTGTGTGTCCTGTGTGCGTGTCCTCTTGTGTGCGTGTCCTGTGTGCATGTCCTCCTGTGCTGTGTAAGTGTCCTGTGTGCATGTCCCCCTGTGCTGTGTAAGTGTCCTGTGTGCATGTCCCCCTGTGCTGTGTGCATGTCCTCCTGTGCTGTGTGCATGTCCTCCTGTGCTGTGTGCATGTCCTCCTGTGCTGTGTGCATGTCCCCCTGTGCTGAGTGCATGTCCCCCTATGTGCATGTCCCCCTGTGCTGTGTGCATGTCCCCCTGTGTGCATGTCCCCCTGTGTGCTGTGTGCATGTCCTGTGTGCATGTCCCTCTGTGTGCATGTCCTCCTGTGCTGTGTAAGTGTGTGTCCTGTGTGCGTGTCCCCCTGTGTGCATGTCCCCCTGTGTGCATGTCCTCCTGTGTGCATGTCCTCCTGTGCTGTGTGCGTGTTCTCCTGTGTGCGTGTCCCTCCTGTGTGCGTGCCCGCCTGTGCTGTGTGAGTGTCCCCCTGTGCTGTGTGCGTGTCCCCGTGTGCATGTCCCCCTGTGCTGTGTGCATGTGTCCCCCTTTGCTGTGTGCATGTCCCCCTGTGTGCGTGTCCTCCCGTGTGCATGTCCACCTGTGTGCATGTCCCCCTGTGCTGTGTGCACGTCCTCCTGTGTACATGTCCCCCTGTGCTGTGTAAGTGTCCTGTGTGCGTGTCCCCCTGTGTGCATGTCCCCCTGTGCTGTGTAAGTGTCCTGTGTGCATGTCCTCTTGTGCTGTGTGTGTCCCCCTGTGTGCATGTCCCCCTGTGCTGTGTGCATGTCCCCCTGTGCTGTGTGCATGTCCTGTGTGCATGTCCCCCTGTGCTGTGTGCATGTCCTGTGTGTATGTCCCCCTGTGCTGTGTGCATGTCCCCCTGTGCTGTGTGCATGTGTCCCCCTGTGTGCATGTCCCTCCTGTGTGCATGTCCCCCTGTGCTGTGTGCATGTGTCCCCCTGTGTGCATGTCCCTCCTGTGTGCATGTCCCCCTGTGCTGTGTGCACGTCCTCCTGTGTACATGTCCCCCTGTGCTGTGTAAGTGTCCTGTGTGCGTGTCCCCCTGTGTGCATGTCCCCCTGTGCTGTGTAAGTGTCCTGTGTGCATGTCCTCCTGTGCTGTGTGTGTCCCCCTGTGTGCATGTCCCCCTGTGCTGTGTGCATGTCCCCCTGTGCTGTGTGCATGTCCTGTGTGCATGTCCCCCTGTGCTGTGTGCATGTCCCCCTGTGCTGTGTGCATGTCCTGTGTGCATGTCCCCCTGTGCTGTGTGCATGTCCCCCTGTGCTGTGTGCATGTGTCCCCCCCTGTGTGCATGTCCCTCCTGTGTGCATGTCCCCCTGTGCTGTGTGCATGTGTCCCCCTGTGTGCATGTCCCTCCTGTGTGCATGTCCCCCTGTGCTGTGTGCACGTCCTCCTGTGTACATGTCCCCCTGTGCTGTGTAAGTGTCCTGTGTGCGTTTCCCCCTGTGTGCATGTCCCCCTGTGCTGTGTAAGTGTCCTGTGTGCATGTCCTCCTGTGCTGTGTGTGTCCTCCTGTGTGCATGTCCCCCTGTGCTGTGTGCATGCCCCCCTGTGCTGTGTGCATGTCCTGTGTGCATGTCCCCCTGTGCTGTGTGCATGCCCCCCTGTGCTGTGTGCATGTCCTGTGTGCATGTCCCCCTGTGCTGTGTGCATGCCCCCCTGTGCTGTGTGCATGTCCTGTGTGCATGTCCCCCTGTGCTGTGTGCATGTCCCCCTGTGCTGTGTGCATGCCCCCCTGTGCTGTGTGCATGTCCTGTGTGCATGTCCCCCTGTGCTGTGTGCATGTCCCCCTGTGCTGTGTGCATGTCCCCCTGTGCTGTGTGCATGCCCCCCTGTGCTGTGTGCATGTCCTGTGTGCATGTCCCCCTGTGCTGTGTGCATGTCCCCCTGTGCTGTGTGCATGTCCCCCTGTGTGCATGTCCCCCTGTGCTGTGTGCATGTCCCCCTGTGTGCATGTCCCCCTGTGTGCATGTCCCCCTGTGTGCTGTGTGCATGTCCTGTGTGCATGTCCCCCTGTGTGCTGTGTGCATGTCCCCCTGTGTGCATGTCCCCCTGTGTGCTGTGTGCATGTCCTGTGTGCATGTCCCCCTGTGTGCTGTGTGCATGTCCTGTGTGCTGTGTAAGTGTCCTGTATGCATTCTCCCTCCAGTGTCCCCCCCTGTGTGTGTGTGCGTTCTCCCTCTGGTGTCCCCCTGTGTGTATGTTCTCTCTCCAGTGTCTCCCTGTGCAGGTTTGGCTTGAGTGTGGAGACCAAGGGGGCCCCATGATCTTCTATTGCCCGGGGGCCCCATGAGTTGTCAGTCCGCCCCTGCCTACAGTCCTGGTCACACGTTGTGTTTGCTTCGCTTCGCAAATTAATCCCCATGTCACTTTCTTAGTGCTTCAAAGTGGCTACTATTGAGTGGGGGGATCCACAGAGCTGGGGTACTACTGTGTGAAGAAATCAGCAGAGCTGGGGGGCTTACTACTGAGTGGGGGAATCAGCAGAGGTGGGGGTTACTACTGAGTGGGGGAATCAGCAGAGGTGGGGGTTACTACTAAGTGGGGGAATCAGCAGACCTGGATGTAGTACTCAGTGGTGGAATTGGCATTGGCAGAGCTGGGGATACTACTGAGTGGAGAAATTAAGACAGATGATGGTTACTATTGAGCAAGGGATCAGCAGGGCTGGGGTTACTACTGAGTGGGGGGATCAGAAAAATTAGCATAGCTGGGGGAGTTACTACTGAGTGGGGGATCAGCAGAGCTGGGCATCACTACTGAGTGGGGGATCGGCAGAGCTGGGGATCACTACTGGGTGGGGTATCGGCAAAGCTGGGGATCACTACTGAGTGGGGGATCGGCAGAGCTGGGGATCACTACTGAGTGGGGGATCGGCAGAGCTGGGGATAACTACTGAGTGGGGGATCGGCAGAGCTGGGTAATACTACTGAGTGGGGGATCGGCAGAGCTGGGGATAACTACTGAGTGGGGGATCGGCAGAGCTGGGTAACACTACTGAGTGGGGGATCGGCAGAGCTGGGGATCCCTACTGAGTGGGGGATCGGCAGAGCTGGGGATCACTACTGAGTGGGGGATCGGCAGAGCTGGCGATCACTACTGAGTGGGGGATCGGCAGAGCTGGGGATCACTACGGAGTGGGGGATCGGCAGAGCTGGCGATCACTACTGAGTGGGGGATCGGCAGAGCTGGGGATCACTACTGAGTGGGGGATCGGCAGAGCTGGGGATCACTACTGAGTGGGGGATCGGCAGAGCTGGAGGTGTTAAGGAATCTAATGTACATAATGATAATCAGAAAATGTCTATTCGCTTATGTGTATACATGTTCCCACTCTCCTTACTTATTATGTAATATACAGATTGACTTTCTGTTCGGAGCCAAGATGGCGTCTATACCCTACATCCCCCGCATTAGAAGAATTCATTTGAGATAAGAAAACCAGCTTCAACCAAGCTTCAAGCATCAAGTTTCTTCATTTCTCTTGTATTGTAACCAATAAGATGTGCCAGTTGGACTGACATAGCAATGACGTATCTTTCTGTATAAAATGTTAACACCGCCCACCAATAAATCAGAAGTTAGAAGTAGCCTGAGCTGAACGTATCTCAGAGAGTGTTTACTTCTAATGTGCTGCACATTTATACTTTTTAATTAGAAATAGCAGCAGATAACCAAGAACTAATTTGTAGTTCTTATCCATTACAGAGGTTACTGCTGAGTGGGGGATCGGCAGAGCTGGAGGTTACTGCTGAGTGGGGGATCGGCAGAGCTGGGGATCACTACGGAGTGGGGGATCGGCAGAGCTGGAGGTTACTGCTGAGTGGGGGATCGGCAGAGCTGGGGATCACTACGGAGTGGGGGATCGGCAGAGCTGGAGGTTACTGCTGAGTGGGGGATCGGCAGAGCTGGAGGTTACTGCTGAGTGGGGGATCGGCAGAGCTGGGGATCACTACGGAGTGGGGGATCGGCAGAGCTGGAGGTTACTGCTGAGTGGGGGATCGGCAGAGCTGGGGATCACTACGGAGTGGGGGATCGGCAGAGCTGGGGATCACTACTGAGTGGGGGATCGGCAGAGCTGGAGGTTACTGCTGAGTGGGGGATCAGCAGAGCTGGAGGTTACTGCTGAGTGGGGGATCGGCAGAGCTGGGGATCACTATGGAGTGGGGGATCGGCAGAGCTGGGGATCACTACTGAGTGGGGGATCGGCAAAGTTGGCGATCACTACGGAGTGGGGGATCGGCAGAGCTGGGGATCACTACTGAGTGGGGGATCGGCAGAGCTGGAGGTTACTGCTGAGTGGGGGATCGGCAGAGCTGGGGATCACTACGGAGTGGGGGATCGGCAGAGCTGGGGATCACTACTGAGTGGGGGATCGGCAAAGTTGGCGATCACTACGGAGTGGGGGATCGGCAGAGCTGGAGGTTACTGCTGAGTGGGGGATCGGCAGAGCTGGGGATCACTACTGAGTGGGGGATCGGCAGAGCTGGAGGTTACTGCTGAGTGGGGGATCGGCAGAGCTGGGGATCACTACTGAGTGGGGGATCGGCAGAGCTGGAGGTTACTGCTGAGTGGGGGATCGGCAGAGCTGGAGGTTACTGCTGAGTGGGGGATCGGCAGAGCTGGAGGTTACTGCTGAGTGGGGGATCGGCAGAGCTGGAGGTTACTGCTGAGTGGGGGATCAGCAAAGTTTGGGGAACTACTTAGTGGGCCCCAAGACCAGGAACACATCTTTCTGGCCTAGGCGGTGCCAGAAAAAATAAATATAAATGATATTCATAAAAAACAACATTTGTGCGGGGGAGGGGAGGGGGGGGGGAGATTTTGAAGGAGACAAACTCTCCTCTAGGAGTTAAGTTCCATAGATGACTGTTTTTCACTTACAAGTCTCTTTTCTATTTGTGTCCTTCCATATTCTCCATCGACCAACCTAGAAGAGCCGCATCGATCCTGGCAATTTTCTTTTTTTTCATCCCTTTGAACTTGTGATTTTGAATCCGGCTAAAAGCTTTATTTACAGCTCTCTGTTCAGGCAGAATAAAGTCACCGGGGATTTCTCTCCAAGTTTTCCTCCTAAAAACCTCCAGGACTCCAACACAATGCATTACCAGCGGGTGACGCATCAATAATTGATCGCTCTGTCATTTTCTGCATGAATGTGATAGAAACATTTATTTCCTTGAAGGTCCATAAAATGTTCTTTGAGACGAGGGAATTCCCGGGATCCAGTAATGGAGGTGCACCAAGTCCGGGTCCCACAAATGATGGGGCTGGTTATTCTGACGTCTGAGACCGGGGGCCGTTTGGTTCTATAGCTGACCTATATTGTAACATAAATGTGCCACAGAAAAATCACCTTATTAAAAATGGAGACAATGGAGAAAATTTAGTCTGCCTATACTTTGCCTTTGCTTGCTCTCCCCCCCCCCCCCCCCCCCCCTCCTCCATCAATATAACATTTTTAACCACTTGACCTTTGGAAGTTTTACCTTCAAAGACTGTGTGTATTAGAATATAGCTGCCTTCCTCAATTAGAATTTTGAAAGGAATATAATAGAATAGAATACAAAATAATAGAAAAAACACAAAATACAATCTGCTACTCCTCCTGAGTATTACGATACCACATGTGTGGGAATTTTCCACAGCCTGGCCGCTCAGAGAGGCCCAACATGCAGGGAGCGCCGTCAGGTGTTCTAGGAGCATAAATTGCACATCTAACTTGTTGACTACCTAGTACACTTTTGAATGGAGGCATTGTAGTAGCGAGCCACATTATATTGGTATTCTAGTAAAATATTTGTCGAATTGTCTATGAAGATCTCATTGCCAAGCTTGAATTCCACGTCTTTGGTTTGCCGACTTACCACTTGAATGAGCAAAAAAGAAGAAGAATAGAATAAAGAATAAAAAATAAAAGAATAGAATAGAAAAGAAAAATATAACAAATATTAATTCAGAACAAAATTAACCGCACGTGTCTACCTCCAAGACCACCACTGCCTTGCTGAAGAAGCTGAGGGTAATGTTGATGGACCGGCCAAGCATGTCTCCAGACCTAAACCCTATTGAGCATCTGTGGGACATCCTCAAATGAAGGTGGAGGAGCGCAAGATCTCCAACATCCACCAGCTCTGTGATGTCATCATGGAGGAGGGGAAGAGGACTCCAGTGGCGACCTGTGAAGCTCTGGTGACCTCCATGCACAAGAGGGTTAAGGCAGTGCTGGAAAATAATGGTGGCCACACAAAATATTGACACTTTGGGCCCAATTTGGAAATTTTCACTTAGGGGTGTACTGACTTTTGTTGCCAGTGGTTTAGACATTAATGGCTGTGTGTTGAGTTATTTTGAGGGGACAGGAAATTTACACTGTTATACAAGCTGTACACTCACTACTTTACATTGTAGCAAAGTGTAATTTCTTCACTGTTGTCACATGAAAAGATAGAAGAAAATATTTACAAAAATGTCACTGGGGGGTGTACTATATATATATATATATATATATATATATATTATAGTGAATAAACTATAATAATATAATCAATAATCAAATGATAACATCAAAAGTAAATCACACAACTGCACTCAACTCCAACTGGGGGGGGGGGGGGGGGGGGTGTGTGTATTGTTTGCAACTCCTGCAGCCACCACTGCACCATATATATCTATCTCTATCTATCTGTCTGTCTATCTATCTCTATATATCTATCTCTCACTCTCTCTCTCTCTCTACCTCTTTCTATATCTATATATATATCTATATATCTCTCTATATATATATATCTCTATATATCTATATCTCTCTCTCTATATATATATCTCTCTCTCTATATATATATATCTATGTATCTATATATCTCTCTCTCTATATATCTCTATATATCTATATATCTATATCTCTCTCTCTCTAGATATATCTCTATATATCTATATCTCTCTCTCTCTCTATATATCGCTCTCTCTCTATATATATATCTATATATCTATCTCTCTCTCTCTATATATCTCTATATATCTATATATCTATATCTCTCCCTCTCTATATATCTCTCTCTCTATCTATATATCTATATATCTCTCTCTATATATCTCTATATATCTATATATCTATATCTCTCTCTCTATATATCTCTATATATCTATATATCTATATCTCTCCCTCTCTATATATCTCTCTCTCTCTATATCTCTATCTCTCTCTCTCTCTATATATATCTATCTCTCTCTCTGTATATCTCTATCTATCTATCTCTCTCTCTGTATATCTCTATCTATCTATCTATCTATCTATCTATCTATCTATCTATCTCTATATATATATATATATATATATATATATATATATATATATAGAGAGAGAGAGATATATAGAGAGGGAGAGATATAGATATATAGAGATATATAGAGAGAGAGAGATATATAGATATATAAAGATATATATAGAGAGAGAGATATATAGAGAGGGAGAGATATAGATATATAGATATATAGAGATATTTATAGAGAGAGAGATATAGATATATAGATATATAGATATATAGAGATATATATATATATATATATAGAAAAAAAAACATTTTGTAATTGCGGAAGGGAAGAGTTTGAAGGAATAAACTCGGTTTCGGGAGTTAAGTTCCGTAGATGACGTGTTCCAAGGCAAGTAACCTTCAGTCACCTTGTTTTTACTTTTACACGTTCTATTTTCCATTTTGTCCGTCCATATTCTCCATTTACAACCTAGAAAAGTCTAATCGATCCCGGCAATGCTTTTGTCGATTTGAAGAGCTAAAAGCTCTATTTACAGCTCTCTGCTGAATCAGAATAAAATCATCAGGGATTACACTCCACGTTTTTCATCCTATATACAGGGCATGATACATTCTGGACCTTTATTTTCCCCCCCTAAAAATCTTCCTTGTCTTGTTTTTTAATCACTTAGGGACCGGAAGTAGTGATGGACGAACTTCCGACGGGACGTTTCGCGAAAGCGAAATGCGAACGGACCCAAACGTTCGCGAAACCGAACGTTCGCCGCGGGCCCCATTGACTTCAATGGGAGGCGAACTTTGCAAACCTTCATGTCGAATTTGCGGCCACGTGGTAATTATTAGGGGGTAAAACGTAGTCCCACCATCTGGACAATGACATAATACATGTATGAGGTGAATTTGGGATCGATAACTACAAGCATTTTTATTTTATTTGGGAAATTGTTCTAACAATTCAGGACTATGGAGCTAATGAAGGCAATGGAGGAGAGGGAAGGTCAGGGACCAGGGTAGGCAAAGAAGAGGGTGCAGGAGATGATCACCAGCAGCGTGACATACCGGAATGACACATGCACCGTGATAGAGGCATCTGACAGCAGCACCGTAATACAGAGCACTGACAGCAGCACCGTGACATACAGCGCTGACAGCAGCACCGTGACATACAGCGCTGACAGCAGCACCGTGACATACAGCGCTGACAGCAGCACCGTGACATACAGCGCTGACAGCAGCACCGTGACATACAGCGCTGACAGCAGCACCGTGACATACAGCGCTGACAGCAGCACCGTGACATACAGCGCTGACAGCAGCACCGTAAGCAGCCCCAGGAGGAAGTCAGCACAGCACAGGGATGGTGTGATCCCCTCATAATAAGAACCCCCAGGAGGAAGTCAGCACAGCACAGGGATAGTGTGATCCCTTCATAATAAGAACCCCCAGGAGGAAGTCAGCACAGCACAGGGATATCATAAGCAGCCCCAGTAGAAATATGACACCGCTCAACCTCTTCAAAGAGGAGGGTAGGGGCATATAGTACGGTGTGCTTTTTTGGGTCAAGGAAGTGAGCCAAATGAATTAAGAAGGTCTGTGTGCTTGATTAAAAAAATAGTTTATAGACATATACATGGTCTACTGGTCACATGTGTTGAATTCCTCCGAGATCCATGCCTCATTCATTTTTAGAAATGTGAGGTAGTTAACACTGTCGTGAGCTAGGCGAGTACGCTTATCGGTCACAATCCCCCCTGCTGCGCTGAACGTCCTTTCGGACAGGACACTGGATGAGGGGCAAGCCAACAGTTCGATTGCAAATTGGGCAAGCTCTGGCCAGAGGTCAAGCCTGCCCACCCAGTAGTCTAGGGGTTCATCACTCCTCAGAGCGTCCACATCGGCCGTTAACCCAATGTAGTCGGACACCTGACGGTCTAGGCGTTCCCTGATGCTGGATCCGGATGACACCTGTCGATGGGTCGGCTGAAAGAATGACCTCATATCCGAAGTCACCAACACATCTTCAAACCGGCCTCTTCTTGCAGGCGCTGTTGGATTGGTACCCGCAAATCCTTCTCTGGGAGTGGGAATTGCTCCTCTGCCAGCGCACGCAAAAGCAGAATGCAGCATTTCTCGAAGCAAGGCCTGGAAGTGCTGCATTCTGACAGCCCTCTGCGACGGCGGTAACATTTCCGCCATTTTGTGTTTGTACCGGGGGTCTAAGTACGTTGCCACCCAGTACTGGTCCTTGACCCTCATGCTTTTTATACGGGGGTCCCTATTAAAACACTGGAGCATGAAGGCCCCCATTTGCACTAAAGTGGAAGCGGTGTGGTGGCCTGGCTCCTGCTCATCATCCAGGATAATGTCGTCCTCTTCATTCTCCTCTCCCCATCCTCGCACAACAGGGATCCCAGAAAGGTTTAAAGCATGCTCTTCTTGCTCCTGCTCATCCGCCCCGGCACCATCCTCCTCTGACTCCTCATCAGACTCCTGTTGTTGACTTGTCTCAGATAGAGTAGCCCCCCCTGGGAATTCATCCAGCATTGCGACTTCCTCATCTTCCCGCTCCTGCTCCTCCACAGCCTGATCAATGACACGACGCAATGCACGCTCCAGAAAGAAGGCATAAGGTACCATGTCACTGATGGCGCCATGGCTGCGACTGACCAGTTTGGTGATCTCCTCAAATGGCCGCAGAAGTCTGCATGTGTCGCGCATGAGCAGCCACTGGCGCGGTGAAAAAAAACCCAGCTCCCCAGAACCGTTTCTTTCGCAGAGTTCATACAGGTAGACGTTAACTGCACGTTTCTGCTGGAGCAGCCTATCAAGCATATAGAAGGTTGAGTTCCATCGCGTCGGGCAATCGCAAATAAGACGTCTGACCGGCAGATGGTGTCGCCGCTGAATGTCAGCAAGGCGAGCCATGGCCGTGTAAGATCTTCTGAAATGGGCCGAGATTTTCCTTGCCTGCCGCAAGATGTCCTGGACCCCAGGGTATTTGACAAGGAATCGCTGCACGACCAAGTTTAAGACGTGTGCCATGCACGGCACGTGCGTGATTTTGCCCTGTTTCAATGCGCTAAGCAGATTGGCACCGTTGTCACACACCACTTTACCAACTGTCAAATTGAGCGGTGTTAGCCACTCATCTGCCTGTGAACGCAAAGCTGAAAGGAGTGCCGGGCCAGTGTGGCTCTTTGCTTCCAGGCACAACAGACGCAGCACGGCATGGCAACGTCTCACCTGGCATGTGGAATAGGTTCTGGGGAGCTTGGGCGGTGCAGCGGAAGAGACGCTAGCAGCGGAAAAGGAGGAGGCAGCTGAGGAGGAGAGGGAGGAGGATGGAGTAGGAGGAGGAGAAGAAGAGTCAGGCCTGCATGCAATCCGTGGCGGTAAAACCAAATCTACACGGGTGCCACGGGTTACATGCTTGACGGCCGTCAGAAGGTTCACCCAGTGGGCAGTAAAACTGATATACCTTCCCTGCCCGTGTTTGCTAGACCACGTGTCTGTGGTCAGATGTATCTTGGCACCGACACTGTGTGCCAGAGATACATTCACTTGCCGCTGAACATGGCCATATAGCTCTGGGATGCCCTTCTCTGAGAAATACTTCCTTCCTGGGACCTTCCATTGTGGTGTTCCAATGGCCACAAATTTGCGAAAGGCCTCCGAGTCCACCAGTTTATATGGCAGTAGTTGGCGGGCTATGAGTTCTGACAAGCCAGCCGCCAACCGTTGGGCAAGAGGGTTATCCGGCGTCATCATTTTTTTACGCTCAAACATTAGGCCCACGGAAGCCTGCCTTTTTGCAGAAAAATGTGAGCTTGGCGTGATGGAAGGTGGAGTGGAGGACAATTGTGAGGAGAGAGGAGAAGGAGAAGTAGAAGACGAGGCTGGACGGTGAGAGCCTGCAGTGTGGCTTTGTGTGTTCCGTTGCTCCCACTGGGCTCGGTGATGGCTGCTCATGTGCCTTCTTAAGGCGGTCGTCCCTAGGTGAGTATTGGGCTTACCGCGACTAACGCGTTGACTGCAAAGATTGCAGATGGCAACGCTATTGTCAGCAGCGGACACGTTAAAAAAAGCCCACACTGCGGAGCCATGTGCCGGTGTCCTGGGAGCGCCAGATGTGACCGTACATGGTCGATGACTCGCTCCTGATACATTTGCAGTCTGCTTTGTCCCTGCTGTGCAATGTAAGTCATTGCTGCTTCTCCTCCCTATCTGCTGGTCCATATCTCCCTCTGAACTCCCCTCCTCTTCCTCTCTTGTGGGCACCCACGTGACATCACTAGACACGTCATCATCAACGTCACCTTCCCCACCGCTATAAGTAGAGATCTCGGAGTAGGCAGCAACACCGGGGACCAACCTCCTCCTTGGGCTGATCTGGGTACTGTCGTCAGACTGCTGAGTAGCGCTTGTTGCTACCTCCTCTTCCTGATCCAATACCAAGAGTGGCTGCGCATCAGAAATGTCCTCTTGATATGGATCGGAAAATAATTCCAGTGACTCAAGCGGAAGGTATGTGGTGGTGGTGGTGGTGGTCGTGTTGTTGGTGGTAGTGTCTTTGGGGGTGCACATAGCAGAGAGTGAAGAAGAGGGTGCAGATCGAGAGGATGAGGAGGGTGCAGAAGAGTAAGGCTGAGCGAGCCACTCAACCAAGTCTGGTGCATCCTTTAAAGTAATTGAACGCACCTTCTGCAACTTCCCACTTTGGCTCAAGCCTGTTGCTCCTGCCCTACCCCTACCACCCCTGCGGAAGGGCCTGCCTCTTCCTCTGCCTGTCATTTTTTAAATGACCCTGTGACAAAACTCTTAGTCCCTATACCGATGAAGGACTGCTGCAGTATAGGGCAGCGGTCAGCAGTGGTGCACGTCAACCCTATCTATTGTGGACCGATAGCGGTCCTTACAGAACAGCAGACTGTACCGCACTCAAGCCTATGTACCGTAGCACCCTATACCAAGTTACCAGTCCTTATAAGAACTTTTGTGGACCAAGCAGGTTGTGTATTAGTGTTTAGCAGACTGTACGTCAGTCCCTATACCGCTGAAGGACTGCTGCAGTATAGGGCAGCGGTCAGCAGTGGTGCACGTCAACCCTATCTATTGTGGACCGATAGCGGTCCTTACAGAACAGCAGACTGTACCGCACTCAAGCCTATGTACCGTAGCACCCTATACCAAGTTACCAGTCCTTATAAGAACTTTTGTGGACCAAGCAGGTTGTGTGTTAGTGATTAGCAGACTGTACGTCAGTCCCTATACCGCTGAAGGACTGCTGCAGTATAGGGCAGCGGTCAGCAGTGGTGCACGTCAACCCTATCTATTGTGGACCGATAGCGGTCCTTACAGAACAGCAGACTGTACCGCACTCAAGCCTATGTACCGTAGCACCCTATACCAAGTTACCAGTCCTTATAAGAACTTTTGTGGAACAAGTGAGTTGTGAATGTTTAGCAGACTGCAGCAGAAGGGCAGCAGTCAAGTATAATATCCTTTCTATATTTGGAAGAAAGAATATTATACATGTACAAGCCTATTACTGTACCACTGATACCAGTCCTGAAAAGAACCTTTGTGGAACTAATAATAACAGCAAGTCTTTAAAATTACCCTCACTGCCTGACAACACTGCTTCCTTCCTGTCCCTATACAAATTGGCAAAAAAAGAGAACGATTAGTGGTTACTGGAACAGCTCTTTTGTGGACCTTGATAGTAACAGCTAATGATGATGATGATGATGATGATGATGAAAGACTAATCTGGCTGTCCCTGTAGCATACACCGTCCTTTCCCTTTCTCTAAACTAACAAAAGACACTCAGGCTGCTGCAAGAATCAGCAGCACAGCAAACCTATCAACACCTAACACCTATACCAGTCCTGAAAAGAACTTTTGTGTACCAAATAGCTAGTGGTTTATCTCTCCCTACTCCACACAGGAACCTGTCCCTATCGTAACAGAAGAAAGAATGTAAAATGGCCACCGGATCGGGTGTATTTATAGGTTAGGGGGAATGTACAAGTGTCCATGTGCTGTCATGTCTCAATTGGCTGTCCTGTATCACATGATAAACGTGTCACCAAAGGTTAAAGTTCTTGTATACATTAAACACGTAAGTCCGCCGCGGCGAACGACGGAAAAAGGCGTTCGAACGTGCGGACCGCGAATGTCGGAAATTCGCCGCGAAACGACCGCCGGGCGAAACGTTCGTCCATCACTAACCGGAAGGATTTACCCCCTCCTTAATGAGGCCATTTTTTGCGATACGGCACTGGGTCGCTTTAACTGACAATTGCACGGCCATGCGATGCTGTACTTTTTTTCCCCCCACAAACAGAGCTTTCTTTTGGTGGTATTTGATCACCTCTGCGGTTTTTATTTTTTGAGCTACAAACAAACAAAGAGCAACAATTTAGAATAAAAAAGCTAATTGTTTTTACTTTTTGCTATAATAAATATCCCCCCAAAAATATAAGAAAACTAATTTCTTCATCAGTTTGGGCCAATATATATTCTTCTACATATTTTTGGTAAAAAATAAAAAAATAAAACGCAATAAGCGTATATTGAATGGGTTGCGCAAAAGTTATAGTGTCTACAAAATAGGGAACAGACTTATGGAATTTTTTTATTTTTTCAATTTTTTTTTTTACTAGTAATGGCGGTGATCAGCAATTTTTTTTTTTTTTTAATTGGGACTGCGCCATTGCAGCTGACAGATCAGACACTTTTGACACTTTTTTGGGACCATTGACATTAATACAGGAATTAAGGCTATAAAAATGCACTGATTACTGTATAAATGTCACTGGCAGGGAAAGGGTTAACACTAGGGGGCGATCACGGGGTTAAATGTCCCTGGGAGGTGTTTCTAACTGTGAGGGGAGGGGACTGACTGGAGGAGGAGAGAGATCGCTGTTGCTGATCACTAGGAACAGCAGATCTGTCTCTACTGCCAGAACGGGGATCTGTTTGTTTACATTAACAGATCCCCATTCTGCCTCTCTGTGGAGTGATCACGGGTGGCCAGTGGACATCGGGGCTGCCGGTCACGGGCATCGGCTCCGGCGCCATGTGCGCACACACCCACTCTATCTATTGCACGAACTGACGTACAGCTATAGCGATTGGCGCAATACAGTCGACTTGCCGCAGTGCAATGATGGCGGCTGGTCGCTAGTGGTTACATTTTTTCTTTTTTCTATTACACCTGACAGTGTCAGATGTATTCCCTTAAAGCGGGACTCCGCCGGGACTCCGCGTTTTTTTTTTTTTTTAAAAGCCAGCAGCTACAAATACTGCAGCTGCTGACTTTTAAAATAGTGACACTTACCTGTCCAGCGCGCCCGCGATGTCGGCACCCAAAGCCGATCTCTAGATCGTCTTGTCGGGTGCTGCCGCCGCCATCTTGGGTATGGGAATCAGGAAGTGGAGCCTTTCGGCTTCATTTCCCGGTTCCCTACTGCGCATGCGCGAATCGCGCTGCGCAATAAGGATGGTCCCCTCTGCCTCTGGGATCTGTGTGTTTCCCAGCAGGCAGCGGGGCACTTGGGGAAAGGGGCGGGCACTTGCGGAAAGGGGCGTAATCTATGCCCCTTTCCGCAGAGAGCTATCCCGGAAGTGGGTGCAGAATACCTGTACTGTACAGGTACCTGCACCCCCCTCCCCCCTGAAAGGTGCCAATTGTGGTGCCGGAGGGGGGGAGGGTTCCGATGAGCGGAGGTCCACTTTAGGGTGGACCTCCGCTTTTACCCATTTCTTACCCAGCATTTGACTCGATAATGCTAAATTAAAAAAATTAGGAGGGAGAGAAGGGGGTGATGGATTTGTGCTTGATTAGATGTAGTGGAGAGCAGAGAGACATTGGGGGTCTAATAGAGGGATGGCCACCTGCCCATTCTATCATATAGGGGGCTTCCTACCTCCCTTGTGAAAGCAATAAACTTAAATGAAAAAATAAAAATGAAATAACCGCTTGCCAACTGCATACTGTACATATACGACGGCTCTTCTGTACTACAATTTTTCACCAATTTACTTGCACACAGTTTCGAGCCTTCACTTGATTGGTTTTTATTTACCCGATGCAACATCATCTTTTATATTTTACTTAAAGCGGGAATTCCGACATTTTTTTTTTTTTTTTTAAATCAGCAGCTACAAATACTGCAGCTGCTGACTTTTAAAATATGGACATTCACCTATCCAGCGCGCCCGCGATGTCGGCACCCGAAGCCGATCTGTCGCTCGGCTCTCGGTTGCTGCCGCCGCCATCTTCGCTATGGGAATCAGGTAGTGAAGCCTTGTGGCTTCATTTCCCACTTCCTTAGGGTGGCACAGTGGTGTAGTGGTTAGCACTCTCACCTAGCAGTAAGAAGGGTCGCTGGTTTGAATCCCAACCACGACAATACCTGCCTGGAGTTTGCATGTTCTCCCTGTGCCTGCGTGGGTTTCCTCCGGGTACTCCGGTTTCCTCCCACACTACAAAGACATGCAGGTAGGTTAATTGACTTCTGTACAAAATTGGTCCCTAGTATATGAATGGGGACCTTGGATTGTGGGCTCCTTGAGGGTAGGGATGTGTGATGTGAGTGTGCAATGTACAGGGATAGGGACAATTGTTGACACTCACTCAGATTGAACTGGATGGACTGGTGTCAACCTTACTAACTATGGAACTATGTGCAAATTGTGCTGCGCAATACAGACAGTACCTGCTGTCTCTGGGACCCATGTGTTTCCCAGCAGACAGCAAGGAAGGGACAGGAAGTAGCATAAATACCCACAGATTCTGCGTCTATCTATGCCCGGAAGTGGGTGCAAATATCTGTATTATACAGGTATCTGCACCCCCTCCCCCATGAAAGGTGCCAATTGTGGCACCAGAGGGGGGGAGGGTTCCAATGAGCAGAAGTTCCACTTTAGGGTGGAGCTCCGCTTTAAAGTGATTGTAAAGAATGAAGGTACATTCTATGCATAAAGGTAAAAAACCTTCAGACATTCGCAGCAATACCTAACATATGTGGTGAGACTTACGTATGTGTGCACGTGGGCAAAAGGGGACATCCGTGCTTGAAATCTTTATTTTTTTTTTACTTCATTAATTTTTTTTACATTTTTACACTGTCCCTTTAAAAAAAAAACTATTTTGTTCATTTTTATTGGTATCGCAGGAATGTAAACATCCATTGCCATAACAATACAGCATGACAGGTCCTCTTTATGGAGAGATCGGGGGTTAGAATACCCCAAATCTCTCCTCTACCCTTAAAAGCAAAGCCTGAGAACTGGAAGTGGGATCATGACATTGCTCCGGTCCTCCAAGGGCATAGAGATGAGTGGTGGCCATCTTGCCATCACTTATCTCTATGGCAAGCATGAGAACCAGAAGTGAATTCATGGCATTGCTCCAGTTCTCCAAGGGCATAGCGATGATCGGTGGCCATCTTGCCCTCGCTTATCTCTATGGCAAGCCTGAGAACCAGAAGTGATGTCATGACATTGCTCCGGGCCTCTAATGGCATAGAGATGAGCGGTGGCCATCTTGCCATCACTTATCTCCTATGGCAAGCACGAGAACCGGAATTCATGGCGTTGCTCCAAGCATCCTGCGCTGGTGGTCGGCTTACCATAGAGATATGCAATGGCAAGATGGCTGCCGCTCATCTTTATGCCCTTGGAGGACCATAGCGACATTGTGACATCACTCCTGCTTTTCAGGCTTGCCATAGGGATAAGCAATGGCAATATGGCCGTCGCTCATCTCTATGCCCTTGAAGGACTGGAGCAACGCCATGAATTCCGGTTCTCGTCCTTCTATGGCAAGCACGAGAACCGGAATACATGGCGTTGCTCCAGTCCTTCAAGGGCATAGAGATGAGCGACGGCCATATTGCCATTGCTTATCCCTATGGCAAGCCTGAAAAGCAGGAGTGATGTCACAATGTCGCTATGGTCCTCCAAGGGCATAAAGATGAGCGGCAGCCATCTTGCCATTGCATATCTCTATGGTAAGCCGACCACTAGCGCAGGATGCTTCCTGGGCTCAGCGACAGGTAATGTTAGCCTGGGAACCACCAGGAAGCGGGGTGGGGCACCGCTCCCCCTGCTTCTAAAAGTGATCAGGCGGTGAATCCGCCATGGGGATTACTTTTATCTGAAAGTCCAGTGCCTGAGGGAAAAGAAAATACAGGGATCATAACATCTAGCTGCAGCCATAACCTCGGTATTCATCATTAAGCAAATTATGTATTTTCCCAGTTAGGTGGTTGGCACAAGGTGTGTGAAAAATTAAAAAGTTGCTCCGGATGCAAAGATGTTAATTTACATGGAATAAAAGCTGATATACAAAATCTGTCAGCAAGAATGCAATGTCCCCTTTAAGACCCTGGGACACGTCGAATTTTATTTTTGGCACAGCAAGTTCATTGTGAAGCTGATAGAATTCTCTGCCATCCCGATGCAACAGACGGGAGAGAGCGTCTTGCCTCTGGCACCTTCTGAGCCTCATGGGTCAGCGGGTTTTTATGGTCTATAGGACCACTCCATCGCGGCGGCATGTGACGGCAGAGTAGATTAAAGCCTTTTCTAGAACCAGGTGAATTGCCTCTGAGCGAAGGAATAGATTTGTTTTCCATCAGAGAAGGTCTCGGCGCGCTTCCTCCTCCGTGAACCCCCCGCTCCGGTCTCAGTTCACAGCAGTTTATCAACACCATCGGACCACATCTGCTGTGGAATATGTGCGGCGGAGAGAACACAATCCCCGTTATTGAGCATCTGGCAAGTCCGCCAAGATCAGAAATTCCAGTCCTCAATCTATTAATGTATTTTATGGTTCCTTCAGCTCACGCATTTTAAAATAATACTATGAATTGTTAGAATGAACCCCTTCACGCCTAATGCCGTGTACACACGACTGGACTTTCCGTCAGAATAAACTCTGACGGTCTTTCTGACGGAGTTCCGCTGAAACTGACTTGCCTACACACGATCACACCAAAGCCCGCTCGTTTAGAATGCGATGACGTACGATGAGACTAGAAAAGGAAGTTCAATAGCCAGTAGCCAATAGCTGCCCTTGCGTTGTTTTTCCGATAGGAATTAATTCCGTCAGAAAGATTTAGAACATGTTCTATATCTAGGTCCGTCAGAATTTTTGAATAAAAACTCTGATGAAGCATACACACGATCGGAAATCAATAAGAGCCAAAATAAATTCTCCTGCTCCTGACGATCGCAGCAATACCACATATGTGTATGTTAGTTGTTTGTGTCCGTATTACGACCCAAAAACAATAGTGTGCATTTTGCTCTTTTTTTTTTTTTAACCTACCTAAAACTCACTGACACAAAAAAGAAATCCTATAACAAATGATATATATATATATATAATATATATATATAAATATAATATAATATATATATATATATAAATATAATATATATATATATATATATATATATATATATATATATATATATTATATTGACCTTGACCTTTCAACCTGACCTTGACCCACATACTAACCCTTGCACTGACCTAGATCAAACCTTGATCTAGGTTTTTTTGTATTTTTTCTTCTTCTTATTATTATTTTTTTTTTACACACACTTTTATTTTTCTGCAAGGAGAGAGACACTCTAAGGCCGCGTACACACGGTTGGTGATTCTGCCAACCAAATCCGTCGGATTTTGCCCGTCGGATTTTGTCCGAAACTGTTGCATACACACGGTCGGACTAAGTTGTCGAAAAATCCGATCTTTCAGAACGTGATGACGTAATTTCGTTACGATGGGACTACATTCAGGCTAGTAGCCAATAGCTTTGGTGTAGGAATTTGATCTGAGCATGCGTGGCACTTTTTCCGATCGAAATTCTCTACACATGATCGGATTAGGTCCGATCGGACCAGTTGGTCGGGAAATATTTCCAACATGTTGGAAAATTGGGTCCGACGGATATTTTCGGACGGAATCAGTCCGATGCATACCACACACAGTCGGATTATCCGACGACACGGTCCGATAGGACACATTCCGACGGATTCTCCGACCGTGTGTACAAGGACTTATGCCCCGTATACACGGTGGACTTTCCAACGGAAAATGTGCGATCGGATCAATTGGTCGGAAAATCCGATCATGTGTGGGCTCCATCAGACTTTTTCCATCGGAATTTCCGACATACAAAGTTTGAGAGCTGGATCTAAAATTTTCCGACAACAAAATGCGATTGTTTAAATTCCGATGGACAAAGTGCTACGCATGCTCAGAATAAATTACGAGACGAAAGCTATTTGTTAATGCCCTCTTTATAGTCCCGTTGTACGTGTTCTACGTCACCTCGTTCTGAACGATCGGATTTTCCAACAACTTTGTGCGACTGTGTGTATGCAAGACAAGTTTGGGCCAAAATCCGTCTGAAAAAATCAGACGGATTGTGCCGTTGGAATGTCTGACTGTGTGTACGGGGCATAATGCCCCGTACACATGGTTGGATTTTCCGACAGAAAATGTTTGATGGGAGCTTTTTGTCGGAAAGTCCGACCATGTGTAGGCTCTATCAAACATTTTCCATCGGAATTTCCATCACACAAAATTTGAGATCTGGAACAAAATCCGTTGGAAATTATGAGCGTGTGTACACAATTCTGACACATACAAAGTTCACACATGCACGGAAACAAGCAGAAGAGCCGTACTGGCTATTGAACTTCATTTTTCTCGGCTCATCGTACGCGTTGTACATCATTGCATTTACCGCGATCGTGTGTACGGGGCAACAAGTTGTACCGACAACAAGGATGTTGGCTCCAACTTGTCTTGCATACACGCGGTCACACAAATGTTGGCCAACAATTGCAAACGTAGTGACGTACAAGACGTACGCGATACCTCCACTGCGAACGCTCATTTTACAAGACCGAGCGATTTGGGCTTGTACTTGATTCCGAGCATGCGTGGACTTTTGTCCAATGGACTTGTGTACACATGATCAGCAAGTCCAACAACAAACATTTGTGGGTGGAAAATTTGAGAGCCTGCTAGCCAACATTTGTTGACGGAAAGTCCAACAGCAAATGTTCTATGGAGAGTACACACAGTCGATTCGTGTGTACAGGGCATAATACTAATACACTAATTCCATAATACTCTAAAGTTTAGTTTATGGCTCCAACTTGTCTTGCATACACACGGTCACACAAATGTTGGCCAACAACTACGAACATGGGAATGTGATGATGAACAAGACGTACAAGACATAGGACGAGCCGAGAAAAAGGAAGTTCAATAGCCAGCGCGGCTCCTTCTGCTTGATTGAGAGCATGCGTGAACTTTTGTGCGATGGACTTGTGTACACACGATCGGAAATTCCGACAACAAAGTTTTGTTGGCAGAAAATTAGAGAACCCCGCTAGCAAACGTTTGTTGGCGGAAAGTCCGACAACAAATGTTCAATGGAGCGTAGACGAGGTCGGACTTTCAGCCAACAAGCTCACATCCAGCATTTCCCATCTGAAAATACAACCATGTGTACAGTACGTGGCATTATACTTCAATTGGTTTAAGAATGATCTTTACAGCCCGAAGTCCGTTTAGTGGTCGGAAGCAGCCCACATATCACCCAGATGCCTCCTAGAGACACTATCAGTACAGTATTGATATAATGAATTTCAAGTACTACAGCATGACTTACTCAAGGTTCCAGTGCCATTCATTTATTACCCTAAACGTATATATATATATATATATGTGTTTGGCAGACATTAAAGGGTTAAAGAGGTGTTTCACCCTCACCCTCATTTTTTTTCCTTCTCCTCAGCTTACCTGATGCTGAGTTGGCTGCAATTGAGACACTCACAGAAGATCCAACATTGTCCTGATGGGATCCTCTGCAGCCTTCCCCAGGTCCCACTCCGCCATGTTTCTTTGTGACATCATTGGGAGTCTGCCCCGGCTCTCCTGGGTTCTGGAACAGCCTATCAACAAAGGGCTGTTAGGCCTGCCTACTTCTCTATTAGTGAATGAGGGTGAGGTTCAGGGCTCCAGGTGCCTCCAGGGATTAGACATGGGCGCAGTCAATAAATTTGCTTTGTTCTGTTCCGTTACGGTTCGTATTAAAATTAATTCGTACTTCGTATTTCGTATCCGAAATCCTGTTTCGTTTCGTACGAAATACGAATTGTCGCTAGGTTCGTTAATTTGTATGAACGACGTTCGTTACGATGAATTTAAAGGCAAAAATATGCCTCAATATGACAGTCGATGCTGATAGAACCTTGGTTTTTATCCGAAATACAAAATTCCGTTGAAGGATTTCCTATCCGAAATACGAATTTTCATTAGATGAGAAAGAGAGAAGTGGATTGTCTGCCATGTACTGCTGGTCCAGTTTGCGCCTGCTCCTCCTGGGGCTGCTTATTATGAGGGGCTCCCACCATCCCTGTGCTATGCTGACTTCCTCCTGGGGCTGCTTATTATGAGGGACTCCCACCATCCCTGTGCTATGCTGACTTCCTCCTGGGGCTGCTTATTATGAGGGGCTCCCACCATCCCTGTGCTATGCTGACTTCCTCCTGGGGCTGCTTATTATGAGGGGCTCCCACCATCCCTGTGCTGACTTCCTCCTGGGGATGCTTATTATGAGGGGCTCCCACCATCCCTGTGCTGTGCTGACTTCCTCCTGGGGCTGCTTATTATGAGGGGCTCCCACCATCCCTGTGCTATGCTGACTTCCTCCTGGGGCTGCTTATTATGAGGGGCATAGCACAGGGATGGTGGGAGCCCCTCATAATAAGCAGCCCCAGGATGAAGTCAGCACAGCACAGGGATGGTGGGAGCCCCTCATAATAAGCAGCCCCAGGAGGAAGTCAGCATAGCACAGGGATGGTGGGAGCCCCTCATAATATGCACAGCAGAGGTACAGCCCCAGGAGGAAGTCAGCACAGCACAGGGATGGTGGGAGCCCCTCATAATAAGCAGCCCCAGGAGGAAGTCAGCATAGCACAGGGATGGTGGGAGCCCCTCATAATAAGCAGCCCCAGAAGGAAGTCAGCACAGCACAGGGATGGTGGGAGCCCCTCATAATAAGCAACCCCAGGAGGAAGTCAGCATAGCACCGGGATGGGGGGAGCCCCTCATAATAAGCAACCCCAGGAGGAAGTCAGCATAGCACAGGGATGGTGGGAGCCCCTCATAATATGCACAGCAGATGTACAGCCCCAGGAGGAAGTCAGCATAGCACAGGGATGGTGGGAGCCCCTCATAATAAGCATAATGACTGAGTCGTCGATGCAACGACAACTGATCCGAAATCCGAAATCCGTAAACAAAAATTCGTATTGCGTACATAATTCGGACGCACTGCAATTCGTATCTCGGATCCTCCCGAACGTACGAATTTTGGGAAATTCGTACGAATTTGAGATTCGTACAAAAAGAATCGCACATGTCTACCAGGGATATGAATGTCACATAACCCAGGAAGCTTCCATGAATACTAACATAATTTGCCTAGGACAATGGTCTCCAAACTGTTGACTGGGGGCTATATGCAGCCCATGATGGGGCACTATTCCTCCCACTGACACCAATGATGGGACACTATTCCTCCCACTGACACCAATGATGGGGCACTATTCCTCCCACTGACACCAATGATGGGGCACTATTCCTCCCACTGACACCAGTGATGGGGCATTGTTTACCCACACTGGCCACAGTCCAGGCGCCCTGAATCCTGAAAGACAGTAAACTTTCCCTTTGTTTAGAAAGTTTGGATACCCCTGACCTAGAGCGATTGATGGAGAATGGGGGGCCGGGGTGAAGCTAAATAAAATAAAAAAAAATCAGTAAACAAAAAAAAGAACCCCCCCAATATATGTGCAGAGGAGGATGGGTGGATTGTAGAGGAGCCAAGTCCCGCAAATGGGTGAGGATCCTCCTAAAGCAAGTCTCACGACCAAGAAAATCGACACGCCAGGAAGTGTCAGTTTCAGTCCAGCAGGAGGTTTCTCGGGATTGGAGTGGTGTTCCATGGAAGGTGAGTATTTACACGTATGCTTTTTTCCCCTTTAAAGGGTAGATGTAAAGCATAACTAAAAGGCATTTTTTTTGGGGGGGGGGGGGGGGGGTGTTAGATGGAGTGTGGAACAACTAGAACTGTCAAGTTTTTTTTTTTACTGTTTGTGTCCCTATTCACCCTCCCTAATTGGCCAGTTTATCACCAAGAGTGAAAGAAAATACCAAAGGTTGTGTTCCCACCAGAACAGGGATAGAGGGGAAATCTTCCAATGGGGACACTAGTTCTGGTGACCACTTTGGATGGATTTCTTCTCACTTCCTGTTTTGATTATAGTACAGGAATTGAAGGGAAATCTCCCCAATAGGACACAGGTGGCAAAAAAAAAAAAAAAAAGTAAAAAGGGCATGTGCTTACTTTATTAGGAAAGTGAAAAAAAATATGTTTTGGCTTTAGTTGTACTTTAAGTATACTTTTAAAAGTAACTAGTGTAAGTACCTGTATTTTACTTGATATCAGCCTTCTGCAACCTGCTATACAGCAGAGCTCAATCTGGGAGAGGGGGAGATGCAGGAGGAGGAGCCGGTCGGTGCTCATATGCTAACAAGGAACATGCTAACAAAAGTAGAGAGCAGAATGCCAGAGGGATGAGCTTATGAGACGACTTCTTCTCCTTCATATATATATATATATATATATATATGTATATGTATATGTATATATATATATATATATATATATATATATATATATGTATATGTATATATATATATATATATATATATGTATATGTATATGTATATGTATATATATATATATGTATATGTATATGTATATATATATATATATATGTGTATGTGTATATGTATGTATGTATATATATATATATATACATATACATATACATATACATATACATATACATATATATATATACATATACATATACATATATATATATATATATATATATATATATATATATATATATATATTTATATTTATATATACATATATATATATATATATATACATATACATACATACATATACATTAGGGGTCAAAATATGAGAGAAGGTGTCCCTCAAGTTTGTACCTCTCTACCCGACCTTTTGTCTAGGCTAGGACTCTTGCGGATGTAACACGTTGGAGCTCACGTTAGGGTGCCATGACCGAAAAAAAGGTTGAGACACACTGTCCAACTATTAGGACTCTCTGGACATCATCTGGGAATCTGCAATGTGTTACTATGTCCTGCCTAGAAATAAATGCAAAGGTAAAAAGAGAAGGGAGTCCTCTCTGGGGTGCAGTGCGATCGCGCTGTCTGTCTGAACAAATCTTATTCTTCTCCGACGCGCTGAACTCAGGCGACCTTTGCTGGACTCAGCTGCCTTGCATCGTCTTAGCGAGTTAAACAGAAGAGATTTTGCAGACGACGTCTAAAAACACTTTATGTGGATAATCAAAAATAAATAAATAAAAGGCCTTTTCTTTACAGAGGATTACATGGCCCGAAGGGATGGCATCACCCGAACAAAGACAAAAATCATTCCACAATATATTCAGCACTGGACTGGGAACTAGAGTTGATCCAAAGACTTGGATAACCACAATCAACAAAGCACATGGATAAATCTCGTATTACCTACCAAGAGTGTTACGGGTCTCCCCCCCCCCTCTCCCAAAAAAATAAAAAAATAAATAACCTTACAAACGATATAGTGTAGTGTACCCCGTTACCCTTTCCCCTTTATATTAGTGACGCCCTCTCCCTTATTTCTTGTTCCCAAAGAAAAGTGGGAGGGAGGAGACCGAACTCCTAATTACCACCAATATAATTCACATATACCTGAGTTTGTCTAAATTCCAACCAGCTCTTCCAGATGTTGCCATATTTTATTTCTGAATCGTTTTGCATATGTATTACTTCCTCCATGCACCTAATTTTATCTTTCTCCTTAAAGCGGGAGTCCGCCAGGACTCCGCGTTTTTTTTTTTTTTTTTTTTAAAAGCCAGCAGCTACAAATACTGCAGCTGCTGACTTTTAAAATAGTGACACTTACCTGTCCAGCGCGCCCGCGATGTCGGCACCCGAAGCCGATCTCTAGATCGTCTTGTCGGCTGCTGCCGCCGCCATCTTGGGTATGGGAATCAGGAAATGGAGCCTTTCGGCTTCATTTCCCGGTTCCCTACTGCGCATGCGCGAATCGCGCTGCACAATAAGGACGGTCCCCGCTGCCTCTGGGATCTGTGTGTTTCCCAGCAGGCAGCGGGGCACTTGCGGAAAGGGGCGGGCACTTGCGGAAAGGGGCGTAATCTACGCCCCTTTCCGTAGAGAGCTATCCCGGAAAAGTGGGTGCAGAATACCTGTACTGTACAGGTATCTGCACCCCCCTCCCCCCTGAAAGGTGCCAATTGTGGCGCCGGAGGGGGGGAGGGTTCCGATGAGCGGAAGGTCCACTTTAGGGTGGACCTCCGCTTTAAACCTTTATCGTCTGGATATTTTTTATACTTCCAATGTTTCGGAATTAGTGCCTTTGCTGCATTCAGCATGAATGGTAAAATTTCTTCTCTACACTTCTTCCTTGGTATCGCCGTTACATGAAACACTGCCAGGGATCGAGTTCAGTTTCAGTCCCACTAATCTTCTTTAGCCACTCTACTACTTCCCTCCAATATGGTTGAATTAGGGGACATTGCCACCATATATGTGTGTGAGTTCCCTCCCCCCCCCCCCCCACAAACCCTCCAGCAGATAGAAGATAGATCGGGATTTATTTGATGCAATTTTAATGGGACATAGTACCACTTCATTAATAATTTAGAATTCATTTCTTTCATCCTTGTGTCCATTGAAGACGAGTGAACATATTCATAGATTTTACTTCTCATTATTTCAGGCAGTAAATGATTTAGTTCTGATTCCCAACTTTCCAAAATACACAAGGAGTCCGCATTGGGGGGGTCTTCAGCAACCTGTATACAGGGCTGGTGCAAGGATTTTTGGCACCCTAGGCAAAACCTAATTTTGCCGCCCCCATTGGCTTCACCCTTGACTCCACCCCCTTTTCCCTGCCCATGTGACAGAAGGCGCCGCTATACAGGATGCATTGGTTCCAGTGATGTGCTGCACCTCTAATTACACTACTGGTCGGACGGAGCATCTGCCTGAGACTGAGTTAGTTACATGCTGCAGCCTGCAGAGCATGCAGATGCGGAGGGAAACCAGCAGACGGGCGCCCCTAGGCAGCAGTGCGCCCTAGGCGGCTGCCTAGTTTGCCTAGTGGTAGCACCGGCCCTGCCTGTATATGTTGGAGAATGGAGATCCCTTGTCTATTTTTCCCCTTTGGTCAACTAATCTTTCCCTTACTGATTGAAGAGGCTTTGGGAGAGATCCTACAAAATGTTGAAGTTGTCTATATCACCATACATCCCAAGGCATTGCACTATATTTTTCTCGTAGTGGTTATTATGTGTTTTGTTTTATATATTATGTATGTTAAGCATGTTTATATATAAGGTTTTTTGAAATGCAATGATATGGAATGTTTCTATGTGAAAAATATCTTAAAGAGGAGGGCCTTTTAGAAAAAAAAAAAAAAAAAATTAAAAGTCAGCAGCTGCAAGCACTGCAGCTGCTGACTTATTAAGCCAACTTACCTGTCCAGGGCGCCCGCGATGTCGGCCGCCCGAGGCCGACCCGTCCCTCGGCTCTCGGGTCCCGGCGCCGCCATTCCTTCTAAGGGAAACAGGCAGTGGAGCCTTGCGGCTTCACTGCCCATTTCCTACTGCGCATGCGCGAGTTGCGCAGCGCTTTGTGAATGGGACGCGCTGTGTTCTGGGACACACAGTTCCCAGAACACAGCAACGACCCATTACCCAGAAGACAAGGCGACGAGGAGAGAAGAGAGAAGATCTCCGCGGAGGAGGAAGAGGCAGATTTGGATTATGTGCCTAGCAACAGGCATTTCTGGTAAGCAAGGCTGCTTTCACACTGGGGCGGTATTCAGGCGTTACAGCGCTAAAAATAGCGCCTGTGTAGCGCCTGAAAAAAACCGGCCCCTTTCCTTCCAGTGTGAAAGCCGGAGGGCTTTCACACTGGAGCGATGCGCTGGCAGGACGGTGAAAAAAGTCCTGCTAGCCGCATCTTTGGAGCGGTGAAGGAGCGGTGTATTCACCGCTCCTATACCGCTCCTACCCATTGAAATCAATGGGACACCGCGGTAATACCACCGGCAAAGCGCCGCACCGTTTAACCCTTTTTCGGCCGCTAACGGGGGTTAAAACCACCCCGCTAGCGCCCGCAGAACGCCGCTAAAACGACGGTAAAGCGCCGCTAAAAATAGCGGCGCTTTACCGCCGACGCCGCTCCCGCCCCAGTGTGAAAGCAGCCTTTAAAAAAAAAATGTTTTTCATTTTTTTTTTTTACTTTTTTCTAATTTTTTATATATTTTTTTTTTCAGGGTGGCCCTCCACTTTAATAAAAATAATTGAGACAAAAACTCAGATAACATTAGAATCTGACCAAAATTTCATGAAATCAGATGTTCCAAGATGATTTTGATTTAAAGGTTATTTTTGATAGTTCTGATTCCCAAGAGGCTTCTGGTAAAAGGGATCAAAAGCTGTTCGTTTCATATATTTGCTTCTGTTGTTGCCTGGGCAACCTGAACTGGACTGCTGGTGCGCCCCAAGGCCTCCTTTGATCTTTGTACCCCTGGTACAAGTATTTTATGGCTGCCAGGAGCTTCTGATGGTTTTACCAAATTTTTTCCTTTTTGGGCTCCATGCATGGCTGCTAGGAGCTTTCTCAACTGTTCTGCACTATTTTGCACATGTAGGTGCTCTATAGGGCTAATTTTTTTGAAGAATAGTTACGTTTATGATTGACTTACATGTGACTTACGGTTTGTTGAGACTAATGTACGCTTCGATCCGGGCAACATGCGGCGGCTTCTTCTGCGTCTCCTCCTCAGCGTCATGGCAGGAGTGTGTCTCCTCCTTCCTCCTCCTCCTAGGTCAATAGGATTACTTCTACTTTTGGCCAATCGGGTCTCAGGACCCGATTCCTGATTGGCCCAGGAGGAGAATCAGTGTGACAATAGCGCCCTGAGCCCACCCTTTTTTGAAGCCGATTAGAGCCTCAGGCTCTAATCATGTGCTTAAAAAAAACCAAAAAAACATTGTAATCAAAGCGTTTGGTGCCCCGCGTGTAGATTAGGGGGCCAGATGCATGGATAGGGCAACCTACATTATAAGCTGCCACTGATAAGTACAGAAGCAGGTCACCCTGGTGGATGACATGAGCTCACCTGAGGTGCAGAGTCTAAAGCCCCGTACACACGAGCGGACTTTTCAACATCCAAAGTCCGACGGAATGATTCCGGCAGACCATCCGATCGTGTGTGGGGCTGCAACGGACTTTTGATTCGCAAAAGTCTGACAGACTTTAGAAAATGGAACATGCTTCAAATTTTTCCGACGGAACTCCGCCGGACCCAGTTCCTACCGAACAATTCGCTCGTGTGTATGCTATTCCGACGGACTAAAACCGACGCTAGGGCAGCTATTGGCTACTGGCTATGAACTTCCTTATTCGAGTCCAGTCGTACGTCATCGCGTTCGAATCCGTCGGAGTTTGGTGTGATTGTGTGTGGCCAAGTCCGCTCAGTCGAAAAGTCTGTCAGAACTCTGTCAGAACTCCGGCAGAACTCCGGCAGAACTCCTTCGGAAGTCTGTCGGACATAAGTCCTCTCGTGTGTACGGGGCTTTAGAGCTAACTGGTATTCACCAGAGCTCCTGATGGTGGAGATGGGTTTTGCTGTGTGTTAGTACCAGCAGGGCTGGACTTACCATTGGGCTTGACTGGGCTCGAGCCCATGGGCCTCGCCCAATAGGGGGCCCCACACGCCCCACCGAGATACATAGCCAAGTGTACTCAGCTCGGCTCCACTCACAGTCACGCCCAGTCCCGCCCAATGGTAAGTCCAGCCCTGCTGGATGGACATAACAAAGGAACTGGGCTTGACTGTGAGCCGAGCTGAGTACACTCGGCTTATCTCGGACTGCGAGAGGACCCAAGAGCCACCAAGAGAACCCGAGAGCTGCCGAGATACACCGGACTCTGTATCTCGGCGGCGCCATTTTTAAACTTCAAGACTGCAATGAAAAGGCTGCAAATGACACTGGGGCAAGGCTGCAAATGACAAGGCTACACTGACAAGGCTGCAAAGGACATTGACAAGGCTGCAGATGGACACTGATAAGGCTGCATTGATGGACATTTAAATATACGTTTTTTTCTTAAAATTCCCTCCTAAACTTGGGGTGCGTGTTATACGCTGATAAATACGGTAATGTATAGAAGGTAGGGCCCGAAAGTGACTCAAGCCCAGGGGCCCCCACCACCCTAAGTCCTGCCCTGAGTACCAATACCAGTTAGTATGGTCCTCGGGGGATCGCCCCACCAGGAGCTCACCAAGCCAGGCTACTGGACCCCACCAGGAGCTCAGCAAGCCGTAGCAGTAGCAAATATAGCAGATAGGGATCAAACAGAGGCGTAGTCAGTGGCCAAAGGTCAATAACAAGTCCTTGCAGGTTGAAATCAAGCAGCATTGTAGTTAAGGAGTAAACCAAAGGTCGGTAACGAGTGGTAGCGAAGATATGGACAGCAGCAGGAGTGAAATCAGCAAGATATTGGCTGGAGAGAGCACAATATTGTGGCAAACAGGAAATGCAGAGACATGGTTTAAACCAGGAAGTTCAAAGGATGAGCAAAAGTTGAAGGTTCAAGAAAAATAGGGTTCAAGGCAGGATCATTGAAGGAATTGTCCAGGGAGCTGTCCAGCATTTGAGGTGACTCAGCAAGAAGAGTTACTTCCAAACACAGCAGAAGTACCAGGTTCAGGTCCAGAACCTGACAACAACATAGCAATGGACTATAGAGCAAAAAACCCTTAATCCTCTCCTGGAATTCCTTTATAGTGTGGTGGTTTCCTTAAAATTGCCTTTATTGAAAAATGCAGTCTGGAATATCTCATATTTACAGCACTGTGTCATCTGTGTCTGCTGAAAAAAGAGGACTATTCTCCACCTCTTTCTGGCAAGGTGGCCAGTTGTGTATCACTTGTAGCTTTTACTCTATTTATCTGGAATAGGAAAGTAAAGCAAAGGGGGGGGGGAGAGCAGAAAAAGAGGGAATAGAGCCGGGGTGTACAGTTTGGGGGAACAGAGGAGCCAGAGGGTAGGTTGCTGAAGTCCTATCCCACCATTGGTCAACATTTTGAGCTCCTATCCTCTATGGTTCCGGAGATACGGGGCTCCTTGCGCAGCCTGTCAGAAGCTACATACAGGAGCTGCCAATTTAAATACAAGCTGGCACACTCTGTTTGCAGCAGACTGAGAGGATGAGCTCACAATGCCTCTCCTCACTTCTTGTCATTAGCACTGAGCTCAATGGACAGCTTGGAGCCTTGGACCAATGGTAAGGTACCATAGGCCCCAGCTGTCCAATAAAAATGCTGCCATGGAGGCATGCCTCTCACTGCAGTGTCATAGAAGGGGGCATGTCTAAAAGATAAATACTCCCTTCCAGCCCAGCCCTCTTAACTACAAGGAAAAAACGTATGATTATGTGTATAAGATGTACCCACAACCCCATGTTCTTTTCACACAGATAAGAGGGAGGATGAGAATCTGCTGCTGCTGAAACGGTACAAGCTAAATCATGTATAATTATTCTATATGTTGTAACATAATAATTTATTTTTTATCTATTTACTGTGAAATTACTGGTTGGAATCAATCCCATGATTAAGTCTGATATGACGAAACATGTCAGGGGGGCGTGGCTATCTGGTGAACATTGAGCTGACATACACGGAGCTGGGAAGGAGGTCTTGGACTGAGAGGACTGAATCATCAAGCTTAAAGGCGCCCTTTTCGAACGGACCTGCTGTGTGGGACCAGGCGGGACGCACGAGGAGGGGTGAGAGAAAGCGATCCAGCACCTTACTCAATAAGTCCGCTGTGACCACCAATGCCCCGACGTATTCAGAGCAGCTTTGTGAAGTGGAAGTGTGAAGCGAGTTTTTTACCCTTTTGAAGTGATTTAACCGTTTTGTGTCCATGTGAGTGCATAAAGAGTGAGATTTTTAAAATTAAAAAGTGATTGCAGTATTACACTATTGGGGGCTCCCTCTTTGATTTCTCTTCGAGGTATATATATATATGCATTGAAGTGCCCAAGTGGAGAATATCCAATCGGATGTGCTGGTGTCTGAACCACCTCTTGAGAGGTTTTTGAAAGCTCCTTTGGCCTGACACGAGAGTGTAAGGCTTATCAGTCGGTGAGTGTTTTCACGAAGGGGGGATCACAAGCATGGATGGTGTGGTGAAGGAGTTACTTGTAAAAAGTGATTTGGACACTGGAGATTTGTTCACGCACCTATAGAAGGACTCTTGTAGTCTGGAAATCTTATTATTTTTTGGTGGATGGACTATATTCACATTTTTTGTTTATATCAGTCACTGTGTGTATAATTTAGATGCAAATTAATATATTCACTTAGTGATAGTGATCTGTGTAATTTATGTGATTTCTGTTTGTAATCTATAGCACATTGATCCATATAGGATCACTTAGGAGTTGAGGTAGTGTTTGCTGAAAGGCAACACTGGTAATAGCGCTACGTGCAACCAATTAGTTGATTGATGTTTCAGAATTAGTTTGTATGCACCTATATATATTAAATAGATACCTAACATGTCACGGTTTAATATTGTGCACGCTCGTGGAATGGCGCCAAACTTAAGTACTTAAAAATGTCCTTAGGCTATGCTTTAAAAATGTTTACAGGTTATATGTTTAGCGTTACAGAGGAGGTCTAGTGCTAGAATTATTGCTCTCGCTCTAACATTTGTACCGTATATGACCTGTGTGTATCTGGCTCTGATACTAGCCACTGACCTCACCAGCCACTCACCTTACTGCACGTCCCTGGAATATAGGGAGGAAGGAAGAAAGAAGAGGAGAGAAAAGGAGATAAATAGAAAGGAGAATAAGGGAGAAGAGGGGAAAAGATAAAAGTTGAAGGTAGAGGATAAGAGAAGAGAAAAGAAGGAGAGGAGAAGAGAAGGGGGAAGAGAAAGGGAGATCGGAGTAGAGGAAGGGAGAAGAAGGGAGAGGAGAAGGGAGAAGAGGGTGGATGAAGGGAGATGGGAGTAGAGGAATGGAGATAAGAGGAGAGGAAGGAAGAAGAGAAGAGATCTGAGCAAGGTAAATGAGAGTAGAGGAAGATGAAAGGAGAGGAACAAGGAGAAGAGGAAGGAGAGAAAGGGACATTAGAGGAGAGGGAGGAGAAGAAAGGAGAGGAGCAGGGAGAAGAGAGGAGAGGAAGGGAGATGGGAATAGAGGAATGGAGATGAGAGATGAGTAAGGAAGAAGAGGAAGGGAGATGGGAGTAGAGGAAGAGACAAGAGAGGAGAGGAAATGAGAAGCAGAGAGAGGAGAAGAGAGGAGAGGAAGGGAGAAGAGAACATAGGAGAGGAAGGGAGAAGAGAAGAGAAAAGAGGAGAGGAAGGGAGAAGAGAAAAGAGGAGAGGAAGAGAGAAGAAAAGAGAAAAGAGGATATGAAGGGAGATGGGAGTAGAGGAAGGGAGAAGAGAGGAGAGGAAATGAGAAGCAGGGAGAGAATGGAGAAGAGGAAGGTAGAAGAGGAGAAAGGAGAAGGAAGGGTGATAGGAGTAGAGGAACGGAGATGAGAGGAGAGGAAGGGAGAAGAGAAGAGAAAAGAGGAGAGGGAGGGAGATGGGAGCAGAGGAGGGGAGTAGAGAGGAGAGGAAATGAGAAGCAGGGAGAGAAGGGACAAGAGGAAGGGAGAAAAGAGGAGAGGATGGGAGTAGAGGAATGGAGATGGAAGGGAGAAGAGGAGAGGAAGGGAGATAAGGGTAGAGGAAAGGAGACGAGAGGAGGGGAAGGGAGACGAGAGGAGTAGAGGAAGGAGAAAGGAGAGGAACAAAGAAGAGAGGAAGGAGAGGAAGAATGGATAGAGGAACAGGGAGTAGACTATAGGGAGAGAGAAGAAAGAAGAAAGGTGAGGAGAGGAAGGAAGAGAAGAAGAGAGAAATGATGTGAAGGAGAGGGGAGAAGTGGAGAAGAAAGAAAGGGAGAGGAGGGGAAATTGAAATGGAACATTAGAGAAAGAAAAGGGAATAGGAGAGAAAAAAAATGAGGAAAAAGATAAAAAAAGGAAAGGAGAGGGCAACTGAAAGGAAATAAAGAAAAGCTAAAGGAAGTGTCTTGGGAACACTGACCTGGAGCCATTCCCATCACATTTCCCACAATCTTCCCCAGCCATTACAATACCAAGTTATGGCATCATGCTCCCCCGATTGACACTTCATAACATGATATAAATATAATGAGTCCAGGTGTAAGAAAGTGACCGTGTCCTCCTTGAAGGGACATCTTGTTATTAGAGACCCACCCCAGAATCAAAAATTACTTTTGAAAAGTTTAGAAATATCTTTGATCCTCAAGACACACAACAGTAGTGCACAAGTAACCAATATGGAGGGAAGCTAAAGGAGGCCACTCTTGGTGAATGGAGAGGATGGCACATTGTAAATATGAGAAGTAGAAAGGTGCGGGATACTGGATCTAGAGCAGTGATGGTGAACCTCGGCACCCCAGATGTTTTGGAACTACATTTCCCATGATGCTCCACTACACTGCAGAGTGCATGAGCATCATGGGAAATGTAGTTCCAAAACATCTGGAGTGCCAAGGTTCACCATCACTGATCTAGATGCTCTCTACACTTGCTTTAGAAAAAAAAAAAATTGTCAAATATGTACTCTAAACTTGCGGCACATTTTCACTGGCACTTAACTATTGATCTCAACTTCCTCCAAATTTCTGAATTGTTTTTGACTTTTTAGAGGGTGTCTATGTTCATTCTCCATGGTCCCACTCTGGTAGTTACTCCTCAGGATCCCTCCAGTTTTACTAGTTTTGCCCCTGGTGTCAGTAGTTTTTTTATTTTGATAGTTTATTTTGTTATTATTATTTTTTACCATTTTATTTTTTTATTTTTACAACGTACTGTCATTTTTTATTATTTTTTACAATTTTTGTTCAGGAGCCCTGTTTGGGGGCTTAGGGGAAATTTCAGGGGTCTAAACAGACCACTAATGTTTCACCTTTGACACAGTCCTCAATCTCCATCTCTGCAGGCTCAGTAGCACAGAATGAATGGAGAGGAAAAGATCTGTACAGAGGCTTCCTGTTCATTGACAAACTGAAGTATAGTAAACACAGTTTACTATGCTTCAGTTATGAATCAGTTATGAATGATCACAGTCAGTGATTGGCACCGATCACTGACTCTGTCCATTCAGAAAAGGAATGGTGGGTAAATTACATATTCACTGGACCCTTCCCTGCTCTCCATCCCAAAAGCACTCCCCTCCCCCACAACAGCCAGTGGCAGAGGGGAGCAGAATTGCGGGGGTATGAGGGGGCGGCCAGGTGAGTACACAGGGGCCCTGATAGGAGGGGCGGTGGGGGGCAGCACGTAGAGGTACCAATGCCCTCCATTTTCCTCCTGAAGCAGCTAAATGCCTGAGGGCAGGCATTGGTTCCCCTTATATGCAACCCTTGCTATGCAGGTGTACAGGGGAACTACGACCCCTGTAGATATGCCCCCTGTCTCTGATCCTAATTATAACTTGGTGACTTCTTAGTTGGCTACTACAAGACCAGACTTGGGACATGACTTTGCCTTTGATTGAATCTGGCACATGCTCAGGGGGATACCAGCTGTACTTCTCCTCACTGGATACTAGAGGTCTCAGGTTATAGCCCATAGGGTCTTCACCCCTTGTAGACCCTCTCCCAGCTTCTAGGGGTGCTTGGATGGGAACTCTGCAAGAGGTCATTCTCATCATCTCAGGCTCCCCATACAGGTACATTACTGGTGGAGTTTTTATAAGGCTGTTCTAATCTCAGGGCACTTCCACACTCCTACAACAGGTACATCTACATCGGATTTTTTTTTTTTTGGACTGTCTTAGAAACCCTTTATAAATTCTTCTAAATTTATGTTTGGAATAAAGTCCTACTTTTTATTGCTTTGATTTTTTTACTCTCAAAAGTTCCTTGGTGAATGAAAGAAGCCAAAATATCACTTACCCCATTGGGTAATAGATAGTACAGTTGTGATCAAATCATCTTCAGACATGAAAGCTCTATCTACTCAAGGGTCCAGTGCCATCAAACTACCACTTCAAGTACATTGAGATCTTGGGACATGACTTCACCTTTGACTGAATCTGGCACATGCTCAGTGTGTTACCAGCTGTACTTCTCCTCAGTGGATACCAGAGGTCTCAGGTTCTAGCCCATAGGGTCTTCACCCCTTGCAGACCCTGTCCCAACTTCTAGGGGTGCTTGGATGGGAACTCTACAAGAGGTCATTCTCATCCTCTCAGGCTCCACATACAGGTACATTACTGGTGGAGTTTTTATAAGGCTGTTCTAATCTCAGGGCACTTCCACACTCCTACAACAGGTACGTCTACATCAGATTTTTTTTTTTGGACTGTCTTATGCCGCGTACACACGACCGGACTTTTCGAGGGACTAGGTCCGACAGACTTTCGACGGAGTTCTGACAGAGTTCTGACAGAGTGCCGACAGACTTTCCGAATGAACGGACTTGGCCACACACAATCACACCAAAGTCCGACGGATTTGAACGTGATGACGTACGACCGGACTAGAATAAGGAAGTTCATAGCCAGTAGCCAATAGCTGCCCTCGCGTCGGTTTTTGTCCGTCGGACTATCACACACACGAGCGGATTTCTCGGTAGGAACTGGGTCCGGCGGAAAAATTTGAAATATGTTCCATTTCTAAAGTCTGTCGGATTTTTGCAAATCAAAAGTCCGCTGCAGCCCACACACGATCGAATAGTCTGCCGGAAATTGTTCTGTCGGACCTTTGATGCTGAAAAGTCCGGTCGTGTGTACGCGGCATTAGAAACTCTTTATAAATTCTGCTAAATTTATGTTTGGAATAAAGTCCTACTTTTTATTCCTTTGATTTTTTTTACACTCAAAAGTTCCTTGGTGAATGAAAGAAGCCAACATCTCACTTACCCCATTGGGTAATAGATAGTACAGTTGTGATCAAATCATCTTCAGACATGAAAGCTCTATCTACTCAAGGGTCCAGTGTCATCAAACTACCACTTCAAGTACATTGAGATCTTGGGACATGACTTTGCCTTTGACTGAATCTGGCACATGCTCAGTGTGTTACCAGCTGTACTTCTCCTCACTGGATACCAGAGGTCTCAGGTTCTAGCCCATAGGGTCTTCACCCCTTGCAGACCCTGTCCCAAATTCTAGGGGTGCTTGGATGGGAACTCTACAAGAGGTCATTCTCATCCTCTCAGGCTCCACATACAGGTACATTACTGGTGGAGTTTTTATAAGGCTGTTCTAATCTCAGGGCACTTCCACACTCCTACAACAGGTACGTCTACATCGGATTTTATTTTTTTGCACTGTCTTATGCCGCGTACACACGACCGGACTTTTCGAGGGACTAGGTCCGACAGACTTTCGACGGAGTTCTGACAGAGTTCCGACAGACTTTCCGAATGAACGGACTTGGCCACACACAATCGCACCAAAGTCCGACGGATTCGAATGTGATGACGTACGACCGGACTAGAATAAGGAAGTTCATAGCCAGTAGCCAATAGCTGCCCTCGCGTCGGTTTTTATCCGTCGGACTAGCATACACACGAGTGGATTTCTCGGTAGGAACTGGGTCCTGCGGAGTTCCTGGGGAAAAATTTGAAACATGTTCCATTTCTAAAGTCTGTCGGATTTTTGCAAATCAAAAGTCCGCTGCAGCCCACACACGATCGAATGGTCTGCCGGAAATTGTTCTGTCGGACCTTTGATGCTGAAAAGTCCGGTCGTGTGTACGCGGCATTAGAAACTCTTTATAAATTCTTCTAAATTTATGTTTGGAATAAAGTCCTACTTTTTATTTCTTTGATTTTTTTTACACTCAAAAGTTCCTTGGTGAATGAAAGAAGCCAACATATCACTTACCCCATTGGGTAATAGATAGTACAGTTGTGATCAAATCATCTTCAAACATGAAAGCTCTATCTACTCAAGGGTCCAGTGTCATCAAACTACCACTTCAAGAACATTGAGATCTTGGGACATGACTTTGCCTTTGACTGAATCTGGCACATGCTCAGTGTGCTACCAGCTGTACTTCTCCTCACTGGATACCAGAGGTCTCAGGTTCTAGCCCATAGGGTCTTCACCCCTTGCAGACCCTGTCCCAGCTTCTAGGGGTGCTTGGATGGGAACTCTACAAGACGTCATTCTCATCATCTCAGGCTCCACATACAGGTACATTACTGGTGGAGTTTTTGTAAGGCTGTTCTAATCCCAGGGCACTTCCACACTCCTACAACAGGTACGTCTACATCAGATTTTTTTTGGACTGTCTTAGAAACCCTTTATAAATTCTTCTAAATTTATGTTTGAAATAAAGTCCTACTTTTTATTGTTTTGATTTTTTACTCTCAAAAAATTCCTTGGTGAATGAAAGAAGCCAACATATCACTTACCCCATTGGGTAATAGATAGTACAGTTGTGATCAAATCATCTTCAAACATGAAAGCTCTATCTACTCAAGGGTCCAGTGTCATCAAACTACCACCTCAAGTACATTGAGATCTTGGGACATGACTTTGCCTTTGACTGAATCTGGCACATGCTCAGTGTGCTACCAGCTGTACTTCTCCTCACTGGATACCAGAGGTCTCAGGTTCTAGCCCATAGGGTCTTCACCCCTTGCAGACCCTGTCCCAACTTCTAGGGGTACTTGGATGGGAACTCTACAAGACATCATTCTCATCATCTCAGGCTCCACATACAGGTACATTACTGGTGGAGTTTTTATAAGGCTGTTCTAATCTCAGTGCATTTCCACACTCCTACAACAGGTACGTCTACATCGGATTTTTTTTTTTTGGACTGTCTTATGCCGCGTACACACGACCGGACTTTTCGAGGGACTAGGTCCGACAGACTTTCGACGGAGTTCTGACAGAGTTCTGACAGAGTTCCGACAGACTTTCCGAATGAACGGACTTGGCCACACACAATCACACCAAAGTCCGACGGATTCGAACGTGATGACGTACGACCGGACTAGAATAAGCCAGTAGCCAATAGCTGCCCTCGCTTCGGTTTTTATCCATTGGACTAGCACACACACGAGCGGATTTCTCGGTAGGAACTGGGTCCGGCGGAGTTCCGGCGGAAAAATTTGAAACATGTTCCATTTCTAAAGTCTGTCGGATTTTTGCAAATCAAAAGTCCGCTGCAGCCCACACACAATCGAATGGTCTGCCGGAATTGTTCTGTCGGACCTTTGATGTTAAAAAGTCCGGTCGTGTGTACGCGGCATTAGAAACTCTTTATAAATTCTTCTAAATTTATGTTTGGAATAAAGTCCTACTTTTTATTGCTTTGATTTTTTTTACACTCAAAAGTTCCTTGGTGAATGAAAGAAGCCAACATATCACTTACCCCATTGGGTAATAGATAGTACAGTTGTGATCAAATCATCTTCAAACATGAAAGCTCTATCTACTCAAGGGTCCAGTGTCATCAAACTACCACCTCAAGTACATTGAGATCTGGAGCATTTTTGTGTAAAGCCGCGTACACACGGGCGGACTGTATGGCCAACTTAGTCCGTCAGACAATCCGACGGACAGTCCGTCCTACTTTCGAATGAACGGACTTGACCACACACGATGAACAAACAGTCCGTCGAAAGCTTGCGCGATGACGTGTACAGCACGTACGACGGGACTAGAAATAGGACGTCCAATACACAGCAATGCAACCTTCCGCCGTGTAAATCCTTTCTGAGCATGCGCCATACTTAGTCCGTCGAACTAGCCTACTGACGAGCGGATTGTCCGCTGAAACCAAAGTACGACGGACAGTATTACGGAAATTCCGAAATACTTAGTCCGCCAGACTGCACGCTGAAAAAGTCCGCTGAAGCCCACACACGAGCGGACTGTCCGCTGAAATGTGTTTCGACGGACTAAGTTGGCCATACAGTCCGCCCGTGTGTACGCGGCCTAAGAATCCCTTTGTCTATGACACGTGTCTTGGAGGAAGTAGTATATTGATTATGAAGGTTAGTCTTTAGTCAGGGCCATCTTCTGCACCAGATGTGATGTGATGTACAGATCGGGAAATGTACAGATTCAAAGACGACAAAGATTTCCCTTGCAGGAGGCGAACATCTCCCCTCTGCTCTTCATTTCATCTCTGTTCAAGCGATGATAAACTGTTTTTACCCCGAGACAGCAGAACAGTTGCTCACTTCTTATTTGGGGTGACAACAGACGCGCACAGCCCGAATGATGACATTAACGATAACACATTGTCACGCTGTCACTTTAAGCACGGAGGAAGGTAGGTGATGAGGACGGCAGGGCGAGGTGTGGGGTAGACATGTCATCAGCAAAAATGTTTGTTTTTGAAATGTTTGAGTTGATGTAAATTTGGCCATGGTTTCCTTTCTTCCAATGCCAATGCTCCTCTACATCCACAGAAGACAGGTTTATTTCTTAGTAAAACGTAAAAGAAAGAACTTTAAAAAAAAAAAAAATTCATCCCAAAAAAATAAATCTAAAAACAAATATATAAAAATTATAATTAAGAGGTTATCTTTCCCGCACAGCCTGCCCTTATAACCAGTTCGGCCCCGGAAGATTTACCCCCCCCCCCCCCCCCCCATTAAGCACTTAAGGACCAAGCCTCTTTCTGAGATTTCTTGTTTACAGGTTAAAATATTTTTTTTTGCTAGAAAATGACTTAGAACCCCTAAACATTATATATATATTTTTTTTTGAACACCCTAGAGAATAAAATGACAGTCGTTGCAATAGGTGAACAAAAATGAGCTGCGCTAAAAACAATAAAACTAGAAAATAATCAAACACCAAAAAAACCTAATCAACCTATACCAATAGACGTAAAAACAATATTAAATTGACAGAAAAATGTGAATTAGTGAATAGTATACATGAATACTAACGTATCGTCATAAAGTGAATAAAGTGTATACTAGACCTAAAATGACATTGATGTGAATATTACAAAGAAAACCCCCACAATAATTAATGTAGATTGACACAAAAAAAGGGTTATAATATGTGCTAGATTTAAACGAATAGTATTAACTAAAATAACATTCAAAAAACCATAAAAAGTTCATATGTGATGAAAAAAATATTTTTTTATAGTCCCAAGATTAATATTGGTTCTTCAAACTTGACATTAAGGTGCAAAAATATCCACAAATGCGTGTATATAAAAACAAAAAAAATTTTTTCAAAACAATCCTCCACCAGTGAGAAGAGGGGCCGCTTACCAGAGCTTTAGATCCCAGTGTTAGTGAGATCAGTAAGGCAACAGCACAGAGGTTTCTGGGTGAACCGTCACAGGCATCCCACCATCTCCATCTTCAATATGAAGCCTCCAATCGAGAAACGAAGGTGTCGTAGATTGCTGACACCACGCTGTCTCTATCTCCAATACGAAGCCTCCAGTCCGGGAACGAAGGTATCGTGGATCATATAAAAAATCAAAGACACTCGCATAGCGTAAAACCACTTGGTTTAATAAAGTAAAATTTAAAAGATTTACACTCACATGCGTAAAGAAAAAACGATCATATAAAAACGAGCCGGCCGGACTCGTGTGCCGCCCGCACTTCCTGGTTGGGCGTAGAACGCGGAGACGTCAGAACGCCTATCTCCCTACGCGCGTTTCGTCACAAACGGACGTGTTCACGGGATGCGGGACGGCGTTCTGACGCACCGCCTATATACAAATTCTTAAACGGACAGCCTCGGTCTGAGCTCCATGCTGTCCTCTCAATCCACCATGTTAGGTGAGGGAAAGAGGACTGGAATGCCCATATTAACCCCCAGTCCACCATTTTACATAAGGAAAAAAGGGGTAAAGATTTTTGCCCTACCATTACGCAGAGGCAAACCCATAATAATAACCCTCCCGATTCTTTTAAGAACCATAAATTAAAAATACAAAATTGTTATAGAAGTACATAAAAAGAAATTAAAAAAAAATTTCTTTCAAATACCAATTGAAAAATATATTTATCAAAAGGTATCCAATAAAATAATAAAACAATATTAAACACAAACAAAACGATCCAAACGGATAAACAAGACAGCTTCTGTAGTAAAGATATATACTGTCTCGTATGTCCAGATATTAATACGTTCTTAATTGAAAGAATTATATACCAGTGGAAATTGGAAACTTTTTATAGTAGTAAAACCACTGATATGGCATGTCAAGAAATGATAAGGGCAAAAAACCTCATTGGGGACTCATGGAACTCACACCAAGTTTACAGTTGAAAAAGCAACAACTACCACAGGAAGCTTAAGCTATGTAAATTATTCCAACCAATCATATACTATTCAAGAATTGTCAATAAACGCATTTACGTCTACTTCAATATTAAGACCATGAGGAACATAACTTTTTAATCTGTGTATCCACATCATTTCAAGCTTGGAAATGCTTCTTACCAAATGGGTTCCCCTCCAATGGGGGTTGAACTTGTCAATTCCCATAAATATTGTGTTGGTAGGGTCTCTATTGTGTGCCAGCAGGTAGTGTTTGGAGACCGAATGCTGGGTATATCCTCTACGAATATTCCCAATATGCTCGTTCAAACGCACATGTAAAGCACGTTTGGTCCGCCCTACATACTGGAGGCCACAAGGGCACTCCAGCATGTAGACCACTGCCTCTGAGCAGCAGGTAATAAAGGGTTCTATGGTATAAGACCTAGATGTGACCGTAGATCTAAAGGTAGTACTTCTCCTAGACCGACAGCCATTTAGGCTACATACCGTGCACTTCCTGCATTGATAGTACCCAGTAAGGTTCGAGAAAAAATGCGGACGATTCGTGGGTGGGTCCAAAACATTAGGGGCCACCCTATCCCTCAAAGATGTTACGCCTCTATAAACTACTTGGGGTCTGTCAGGCAAAATGGTTCCCAATACCGAGTCGTTCCTAAGTACATGCCAATGTTTTTTAAGTATATGTTTGATCCTAGTGTGTTGGCAGGAATAATTGGTGATGAAGGGGTAACGAAAATTGTTTTGACGGTCTCCTTCTCGTTCCTTTAGTAAATCGGATCTTTCTACTTGACTAATCTCATCTATCAGACGTGTCAAGGGTTCAGGTGGATAACCTTTATCAATGAACCTCTGAGTGAGAACACGGGCCTGTTGTATAAAAACATCCTGTTCTGTACAGTTACGTCTCAATCTTAAGAGCTGACTTCTAGGTACTGATTTGAGCCAAGATGGATGATGGCAACTAGTAGTAGGTATAAAGGAGTTCCTATCGGTGGTTTTAAAGAAAGTTGATGTAATAAAACGTTCTCCTTTGATAGTGATAGTAAGGTCTAAAAAATTTATTTTGGTAAGACTGGCTTCATAAGTGAGGTGTATACCCCTGGTGTTGGCGTTAAGCTCACTCATAAACAAGGAGAGATCCGATTCACTCCCATCCCATAGGAGGAGGATGTCGTCTATGTACCTGGCCCAAAAGGTCAGCTGTGGCCTGACACGGGCATAGACGACATCCTCCTCCCATTTCCCCATAAACAAATTCGCCAAACTAGGGGCATATTTGGCCCCCATTGCGACCCCTTTAATCTGGCGAAAAAAATCCCCTCCAAACCAAAAAAAGTTATGCGTAGCCGCATAGTCTAAAAGTTTCATAATAAAGATTATTTGTTCTGAGGGGAGGTCAGAAAACCTTTCTAGGGAATCTGAGACGGCCTCTAGGCCCATATTTTGGGGTATGCTTGTATAAAGTGACGCAACATCTGCAGTCACCAGCAGAGTCCCTGGTTTAGGATGGTATCCATCCTAAACCAGGGACTCTGCTGGTGACTGCAGATGTTGCGTCACTTTATACAAGCATACCCCAAAATATGGGCCTAGAGGCCGTCTCAGATTCCCTAGAAAGGTTTTCTGACCTCCCCTCAGAACAAATAATCTTTATTATGAAACTTTTAGACTATGCGGCTACGCATAACTTTTTTTGGTTTGGAGGGGATTTTTTTCGCCAGATTAAAGGGGTCGCAATGGGGGCCAAATATGCCCCTAGTTTGGCGAATTTGTTTATGGGGAAATGGGAGGAGGATGTCGTCTATGCCCGTGTCAGGCCACAGCTGACCTTTTGGGCCAGGTACATAGACGACATCCTCCTCCTATGGGATGGGAGTGAATCGGATCTCTCCTTGTTTATGAGTGAGCTTAACGCCAACACCAGGGGTATACACCTCACTTATGAAGCCAGTCTTACCAAAATAAATTTTTTAGACCTTACTATCACTATCAAAGGAGAACGTTTTATTACATCAACTTTCTTTAAAACCACCGATAGGAACTCCTTTATACCTACTACTAGTTGCCATCATCCATCTTGGCTCAAATCAGTACCTAGAAGTCAGCTCTTAAGATTGAGACGTAACTGTACAGAACAGGATGTTTTTATACAACAGGCCCGTGTTCTCACTCAGAGGTTCATTGATAAAGGTTATCCACCTGAACCCTTGACACGTCTGATAGATGAGATTAGTCAAGTAGAAAGATCCGATTTACTAAAGGAACGAGAAGGAGACCGTCAAAACAATTTTCGTTACCCCTTCATCACCAATTATTCCTGCCAACACACTAGGATCAAACATATACTTAAAAAACATTGGCATGTACTTAGGAACGACTCGGTATTGGGAACCATTTTGCCTGACAGACCCCAAGTAGTTTATAGAGGCGTAACATCTTTGAGGGATAGGGTGGCCCCTAATGTTTTGGACCCACCCACGAATCGTCCGCATTTTTTCTCGAACCTTACTGGGTACTATCAATGCAGGAAGTGCACGGTATGTAGCCTAAATGGCTGTCGGTCTAGGAGAAGTACTACCTTTAGATCTACGGTCACATCTAGGTCTTATACCATAGAACCCTTTATTACCTGCTGCTCAGAGGCAGTGGTCTACATGCTGGAGTGCCCTTGTGGCCTCCAGTATGTAGGGCGGACCAAACGTGCTTTACATGTACGTTTGAACGAGCATATTGGGAATATTCGTAGAGGATATACCCAGCATTCGGTCTCCAAACACTACCTGCTGGCACACAATAGAGACCCTACCAACACAATATTTATGGGAATTGACAAGTTCAACCCCCATTGGAGGGGAACCCATTTGGTAAGAAGCATTTCCAAGCTTGAAATGATGTGGATACACAGATTAAAAAGTTATGTTCCTCATGGTCTTAATATTGAAGTAGACGTAAATGCGTTTATTGACAATTCTTGAATAGTATATGATTGGTTGGAATAATTTACATAGCTTAAGCTTCCTGTGGTAGTTGTTGCTTTTTCAACTGTAAACTTGGTGTGAGTTCCATGAGTCCCCAATGAGGTTTTTTGCCCTTATCATTTCTTGACATGCCATATCAGTGGTTTTACTACTATAAAAAGTTTCCAATTTCCACTGGTATATAATTCTTTCAATTAAGAACGTATTAATATCTGGACATACGAGACAGTATATATCTTTACTACAGAAGCTGTCTTGTTTATCCGTTTGGATCGTTTTGTTTGTGTTTAATATTGTTTTATTATTTTATTGGATACCTTTTGATAAATATATTTTTCAATTGGTATTTGAAAGAAATTTTTTTTAATTTCTTTTTATGTACTTCTATAACAATTTTGTATTTTTAATTTATGGTTCTTAAAAGAATCGGGAGGGTTATTATTATGGGTTTGCCTCTGCGTAATGGTAGGGCAAAAATCTTTACCCCTTTTTTCCTTATGTAAAATGGTGGACTGGGGGTTAATATGGGCATTCCAGTCCTCTTTCCCTCACCTAACATGGTGGATTGAGAGGACAGCATGGAGCTCAGACCGAGGCTGTCCGTTTAAGAATTTGTATATAGGCGGTGCGTCAGAACGCCGTCCCGCATCCCGTGAACACGTCCGTTTGTGACGAAACGCGCGTAGGGAGATAGGCGTTCTGACGTCTCCGCGTTCTACGCCCAACCAGGAAGTGCGGGCGGCACACGAGTCCGGCCGGCTCGTTTTTATATGATCGTTTTTTCTTTACGCATGTGAGTGTAAATCTTTTAAATTTTACTTTATTAAACCAAGTGGTTTTACGCTATGCGAGTGTCTTTGATTTTTTATATGATCCACGATACCTTCGTTCCCGGACTGGAGGCTTCGTATTGGAGATAGAGACAGCGTGGTGTCAGCAATCTACGACACCTTCGTTTCTCGATTGGAGGCTTCATATTGAAGATGGAGATGGTGGGATGCCTGTGACGGTTCACCCAGAAACCTCTGTGCTGTTGCCTTACTGATCTCACTAACACTGGGATCTAAAGCTCTGGTAAGCGGCCCCTCTTCTCACTGGTGGAGGATTGTTTTGAAAAAATTTTTTTTGTTTTTATATACACGCATTTGTGGATATTTTTGCACCTTAATGTCAAGTTTGAAGAACCAATATTAATCTTGGGACTATAAAAAAATATTTTTTTCATCACATATGAACTTTTTATGGTTTTTTGAATGTTATTTTAGTTAATACTATTCGTTTAAATCTAGCACATATTATAACCCTTTTTTTGTGTCAATCTACATTAATTATTGTGGGGGTTTTCTTTGTAATATTCACATCAATGTCATTTTAGGTCTAGTATACACTTTATTCACTTTATGACGATACGTTAGTATTCATGTATACTATTCACTAATTCACATTTTTCTGTCAATTTAATATTGTTTTTACGTCTATTGGTATAGGTTGATTAGGTTTTTTTGGTGTTTGATTATTTTCTAGTTTTATTGTTTTTAGCGCAGCTCATTTTTGTTCACCTATTTAGTTTGATATCGGAGTATTACGATTAGGGTTGCTGCTTATAGGTTGCTTTCTTTTGTTGTTTGAGTAGCGCGGTTTACCTTTTGTACCGCAGTCGTTGCAATACTTTCTGTCACACCGTATTTGCGCAGGGATCTTACAAGCACACTTTTTTTTGGGAAAAAATACTTTTTTAATTAACCACTTCAATACCGGGCACTTTCGCCCCCTTCCTTCCCAGCCCAATTTTCAGCTTTCATCGCTCTCGCGCTTTCAGTGACAATTGCGCGGTCGTGCTACACTGTACCCAAATGAAATGTTTATCATTTTGTTCGCACAAATAGAGCTTTATTTTGGTGGTATTTATTCACGACTAAAATTTGGAAAAAAAACAATATTTTCTTTTTTCTATTTGAAAAGAAATCCAATAAAATCAAATTTTGTCATAAATTTAAGCCAAACTGTATTCTGCTACATGTTTTTGGTAAAAAAATAATTCCGTTAAGTGTATAATGATTGGTTTGTGTGATCAGGGACATATGTACGCAAATGATCATGTACATATGTGTGCAGGTGATCACGTACATATGTGTGCAGATAATCATTGGGACATGTGATTTTAGTGGGACATATGTGGGGGACATGTTTTTATTATTAGGGACATGTGTTTTTATTATTTGGGGACATGTATGTTTTGGGGACATGTGTGTTTTGGGGACATATGTGGGGACATTGTGTTTGTACTGTGTGGTGTGTTGTGTGTATTACACTAGACTGGTGATCAGTGAGTAAAAAGCTGTAAAAAACATCTCATACTCACTGATCATCAGCCGGCTGCAGCGATCTGCTCTCCTCTCCTCAGTGATGACTTCTGTGTGAGGAGAGGAGGAGCCGATTGCCTAGCAACCGGCTGTTTGTTTACATCACATGACGGCCGTGATTGGACACGGCCGTCATGTGATCAGGAGGGCCAATCACAGAGCCCTCTTGCCGATCTGAGATGTGCCGTGTCCGGGTGACACGAGCACACCGGGATCGCGCCGCTGCGCGGGCACGCGCGCGCGCGATCCCGCTACTTCTGAAGGACATTCCTGAACGTCCTATCAGGAGTAGACGGCTCCCACCCGGCCAATGCATATATACAGTGGTTAAAAAATAAGACAACAGTAAAGTCAGCCTAATTTTTTTTTATATTGTGAAAGATAATGTTACGCAGAGTAAACTGATACCCAACATGTCACGTTTCAAAATTGCGCCCTGCTCGTGGAATGGCGACAAATGTTTATACTTTTATCTGAAAGCGGACTGCCCATTGAATTAGAGGATGCCGAGGTTATGGCAGCTAGCTGGCTGCCTAACTGGTTATTAATGACCAGGCTATTTTTTGCTATACGGCACTGCGTCGCTTTAAATAACAATTGCGCAGTTGTGCGACGCTGTACCCGAACAAAATTTATGTCCTTTTTTTCCCCCACAAATAGAGCTTTCTTTTGGTGGTATTTGATCACCTCTGCAGTTTTAATTTTTTTGCGCTATAAACAAAAAAAAAGCGACAACTTTGAAAAAAAAAAGAGCTATATTTTTTACTTTTTGCTGTAATAAATCCCCCCCCCCCCCCAAAAAAAATGTCTTCCTCAGTTTAGGCCGATATATATTCTACATATTTTTGGTAAAAAAAAATAGCAATAAGCATTGATTGGTTTGCACAAAAGTTTTAAGGTCTACAAAATAAACGTATGGCATTTTTATTATTATTGTTTACTAGTAATGATGGAGATCTGCGATTTTTAGTGGGCCTGTGACATTGCGGCAGGCAGATCGGACACTTTTGACACATTATTGGGGCCAATGACACTTATACAGCGGTCAGAGCTATAAAAATGCACTGATTACTGGGTAAATGTCACTAGTAGGAAAGGGGTTAATGCTAGGGGGCGGTTAAGGGGTTAAATGTTTTCCCTCATGTGTGTTTCTAACTGTGGGTGGGGGAGGGGAGTGTGTGTGTGTGTGTGTGCGTGTGTGTGTGTGTGTGTCTACACACACACATCCCCGTTCTGGCTCTCATGTCTGTGATCACACGTGGTCTGGCAGACATAGCTATTTAAAGGGCTGACGTACAGCCACAGGGGGTTTGCACAGGAGAACCAACTTATCGCCGTATAATGGCAGCGGCTGATCGGCTATTGGTCACGTCTATAAGCTATGGGATATACTTTATACTGGAATTTTTATTAATTCATTTATTTTCTATACTAGTAATGATGGTGATCACAAGACACAGATATTGCAGCGGAGAATCTGACACTTTTGACACTTTGTGGGAACCAGTGACACTAATGCCCTGTACACACGATCGGATTTTCGGACAACAAATGTTGGATGTGAGCTTGTTGGCGGAAAGTCCGATTGTGTTAATGCTCCATCGGACATTTATTGTCAGACTTTTCATGAGCGGGCGCAATTTTGAAGCGTGACATGTTGGGTATCAATTTACTCTTTCACAATATAAAAAAAATATATACATGATTCTACACAGAATCGCCGTCCTGTAGCTGTAAATCTGCTATGGGGCGGTCGGGATCAGCTATCTGGTGTCTAATCAAGTTTTATAAACATTGTTACGTTGTATCTCTCTTTTTCCTGTGTGAACAGTGTTTATAAACAATGTTACTTTGTATCTCTTTCTCCTGTCTAGTTAATGTTTATAAGTGTAAAGAAAATTTGTAATTTGTAAGTTCTGTATATAATTGTATTCTATTTTGTATGTATTGCACACTGCCCTCACTGTGCACACGGTATAAAAGCGGGAGTCCGCCGGGACTCTGTGTTTTTTTTTTTTTTTTTTAAAAGCCAGCAGCTACAAATACTGCAGCTGCTGACTTTTAAAATAGTGACACTTACCTGTCCAGCGCACCCGCGATGTCGGCACCCGAAGCCGATCTCTCGATCGTCTCTCGGGTGCTGCCGCCGCCATCTTGGGTATGGGAATCAGGAAATGGAGCCTTTCGGCTTCATTTCCCGGTTCCCTACTGCGCATGCGCGAATCGCGCTGCGCAATAAGGACGGTCCCCGCTGCCTCTGGGATCTGTGTGTTTGCCAGCAGGCAGCGGGGCACTTGCGGAAAGGGGCGGGCACTTGCGGAAAGGGGCGTAATCTACGCCCCTTTCCGCAGAGAGCTATCCCGGAAGTGGGTGCAGAATACCTGTACTGTACAGGTATCTGCACCCCCCTCCCCCCTGAAAGGTGCCGATTGTGGCACCGGAGGGGGGGAGGGTTCCGATGAGCGGAAGGTCCACTTTAGGGTGGACCTCCGCTTTAATAATGTTTTCATTACATGTTTTCATTATTTTGAGTCCTGATTAGAATTAGCCTGCCTATGTTACACCCCTTGTCAAAATAAACAGAAGAGTTATTTGGAAAGATTGTGTCTGTTCCCTATTGCAGTAGTTATTATTAATTTGGAACCACTAATCAATATGAGGACAGGAGTTGCCTATCTATAAAATTTCCAGAAAAATAAGCAATGCCACCTTGTATCTCTTTCTCCTGTCTAGTTAATGTTTATAAGCAATGTTACTTTGTATCTCTCTGAGCCGGTGTTCTGCCGTATAGTGTCCGGCCATCAAATAGTGTCCGGCCCGTACTGCGCATGTGCAGTAAGGAGCAGACGAAGCTTCGGAAATTCTCCGAAGCTGAACGGCGCCTGCACCGTGAGTGGAGGTGGTGGCCCCACCATCCAAGCGGACATAGGGTTGTGAATATTAGAGGGCTCCTCGCGGGCGAGCTTGGCTCGCCACGCTTCGGGCTCGGCCTCGCTGCGTTTGGCTCTTTTTTATTCCTACTCTATGTCCACTTGGATGGTGGGGCTACAACCTGGACTCACGGCGCAGGCGCCGTTCATCCTTAGCAAATTTCGGAATCTGTGTTACTGTGTACTGCGCATGCGCAGTACGCAGCGGACACTATCGGATGGAGGACGTTATATGACAAGACACCGGTTCACACAGGGGCAACACGACTTCCAGCGTGACTTTGGGGAGGCAACTTGGACACGACTTGAGTATGAATCACAGTGCGACTTGGGGCAACTTACAACACGACTTTAGGTCGCCACCAGGCCAGGCGACTTTGGCCGTGGCAAATCACAGCATAATCAGCTCCACGCCAAATTTTAAATAAAAAACTGGAATAGGTTCCCCCTCCAAGAGCATACCAGGCCCTTAGGACTGGTATGGATTTTAAGGGGAGCCCCTTACGCCGAAAAAACGGCGTGGGGGTCCCCCCAAAATCCATACCAGACCCTTATTCCGAGCATGCAGCCCAGCCAGTCAGGAAAGGGGGTGGGGATGAGCGAGCACCCCCCCTCCTAAATCGTACCAGGCCGCATGCCCTCAACATGGGGGGTGGGTGCTTTGGGGAGCGGGTGAAGAGGCCAGAGAGCGGGAGAAGAGGCCGAACACCGGGAGAAGAGGCCGAAGAGAGCGGAGAAGTTGGAAGAAGACCCAATAAATTACTTTAAAAACCTGTGTAGTGTGTTTTTTCTTCAGGTGAAAGGGTAGGATTATGATGCACCCCATACTCATTCACAAAGGGTGGGGAGGCAGGGATCTGGGGGCCCTCTTATTAAAGGGGGCTCCCAGATTCCGATAAGCCCCCCGCCCGCAGACCCCGACAACCAATGGCCAGGGTTGTCGGGAAGAGGCCCTTGTCCTCATCAACATGGTGACAAGGTGCTTTAGGGTGGGGGGTGACCTCAGGGTGACCTCCTTCCCCAAAGCACCCACCCCCCATGTTGAGGGCATGTGGCCTGGTACGGTTCCCCACCCCCTTTCCTGACCAGCCGGGCTGCATGCTCGGATAGGGGTCTGGTATGGATTTTGGAAGGACTCCCATGCTGTTTTTTCGGCACAGGGGTTCCCCTTAAAATCCATATCAGACCTAAGGGCCTGGTTTTCCCTTGGAGGGGAACCCATGACGGTTTTTTATTATTAGAGAGGCAACATTGTCGCTTCAATATAGATGGAGATCCGACTTGGAGGCGACTTCCTTCTAAATCAATGGGTACAAGTTACCCATTGAAGTTACCTAGAAGTCGGATTGAAGTCGTACAGGAACCTTTCCAGAAGTCGGAGTCACTGCAGTAGTGTACATTAAGATGGATCCATTCACTTACATTCACTTACATTGATTTTCTCAAGTGCGCCACTTGGGGCAACTTGAAGATGGATCCCGGGTTGCCCCTGTGTCAACCGGCACTTAAGCTCCAGTCTGAATAATGTTTGTAAACAATGTTACTTTGTATCTCTCTATTTCCTGTCTGATCAATGTTTATAAACGTTGTTACTTTGTATCTCTCTATATCCAGTCTGAATAATGTTTATAAACAATGTTACTTTATATCTCTCTATCTTCTGTCTGATCAATGTATATAAACAATGTTACTTTTCAGAAAAGCATTTAATACAGTTTCACATAATGATCTAATAAAAAAAAAGAATGCACAAGCTAGGACTTAACCCTTGGGTGGTTCAGTGGATTAGCAGTTGGCTAAAGGATAGATCGTGATACCAGTGTGTGGTTGTAAATAATGGTCATTTGGAACAGGGGCCACTCACTAATGGTGTACCCCAGGGCTCTGTATTGTCCTGTTCTGCTCTAAGTGATATAATTGAACACAGGGCAGACTCAAATGAGATCAGCAGGGGATCTATCCGCTCTTCCCCTGCTGGTCAGAGAAGAGCGGGTGGATGACACGTCCCTGTCCTCTCAGTTTCTGCAGAGTGGACATGGACAGAGCCCGCTCTGCTCTATGGGTGGCCCGGGTGTAAATGGACTTCACTGTCTGTTTACACCCAACTGCCCTCAAATCCAATCCGCCTAGACTGAGGGGGACATATCCCCTTCCATCCTTTTTTTTTGCAGCAGACCAGAACGGATTTGAGGTAGGTAGTTATAAACAGACATGAGTCCGTTTGCACCCACCGGTCCATAGGGGTGAATGGAGGGGCCTGAAAAACAGAGGGACCTGATCAGACACCTTGATGTGAAAGGGTTGGTGGGTAAGCTTTGTCTTTTATCAGAAGACACAAAGGGATGTGATGTAAGTATCCCAGGAGGGATGTGGGATGTGATGTAAGTATCCCAGGAGGGATGTGGGATGTGATGTATGTATCCCAGGAGGGATGTGGGATGTGATGTATGTATCCCAGGAGGGATGTGGGATGTGATGTATGTATCCCAGGAGGGATGTGGGATGTGATGTATGTATCCCAGGAGGGATGTGGGATGTGATGTATGTATCCCAGGAGGGATGTGGGATGTGATGTATGTATCCCAGGAGGGATGTGGGATGTGATGTAAGTATCCCAGGAAGGATGTGGGATGTGATGTATGTATCCCAGGAGGGATGTGGGATGTGATGT